>NC_136057.1:481154695-481834695 GCF_964261635.1 Lissotriton helveticus | reverse complement strand
CAAAACCCACCCAAAATTCAATCCATGGAGAAACCAGATATGTTTCTTTCAGTTCTTTTAAAAGTTCCTTCGCTTTGTCTGTAAAGGATTTTGATGATGGCTGTGTCTTTGATTCACTGAAGCCGTCAGAGGAATCATCGAAGTTGATGAAGTAACCGGATGCAGTTCTGTCAATTATTCCAATTGGTTCAGGATTTTTGTTTTTTGCATTTTCACTTGGTACTTCAGTATAGATTGGTGTGTCTCTGCTAAATGTTTTTATTTGGGTTTTCAGAGGTCTTAGTTCTATTGCATTGTTGCATAGTCCTTGTTGTTCTTCTGTAGGCGTTTCGAATGTGATGAGCCTCTTTGATAGGACCTCTGTACTGGTAGCAAACCTTGGTGTTCTGCTACTAATTGGGAGTCCACTTGGCCTACTGTTTGTTATCGGCCACATGTTGTGGTTTTACCAGGTCGATGGATACAACTCGGTTCTCCTTTTTACCAGCAAGTGGCGGTAGTACAACTGATCTTGTTCCGTTGACAGACAAGACAGGAACTGCTTTTCTGTAAGAAGGCCCAAATTCCTTCTTTACCGCGATCTTTTCCCTGACTAGATCCCCGACTTTTGGAATCCAGACAGGTCTTGCTGGGACAGGTGGTGATTCTTCAGTGGTTGTTGGCTGTTGTTTCAACTGTATGTTGCTCAGGTCTTTTCTTGTTTTGTTTAAGTCCTGCAAAATAGCCAAACGGTCTTTGACATCAAAGGTTTTTTCTATTACCACTGAAGTCTGACTATCAAGGTCAGAGATCAACATCCTAGTTCCGAATAATAATTCGTACGGACTGAATCCCTTCAGAGAATTTCTTGGCAAGTTATTTAGACTACGTTGGACACTTATTAGATGTTTGACCCACCCAGCTCCCGAACCTAATATCCTTTCCATTATAGATTGCTTTCTGCCTTGGTTTTTTCTTTACACCATCCCATACCCTCAGGAAGGAAGTGAGAAGATTCCCGCTGGGCTGTGCTCATTTGGCCATGTTTCCCCCCCAGGCTGGATTGCCTGAGTGAAAGAAATGGTCGAACGTAGCATGCTCTTAGCGTATTTGCCATTTAGACTCGCAAATCTTGTATAACAGTCCGGACGTCAGCCGAGTGCTGTGGATCTACATTATAAGTGGAACTAGCCTGTATATGTTAATCGCAAGCCATTCTTTTTAGTGGTAATGTTATCTGCCTTGATACGACGAGGTATTAAACTGTTTCTCTCCCCACTGCGATCTCTGTTGCAGTTTGGGCAGTTTTTTACAAACATGGTGTAGCGCAGGCTCATGCCTGGCCACCAGTACCGTGATTGTAATTCTTCCAGAGAATCTTTTAATTTAAGGTGTCTGTGACCCTCGCCCATGTGTGCGTCTGCGATTAACAAGTTTCTCCTGTCCATGTTTGGAATCACTCTATCCCCCACTCCAGGGATTCGAGCAAAAGGAACGGAGTTTGCATCTATGATGTATGTGTAATTGAGTGGATAGTTGATCGGTAACGCTGAGCAGTCGCCTTTTGATGACGTTTTCACTGCCAGCAATGTTCCGCCGTCAATGTACTTTAATGTACGCATTTTTCGATCTACGGGAGCCGGTTTACTGGCTGCCGCGGCGGCTGTTTCAGCCAATGAATTCCCTACAACGTGAACGCCATCACGCTGGTGACTCAGTGAGTGTGTCACGTGAGTCTTTGGTAGTTCTTTTTTCAAAAGAGCTACTTGTTCCCAGAGCAGTCTCTGCTTTATTGGTGCATCTGTGTCATCTTTGTAACCGTTCTGAATCCATGTCTGCAAATCCTTGTTATATGCTTTGACGCAGAAATATGAATCTGACACTATAAGTGTCGGGAATTCGCGATCCGCATTATCTAGCGCCATTTTCAAAGCTATTATTTCAGTTTGTAGTTCTGAATTAGTTTCTACTGAGTGTGATTTTGTTAATAGAGGTCTTAGTTTACCTCCGCGCCACACTTCTTATGTAATCTCACATGTGGGATTGTATGCATGTTCTCCCCAAACGGAGGGTTGAGCATGTCCGTCTGTATAGATTACACAGGCGTAATGATTGAGAGGCAGAATGTCGATTGGCAGAGGATACGTCTTTTCATATTTTAGATTTTTTTATTTTTCTAGTTCTGGATCAAAGTAGTAGTATACTTTGTCCGTTGTGATTGAATTCACCCATTGTATCCATTCCGGATTCAATGTTGTTGTTGGTAAATTACACGGTGTTGTTAGTGCCTCAAAGGCTGATTCTGCTGTTCTGACTGTGATATGTCTACCGTCAGCCATGTCTTTTTCTCTAGCTATTGCGGTTTGAACTGCACGAATGATTTTTCCTGTATTACTGAATTTCTGTTCAGCTTCTGTGTACAAGTGTGATTTGAATGCAATTGGTACCTTTTCTCCCTCATTAGAGGTCAGGTATGTGAATCCGCATCTCCCTGGGATGACTCGGATCACAAGATTGCGTGTGTTATCACGTGTTTCTAATTTTGTTTTAATTAGCATGTCTGTTTGTAAGGATCTCAAAATTTCTGTGTGTGTTTGAGTCCAACTGGATCTTTTAAAGTCTGGTTTAATTAGATCGTAAAGGGGTTTCACCCTTTCTGCGTAATTTGCAATGTATGTTCTTCCGAAATTTAGGAAGCCTAAAATTGATTGTAGGTTTTTTAGTGTTTTAGGAGCTTGGATAACGGCACATTTCTCTAGGAAATTGTCTGCCAGGCTTTTACCTTCACTTGATAGCTCATATCCTAAGAATAGGACTGTCAGATGGGCAATTCTGGACTTTTTGAAGTTGAATTTGTAACCCTCTGCAGCGAACCCAAGTATTATGGTGTTCACCCTTTTCAAGTGAGTCTCCAAGTCATCATCTGTTAAGTAAATGTCATCGACATAAGATAATGCTTCATCATCATATAGTTGTAGTAATTCTGTTACTCTCGCTGAGAATACCCCCGGGCTGTTCTTGTACCCCTGGGCTAACCGACAGAATTGTTTTTGAGTGCCATTTACTGAGAATGCAGTTAAATATCTGCTTTCTGGTGCTATGTTTTGACAAAAGAATCCATTGGAGATGTCCAAGGTTGTTTTGTATTTTTTGCGCACTATGTTATTCATTAGTGCAGCACTGTGTGAGTTTTGCACTGCAAAGGTTTTGCAACATGTGTTAAGGTGTCGGTAATCCAAAACTAGACGGTATGAATTGTCTGGTTTGGCGACCGGAAACAAAGGATTGTTCATTTGTGAGGTGCAAGTTTCAATCACCCCCTGGTATTCTAGCTGATCTAGTATTTCATTTACTTGTTTTTTAGCTTCTTGCTTAATTGGGTACTGCCTTTGTGCAGTAGGTTGTGATTTTAACTGGATTTTGTGAGGAGGAGAATCCTCATCCCATCCTACATGATTTTTATATAAAGCAGGTGCTAAGGCCACTGCCCACTTTCTAGCAAGTGTATATTTTTTATGAATCGGTATTTGATTCGAGAAGGCAGGCATAATTACTTCTTCGCCATGAGGGCACTCCCTGACAAACTCTGGTGGCCAGTCTTTTTCAGCTAGAAGGATATCATAGCCTTTGGAGAGGTTATCCCAAAATAGTCCCCTTATTTTCCTAGTCTTATCTCCCTCTATACGTAATGTTATCTCGTATATCTTGTGGGGCTTGCTAACTCTGGTATCTGCAGTTTCCACTTGAAGATATTCATTCGTGTCCACTGTCTCCAGATGATTCATAAGGACTTTGCGAGCTATGCTCACCTCTGCTGCGCTGTCTAGCATTGTCTGAGCCCACTCTCCGTTTTTCAGTTGTGTCCTCAGTATTCTCGGCATTTTTAACTACCTTGATACTGGCTACCTTCTTTTTTGGAAATTGTGATTTCTTTTTAAGTTGAGCAGGTTCCTTGTCTTTGGACTTGGCGTGCTCTTCTGATCGTCCTCTTCTTTCCGATTTCTGCGAGGAATTCTGAAAAGATTGAGAGGGACGTGTATCAATGTCTTGATATCTATCAGGTTTTTTAATATTATCCCTATTTCTAAGGTTATATCTATTCCCAGAGGGTTCACTCTGGGGTGATCTTTGTCTCGGGTTTGGAGATTTCTCTCTTCGCCTAGGAGACCTTCCTCTGGACTGGAATTTCTTTTCTTTAGGATTGGATTGTTTGTTTCCATCCCAGTTCTTTTTTGGTGAATTATTATTATTAAAAAATATTTTTTCTGGACTTGTAGTCAGTTGCGGTTTTACTGGTATTCCACCTAGACTATCTCTGCCTAGTTCTTCATAGGATTTTTCTATGATTCTGGCAATTTCAGCTGGTTGGTCTGCTATATCTGTCTCTTTTAACCTCTGGCGGATCGCCACGTTTGCTGCTTCACCTTTTATGTTGGCTAGTAATATAGCCGAGACCTGCTTGAAGTCTTTCAGTAATTTCATACCAAGAGTTAAAGCAGGTTCTGGACCGTATTCATCTTGAATTTGTTTTAGCACATCTGGTATTACCGAAATGGATGGAACACCGTGCGTTTTTGTGTAGATGGAAGCAAAGACTGTACCCCAAGTGTCACAGTCCTCAATGTGTGGTGCGATTCCCATTGGGAGACATATAGTCAGAATCCTGTGTTTTTCTAATGGGGTGGTGTCAGGAAACACCGCCTCTATTTGGGTGATTTTCTGTGCCAACCAGAATGGTATTTGTTCCCGTTTAGCTGGAACTTTACCTAGGCAGGATTGGATGTTCTGTGGTGTAATTTTATTTGTGTTCCCCTGGTGAGGGGTCAGCTGTGGTAGTTTAATCGCTGGCTGAATTGTTGAAGTCCGCATTACATACTGAACTAATTGTCTGTGAATTTTTAGTAGTTGTTTTAGCTGTATTAACAGCTCTGCTGCAGGCATTCTTTCGATGTCTGGATGTGGTGTGTATCCGGCTAGGACCGGCCACGTTGCTCCTGGTCTTCCTAAAGGACCGAGCCTTGTAATGTGATTGTTATGTTTTAGGGCGCCATCAAATAAGAGCAAATGCTCTTGGAATTTGAGTGGTACTTCCACCTCCTCGAAAGGAGTGTACATTTCAGGAGGTTCCTCTACTTTGTAATAGTGGAAGTACTTTGTTACAGCATTCGCTGCTGGAAAATGTATCCATGTATAGTATACCTCTGTCTGCCGATATTCGTGTGCCTCAATTACGAATATGACTGTGCCACCTCTAGGTGTCAGTCCATTTTCTATAAGTTTTAAGGTTATAGATCTCCTTTTGGCGACCTGGATGAGTATTATATCCGGGTCTGCTGTTTGCATGGTAGCATCAGCATCTGCTATTTCAGTGGCTAATCTAATTGCCTCTCTTTCATCATCACTCTCTGCCATTTTACAGACAGGATGGTATTATGTTTGTTTGCAGATCAGGTTTCTTTATGGAAACAGAGATTAGATGCACAATATTCTGGAACTGTTTTATCCTTCAACGTTGACTAGACCAAGAACCATACATAGGAGTTCCCTCCTGCGAGGTTTTGGAGGATATAATAACCTTTCACCCACTCCAGACGTCTTTGGAGTATTTGGGAAAAGGGGTCTGAGTGAGAAAGCACGAATGAGTTACTCTAAATGTCTTACGTTAGTTTTATCGCCCTTTCCAAACACGTTGGGCGCCATGTAGTGTAGCTCCTATTTTCCCAATAGGCTCTGCGCATTGGAATAGTACCTACAGCAGTAAAGGCCTAGACCAGACGTTAACTAGGTCTACTACTGTCGATACTAGACTTAATTTTTGGGTTTGCCAGCTAAGCTCAGAGTTCGCTAGAAACTTTCTCGAATGTTCAAGAGAGAATTACCTCCCCTGATTAGACAAGAAGGGATTTAGTTTCTGACAACCATAGAACATGACAACTTTGCTCTCCCCTAATCAAGAGTCAATCTCATGAGTCGTGTGAGCACAAGGCAATTATTTTACTCAGTCAGTACGTGCATTCTTAGTCTCATCAGAATGTAGAGAAAAGGAAGAGACGGGCGTGTTCAATAAAAGATGTTATTTATTGATCAGTCTCTTTTCTCGTACAAGAGAAATGGATCGATATTATTGCAATACTTATAGTTAAGTAAAGTGCATACATTAAAAGCAATAGTATAAAATAATACTGTAAAAACATTGATATGGTTTCTGAGCCATATGATGTTTTAAAATGATTAAAATATATTTACATACACATATACATTTGACTAAACGTACTCAACTGGTGTTTCTAAATACGCCTACCCCGTGTACCTGACCTAAGTCTAATGCGTGGGCGGGAATAGAAAGTTACAGTTTAAGTTAAGTTTGTTTTTGCCAAGTGAATAACTAAAGAATTCTCTAGGAGGGGTTATTCAGTTCTGTACCTGGAATTTAGGATGGATGAGGAATGGTATCTCTTTCTCTGCTCTCGATATTCCAGGCTGCCTGCGAGGGCTACCCGGAAGCGCCGGTGCTGGGTCTCTCGGCTTGAGATAGCAGCGCGTCTCTCAGCGCGTCAGGAAGGCGGGGCTGTTGCCTGCGGGGTCTGCTTCTGCTCTCGGCTTCGGCAAGTATGGCTGCTCCGTCTTGTCACCACGCGTGTGTTTGCATAGGGCAAGGTCGGCAATATTTATACCTTAAAGGTGCCGGGATTGACGTAAGGATGGACATAGGTACGTCAATAAAGATGTCATACGACTTGCTCGTTAGCACATTCTTTTGCAAAAGTTCTCTGTGAAATCAAAACAATGGCCGCACGGATTGTCCAGGTTGTCATAGGTTTGATTTGTTATGAGAACGTCGTATGCCTTATCAGGGGCTGGAGGAATGTCGCTTGTCTAATTAGATCTCAAGCGTTATGACCTAATCAGATAACACGTTCCTGTGCCGTAGTGTGACTGCGTCAGATAACGGTATCTGCATCATGGGGGATTTCTTGCCTCATGGGCTGACTGTTAGTTAACTAGCTAGTTAGTTTAACCAGAATAGGGTCAGGAATAGGGGGATCGATTCAGAACCTATAGAAATACACGACATTACTATTCGTATGACTACATCCAACATATCCTTAGGGGCCCCCTACTTCACATTTAATTGTTCTTTTATTGTACTTGTCTAACTCAATGATTACCGTTTGAGACATTGCTATTTTGTTACAGTAGTGCAGAGCATTTGGGTGTTATGAACCATAGTCATGTTCAAACAAATTGCAGCCACTTTGAAGGCGACATGTAACCAGTGGAGCCACGCTTTGTCAGGACAACCTGCAAGAAGGGGAATACATCTGCTAGGCTAGCAATTGCTATTTTAAATGCTGAACTATGGGAGAAAGGAAGGGGAGAGAAGGGTGATGGATGGGTTATTAGCCCATGTAGAGCTAGCAAACATTCCCAGTGGTGTCCTTGAGGTGGGAGCAAATCAGTGACAGAAGATGAAATGTTGTTTCAGGTGGTTCACAAGGCTGCCAGGCTAGTAGGTAGGTACTTGACTATAACTTATAGGATTACTTACTAAAGGAAATATTTACTTCAAATTAAGACAATATTGGCCCTTCAATCTTAGGGGGAACTGCACCAGTGTTGTTGTCACGTGACCCAAGAGTGTGTCCCAACTGGCTGCAAGGGAATGCTTGTGGTGACCTCTGGCCTCTTTCTGGTCAGTGCTCGTCTGTCCTCTTTCTCTGCAGTGCTTAACAGTTGGACTAACAAAGTATAATTCAAAATGAGGGGCCCTTAACCCATCCTCAATAGAGGGGAGTCAGAGTTAGATGAGCTCCACCCTCTACCTGCTCCTATCCTGAATGAGTTTTCCTAATAGTGCATTTAAATCATGTAAGAATGGATGAATAGCAGAGAACAAATCAAAAGCAACAGAAGGCATCAAAAGGTATTCCGAAGAAAGGGTGTCAAATGTTTTTTCGAGATTCAGGCTGAGTGCCACAATATCTTGGCCAGGTTAGATGAGCAGCTTCCTTGATTCAGTATAGGCTTTTGAGATTCAATGAGCCACTTATTTGGGGTATGTACCCATTTTGGTTTGGGTGAGTTAGTTGGGGAAGAAGTGGCAGGAATCAAGAGACCTGGACTCTGTTAGATAATTTGTAAGCTGAGTTTAGGATAGCTTTGGGCCTTTATGATAATGGGTCATTGGGGTTCCCTGGCTTAACACAGGGGACTAAGAGATCTTCCCTCTGAGATTGTGGAAGGTTGACCTCTATTAGAGATGCTGCCTAGAGTTGAGTCAATCTAGGGGCAAAAAGACCTGATAATGTGTGATACAAGCCCAAAGAGAGGCCTTAGCATTTTGCCAAACAGAAGGTCTTGTATTTCTGTCTTTATTGTTAGTTTGTCTTCTTCTTGATCTGGGAGGGAAATTCAAAGGTGTAGAAGGTACATGAGAAAGACTACTATATGATGCTATATGTGGTGAACAGTCTTCAGTGGTCTCAGTATAGTGGCATTTGTACGTATCACAGATGGAGAGCAGCATCTCCTGTTGGGTACATACCAGAGATACCATTTATACTTTATGTTCAGTAATAGTGGTCTGAAATGCGTTTGGCCTGGTGAGTGAGGCCAGGTGTCCTGTCCTGTTGTGCCCCTCAGCATGTAAACAGTTGGTATACCTTAAGTCATCGAACTGTGGAAGTTTATCCCATAAGAAGGCTTCATGGACTTGGGCCTTGCCAAGGGCTTGTTTAAGGGTTAGGTCGTGGCTGAGTTGACGCTCGAATATATTAATCACTTCTTTGAATTTCATGAACTCCTTCTTAATTGGCAGGAGATTGAGTCCTCATGAAAACCGTGGCCAAATATGACCACTTTGAAAGTATCCTGCTCTGTGGAGCGAGACAAGATTGGGTTGCTGTTTATTTCAACATAGTAGCTAAAGCAGGAAGCCAAGCAGTTTCTAAAGGGTGGTTCTTCTGAGACTATGCCCTGGAGATGCATATTTTGAATAGAAGGATCACCTGCCTCCACTGAAGGGAAGTTGTTATTGCACTGTGGTTTGATACGTATACCCAGAGGAGGAAAAATAACTGGGAAAATGCTGAATAACACTTTGCGGAGCATACAATGTGGTTTAAAGTAACATAAAGGCCATGAGGGGAAGAGTAGAAGGAATAAAGACAGAGCCGCCGTTGGTCATGTTGTCTCCATATCTTGGCCAACGTCCAATGTCAATGCCAGTCTATGAGGATGCAAAAATTACCACCATGGGAGATTGACCTAGAGGGAGTGCGATCTATCCAAAATAGTATCTAGAACTGCATTAAAGTTCCTGCCTTTCACCCAGGAGAGGTGGGCTAAAGACTCAAGGAAACTTGATAATTGTTCATAAAAAGTTAGCTGTTGGGGCATGGCCTGAGGCGTCAAGATGGCGGTCACACACTAAGAGTGCTCTGTACCCCTCCATCATCCGCCCGTTACCTGCTGTTCTCTAAGCCTTTAATCGGTCTGCGGTGATCCTGGGGCCCTCCAGCTGTGCTCCGGTCCCGCCTGTCAGCTGCCCGAGATCTCTGTTGCCGTGATAGGCCGTCTCCACCTCAGGGCTCGCCCGTCCAAGATAGCGGCCTCCTCGGCAACCTGGTAGGACACCGGACAGTCTGAGACCGGACGCCCCCCCCTGGCTTCCCTGCACCCGCCCGCTCCCTGGCGTAGTTTGTGATCTGGCCGCGCACCTCACCGAGGGGTGGCGGTGCTGCGGTGGTGCTGTGATGGCGGCGTGAGACCTGCTTCCCGCGTGCGGGAAGCCAGGAGCGGCCCGGCTGTCCTGCGAATTAATTTAGCTGCCTTCCCCTACCCGCCACTTCCCAGGGTGCCCACGGCGTTTGGGGGGTGCCACCAGAATCGGCTGCCATTGTCGGGCAGCGGTGCAACGGAATTCGGCCTCCTCCATTCCCTGGTGGACTTGGGTCCCCCTGGCCCTGAGCGCTGGGCCCGGCCTGGACTCGGGACAAAACACATCAGCAGACTGCAGACCGGCCTGTCAGGCCCCGCCTGAGGACAGCGAGGAGTGCCTTGTCACCGCCCACAGCCTCGTGGCCTGTGGTTCAGGCCGGACCTGGGCTTTGAGATCAGGGCGGTGCTACCTCCACATCCCGGCCACAGGGGTGGCCGGCCCTGAAGTGACAGAGACCCCCTCTGGGCCCCCCCGAATGAGCTGACTGTTGGTGAGTGGGGTGTGGACCGGCGAGCAGATGGGGGATGAAGGTGTTGTGGGAGGGGGTGTGGATGCTATGCCCCTTTCCCCCCTCTCTGACATACCTCGCAGCCCCATGTCTCCCCACCGGGGGTAAAGAGAATCACCGGCAGCCCCCTGCGGACATTTGCTCGCCCGTGCCATCACCGTCCAGCGGCAGCGCTGACCCTGACTGCCACTTGGGGGTGCACCCATGGGCCTGATAATCCATGTGGATGGGTGGACTCTGGTTGGCAGGCCTTGCCGGGACTCAGCTTCCTACCAGTGCATTCTGTGCCCCGGGAACCCCTTCTTTGGCTCGGTCGCGGTGGACCTGAATCCAACCGTCACTGCCGGGCGGTTTGGAGCGTGCTGCCTGCCCCTCTACAGCTGCCCTTTACCTGGACCTATCCGTGCCCTGGCGGCACCCACTACCAGCCGCCACTTACCATAGCCACTGCCGAGTGATGCCTAACCTGGCTCTGGCCCAGCCATCACCTGCGGTGGTGTGGGGGAGGTGGTTTGTCTCCCTGGGGCCCTCTATCGGTGGCTCCCTGGCACTCTTCCTGGGATGGGGAGGAGGCACCTCCCCCTATTGACCGTGACATGATCAGGCCTGCCCAACAGGTCTCCACGGGCTTCCAGGGAAGAACTGGCCCGGTCCAAGACCCCCCTCCAGAGAAGGTCCGATGTCCGGGCCTGAACATTGATGGGCTGGGTCCCGGGGACCCCCCTCCCTCTCTGGGGTTGTTGAACGCCCTCTCGCCCATGTAACAACCGGACTCCACCCTCAGTGGCGATGGGCAAATATCGCGCTCCCCAGACCCCCAACCCACAAACCCAAACGAAAATGGACCGGTACACTACGAGCGAGCGGGACCTGGGGCGGGGGCATCTAGTGCTCCTGCCCCTGCTGGGGGCGACCTCTCACCTATCCTTCAAGCAATTGGAACATCGCAGACCTCGGTCGAGGCCAGGATCGGAGTGGTGAGGGTGGATGTGGCCCTTATTTGCCAGGACCTGCGTAATGCCACAGCCCGGATTTCTCAGGCGGAATCACGTATCTCCACGGTGGAGGATGACATAGGCCAACTCAAGACCCAGGTGGCCTGCCTCGTGACTCAGACCTCAGAACTCCACCGTCAGGCCAAAGACGCCAAAAACAGGGCGAGGAGGAACAACCTGCGCTAGGTGGGATTTCCTGAGGGGGCGGAGCAAGACCACATGGACACGTTCATGGAGACCTGGATACGATCCTGGATGCCCGCACAGTCCCTCTCCCCATGGTTCGCAATCGAACGTCCCCATCGATCTCTGGCCCCCCATCCTCAGCCCGGGGCTCCTGCCTGGCCCATCATCCTGCAAGTCCTCAACTTCCGGGACAGGGATGCCATCCGTAATGCGGCGAGGTCACATGGCCCTCTAATGTACCAAAACAACAAGATCATGGTCTTCCCGGACTACAGCAGGGAGGTGCAGGCCCAACGTTGCACATATGATGATGTTAAGCAGAAGCTCCGTAACCTGGGTCTTCGCTATGGCCTTCTATTTCCGGCTCAGCTCCGAGTTGTTTTCCAGGGCAAAACGTTTTTCTTCGACAGCCTCCAGGCAGCATGGACCTGGCTTACGGAGGAAATCCCTCTCCGGAACCGGCCTGTTCCCCCTACAACCCGAGGAGAACCAATGCAGACCCAACCAACCTTGCCCAAGCCCCAGAGATGCCGCACTAGGTCACGGAAGAAGGGTGATCACCGTGACGCAGCCTCCCGCTCTCCATAAGCAGTGTCCCAGCGACCCCCTCCCCAGGCTTTGTCACGGGGTCTGCAACTCCCGGCTCCTCCGGTTCCCGGATTGAACTCAGCCGCATCCCAGACCCCTCGGAGACAGTGTGTCCTACCTTGTCCGATTTGACCTGTCCAGGAGCCCTCGCTTCATGGCACTGGGGACGACGATAGAGTTTGATCTCCAGGCCTTCAAACGCGAGAAACATACATTGCTCTTCACAATGCTCTTACAATGGAGGCCGCTATCTACTCTGCGAGCGCAGAGGGGTCCACCTCTGCAGGAACCGTGTTCCGATGACTTTTGACCTTATTATCTGGACTTCTCAACCTTCTTTTGATGGTTATTTGTTCCTTTAACAGCTGATGATGACTTTCACATCCACCTACATTGGGGGGTCCATCCCTGCCAAGTTCATGGTCAGCTAACCGTTTTAGTTTAGCACTCAGATTCCTTTGTGTTGGTGTTTTCCTTGTTGTTTCCTTTTCAGGGCGACAGATGCTTCATTTCCAGAAGTGTAGGGCGGGGGTGTTGGGTGATATGGGAGGGGGTAGACTCCAGAGTGTGTATTGTTTTTGGCCGCCTACGGGCCGCTGCCTATTGTTCCTCTTGGCAGCTTCCCGAGCACACACGACACTAGTGAAGACATGGGCCTTGACACACTGTACGAGTTACACCCCCGGGCCACGATTATGGGTCAGTATCTCTCCTGGGACCCGGGTATCCCCGTACTGTCCCCTACACACATTACCCACCCCAATGCTGACTACCTTAAGTAGACTCCTTCATATCTTGTCTTGGAAAGTCAATGGCCTACTAGATCGCATTAAGCAAACCGCTGTTCTTCGCAGCGCCCAATGCCACGCACCTGACATTCTTTTCCTACAGGAGACTCATCGGTGTTGGCGGACCCCATGCCAGACGACTCCTGGAAAGCCCTTCTCTAAGACCCGCAGGAGGACAGCGCTAGTCTGACTCGGCATCTCCTCAAAGCAATAACCAAGAAAAACCTCGTCGTGCCAGCCAAATAACTTTGCCTGTACCTAAGATGGCCGACCGCAGCGGACATCTACTTCCTCAAGGCAGGGGAAAATCTTATAGATCAAAACGGAATGGCAAGAAGGGGCACCGGAGCTCGTGGACAGGTCCTTTTCAATGGACCACCACAGAAACCTGCACCCAACGCCACGGAGAACCTAATAATCGCCTCAACTCACTGCAAAGCTCGGATGCCTGCCCCCAAGATGGCCGCCCCTGACTGCTTATTCACAAGCAGGAAGACAGATCCACATTCTAGAGAAACAAAACACTGGACAGCACAACTAATATTTATTGGAGAACAATACTATGCTGTCAACACCTTGGACAGCCTAAATCCAGCCAAACTCACAGCAAGGACCTGATGCCTGGCCCCAAGATAGACACCTGCAAAGGACATTGAGAACTCTCCGCAACCACAAAATTGCGAGGGGATAGACCGGGCTCCAAAAGATAGTGAATGGGTCTTGCTCAAAGACCTCTTCACTAGCATGCCCCAAAAGCCTCGGATGCCTAATCCCACCATATTCCCACCGCAATCCTCAGTGCCTGGTCCTAAGATGGCCGTCCGTTGATCCACACTCAGAATTTCTCCCCAGGCAAAAAAAAACACATGGGGAAACACCTCTCATTAAGCAATGGTAACGGAGCTGACAGCGAAATGCTTTCCTTAGACCAGCGCAACCCCAGTGACCTGAATTCCGCCACATTTGACTGCAAATACGGGGACTCTTGACGCTGACTGCTGAGTCCCAAAGTACAAAAATGAAACTGACGCCCACAGAGGTACGAATCCCTTTTGCTCCCCTAACCTGCATTTCCAGCTGCAGATTTCGGAACCGCGGTCACGGTCTATAACGCGACGGCACAGTGGCACGCATATTCAAGCTCTGAAGGCTCAGAATACACTGCTTCACAAACACAACCAGCCTGTCCCCAAGATGGCGGCCATTCGCCCCTAACTCACCAACTCTGCACCAAGTGTCTGGCCATGACTCACCGCAACCTGAGGAGTAAGACCAGCCAGCACTTATTCTGGGAATATCATGCACCATCACGATATCTAACCACAATTTACTATCTTCTATTATGAAACACTGATCCATTTATGGGTGGATTGTGAACTGTGAAGAGAGGAGTAGGACTAGCCACCAGTGGGATTGTGGACTGTGAACAGAGGAGTAGGACTAACCACCAGTTACTATATCCATTTAAAGGTGGGCTGCTGACTGTGCACAGAGAAGTAGGACTAGGCATCATTTAGTATCCCTCTGCCTTCGGCAAAGGTGAAGAAGTGATTATTCCTCTAAACCAACCTGGAAAAGACCGGCAATAGCTAGTGCAGGGTAACTATCTTCCTATAGGGATCTGTTGTATCTCTCAAATACTGATTCAAAACCCTTGATCTCATGACCCACTAGAACAGAAGCAGCCATGTCTGACAATAAAGCAGCCGTTCTAGCCTCCTCCTAGGACACACCCCTCTCCGACTCCCCTAAATCCCAAACCCAAGTGATCACAGGTCTCCGGAAAGACCCTCCCTGCCCAAAACCCCCAAGACTGCCCGTCCTTTCCAACCTACCTGGAGCACCCAAAGAAAAGACCACCAGGAACAAAGAGCATTTCTTCAACTGCTTGCTCATTAACTGCAGTTCGGCCTCTCTGCATGCAACTGAACTAGAAGAGGCATCCTCTCACATGACATTGACATTGCATTCCTCACTGAGACCTGGCTCAACGAGCTATCCCCACCATGCTTGGACATGCTTGTACCTCCAGGTTTCTCCCTCATAAATAAAGACAGAAAAGACCAGCCAGGGGGAGGGGTAGCTATCATCCATAAAGACAACATGGTCATCTTGGAAATAAATTCATACGACTACAACACATTTGAATGTCTCTCAACCAAAATTAAGACCAAAGATAATCGATCTTTTCTCTGTCACCTTATCTATCATCCTCCAGGCAAACCTGCGCATTCGGAGAACAATTATCTGACCTGATAGCACAGGGTACACTCGGTGATGCCAATAATCTAATTCTAGGCGACCTGAACCTACGATGGAATGACACCAACAACCCGATAATCCAGTCGCTATCCAGTCTCCTCTATGATAACATTCTAATCCAATGCTGCACAGAGGAAACACACTACAAAGGAGCCACCTTGGATGCCATAATCGCTCGAAGAAACACCATCACTATAAATCACATACTCCCCGTTGACTGGTCAGACCACTACATGATCCTATTTCATATCAACAGAGTAACTCTCTCTCAATCACCTGTGCAAGACCCCCCCAAATGGTTGAGAAACTTCTCTCAGGTTCCCATGGGAGTCCTTGAAGAACAGATAAGCTCACTTCTCCCAGAAACCAACGACCACCTCTCCACCAATTACCTCACTGAATGCTACAACGCGAAACTATTTTTCATGCTTGTCAAAATAGCTCCTCTAAAGCACAAAAAGAGTAGAGCTATGCCATCCAGATCATGGTTCAATCCTGACCTCAACTCCGAAAGGAGAAAACTAAGAGCCAAAGAAAGAAAGTGGAGTAATAACCCTACCTCCATCCTCCGCAATCAACTCAAATCAGCTCGTAGGAAATACAACAACCACATCAAAAACAAGAAATCCAGCTTTTTTTGCTCAGCGCTGGACAGTGCCAAAAACAGACCCAAGGAGCTATATAGCATCATCATACAACACACCTCCAAGCCTGTGTCCTCCTCTGTACTGGAGTCCAAAGAACTATGCGATAACTTCGCCTACTTCTTCAATGATAAGATCACTAAAATCAAACTCTCACTAGACGTCAACAACACGCACCCCACGAAGAGCATCGCGGCTGGGTCGCTTGATCTCTCTCCTGAATCCTCTCCCAATTCCTGGCTTAGGTTCTGACCCATTCAAGAAACTGAGATAGTCACATATATATCCACCTCCAAACCCTCAGCTCATGTCCTAGACCCCATTCCTCCCCTCCTGATGAAAAAGCTGAAGCACGCCTTAGCCTTGCTTTGGAGCACGATCATAAATAGCTCTCTGAAAAACTGAGTGGTTCCAGATTGCATTAAAATGGGTTAAGTCACCCCACTGTTGAAAAGACCCAGCCTAATGTGACGGATCTGAACAATTTTAGACCTGTGTTGAACCTCCCCCTCCTCTCAAAAACTCTAGAAAGGTGCGTACTACATCACCTAACCCAGCACCTGGACAACATCAACCTCCTGGACCCTCACCAGTCTGGTTTCAGAAAAGGCTGTAGCACAGAAACCGCGATTCTCAACATCATCGACGATATCCATGGATCACTAGACTCTGACCAATGCTGCCTCCTCATTCTCCTTGACCTCTCGGCAGCATTTGATACTGTAGATCACAATCTCCTCATAAGGGCTCTCCAAGAAAGAGCTGGTCTTGGCGAGGTAGTCCTCAAATGGTTCTCCTCCTTTCCACACAATCGCACACAAAAAATAAAAATCAAAAACTTCACTTCTGACCTACAGCAAGTCAAGAAGGGCGTCCCTTAGTGCTCGGTGCTATCACCGCAACTCTTTAACATCTACATGGAACCACTCTCCAAACTTCTCAAAAAAGCCAACATCCGCTTCCATCTCTAAGCTGATGATACTCAGATCTATCTGGAAACTACCTCTCTCAAAGACATACAAAGACTTAATGATGTACTGAAAGATGTCCAACACTGGTTGACAAGCAACCACCTGAAACTAAATCCTGATACACTCCTCATCTCCAATAAGGAAGATAACCCCCAAATTGCCGAATGGTTAAAGGCCATCGATGAGCTCAACGGGAATCTCACTCAAGCAGACTCTGTCAAATCTCTAGGCATCACTGTAGACCCAAAACTGAACATGACGAGACACATTAAGAATTCAGCCAAAAGTGCTTTCCTTAACCTCAGACTACTGAGCAAAAATAAAACCCTTCATTGCGTCCAATGATCTCAAACAAGCCACCCAATCTCTGGTACTGTCAAGACTGGACTATGGAAACACAGTCCTTGCAGGAATTCCAAAATCACACCTGGCTCCCATCAAAACAACATTGCATGCGGCTGCCAGAATGATCACCGGTATCAAGAAATTCGATCATATCTCCCCTGCACTCAAGGAACTTAGGTGACTTCCAGTCAAAATGTGGATTAGCTTCAGAACAGCCTGCCTCACCCATAAAGCCCTTCACACCGGAAAACCTCAGTACTTGACAAAAACGCTCCCTCTGCGTCCCCACTAGCCTCTGTTAAGCGTCTTTCTGATTGGTCCTCCACCCTGGGTCTCTGCGATGCTTGAACCAGTACCCTCGCAC
Source organism: Lissotriton helveticus (assembly GCF_964261635.1). Lineage (NCBI taxonomy): Eukaryota > Metazoa > Chordata > Amphibia > Caudata > Salamandridae > Lissotriton > Lissotriton helveticus. The sequence goes on along the minus strand of NC_136057.1, from coordinate 481,817,344 downwards.
CGTGGCGGCTCATCACACTCACTCCTGTATCGATCTGTTCCTGGTGCCAGCCTCCGACTGTCAGTTGGTGTCCGGGGCCACTATTGTACCCAGGGGCATCTTGGATCACTCCCCCGTCTCCCTCCATCTTGGTACTCATCGGGATGGAGTTCGTACGACTTGGCGTCTGAACGCTTGGTTTCTGCAGGACAAGGAGTTTGTTGACTCCCTTTGTTGAGCAGATACCCAGGCAATACTTTTTGATCAACACGGAATCGGTCTCCTCACCGGGTACGTTGTGGGAAGCAGGCAAGGCTACTATACGAGGAGTGGCTAGAGGCTTAGTTCACGCCAAAACAGGCGGCCCAGGCCACCTGCCTTGCACAGCTGGAGGCCCAAGCTGCACAGTTGGAGGCGGCCCATGCCGATAATGACAGTGCTGACTCCACCCATCAACTTGCTCTGCTACGTGAGGAAATTTGTCACATCTCCTTGGACTCCGCTAAAATGCTATTGCATTCCTGAGTGGCCCGCGTGTATGGCTGGGGTGATAATAATTGCAAACTCCTCCACAACCTAGTCTCATACCCCATAGCTGACTGCGTCATCAAGGAGGTCCGGGATGCAGCGGGCTATCATCAGTCCACCTCGAGGGCCATCGCCCAAGCCTTTGCTGGTTACTACACCAACCTATACGCGGCCAAGCCTCCGGTGGCATCCTTGGCTGGAATGTTGTTACAGACCTGGACCCAGCTGCCTCACCTTCCCCAGGAGTCTCCGAGTCCCTAGATCTCCCCTCTCCCCAAAAGAGATACATGGGGCCATTTCACTCCTGCATTCGGGCAGCACACCTGGGCCGGATGGCTAACCCCAGGAGTATTATGCTACCTATCGGGATCTGTTGGTCCCGCACCTAGTGGCGCTGTTCCATCACATGGTGGACACGGGGTCCTTTCCCCCTGAAGCGGACGTGGCCACCATTGTGGTACTGCCAAAGACAGAGCCGCCCTCCCTTGCCTGTGCGGACTACTGCCCCATTTCCCTCATCAATACCGAGGTGAAAATCTTTGCCACTGTCTTGGCTCAGTGTATTTGCACCCAACTACACATCTTAGTCCACCCGGACCAGAATTGTTTCATGCCCGCCCGAGGCACTTGACAGTGTATACGCTGCCTCAACCTCGCCCTCGCACATCGCCAGCATCTCACCCCGTATCTGGCCTTGCTTATCATTGATTTCGAGAAAGCATTTGACACGGTGGACTGGGGCTACTTGGAGGATGTGTTGGAGGTGATGGGGTTTTGCATGCCGTTCCGGCACCTCACCGTGTCCTTTATTCTAGCCCAACAGCAAGGGTCCTAATTAACCGGGTGCTTTTGGAGAAATTCCCCATCCAGAGGGGCACTCACCAGGGCTGCCCACTCTCGCCACTCTTATTAGCACTAGCAATGGAGACCTTGGCCTCTCTTATATGCCAGGACTCCGGTATCTACGGGTGGGCTTGGGACCCCTTTCAGGTCGACAAGATAGCCCTTTAAGCCGATGATGTCCTCCTGTTTCTGGCAGACCCCGAGAGCTCTGGCCCGCGATGCCTGGATGCCCTTTATGCCTTTGAAAGGGTTTCGGCAAAATTCACTTTGGTGCTGCGTCATCCGTCCCGTGCCTGCTTTGACTGGCAGAAGAATATTCCCCTGCGCAGGATGTCTTTCAAATACCTAGGAGTTTGGATTGCCCTGGTTCCAGAACTCGAGTGGGCCCTGAATATTATGGCCCTGGTCCCAAGACTAAGGCGGCCCTTAGGAGGTGGCAGTCCCTCCCTCTTAGCCTCCTTGGCAGGAGTGCCCTCTGTAGAAATGCTGGTTCTCCCCCGCTTTTCGTATATTATACAAAATGTTGCCTTTCACCTTCCGGGGAGATGGTTTTGCGAGATTGATGGTATCCTCACCCAGTTTCTGTGGGGATGCAGGAGACCGCAAATGTCCTTGTCACACTGCTGCATACCTCCCTATGATGGGGGCATGGGAGTCACCAACCTCCACCTTTATTATATGGCCACAAGACTCTTCGTGGTTAACGAATAGTTCGCGGGCGGCTGGTCTGACCCAGCGTACCGGGTGGAACTTCAATCATTGGACTTTCCACAACGCCAGACCTACTTGTATGGGGCCCCCATACCACAGGGCCTCTCCCCTTCATCAGGGCGACTCTCCTGGCTTGGCGCATGGCGTTGCAACATACGAAATGGGACCGGAAACTACCAAACAGACGCCCTTGTGGTGTGGTGCGTGGCTGCGGGATACCTCGTCCCTTCGGGACTTTCATCGGTGGGACAATCCACCCCGCAAGAAAACGCGTATTAGAGCACATGCGTGCCATAACAAACCGGGACAAAACGTACCCGGTGGCTCGCCACTTCGAGACACATCATAACAGTGATAGGGGCCTTCTCACTTTTTTCTGTCTGGACCAAGTGGATAGAAAGGAAAGAGGGGGTGACCGTGTCAGGGCTCTAAGGGTGTTGGAGTCTAAATATATTATAGACTTGCAGAGTAAATGGCCGACAGGACTAAATAATGATGAATAGCTATGGGTCCACCTGTAAAGAAAACTAAGACATGAATAGGGATGATTTGACAGCAACTGAGGGAAACACAGGGAAAGATTATCTCCTGAAGTGTGGGACCACACATCGAGCAGTGGAATAGATATATCAACCTGTTTTCCTCATTTAGGCCAGAAATAATTTCGCCACAGGTACAAACATACTACCATTTTTCTTTCCATTTTAACATATAGATTTCTCTCTGCTCTGGCAACAATCGAAACACTTAGGACAGCTCATACAGGGTCAGAGTAAAGTTGAGTCAACCCATAAAAGGCGTCATAATTAACGAATAGGGGAATAAAGATTCTTTTAAACATAGTCAGACGTGGCAGCAGCAATATGTTGATATTTTTCCCATATCGAACTGTTTGTGGAAGATGTGTAAACTGATTGCACACTTTGATGGATTTTAGATTTGAAAAACTGTATTGAAACAGCTGCCTGTAAAATTGAAGTACGACTATGACATTTTTCCGCTATGTTCCCTTATACGTTTGATGAACTGTTCAAATATTGGAGTGGAAAAAATGAATTGTTTTTAATTATGCACTTGCAGTTTTTTTAAACCATTCTTTGCTGTTAGGCTTGTCTTACTAAAAACATGTTTAAAGATGGCCACTGTATTGGGATATACAAGTCAAGTCCGTTTTCACTGTCCATTGGGGATGGGTGGGAACGATGGGCAAATAAATGGTTTCCTTTTGTTACGCACATCAACACTGAAGAAGCCGCAAGGCGAAACGCGTCTGTTGGAGGGGCAGGGGGTCTGCAATAAACAAAGTTGAAAACCGGATGACCAGAGTGCTTTCCATTTTTCCAGTTCGGAAGGGATGCTGATACGTTGTGTAAATATTTATTTGAATGGAAAAGTTTGGTGTGGTAAAAAATATTTATTTATATATATATATATATATATATATATATATATATATATATATATATATATATATATATATATATATATATATATATATATATATAAATATATATATATATATATATATATACATACATACATACATACATATATGCAGTGAGCAAGGATGTGAAGTCCGAAACGCGTCTGATGGCTTGCACCGCAATAAATATTTAAGCTATACCTTAAAGACTGACTTTGGCGTGTTCTTGAAGTCTGCGAACCTGTCGGTGTGGAGAAGCACAATTGTGGCAAGTTGGATTTGTATATATATATATATATATATATATATATATATATATATATATATATATATATATATATATATATATAAATATATATATATATATAATTAAATTATTTAAATAATACACTTAATTGACATTATATTTAAGGCTCCCAGTTTTCTGTTTAAACAGATTTTTGCTTATAAATACAGAAGAAACATATTTTTCCTTTGTCTGTATTTATAATTAGAATTGGAAAAATGGCAGTACATTTTTTGTAGCTACAATAACTTTTCGTGGTTGCATTTGTGGATGGGTCAACCAGGTTCCAGCTGATTCGGACGCTAGCTTTTTGTTAGCGTTCCCCTGTGAAATGGATCCAAAAAAGAAAGAAACACTTTTGCTGGAAATGTCTTTTTCTGACATTTTTCTCTTCCAAAGTGCAGCCTTGGGACGAAGACAAAAAACAGTTCAAAACACGTAGTGTTCTCCCACTTTAATGCCAGATTTTTGATCCTGAACCCTTACAAATGACAGTCACTGTCCTTTCACACTTTTTTGGTTTATACGCATGTATATGTGACTTGTGTTGATAATATTATTGGTGGCACACTTATGCATAAATGGAGGGTACGGATTTACAGTGAATGTCATTTGAAAGGGTTCAGGATCAAAATTTAGGCAATAAAGTGGGAGGACATTACCTCAGTTGAAAGTGAGGATTGTTGATGGGAGAAAGAGTTACGAAACCCCCCTTTCTCCACTTATATTTTTCCTCAATAGGAGGTGCCTTTGATGATCAGGTCTTATTGTTGTTGTTGCAGTTTGAGTGGAGGGTGACCTGATCATTCCTTTTCCATCTGAAGCTCCTCATTGTGCAAAAAACAATAATCTTCTTGCCAGGCATAAACCTTATTTTTTGAATACATATTAGCCACCCTTAAGGTAGGACCTAAAGGCCCATAGCGCAAGGTGCATTGTATTTTAAAAGTAGGACATGTGTTCTTAAATCTTGCACGTCCTGTCAGTGAAAAACTCCAAATGTATTTTTTTCACTACTGTAAAGCCTACCTCTCCCATAGACTTGCATTGGATTTCCTTGTTACATTTACTAAATGCTAACTATTGTATGCGAATAAGTAGAGCTGTCATGTTTTGACTTAAAAGAATTGTAATTTAAAATCCTCTGTAAAGTCAGATATTAAGTCACAACTCTGAAATGCCACTTTTAGAAAGTTATCATTTTCTTGTCCTAATCAGTTGTGCCTTCTGCCAGTGTCCTGGGTCACATGACTGTCAATGGCTCTGCTATTGGGCTTTGTGTATTCCCCCAGACAGTTAGAAAGGAGGAGACTAGGTGTTGGCACGGTGGACCATCCTCTCAGGTAGGCTGAGGTAGAGTTGCTCCCTACCCCACTTGCACTTCAAGGGTCTTGCCTTCAACAAAGACATAGGAACCTGACACTAGTCTATTGTCACCCCAGACTTGTTTAAGCCTTGGCAGGTACATAGAGGAACTCTCCAGAACCAGTTGTAGAGGTATTAAAGGGAATGCCTCCACTTCAAAGGCTGGCACCAGGTATAAATATTAGAACCTCCAAAAAATGTCTTCAGTACACTCTTGGACGAGCTGTGAAAGACTTTAGAAGGACTGCCTTAACCCCCAGAGGACTGGTCTCTGGTACCAGAGGACTGTCCTGCTGCTTGAAGAACTGTCCTGCTGCTTGAAGGAGAACTGGACCATCTCCTTGAACTCAGGATTACCAGAAGTGAGTTGAAGGGCTAGTTGATTGGTGTCTTGTATGAGCTACAGGAACATAACAAGCTCCTAAAGCCTTGAACCCCACCACTGGCCTCGGCTGGAGTGAGTCCTAACCCCCCAAGTAATGACACCCTAGGTCCCGGACCCTTGGAAGTGGTGTTAGAGTTGCTGCTCCTGCCTAAGCCAAAAACTAAGGCCTTAAAAATAATTTCACAAAAATCTTTCTAGAGAACTTACAGAGGACCAGGACCTACCTGCCAGCCCATTGGCCCAACGTGCTTCGCTGGTCAGCCTGACTTCATGGTAGCTTCCACTATGTTCTTGTACGCAGCAGCAAAACCTATTCAGTGGGACTACTCAGCAATGGTATCTGGCCTTGTAAGAGTCCTCTTAGGCTGTAGGCTGCAAACTTCAGCTTTCTTCCACTGGAGCTTTTTTACTTTTATAAAGTTGTCTAAGTCCATAGATAAAAATCTTCACCATGTTTGATGGTGACCGGGACTCCATTGGCCACTTCAGAAACCCAGGATTTCCTGCTCGGAGTATTTTCATACCATCTGACAGCTTCGCTGAAACGTCATCCTTGGGCGACATGGTGACACAATGACTCCTCCGTGGACACAGCTTTCTGAAATGATCCACTGAACTCCATCTTCTCCTGGACTTTTCTACAAGGCCTAAGGTAAGCCATGATCGAGACCAATCTACCTCTTGTTTCGGACCCACATTCTATTGTGATCAAACTTAACTTTGAACTTTGCCTCAGTCTGATGTGACCAGGTAATTGCAGTTGGCACTTTCCTCATTTAAGCGCTAGATTTCACAAAAAACTTTAAAAATGCATAATTGCAGGTCTACTGATTTTATTTAGTTCATTTTGGTGTTCATTTTGGTGTCATTTTATATATTGCCATTTCCTCTATTTTTCTAAATGAGTTTGGGAGTTTTCTTGTGTTGTGTTTTCACTTTATTAATGTTTATGTGCTACATAAATAGTTTACATAAGGCCTCTAAGTTATGCCTGAGTACTTTTGAGCCAAGCTACCATAAGGTTTAGCACAGGTTAATTTAGTGACTTTTGTGGTTCATCGTGACAAGGACTAATAACCCAATTTCTTTTAGCCACCCATGTCCTGCAAGTATGTAATGTAATGTTACGTATGTTATGTATGTTATGTTATATGTATTTGTAACCCACAAGGGTTTCCTGATGCTGAGTAGGTGTATGTGCTTAGCCCTGCCTACGGTAGGTTGTGTAATTGAAAAGCCAGATCTTTAGCGTCTTGTGGAATTCAAGACGTGAGGATCAGGCTCTGATGTGGAGTGGGAGCTGTTTTTCAAACTCTATGAGCTCTGCTAGTTGAGCAGCCCTGAGTATTTCATATCTGTAATTGTAGTCAAAGGGGCGAGGCGGCTTTCCCTGGGAGGGCATCTGGTCAATATGCGATGAGCATGCTTCTCTGAAAAGAAGGGAGATAAGTTCTGGACAGGCTTAAAGGACTTGACCCAATTTTTGAAGAATACTGCCAGGTTCTTTCTCTCCGAACCCTTCAGCAGCCCAACCACCCATAGATTATTTTGGCTGGAGTAGCCTTCCTCATCCTCAGCTCAGCCCTCCGGGAAATGCACTTGGTCAGTTAGGTCCTGAAGGTAAAAATGGTGCTTGTGGGTGCTCAGGGTTAATTCAGCTATGGGGCTGTATGCCTGAATGACTCGTTCAGCCAGTTTAATTTGGTCCAGGCTTAGGAAGCCGCTTAGCTGGTATTGGCTATGGCATCCACCTTAGTCTCTAGAAAGGTGCATGAACTGAAAGCTTCTAGTATGACACCAAATTTGTCTGTGACTTTGGGTGCTGAGGAGTCTCGGGGTACCCGGGAGGGCCCATCCATCACTTGAACCTCTGAGTGGGTCAATTTGGTGCATCCTATGGTAGTTATGTCACCAAGACTGTGCTGCATTATAGAGGAAGGAGTATGAGTCAAAATTAGGTAGGGGACTCACTTTGAAGCCTTGTAATGGTGTTGTTATGTGACAGGCTCTCGAAGATAAAGGGGGGGCTCTGAAGATTCAGCACAAGCAATCCGGTGTCCACACTGCAGGCAGTTGGCATCTTCCACTGAGGGGCCAGGAACTAGTTGGAGCCAATTAGGGAGTGCCATCTGCACAAAATCAGAGGTCCGTGAGGGTTCCTTGAAGGTCGCAGGAGCGGTGATTGTCAGAGACGTAGCTGTGACCCAATAGGTATGCGAAGTCCCGCTGTAAAGTTGTGCATCACCCATAGTATGGTTTTGCGCCTGGGTGGAAAAGGTAGATATCCAGCCGATGGCTTCCTGGATCCAGCAGAACAGTAGATAGGGATGGCAGGTGCCCTGCGTGCCAATGGCAAGTACTAGTGGGGGGCACAGAAAGTGGTGGCAACATTGAGGGCCTGATTCAAACTTAAACTTATGTGTTTGTGTATATTTATAATTTGTTTGGTATTAATTAACAGTGAGTTAATAATATTTTTATATCTGCGAAGACTCCGCAGTCGGGCTGGTTTGCCTTCCAACCTCTATGAGATTATCTCTGTATGACTCTTGATTTGTTAGAGATGGTAGGCACAGTTGACAAACAGATTTGGACAAAGATTTCCAGTGAAATAGAGGCTGCAACTTTTTAAGTAGCAAAGGAAGGTGTGATACCTATACAACATACTCCTCTCACTCAACACCTAAATACATACTGGCTCCAATCACCTATAATCACTATTATTCATCAACATGAGGTAGTCCTGATCTCCAATGTAATTGTAATGTGTTAGAAGCCACTCCAGGAGAGTGATAACTTGCTGTTCACCTTAAAGATATGTTGTCTGATGCAGATGTCTGCAAGCAGGGGTGGTTGTTTGTGAATGGAAGCAAAGGAGTTAGGAAATCCATGATTGGCAATAATGATAAATTATTAGAAGTCCATTTTCAAATAAGGCTGGGAGATTCTCCTTGGGCCTTAGGCGAGCACAGGTTTGAATCAACTTACTATCTTGAGCAGGAGATACAAACACGCTGTGACTCACAGATCTCCCACAATGTACCTGGAGATAATATGTATTGTTTAACAATCAAATCATATTACAGACTGCCAGAATCACAAGTTGTTAAGTGTGGGTTACAGAAACACTTTCCCCCAAAGGATGCCGACAAACAACATTTACGAAGTGGGCCTCATTCACAAAAGTGGATTTAGATACCTTAATTTACTCATGTATAAATCTAATACTACACTAAGTGTAAATCGAAACATTTTTGCTTTTCACCTTTTCATAGTGTTGACTCCTCCTGGTGGAGCATCCTGTAAAAGGACTTATGAGTGTAAAGTTAATATTACTAACTTTACATCAGTAAATTGAGGGCTCCACCACTGTGGCAGAACTTGCTCTTTGAGATAATATAGAGAAAAATATTAAAGTTTCTTATTCTTTACAAATTATTTTTGCAAATATTAATGTGAAATATAAAAGCAAAATAACTTAAAATATTTGTTAAAATAGAACTAATAAAATAAAATGTTATGGCACATTAACTTATTAAATGTATTGTGTTTTACATAAGTAATGAAAATACATTGAATTTGTAAATAATATTTTTTTAATAATTTTAAAACAAATCCTACCTACGGTAAAATTTAGATTTTTGCCTAATGTGTATTACATTTTGGTAAAAGTTATAAATTGAATGAATTTAAATGTTTGTGTTTTTTTGCTTTAAAGTTTTTTCAACATTATTTTAAAATTAAGTTTATGATTAAATATATTAATAAAAAGTGTATTGCTGATGTAAAAATCAATATTTGTATAATATTAGATGGCAATTTTTGCTTTAAATATGTGATGCAATCCCTTCTTGCTAGAAAATGAGTAATTAGTTGTGTGACTGTCACAAGTAATGGGTCTACATTTGTCCCCCTCTGGGAACCAAACACGACATTGTTGTGCTTGACTATCATAGGGTAGCGAAGCAGAGCAGTCCACGGCCTAGTCAAGGGAGGTGATGTGGGCTAGTAATCACCATTCACAGATAAATGACTATCCAGCCTATGGTTTTTCTTTTGATAAAAGGAAAAAGTACATTTATTACACACAGACGCTACTCAATACTACACAGCAATTTACAAAAATACATACCCTGGTGACAATACTTCTGGACAACAGTGTATAATCACTCTTATAACTCCCAAAGGGAGATTTAGACCAACAATTCACTTGTCAAAATCATTCACTTGTTTTCAGATGCAATACTTGAGTATAACTTATCGTGAGAGCATTTAATATTGGCAAGAAAGCATGCAAACTTTGATCACAGAGCAAAAATGTAAGAATATTTGAGAATGCCAACATTTGAAATAAAAGTATGCCATATAACATAGCAGAAAGCTGTTTACATTTTAGTGTTACAGGGGAAATAGGGAGGGAGGGAAAGAAAAGGGGGATAGATAAAATGTACTCTGTAAATAAGTATGAAATAGCAATAAGTACTCATTAGAACAACAAAAAAAGAATATAGTTAACATATTTTCAGATACATTTTACAATGCTAAAGGCTACTAAAGAGAAAAAAGGCAAAGAAGTAGAAAATCATGGAGGCTGGAAGTTTTGAGAACTATTGCGGGAGACCATAGTGATGGAGATCTTATTTAAATAAATAGTTAGCTGTAACCAAAATAGGTCTTTATTTACATGTGGATTACAATAGGAGGCAAAAGCAATATCCAACCTATGATAATGATATACTATCTCGCTCTTGCCCTTTGTCTCAGTCACTGTCTGTTTCCCACTCTCTCTCTTTCTCTCCCTCCCTCTCACTCTCTCCTGCTCTCTCTCCCTCCCTCCCTCTGTGTCCCTCCTTCTGTCTCTCTCTCTCTCCCTCTGTCTCCCTTCATCTGTCTCTCTCCCTCTGTCTGTCTCCCTCTGTCTGTCTCCCTCTGTCTATCTCGCTCTGTCTGCCTCCCTCTGTCTGTCTCACTCTGTCTGTCTCCCTCTGTCTGTCTCCCTCTGTCTGTCTCCCTCTGTCGCCTACCCTCTGTCTTTCTCCCTCCGTCGCCCTCCTTCCCTGTGTCTCCCTCCCTCTGTCTCCTTCCCACTCTACCTCCCTGTCTCCCTCTACCTCCCTGTCTCCCTCTGTCTCCCTCCCTCGGTCTCTTTCTCTCTGTCTCCCTTCCTATCCCTCCCTCTGTCACCCTCTGTCTCCCTCCCTCTGCCTCCTTCCCTCCCTTTCCCTCCCTCTGTCTCCCTCCCTCTGTCTCTCCCTGACAGCCTCTCTCTGTCTCCCTCTCTCTGTCTCCCTCTCTCTGTCACCCTCTGTCTCCCTCCCTCTGTCAACCTCTGTCTGTCTCCCTTCCTCCATCCCTCTCCCTCTGTCTCCCGCGGTCTCCCTCTCCCTCCCCTTGTCACCTCACCCCGTGTGTGTGTGTCAGCCCAGGCTGAGACAGCTTCCCATGCGCACACACACACACACAGCCAGCCGCGCCGAGTACTTCACAGGTCTTTAAAAGTCCATTTACATGTTTATAAAGCTTTGTTGTATTTCACCTCTTGGTGCCCCTGCATCTCCACTCTGACAATCACTGAAATCGCCCGGCCCCCACAGAGCAGAGTCTCTCAGAGTACGGGTTGCTGCAACCGGCAGTTTGCTGACACTATTAAAAATTGTTTTTTAAAAGCACAGGTACGATGTCTGCAAGGTCCGCGGGCCGCCAAGGAAGGCTGGCCGGGCCGCTGGCGGCCTGCAGGCTGTACTGTGAATACCTACGTTCTAGAGCTATTCCAATTAAATCCAGTTGGGTCAAATTGATGCTTGAGGCAAAATTTGGTTATTGGAAGATTTTCTGTTTTGTCAGAGTTGATCCTTCAGCCAGATACCACTGAAAAATCTGAAAGTTCTTGTAATAACGGGGAAATAGTAACTTCTGGGTATGAAATAAAGAGTAGAATGTCATCTGCATATACAGAAAGTTTCAAGTGATGGTCACCATATAAAATTCCAGAGATAGAAGAGCTATGTCAAATGTGAGTCAGAAATGGTTCAAGAGATATAATAAAAAGAAGAGGAGATAAGGGGCAACCTTGTTGGACACAGTGATGAAGTGAAAAACTTTTGAAAAAAGACCATTAACAATATTAGAAGTAGTAGTAGATGAATGAAGAAAGGAAACCAGGGAAATGAATTTAGGTCCAAAACCATACCAATTAAGTGCCTTAAATAAAAACGACCAGTCAACTCTATCAAAAGCTTTTTCTGCATCAATAGATACAGCAGCTATGGGGTAGGAAAAAGTGGGTGCTTTATTTAAAACATTAAAAAATAACATTTATCAGAAGTTAATCTGCCTTTGACGAAACCACACTGTTCTGGACAAATTAGAAGGGGTGGGAATAATTCAACATGTAACGCTAATAATTTGGTGAAAATTTTATAATCTACATTTATCAAAGATATAGGAAGGTAGTTTTTGCAGAACTTAGGATCTTTATCTTCTTTAGGAACGAGGCAAATTGAGGCTTCCAGAAAAGTTCTGCTCGCCTCACCGATATTGCAGAAATGTTGAAAGAGATTAAAGAGTTTAGGATGTAAGATTTTTGAAAAATGCGATTAAATTCTACCGAAAAACCATCTGGACCAGGGGATTTATTTTACTTTAGTGAATTTAGAGAGCTAGTAATCTCTTGGAGCGATATGTCTAATTCTAGGGAATTGAATTCCAGATCTGTGGATGAAGGGGGAGGAATACTACTAAGATAAGAGTCAATAAGAGGGATCGATGCAGGTACTTCTGGAGTATATAGGTTTTTATAAAAAGTTGTACATTCATCTAGAATGTCTTTATCCTTGAAAAGATGTCCATCTGCTGACTGGATAGAGTCTATCAGGACTCTCTCTTTCCTGGACTTTAGATTGTTAGCTAAGAGTGATCCATGTTACGATCCCCATAACACCGGGCACTGCTACGGAGTAGAATTGAAGCATGGTCAGTAGAAATCTTGTTAAACTCCAATTTCCCACGAACATGCTTCTGCAGAGTGGAATCTGATGAGCAAGTATAGAATTGATGTTCTAAGTGTTTGATATTGGCTAGCAGGGCCTTATGTTGAGTGAGGGAATGTTTCTTCTTTCTGGATACGAAATCAATGCCTCGGGCAGTAGCCTTGAAGGTGTCCCAAACCAAAGCAGGATATACAGATGGATTCTCATTAAAAGAAAAGAATTCTTCTGCAAAGGAAGTGAAGGAGGAGGAAAAAGCTGGATCTTGTAAAAGGAAATTGTTAAATCTCCATCTAGAGGATTTGGGGTGCGGACGGAGCAAGTCAAAATCAGCAATAACCGGAGCATGATCTGAGATCAAAAGGGGTTAACTCAAAGAAGAAATTAGATTTTGAGCTAAAGGTTTGAATATGAAGATGTAATCTAAACAAGTCAGGGAACCATGAGGAGGAGAGAAAAAGAAAAATTCTGTTTTATCTGGGTTGCATAGTCTCCAGGCACCTACGATGTGTGTCTGTGTAATTGTTCTATGAAATTGTGAGTTTTGTGAGGAATAAAACGTACTTGGGATTTACAATCAATAAAGGGGTCTATGACCCAGTTACAGTCGCCTCCAAGGATAAATCTTTATGTTGGATACATTTATTTGCAATAGTAGGCCAGAAGTTATAGTCTGGTTGGGTCGGACCATATATATTGAAAACAGTTAAAGAAATGTTATTATTAATAAGTAACTTGACCAAAATCCATCTACCATCCATGTCTATTTCTTGTGAAGTATCGGAGCATTTCAACTTTTTACGGCATAAGATAATAACACCATTTTTCTTTGTAATTGTAGGAGAAACAAGAACAGAACCAACCCAATTGCATTTAAACTTAAGAGCCTCACTGTGTGACAAATCAGTTTCTTGTAATAAAACGAAATCTGAATTATAGGAGGCTAAATGTGTGATAATTCTCTGCCTCTTTATAGGACTAATAAAACCTTTTACATTTCATGAAACAACTCTGACTGGAAAAAGATAACAGTAAGTATGGAACAATAGAATTTACAATAGTGAAGGAGTATAAGAGAAGTAGTAGACAAAACAAGAACAAAGGAAAGAAAAGGGATAAGAACCATATGAAACAGAAAAGAGAGGGAAAACAAGAAAAGGGGAGAGGGAGACAAAGACAGTAAAGAGAGAGAAGAGTACATGTCAAAACATATTGATGACTGCGATACATACCTTTCAGGGAGCACAAAATGGAGAAAAGGACTGGCGACAAACACTACAGACAGGACAACCAGCGGAGGGAAACGCACCACATCGGGAAGCCTGACAAACAGAAAACGGGAGTATGGAACATATCCAATAGACTGTAATAGTAATAGAGAAAGAATAAGTGATTTAATAGGAAAACATCGACGAATGACAACCTGTAAAGTAAGTAAAAATGTTATGGTTAGGAATAAGATAACAGTGACTACAAGAAATAAATGTAAGTATTAGAGGAAGGGCCAACAAGTTCCATGGAAGCCGCAGAGTGAGAATTGATGAATTTCTGAAGGTCCGCAGGTTCTTCAAGTGGATGTGTGATTTTGAAAAGTCACCTTGAACAAATAGGGATGGAACAAATCATATTAGGTGCCCAATAAGTGTAGGGCTGGTCGAAGCTCAAGGAATTATTTCCATCTCTTGGCAGTCACTGTAGACACATCCTGGGATAAAAAAATGTGGCTCCCGACCAGGATACCAGTATTTTAATTTTCACAGCATTTAGAACTTGGAGAAGATCAGTGAACTGCAAAAATAAGAATATCACCCCACAAGGTTTCGAGGGTCCTGAAGAAGAAGATAGGTGAGGGCTAATCTATGTGCTCTTTGAATATTCAGAGCTGCAGATGTCGGTAAATCCAGAAGTTTTGAGAGAAAAGAAGAGAAGAAGGAAACCGGGTCACCTCCTTCAATGCTCTCTGGAAGACCATATAAACAAAGGTTGTTACGTCTATTCCTCTTTTCAAGGTCTCTGGCAAACTTTTTTGAGAGCAGAATGTCTTTCTCCAAAGATGGAATTTTTGTAGAAGTGGCTTGCACCTCACCAACTTGTTGCTCCACTATGGAAATTCTGGAGTCAAGTGATGACCATTTAGTGTCCATGACTTGTAAGCGAGTATTAGTTTCCTCTAAAAGTTGTCGCAGTGCCCTTATCTCCTCCAAGATAATATCCAAGGATACATGAAGGATAGTCTTCTGTGGAGATGATGGATCCTGCTTAAGACATTTGTTTGCAGGAGAAGGCGACTGCAGTTTAGGTGGAGCAATGAGTGAAGAAACTGCCTTGGAAGAGTTTGAGTGAGCCATCATTGCAGGAATATGTAGAGAGTCCACCAGGGTATTAGAAGTAGAAATTTGCGTTATAGGTATATCAGCAGGGAGTGTTCTACTTGAATGTAACAGTTTTTTACTTCTGCCCATGTAGCTGAGGAAACGCCCAAGGCAAAGTGAGTTGAAATGTGATTCAAACAGACCAGAATGATAAAAGTTCTTCTGAAAAAAAGGAACAGTGGGGACATTTAGAGTATGTCCTGTTTATATGGATGAAGAAGACCCAAAGCCTCAGACAGCAATAAAAGTAAGGCTACAAAAGGCAAAAAGTAAATACCAGAGAGTTATGCAGAAAGTTCCTGTCAAGAAGATCCAAAATGGCGGAAGCAGAAAGGTATCCATACAAGTACGACGTCACATGAAGCTGCAGCCCTTTAAATAATGTTCAGTGGCATCCCGTGAGTCACCAGGAGTTCCTCTTATCAGGCATCCCTTTTTACCCAGAAGATTGGGGAAAAACCACCGAAAAACGAAGCAGCATCTCCGACGTGGCGCGGAGCATCACATTAAGGGGCCATCTTGAAAGCGCGCCATGCGCGAGCCCCTGCAGCATACAATCCTAATAATTTTTAGCAGGAAATATTGTACTTTAACCACAGCCCGTAAAGGGCGTCACCTTTGTCATCACTACACATGTGATTACAGCCTTTCACCCCTAGAGAATGTTTATCAACATGAAAACTTATGTTGACTTCTTTCAGACCACTGGACTTCAGCCATAGTCTCACCACTCCCAGCTCCATAGCAAATGCTCCAGTCTGGCTGAGTGCTTCTAAATCCATAAACATTCTGAGGGAGTTATTAATGTAGAGTCCTACCCAACCTATGGTGGGGGCTCTGGACTTCTTCTGGGGGGAGGCTGTGCTGCTCCTGCAGCTCCTCATGCATTTTTGCATAATTTAAGAGGTGACCCCTTTCTCCTGGGGTGCAACAAGCCACAAATTATTGATTTTGTGAAGAAATGCGGGCAGGCCCCGCAGAGCATTATGAGGCGCTCTTCCATGAGTGCATGCATATTTAAACAGCAGCTCTCACACTGTGCTGGGGGAAGCTGCGTTGATTTACTCATTTATTTTCTTTGGGTTTCCAAGCAAGCTCATGGAGTGTTCACTCGCCTCAGGGAGCCCAGTCCCACCCGGGAACCCCGCGTGCACGGAGAGGCGCACAAGGATCCCAACCCTAGCTGGTCCCTGCCAGCTCTCCGAGCAGCGAGCACTCTTGCTGGATGGCCTTCCTGCTCCCTCCAGACATTGGCACGGGGAGCGTGGAAGGCAGGCCATGCAGGGGAGTGCCCTCCTCTCTTCTGGTACAGGGGCCCAGAAATGAATGAACGCATGCATTTCTAGAGTGCGCAGCTACTCAGGAGTGTCCCGGTGCTAAACATGACATATCAGGTACAGAAGCATTAGTCACTATAAGTGTATTTTTTAGCAATTTCCTAAATGCTGTCTCATTTGTAGTGTTTATTAATTGAAAAGGGAGCAAGTTCCAGCAAGAGCCTGCCACAAAGGAGAAAGAAGAGCCCCTTTTTTTACTAAAGAGCAGAACAATCAGAGGTCCAGCATCCTGGAGGGCAGGGATCTCGAGGAACAGTATTCTTGGATCCTCGAGATCAAGTATTTAGGACTTAAAACATAAAGAGTGCGATGAGCAATCATTAACGCTTTGAAGAAAACTCTTTTTTGACAGAGAGCCACTGCAGTTGCTTGCAAAAGACTGTAATTGGTGACCATTTAGAGAGTTTGAGCAGTAGTCAAACACAGTATTTTGGTCGACTTGGAGGCAATGTATCAGATAGCCAGGCATGTAGTTACTCCAAATAACTTTGGGAGTTCAAGTTCATGCTTGCCTAAAGGAACTATAGCAAAGCGCTTGCATATGGTCAACAAAGCTACTTCAGTTGAACATTGCTAATACCTATGAAAGAAACTGTATCTAGTTTAGTTATTCATTTCATACCCAAACCACTTCAATGGCTCCATGTTCATTTTGTAATTGTTTCAGAACATCTGATAATACAGCTAAAGAGGGTATACCATGCGTGGTGGTATTGATACTAGCAAATTTAGATCAACATGTGGTACAATTCTTTACAGATAGTACCTTCTCCATTGGAATGCACAGTCAATAGTCTATGCTTATTTTGGGGTATTGCATGGGGGTAGACCCTACCAACTGATTAGTCTTACGAGAAATATAAAATCT
This sequence comes from Lissotriton helveticus, assembly GCF_964261635.1. Classification (NCBI taxonomy): domain Eukaryota; kingdom Metazoa; phylum Chordata; class Amphibia; order Caudata; family Salamandridae; genus Lissotriton; species Lissotriton helveticus. The sequence continues at coordinate 481,800,261 of NC_136057.1, read as the reverse complement.
CCTATCCATAATGTGTGCACCTTGCCCATAGCTGCATTTATAGTTTTTTTGACTAATTGTTTGCATAGGAGGTCCCTGTACAGGCTTCTAATGTCAATATTAGCATCAACTTCTTGCCAAAAATAGTTTTATTAATCGTCCATACTCATGCTTGCTCTTATGTTATATGTTTCTAGTTGGGAGCCTTCTGGAGGAATGGAAAATCTTTGTCTATATTTTTAGGAGTACCAGATATCTAGTGCCAGTGTGTGGCGCTAGTTCTGGAATGCCTGAAGTCTTTCTATCTGACAGGTTCTTGCCTACATACTACATCTTATATAATATATCTCAGCAACATTATGAGAATAAATAAATCCTGTGATCTCTGATGCAAGTGGGACAGGAAACGTGTGAATTCCCATGAACATTCATCTAAAGCCACTGTGTTTCCCTCTAAATATCATATAACATGAATACAGGACATATGAACAATGTATACACTATCATTATACTGTTAATACTTATAAAGGAAATTGAAAACATTGCATACTGTAAAATATATGGAAATGACAATGAGCATACAAATGTGAGGGGGCTCAAAAGCATAAGTAAGGCAAGGGAATGTACAGCAGGTATTTGAAAACATGAGTTGGAGTATAATGTAAGTCATTGTTCGACCCAGTTGGAATTGTGATGTTGTGCAGCACACCGCCTATCCATGCTTTACACTGTTGTTCACAACCTTGTTATAACACTAAAAGTGTTTCTCTGCAGTCATTAAAAGCAGTTTGGTGTTACTCTACCAATGGGTAACAAGGCTACAATGCTCTGACATGCTAAATGATTCACTACCAAGTGCCTGGATACACTCTCGGGTGATACATGCACAATACAAATCAACATAGTATAGCATAACACACAACACATTCGCCATTCTGACATACATAATATAGCATGCATCTATGCATTGCATGGGCAATTCCTCTTTGAGCTATAGGTCTCACGTTGCACTCTAATTATGTGGCCCAAAAAGGCTAAACCTGGTTTGGGGTTGCGTTTATTTTCTTCTGGACTGGGCCTCATATAGCAGTTCAGGTTGCACTGTTCCCATAAGGAGCATGGTCAGTATTGATTTGCATATGGTGGACCTCCCTCTAGAGTGCCACAGTGGTGATAAACGATAGACTAGAGTAATTGCTAGTGCCTGAGGTTAATTCAAGAATTCCATCCATCATCTTGTTTGTTGTAGTTGATGCCATGAGTTGTGACCAGTATGCCCATCCTTGCTACACCATTGGACTCAACAACACCGTAATGAGGTGGGCCAAATTGTCCCAAACTGGTCTTGGGTTGCTTGTGTTCCCTAAAGAAAATGGCTTCATCAGACAGTGCGGGATGAATAATTTCCAAGAGGAGCAAGTTCTGTACTGATCTGAACAAGACCGTCATCTGTATAGAGTGGCTGAGTGGAAATAAAATGGTGGAGTCGAATGTGGCCCGAGTGATTGCCAGTGTTCGAGATTAATTCAAGCACTCCTTTCATCACCATGTTGCAGTCTATGCATTACATAGCAGGGGGTTTCTGTGCCAACAGATTGATATGAGTCACCTGCTTGCCATTATCTTTTGCGATTCTGTTTATTGTTTTTTAATTGCTTGAGTTGAGTTAATGCATGTGAGGTGTTAAAGAATGTACTGAGTATGATATGTTTAATAACAGCACACTGTGTCCAAGTTAGATCATATTTCTTTCTTGTCTACACTGTGAAACGTGTTCTTTTGCCATGTGTCCATCATATCTGTTTGACAGACCGACCTTTGCTGACAGGCGTGTCCGACCAAAACCACTTGTCACTCTACACTGAACTCAGCACACTCGGTGCTGATCAGTGTAGGTGGGCACCACATGGTGCGAATAACCCTTTTTACATTGACTTTGGCGATTGCAACCTGACCCAATCTGGCTCTTTAATCACATGGTTTTCCCATTTAATGCCTGATAGTGATTTAAGGTTCATCTTAATTAAACTGCACGTGAGACATCCTATGAAATACATTTGTGTGGGTTTTCTTTCTAAAACGCACAATAACGTGAACGATGGTGGCTTTTGTGTTGATCTGTGGACACGCTCATTAAAGACCTCCTGAAGCTGAACAACAACACTTGTTAAAATATGTCTTTTGCAAGCGTTGTTAATTGTAATGTTGGCATCCAAACCACAACTATGTGTATTATTGTAGAAAATCTCTTGAGGCTGGTGTTGATGAGTCGGAAAATATTCAAGATTTGGTTTAGAATTTTGGTTAACCTCAAAAGTGTGGCGGGGTCTGAATCCAATTTAAAAACAAAAGAAAATAAGCGTTTTCTCGACGCTCTCCTGCCTCGATTGAAGTTGTGAGACACATTAACTTTTGGCCATTGGGTTGTAATAGGAAAATATATAGTGACTGATGGCTTTTTTATCAACATGGGTAAAGATTGAAATTATGTTGGCTGTTCAAAGGCAGTGATGTTTAAGAACATTCGAATTCCTTTCTCTAGAAGGGCTCACCCAGGTTAACCCCATGCCAGGCAGAGAGCGATGAGCAAAATCTTGTTCAGAGATAAAAATAAGCATTGGCAAAGTCAGTGGTCGTGGGGGTAGATTTATAAACATTTTACGCTGGGTTAGCAACACAAAATCAATGCTAACCAGCACAAAATATTTTTTTCCTGATTTACATTTCAGCGCAAAACATTTTGTGCGCTGGAAAGTACCCTAAAAGTTTTGAAAAGCAGCACCAAGCACTGCTTTGAGCTACTTAGAGCCAAGCTTAGTTACATGGGTTGTACATGGGCGTTCCCATGCAAACACCCATGCTTTTTTACACAAAACTCTATCTACAAACAATAGTAGATAATGTTTAGTGCCAAAAGTTAACACCATTTCAAAGGAGGCGTTAAAAGCAGAAATGTATTACTTCTCCTTTCTTTTCCGACTTTGCATTGTGCAGCACACATACAAAGCAGGAAAAGTGTTTAAACTTGTAGAGCCATCGCATTTTGCACAGAAAGGCTACCCTTCCTGTGCAAAACCTGTGGTGACTCAGGTGTGCACCCCAGTGCTTTGGCGCTAAGGTGTGTGCCTTAGCGCCAAAGGGCGGAGAGGGGAGAGCCATATCTCTGTAGATATGGTGCTATCCTGCTCTCTCCCTGTCCCGCAAGGCAATGCAGCATTTTTGGTTGCTGCGCTGCGTTGGGGGACAGTTTAGAAATCTGCCTCCCATTGTTGTAAGCTAGTCTTTTAGCTTTGCCAATGCTTGTTTTGTTTTGTCATGGCTTTTTGTTAATGTAGGATGTGCTACAAGACACTTGCCAAAAAAGAAAAAAAGTCTAAAAGCAAAACAAAATGGTTGGTCTTACAAGGTGCACATTGCAATAGTAGTCCCTGGCTCTTGGTGATGTGCTCCTTGTGAAAGAGCAGAATGCCATCACTCACAGCGAAGTTAGTCAATGGTTTAAGAGGGATGACCTATTGCGCCACACTGTAATGGACTGAAGAAAAGTGTAAATGACCCAACAGAACAATGAATGAAGAAGGCTAGCTGAAAGTCCCTATAAGTAAGGATCATAAAATGTTAGAAAAATCAGAAATTCCAGGCTAAATCTAGACCTAGTGATATTCCACTATAGAAGCTTCCATAGTCAGAGAACGTGGTGGATAGATAAGAACATGAGTCATACTTTAGTTCTTCGATTTGGCTCACAGGCCTTTACTAAGTTAATGCATGAAATGCCATGCAGTAGATCAGTGGTGTTCACTATAGGTCCAATGGTCATGGATCTATGCCAGACTTGTAATATATACACATAAGATAAACATGCTTACACCAAATCCAAATGGAACTCATTTACCTTGTCAGTGGTTGTGTTGAAAGTCAGGTGTAGGGCTGGCACTTCTGACTACTCTCTGGACACCCGAGCCCTAGCTGTTGAGATTCAATAAAATGTAAAAAAATACTGTAAAATATTTTAAGTATATATTTCTATGATCAGGTGACACACTACCAGACAACATGGGAAATAAAATAAACACCTGGGGGCCTATTACGATGGCAGGCGGACTTTGTTCGCCCGCCACCATACGGCGAAACGTGACCGACCTCTATAGGTGCAGCGTTCCCGCCATGGAAATTAGGATGCCACGGTGGAGGTGGCATTCCGCATATATTGCATTGTGGCGGGCAGTGCTGCAAGCAGTACCCGTCACAATGAAATATATGCATGTCTTGCATTTGCATGCACAACGTGGCAGGCACCGCGCAGTGCCTGCCACATTGTGCATGCAAATGGAGGGGGGTACCATGGGTGTGCACCCCCAAACTCCCCAACCACTGGGGCCGATAACAGGCCCCCGAAATTGAACTTCGCCTGGCTTTCCATGGCAGGGTCTCCGCCATGGAAAGTCCTGCACCGCTGCCCATCCTAATATGGATGGCGGTGTCTTGCAGACACCACCACCATATTTGAGCCCTTTTCTGTCCGGTCACCTGGCTGACCGACGGAAAACCGGTGGACAGTCTTTCCGTCCACCGGGCACTCCACCGCCAACGTAATTTGGTGGGGTGGAATTGCTAAGCGGGCGGTGGTAAATGGCGATCCGCCCACCACCCTAATAGACCCCCTGATGTTCATTTCTTTTGTCAAACACTCACTTCTGAATTAATGAACAAATGAATGGGAGTAAAAATTTCCATAATAGAAAATGTCATAATCTAAATCTCATGAATATTTTAAAAACTACCTTATGTTTGAACTCATCTAAGAAGCATTAGATTGTCCAGGAATATATGTGTGTATGGGATCCTATGAATCCTTCATTTTAGCTTCTAAAACGCCAGGTCCCTGTCCACTTCCCATCCTCAAACATATGAGTGAGTCATTTGTTCAATTGTCTACTACCTAGGGTTGGTAAAAAGATGATTGATCAAGTCCATTGTTGTACACCAATTGAAGGGAGCTGAACAATATGGACATTAACAACCTAATTCCTCTACAACTCGATTCAGTTTATTTTCTCTAAAGTTCCAGAATAGTCCTTGTCTGTGCTCTAAGTAGGCTATAGCTCCAAACAGTTGTGTCACTTATGAAGCTAGCTGCTCAAATACCCAGTGCCAGTGAGATGCTTCTAAAGAGACTGAAAGCCTCAAGTATAATTTGGGCTTCTGGCATGCTGCCTTATATCATGCCAGGACTTAAAGGATGACTTATTGTACCCTGTAAGCCATTTAAAAAAGTAGCCTCTGAAACACCGATGGATTTAGCTGTCATGAGAGGATGAAGCTAGCAAGCCATATGAAACATTGGAAAAATGCCAATGTTGGCGAATACGACAGAATGAAGAAAGACTCTTTTGGAATTGATCCTAAGTTGATGGACATAACAGATAAAGAGTTGGATTGGATGCAAATGGTGATTAGTTTTATTATATTTTCGTCAAGGATATCCCATTCTACATTCAGACTTTTGATTCCCTAGATTAAGCCAAACAAAATGTAAAAAGTGCTCACTCGTCGTGTTTTTGTAAGGACTAGTTGTGGTCAGAGCTTGCTCTTCCTGCCTTCAACAACAAAGAAGTTTCAGGCCAACCTTCTACTCTAATAGGAAAGCCAACAATGCTGGGTTTAGCAACAGAGGAGGATCGACTACTTCTGTCCTCAGAGAGAGGCCTTTACAGAGAAGATTTCATCGGTGCCAAGGACGTTCACAAATAAACAGTAGGTTGATTATTTCTAAAATTATTTCCTAAAGAAAGTTTAGTGGCAGACTCACCCTCTTTCTGAACAATTGGTCACTCATTACTCCAGATCAATGGATATTACGAACCATTCAGGGTTACAAGATAGAGTTTTACTTTCACTCAATTCAACTATCTCTCCCTGTCCTATAGTTTTCACCACCTTACAAACACACCTTATAACTCAAGAGGTGAACAATTAATTACAAAACAGAACAATAGGGAAGTCTCCCATAGATTCACAGGTTTTTCTCGGCAATGAATGTTTGGTTAAAAAATGCAATTCGTTTTATCGACCAGCGATGAATCTACAGACACTTTAAGATTTGCACACTGTCTGTTACATGAACAAATTGGGAGGCGCAAGATCCAAGGCTCTAGCAGATTGATGGCCCAATTTATATATTGACGGTCAGGCCGTCCTTCTCTAGGATGATGGAGTATTTTACTGTGTCGCCTTGGAAGAGGTCCTGACAGTCACATTTAGAAATGTCCATCAGGCTAATGAACATTTGAGGCAAGTTTCCTGTGATTGTGTTAAAGAATCAGTATGGCAAAGTTTTCTTTATTTTCAATAACAAAAACCCAAAGTAGGATTTTGCTTTTTAAAATAAAAAATACAATGCCCCTTTTGCCATGTGAGTCATTTCCCATGACGAGGGGAGGGACATTTTTATGGGTTTTACTGCCCCTCACCTCCAGGGTTTTCCTGGCAGTAATAGCACTATATGTTCACCCATTGTAATTGGGAAAACGGACATATAGCCAATTCTCCAGCTGCCCTTACTAAGTTGGCCCATTTGAGAAGTTTGCCCATGAAAGAGTAGTTTCCGCCATCACCAAACTCTGATCTGACCACTTTTCATTTTGTTCGGCACACCATTATGTTGGGGGGAATGGTACCTTGTCACCGGTGTGACCAAGTACCCTTTCAGCCAACATATAAATAGGCCCTTAATCTGAGAATTCTAGTGCTCGATTCGAGACAAAAGGATCATACTTCAGGCAAGATAGCTTCAAGGAATTTCGAACTTGGTAGCAGAGTGAGGCTCCAGATTAATTCAAGACAGAAGTGAATGGTCTCTGGCTACAAACGTTTTCTTTGGGGTCCACTTCAGATAGAATTATTTGCCTCTTGCCTGAATGGGAATTTATTCCAATACTTGAGTTGGTTTGTAGATCCTCAGGTGAAATCAGTGGATTTATTTCTACAACAATGGGGCCCACCCCAAGGTTATGCTTTCACCCTTTCATATTGATGCTCAGAACTATGATGCACAACAGAAGAGATTTAGCATCCCTTTTCGTGCTAGCTCACGTTTGGCTAACTCAGGAATAGTTCCTTCAACTTCTAGAGCTCTCAATAGATTTTCCAAGCAAACTGCCAATTTTCCTCTTCTCCTGCATGAACCTCAGGGCTCTCATAATGGCCTAGGTCTGCAAGGAAAATTGCAGATCTAGGTTTAAAGGATTTAAGGTTCTTTCTCATGTCCAAGGACTTTCACAGGAAGCATTGTCAGTTAACAATGACTCCTGAGTTCCTTCCACTAGACCCAGTGATAAATATGCGTGGTCTGTCTGGGTGGGATGGCATATGGAACAACAGATTAATCCCATATCTTCCTCTCTAGTTGAATTAGCAATTTTTTGGCTTATTTTTGTGTAACAGCTAAAGCCTACTGGACAGTCAACACTTATAGCTCAGCAATTGTGTCTACACATGTTCTAAAAGTATAACCCGATGGACAGCATTTATTGGTTGGTAGGCTATAATGTTAATATGCTTTAAGGTTCCTCCAAGCAAACTATTCCTCTTTGTGGGATGTGAAGGTGATATTAGAATACATTTTGTCATGGCCTGCTAATGATTAGCTTTCATTAAAACAGTTATCAGCAAATTTTACAATGTAAATTTGTCTTATATGATTCAGAAGAGTTTCTGATGTCAAACCCCTTGATGTGGATACTAGGTCTTCCTCTCTGCAGGGGCTTACCTTTCATATTACTAGAAGTACCAAAGCATTGTCAATTTCAGAATGTTATCCTTCTCTTACAGTTTATAAAACATTGTGTGTGGTTACTTGCCTTCATTCTTGTAAAGATTTCACTTCTACTTTTTATCCTCCTTCACCTTCATACCTCTTAAGTAGCCTAAGATTGAAATGGAGATCTATTGACCAAGTTCAACTCTTTCACAACGTAGTGATGGAAAATATGGGTCAAGTTGGAGTGTGCTTGGACAATGGCAGTGATAATCATAATCATGTGGTTCCGGCATTTACCCAATTGTGCTTAAACATTAAGAGCAGGCTGATACATCCCCCACAAGCTAAATGTTTTAAATCTACATGGTTCAATAAATATTTTTCAGTGGCTAACCGTAAGCTACAAAGTGCTACTCCCAGGGATTCTATGATAGTGGCAGCATAGCTTACAATATATAAAAAGGATATTGCAAGTTGGAAATGTTGCAAAATCAGTGGGATTCACTTGCAAAATCTGCATCTACAATAAACAGTAAACTATTTTGGAGGGAGGTATCTGCAATAAGGAGAGTGAACTAAAGGGCGACTTCTATAACTTGTCATATCCCTAGTACCACTTGGAGACATATTTTTTGAAAATCTAGGCTGCCATTGGCGACCCTATTTTGGCAAACCTGAAGAGTTGCTGCAAGTAATTCTCTGTCTCTTTAAAAAAAAGTGTATGATGCAATCGTACAAAGTGTGGGTGGTAAGGAACTTGGTCCAGAGGGCGTCCCAATAGATCTCTTTAAGTGCTCTACTGAGTTCTGGGCACCCTTGTTAGTAAACGCATTCAATGGTTTAACCTACTCCCTGCTACCTGAACCATAGTCAGCCTCTATAATTGTACCAATTTTTAAGAAGGAAGACCGTACCCAGATCTAGTTGCTACAGAACTATTTCCCTTATTGATACTGCGGTCAAGATTTTCAGGAGAATTTTAAATCGGCGTATTAAGGATTGAGCAGAAGCAGCTTAATTTTTATATCCCTGCTTATACGGTTTCAGGAGTAGTGTTGGCACCGATGAACTGTGTTTAAATGTGTCCCTGATCATTGGCAAATATACATTTGCATGATAATCACCAGTATACTGTATACCAGCTACTGTTGAGGCTGCGTGTCTCTTTTTGCACTCTGCACTCTGGATGTTTTTAAAAGTGTTTTACCGTGCGACTTCTTTTATTACTTTCAAACTGATTGCTGATGTATTGTGAGGTTTACCTTTGATCTTGCTCTTCATTGCTGGGCCTCGCCCCGGTTCACTGCGGCTTTGCCATTTGTTTGGAGGGCGGGCTCTTTCTATCGTCTCTCTCTATCGTCTCTGTCCTGCGCACTTCCGGGTGGGCTCTGGGGGGCGGGATTAGCCCTGCGATCTCCTGTATTTCAGATGAGGAGATCGCGACCGCACAGCGGATGCACGCAGCGGGCGTGCACATGCCTAAGGCAAGCCGGTCTGCGCCCTTCCATGCATGGATGTCGTCAGACGCCAGACATGCTGCTCGTCTTACCAAAGGTACCAAAGGTAGGCTTATCTATTCCCCGGGTAATCTCCTGGCTATTAGGAATGTTTTGCGCCCCTGCAACCACCCTGCTCGCCCCCTTCCAGAGGGTCCATTTTGCTGCTTAAACTGTGGGTCTGACTCCTGGACACTGACCCTACCCACCTCCTCCTTCATGTTCTAACATTAACATCAAACTTTTAAGCCACAATTGTCGCTCCTTAGTTAAACATCACTTCGATGTCTATGATCTGCTAATTGAGGAATCTCCTAATGCTCTTTTCTTAACCGAGACTTGGTTATTGGCTGAATCGGAGTCGGTGCTGGGTCTGGCACTCCCCCAGGGCTTTAACATTGTGACCCTCAATAGTGAGTCTAGAGGGGGTGGCACTGCAGTTGTTTTTAAATCTTGCTATACTTGTACCTTCGTTAAAGAGACCCTATTTGGTTGTGAGTGCGCATGCTTCGGGCTCTCACTTAACGCCTGCTACCATGTCAGGGCTACTGATATATCGTCCGCTGGGACTTTACAAAGAGTTTAGGGTGGCGCTTGTCGATACCATCAATATCTTGGCTACGAGGGCTGGCAATTTTAGTGTCATTGGGGATTTGAATCTGCACCTGGATAACCCCCAGGAAGCGGATATGTGCAATTTCATAGCTGATTTGGGAGCATGTCAACTGTTGCAATTGGTCCAGAGTCCCACGCACTCTGCAGGCCATTCGGTGGATCTATTGTTCTCCAAACGTTCTCTTCTTTCAGTTCACACCCGTATTCCGGTGTGTTGGTCAGACCAATATTTGGTACCCATGTCCCTTTCAGGGGTTATGCTTTCCCGGAGGCTGCCTCAGAAGTCCGCTTTCAAACACCCCATGGTGTTAGAAGGGGCAATCCCAGAGGGCTAGGATATGCTCTCCCGACCACTCCGTGACCCACCTCTCCCAAGAATACTGCCGCGTCCTAACGTCAGGTCCTCGCCGGGGAGGACTTCGTGTCTAAGATCGTACACACTGAGCTCACACCACACTTATGAACAGACACCACACTGTGGGCTTCAGTAAGCAAGTTCTTTATCACACAGTAGAGTTTTAGGCAAAAATGAACACGTATTTACAAACGATCGAGGGATCGTACAGTCTCAGTGGTAAGGAGTAGGGAAGCGGGATAGTCTCAGTATTAGGCCAGTACGAAGCATACCCTGCGCACAGCTCTCAATCCTTGAGCTGGGGGATACGGAAGATGGAGGTCGTACTGGCTGCTCCACTCACTTCTTCTCGAGCCAGGTCGTGTTGGTAGCGTCGATGGTCCAGCCGGACCAGAGTACTCCTCGAGCCACGACAAGGTCAGCAGGGCTCGATCTCGAGTGAACAGAGTGTCTGTTGGTTCTTGAGGAGCCGCGACCACGTCTGCAGGGTTCAGGGTGTTCCACAAATGTCCTTAGAGTTCAAGGATGAGCCGCAACGAGGTCAGCAGGGCTCTGAGGTTCCAGTTCCTTCTTCAAGAGGATGAGCCGCGACAACGTCAGCAGGGCTCGATAAGTTCCAAAGTTCGGTCTTCTCCACAATGGTTGAGCCGCGATCAGATCGGCAGGGCTCTCTTGTCCAGGATACAACTGCCCGCTAGTTCTTGGGCGGGCCTTGATATAGCGCAGTGGCCCTTTGATGTCCGGACCCTCGCAGGTGGAGATCTCATGCCTCGGGGCTGGTCGTCGGAGTGTTCCGTCGGCTGGCCCTTTGATCCCTTTGAAGAGGCGTCCAGGTATTCCCAGACGGCCAGCAGGGTCTGGAGCCAGCTCTCGGGGAGGCCAGAGGTGCGATCAAAACCAGCCCACAGGGGAGAGCCAGAGGTGTGAGAGAAACCAGTATCCCAGGGGAGGCCGGAGGTGCAATTGAAACTCCTTTGTATTATCTCACTCAGGAAGCCCTCTAGCCCTCAGCTGGGTATGGCGCGTCTGAAGCCTAAGTTTCGCTGGGCCCGGGGGCAGGCAAGGGCTATGTAGTCAGGGACCTCGGGAAGGGTAATGGCGGCCGGTGGCCCTGTGGGGTGATGCAGGTTCTGGGCGCCCGGTACCGGGAAAGAGATGCGGGGATGGTCGTCCGTTGGTAGGGTCGTGTAGGGAGTGGGGCGGACAGGGAACGGGATGACCAGGGGTTTCTGTGTGCAGGACTAGGCTAACGGGGTGCTGAGGAATGGGGGGAACCACGCCACGAGGCCAGGTCCAACACCTGGCATAAGCTCAACCTCGACCAATTTCATGACCTCCTTTCCATAAATGCCTTTAGTATGCCTACCGATCATGATGCCGCTGATAAAGCACTCTCTGACTGGGTTCGCAGTCCTCTTGATGTATGCTTATTCCTGCGAAGTGGTCAAAAAGCTGTAACTCTAAATCCAATCCGTGGTACAATGACAACCTTTCCACTTTGCCTAAAACCTTCAAAAGGCTGGAACGGATATGGAGACGGGAGTATGACCGGATGCCGGAGCAGTGTTATCAGGCGGCTATCAAAAATGATCACAGGGCCATTCATACAGAGCGGGCAGCTTACTATGCCAGTGAGATCAGGAGCAGCTGTAACCCCTCTAAAACCATCTTTCCTATATTGAAAGATCTAAAACAGCCGGGGCTTCCTGCAGTTCCTCCTATATCATCAGATGAGCAGTGTGTGTCTCTCGCCACCTTCTTTGTCAAAAAGGTGGAGAATATTTCTAAGACCTTTCCTCTTGCTGCCATGAGTCCTGACCATGTGCCTGGACCACTCCCTACACACACTGGCTGCGTTCCCGCTGGTCTCTCTGGAGGAGCTACGGTTGCTATGTAATAAGTTAAATCCGGCTCTCCTGCTGACCCCCTCAAACCTGACCAATTCATGAAATCACTACCGGTGCTCTTGTCTCCTCTGAGCCAGGTGATCAATCTATGCTTGTCCAGAACAGTTTTTCCCACTACTTGGAAGCAAGCCAGGGTGGTCCCTCTGCTTAAGAAACCTTACCTGGACGGAGCCAAACTGGAAAATGTTCACCCCCATCTCGCTCTTGCCGTGGATCGCTAAGATCACTGAGACCCATATCAATTCTATTCTCATTAGATTCTTTAAGGAGAATAATTGCTTAGACATTTCTCAGAATGGTTGTCGCCCAGGTCATAGCACAGAGTCTGCTCTCCTAGCTGTCATCGAGCATCTTAGGCTTGCTCTAGATGAGGGTCGTACGTCGGCTCTGATTCTTTTCAGTGCCGCATTTGATACGGTCTCTCACCAGATCCTGCTACTTAGGTTGGAAGAGGCGGGTATTGTGGGCTCTGCCCTGGATTGGTTTACCTTCTTTCTTTCTAATAGGACCTTTCCAGGTGGTGGCCTCTCCATTCACCTCCACAACCCACTCCAACAAACAAGGGGTTCCTCAGGGCTCTGCCTTGAGCCCATGCTTTTTAAACTCTATGTCCAACCTTTGGCAGTTCTGACGAGGAGCAGAGGGCTCATGATTGTATCAGAGGCTGATGATACACAGCTGGTAGTCGTGCTCTCGGACGACACCGTGGGGGAGGCCTCAAAGTTTCAGGACGACCTTACGGTTGTTGCCGAGTGGATGACTGCCAACTGTCTCCAACTGAATTCCAGTAAGTTGGAGGTTCTGCTGGTAGGGAGAGACCCGGTACTATGGGGGCAACATTGGTGACAAGCCATACTGGGCTGTGCACCCACCCCCAAGCAGGTGGTGAAAGATCTAGGTGTCTGGGTTGACTCGGCTCTCAGCCTTCAGTCTCAAACTAATAATGTTGAAGGAATTTGCTTTGGCATACTACGGGTGCTCAAACCGCTGCTGGGGTTCTTTGACCCATCCATCAGGCAGATGATTATTCAGGGGTCCATCCTGTCAAGGCTGGAATATGCGAATGTACTCTACTTAGGGGTCAACAAGACTGAAGTCCTGAGACTTCAAAGAGTCCAAAAGGCTGTGGCCAGAACTCTTCTGGGTCTCCCTCGAACTTGTCTCACTTCTAGTGCGATTCGTTGGCTAGATTGGCTGCCTGTTGCCAATCAAGTGGAATTCAAGGCCCTTTGTATGGCGTTTAAAATTCTGAAATCCTCCTCTCCTGGCATTTTGTCAAATCTGTTCTCATTCTATTCTCCCTCGTGCCAACTTCTTTTGATGGGACAACACCTGGTGACTGTGCCTCACATGAGGAGGGTTCGGTCGGGTGGGGGCACCTTTCATTTATTGGCTGCCAAGCTTTGGAATTCTCTGCTACTATCCATCTGTGCCATGAATAACTATCTGGCTTTTCCTAAGGCCATTAAAACGCATCTTTTCACTTGGTTTTAGTGTGCTCTCTCCTGTCTTCAGCCTCCATGTTTCTGCCTCACCGCTGGGACGCCTCTCTGCTGCGGCAGATGTGCGCTCTACAAAACCTGCTAACATAACATACTTAACCTTTGATTGTGTAAATTGCACTAAGATGTGGGCAATTCTTTTGGTGCAGGAATTGAAAGACATACAGGTGCACTTACTTGCCTATTTGCACACAGATATGAAGGCTAAGGTCAGAGTCACTACAAAAGGTGTAGTCTCTTCGGCAATAAATGTTTTGCGAGGCGTAAGCCAAGGGTGTGTGCTGGCACCTCTTTTATTCATTTTATATATTAACAATCTTCACCCGTTTTTTAAGAATATGACTTTAGATGTTCCATTAGTTAATGGCTCCCCTTTACCAACACTTTTGTATGCAGCCGATGCAGTTTTAAAGCACGTACGCCTAGAGCCTCATGATGACTGGTGCATGGCTTTGCTGATTTTATGGTCACCCTTGGATCTGTAAACTAATTTAAAAAAATCCTTTATTATGGCTTGTGGACCAAAGAAAAATTGCTTACCTTCTATTTCCAGTAGCACTAACAACTTGACACATGTTAGAACTTTTTCCTACTTGGGATTATTATTTGCAGCAACCGGATTGTGGGCTCCTCAGGTTGCGCAAAGTAGATGAAAACTAATAGAATCCACTGGTGCCTTATTTTGTTTTGTAGATTTATATAGTGTGAACTCGACCCGAAGGTATTGGAGTGCTTTACATGAGCACCAATTACAAGGACACATTAATTTCTTGGTAGGCATGGGGAGATTAAGTTATTTGCCCAGAATCACAACATTCTCAGCTGAGGCTCAAACCTGGGTCCCCAGTTTTAAAGTCTGCAGCTGTAGCCGTGAGGCCACATCCTCTCCCCTTCCTCTCCCCTTATCTTCTTTATCACAACCTAGGGGTGGGGGTGCCCTCTTCCCACGACCACAAATATACAAAACTCAATGTTTGCCCACAGTCACAGATGGCACAGGGGTGTGGGTTTTCAGAATTGTTGTTCAGTTCAGATAGAGGAATACAGATTTTGAAAAAAAGGCCCGTGTGGCACCTATCTTGTCCCCTAATTTTATCTATTATAGAGAACTGGGTATCCCATACACTGAGTACTACATCAAAGGCACACTCGCCATTATTATGGCTTGCCCTTTGGAAAAATGAGAAAGCGTGACAAACCAGGGACCTCATCCAAGACTGCCTTAAATGTGACAAAGAGATATAGATTCCCTGGTTAGCTAATGTTAGACCCACTTTCCGCTTGGTCATTCTTTAACAAGTCTTTGTTGAGCCACTCAATAACTTAAACATTAATAAAAAACAGTTACGGCATGTGCTATATGACTCCAACACAGTGTGTATAGAAACTGTGGAGGAGAGTGTAGCAACCTATATCCCGTTTGCTCCCCAGAAATCATGCCATGTCCCTGTGTTTGGTACATCAGGACACTCAATGCTACAATTGAGGTTTTTTTGGAGGATTTTCTGACAAGTATTCAAAGCATCTTTTTGGTCCCTCTTTTAAAGAAACAAGAAATTAGAATTTTGAAAGATACACAAAAACTGTTCTTCCATATGGTAGATGAGGACGAAACTATTCATCTGGGCACCTTTTTGAAAGTAGCCTTAAGATCCCATTGCACTATGACTGCTGTATAGATCTGCTGTATTATTTCATATTTTATGTATTTTTGATTGGGGAGAGTATTTTAACTTATGTATTTTTTATGTATGTTCGTTTTTAACACTTTTTAACATTATGGAAAGTATGCATTTTATTGCACTTTTATGTATAAAATATGTATTTGAATAAAGGAAATGATTGAAGTCGTAAGTCACCTTTCTTCGTATAAACTTTTCACTTCTGATTTTCATCCTTATTCACCTACATAACTCCTAATCTCTTTTAGGAAACCATAGGTACCAGTCTACCCTTCTACTCTTGCCAGGTGGGTCAGAGGGATCATGGCTGAAGTTGTCTCTGGTATTTTCCTTTTTGGTGCTCACCCAGCAAGGAACCAAGGCGTCCAGTGGTTATCTTTTCTCTAGACGTATGGAGAACATCTTAAAAGCAGCAGATTGGTCAATCAAATCACATTTAAGACTTTTTATTACAAACCAATGCAACATGTTTCTTTTAATGCTTTGAACTTGTCATAATTGAGCCTTCGATCTTGGGATAGAACTGAAATATTCCCCATTACCATGACTGAAGGTCTGTAATCTTTTAAAGACACAGAGGGCAATGTTACCCCATCCCATTTTTCTCCATTAAAGATGATTATTTGTTTTTTATCCTGTAGTTTGACTGGAAATTGGGTTCCTTTAATACTGGGTGTACAACATCGGGTTACTGGTTGAGGGGGTTAAACCCTAGTAAAACAGCAACCACATGTCTGTCAGGGTGAAACACAAGGAAACCCCAAATTAACCTCTGCTTAACCCTCTGGTAGCTTGGTAGAAAAACAGTCAGGTTTAGCTTAGAGGCAATGTATAAAGTTTTCTGCAGCACTTTAAACAGTAATAAAGTGTGAAAATATAACACAAGAAAAATCCCACACCAATTTGGAAAAATAGATTAAATGTAATACATGGTTTGAGATCTAAAACAAAAAAAATCCAATCAGTAGAACTGAATATATATAATTATTAAAGATTTAAGAGAAAGCAGACCTAAGATGCGCAAAGCCTCAACTGTGGTTATCTGGTTTCACTGTACCGGGACAACTACATTAATTCAGGGTGATGGTGATAGAGCACAGGCCAGATACAGGGACCAGGTTAGGTCCACTAAACAAAGTACCCTTTATCGGGGTTGCTGAGCATTGGCGAGCATTGCAAAGACCCACATCAAGGATCTGTTGCGCAGTGGCGGTTGCGAGGTCCTGAGTCGAAGATGAGTTGCACAGTTGTGGCTCAGAGGGGCTGCAGCACTGTGATGAGAGGTCCTGTATTGAGGATGCGTCACGCAGAAGTGTTTCTGAGGGGCTACAGTGCTGCGGTGTGAGGTATTGCATCGCAGATGCAACACGCAGCAGCAGTTTTTAGGAGCTGTAGGGTTATGCATCGGGAATACATCTATCTGCGGCAATTCTGATGTGAAGCGGGTTGTCACGCTGCGTCGGTTCTGCCCAAGACACCACAACTGGGCTGGCAGAGCACCTTCAGGCCCACTTCCAAGTGTCCAGGACTTGGGTGGCACCCCTCTGGGGGAACGTTCTACAGCAGGCAGAGTCCAGCTGCTGTGTTCAAAGTGGTTGGATCCTTTTCTGTCCCTGAGGCTCTCATCAGGAGGCCAGGCAAATAGCCCTTGGAGTCACTCTTGTGGGCCTGGGTTCAAATATGCAGGTCAAGTCCTTCCCACTCTAAAAGCAGGTTCGCAAGGCAGCAGAGTAGCAGTCCTTGTTGTAGAGCTACACAGCAGTCCTTCTGAGTCTTCCACAGGTCTAGAGGTGTACTGAAGAGTTGGGTCTGCAGGTCCAATATGTATACCTGGTGCCTACTCTGAAGTAGAAGAGGATTCTGGAGTTCCAACCCCAGAGGTTTCTTAAATTTCCTACCTCCCTGCCCTGGCCCCAGCTTGTCTCGGGACACAAAAGACTAGTGTGAAATCTTTTGTGAGTGTGTTCAGGCAGAGCCTTTGCATTGTGCAAATGTGGTAGAGGAAGAGGTGTGGTGCCGCGGCTAGGGCGACTGACTCCATAATCTGGGGATCAAGGTTCGATCCCCGGCACTGGCGGCAGATTAGCCCAGCACCATGTGACTCTGGGCAATAGCTCGCTTAATCTTCCCGACAGCCCCCAGCACCTAGAGACCCTTACGGGTGATTGTGTGCTTTACAAATGTGGATTATTATTATTATTATTATAGGTGACAGCTCCAAACTCTAAAAATGTATAGATGGCCCGTCCTTCTAATACCTATTCCCCCTTTATCTCACTGTCTGGGAGCAATACCCAAATACCAGCTGCCAGTAACACCTAGTCCCATGACCCAGGAGACAGGCTGCAGGCACCAAATGGCTGGGACAACAAAATGTCAACATTCTAAAAGTTGCATTTTTAGAATTGTGACTTAAAATCTGACTTTACCATTAAAAAGGGTTTTTAAATTACAATTCTCTAGACACCATACTCAATATTCCCATCTGCTCTCAATTGAAAGTTATCACTTACAAAATGTAATAAGGTAACCCAATGTTATCCTATGAGAGAGTTAAGCCTTGCAGTAGTTAAAACACATTTAACAGTTTTTCACTACCAGGACATATACAACTTAAAAGTGCAGGTCTACCCTTTTAAATACACTACACCCTGTCCTGCCCTACAGGTTATTTAGGGCCTACACTAAGGGTGACGTATATGTATTAAAAGGGAAGATTTAGGCCTACCAAAATGTTTTTTTTTACCAGGTCGAAATGGAAGTCTAAAACTGCACATCCAGGCTGTAATCGCAGACCTGAGCCATGTTTAACAGGCTACTTAATGGGTTGGCACAATGAGTGCTGCAAGCCAACTAGTAGCATTTCATTGATGGGCCGTCGATACATGTAGTACCACTTTACTAGGGGCTTACAAGCAAATTACATGTGCCAGTTGGGTGCAAGCCAATGTTACCATGTTTTGGGGAGAGATCTCAAGCACTTTAGCACTGATTAGCAGTGGTACAGTACACAGAGTGCTAAAAGCCAACAAAAACTGGTTCAGAAAACAGGAGGAAGAAGGCAAAATGTTTGAGGATGAGCCAGCAGAGAGGGAAAAGTCCAACACTCGGCAGATTATGTGTTTACCTTTTTCACTTCAATGGAGCTGCTCAATCTGGACTTTCAGGTTCACACATTTTGTTTTCTCTATACTATTCACTGGGGATATTCTTCTAATTACAAAGAAAAGGATTTTTGCAGCTCTGCAGATATAGTTATACTTTACAGTGTGTAATGATTGGCTGCTGTATTGTGGACTGAAACTAACCCTTTACACATTTATAGCTTTGCTGAATTTATTTTTTCATCCATGTTGAGTGGTTCATTTATGTTTTGCTGTGGCTAGAGGAGAGTAAAGGCTTTTTTTAGACATAAACTTTATTACATTAGTTGGGGAGATTTCAATTATGCAGCATGTGCTTGCTGTACACGAGTATGTGAGGAAGCATTCTGATGTCTGTTTGTTAGTTTTTTTGGTTATAGGTAGTTTTGTGTAGTAGGGGTTTCGGTAAAATGTTATTGTAAATTGATATGACACAAGATGAAGTTTACAGCTGTCTAACTCTAATAGAAGAAAGGCCAAGGACTGATACACTATGCACTCCTTTCATTGTAATTAATAAAAAACCTGTTTTCATAAGGGTCAAACCATCCTCACAATTATGGAAGGAAAATGAGTTGCAGGATGTGAGTGGCTGTTGACAAATGTTATAGAGGCTTATTGTGTGATGTGGCTTCTAGGATGGGCAATTTTTCCAAAATAAAATGCAACATTTTTATGTAATGTTATGGCCATTGGGAGAGTGAGAGGGAAAACAAGACCACCCTATCAATGTCACATAAAAGATTTTTGTATTCACACCTCCTTACTTAATTACTTTGGATGAATCGTAATGTCCACTTTTTGCCCAGAGTTTCTCATTCTCAAGCAATGGGGATATACAAATAGGCAAACAAGTGCCACTAGCTGGAGAGTGTTCTTGGGCAACAGTGATTATAAGGTGAAGCATTGAACTCAGACGTGTTCATGAAAATCTATATATTTTGTACATTTCTTTAAGAAAACCATTTCATAGGAATTCTTTAAAGTGGTCAATATTTAAAACAAGTAATTGCCATTTTAAAGAAGGTCAAATGCATTAGTAATGATTAAACAGTGCATAGTCACTGAAGTGTTTACACAACATTAATTTGCAGTCACTCACTGCCTTCTTTCATTCCCCTCATCCTATCCAGGCCCAGAGCTGAGAGACCCTATGAAACACTTTATTTTAAGTCTAACTTTAGTACTCGTAAACGCCCTTTGTGAATACCAAAAGTCATAAAGAAAGACTTTTGTCTCAGTTTACCTTTGTGAATCTAGCCCTGATTGAGGAGGCCTGTGAATTTGATTAGGATGGTGTTTCCTCCTTTCTGTAAAATAACTAGAGGAGCTGTGTTGAGGGGTGACCCTGATTTGATTGTCTTGAGGGTCTCCTAAGCATGGGCGTAAAATCCGTTCCGTTCACGGAATTTGCGGATTTTCTGCAATTTCGCGGTCCGCGAATCTCGCGAAATTGCAGAAAAATCCGCGATATCGCGTTCGGGACGGATTTTCAAAAACTGAAGTACATGAAGCACTTACAGGGTTACAGCAGGTGTCCAAGTTGAAGCTAATTTCTTTGTAACCATTTACAAAATGGTTACAACGAAATTACCTTCAACTTGGGCACCTGCTGTAACCCTTTAAGTGCTTCCTGAGCGGCGCCTCCAGAGTTGTTGCCTACTTGCAATTATTCTCTGACCCTGCTCTGACCCTCAAAGCAGGGTCAGAGAATAGTTACAAGTATGGCACAATGCTCCAGGCTGTCACAAAAAATAAACCACAACAGGAAGAACTTACAGATAAGGAAACAGGTGCCGGACTTGAAGCTCAAATTCAGTAACACATTAACCAGCCCCCAGTTGAGGCTGGGCAGGTGTGCTTTCTCCCCATAATCTACAGTGGTGAACCAGAGGGTGGCAGTGGTGAACCAGAGGGTGGCAGTGGTGAACCAGACGGTGCTGTGATGAACCAGAGGGTGGAAGTGATGAACCAGAGGGTGGCAGTGATGAACCAGAAGGTGGCAGTGGTGAACCAGAGGGTGGCAGTGATGAACCAGAGGGTGGCAGTGTGAACCAGGTGTCAGTGGTGAACCAGAGGGTGGCAGTGGTGAACCAGAGGGTGACAATGGTGAACCAGAGGGTGCTGTGATGAACCAGAGGGTGGCAGTGATGAACCAGAGGGGGGCAGTGATGAACCAGAGGGTGGCAGTGATGAACCAGAGGGTGGCAGGGGTGATCCAGAGAGTGCCAGTGATGAACCAGAGGGTGGCAGTGGTGAACCTGAGGGTGGCAGTGATGAACCAGAGGGTGGCAGTCAGTGATGAACCAGAGGGTGGCAGTGGTGAACCAGGTGTCAGTTGTGAACCAGAGGGTGGCAGTGGTGAACCAGAGGGTGACAGTGATGAACCAGAGGGTGGCAGTGGTGATCCAGAGGGTGGCAGTGATGAACCAGAGGGTGGCAGTGGTGAACCAGAGGGTGTCAGTGGTGAACCAGAGGCTGGCAGTGGTGAACCAGAGGGTGATGTGATGAACCAGAGGGTGGCAGTGATGAACCAGAGGGGGACAGTGATGAACTAGAGGTTGGCAGTGGTGAACCAGAGGGTGGCAGTGATGAACCAGAGGGTGGCAGTGGTGAACCAGAGGGTGACCGTGATGAACCAGATGGTGGCAGTGGTGAACCAGAGGGTGGCAGTGGTGAACCAGAGGGTGGCAGTGATGAACCAGAGGGTGGTAGTGATGAACCAGATGGTGGCAGGGGTGAACCAGAGGGTGGCAGTGGTGAACCAGAGGGTGGCAGTGGTGAACCAGAGGGTGGCAGTGGTGAACCAGAGGGTGGCAGTGATGAACCAGAGGGCGGCAATGATGAACCTGAGGGTGGCAGTGATAAACCAGATAGTGGCAGGGGTGAACCAGAGGGTGGCAGTGGTGAACCAGAGGGTGGCAGTGATGAACCAGATGGTGGCCGTGATGAACCAGAGGGTGACAGTGGTGAACCAGAGGGTGCTGTTATGAACCAGATGGTGGCAGGGATGAACCAGAGGGTGTCAGTGGTGAACCAGAGGGTGGCAGTGGTGAACCAGAGGGTGCTGTGATGAACTAGAGGGTGACAGTGGTGAACCAGAGGGTGGCAGTGATGAACCAGAGGGTGGCAGTGATGAACCAGAGGGTGGCAGGGGTGAACCAGAGGGTGCTGTGATGAACCAGAGGGTGGCAATGATGAACCAGAGGGTGGCAGTCGTGAACCAGAGGGTGGCAGTGGTGAACCGGAGGGTGACAGTGATGATCCAGAGGGTGGCAGTGGTGAACCAGAGGGTGGCAGTGGTGAACCAGAGGGTGCTGTGATGAACCAGAGGATGGCAGTGATTAACCAGAGGGTGGCAGTCGTTAACCAGAGGGTGGCAGTGGTGAACCAGAGGGTGGCAGTGATGAACCAGAGGGTGACAGTCATGATCCAGAGGGTGGCAGTGGTGAACCAGAGGGTGGCAGTGATAAACTAGAGGGTGGCAGTGATGAACCAGATGGTGGCAGTGGTGAACCAGAGGGTGCTGTGATGAACCAGAGGGTGGCAGTGATGAACCAGAGGGTGGCAGTGGTGAACCAGAGGGAGCTGTGATGAACCAGAGGGTGGAAGTGATGAACCAGAGGGTGGCAGTGGTGAACCAGAGGGTGCTGTGATGAACCAGAGGATAGCAGTGATCAACCAGAGGGTGGCACTGGTCAACCAAAGGGTGCTGTGATGAACCAGAGGGTGGCAGTGATGAGCCAGAGGGTGACAGTGATGATCCAGAGGGTGGCAGTGGCAAACCAGAGGGTGGCAGTGATGAACCAGAGGGTGGCAGTGATGATCCAGAGGGTGGCAATGGCGAATCAGAGGGTGGCAGTAATGAACCAGAGGGTGGCAGTGATGAACCAGAGGGTGGCAGTGATGAACCAGAGGGTGGCAGTGGTGAACCAGAGGGTGTTGTGATGAACCAGAGGGTGGCAGTGATGAACCAGAGGGTGACAGTGATGAACCAGAGGGTGGCAGTGGTGAACTAGAGGGTGTCAGTGATGAACCAGAGGGTGACAGTGATGAACCAGAGGGTGGCAGTGGTGAACCAGAGGGTGGCAGTGATAAACCAGAGGGTGGCAGTGATGAACCAGAGGGTGGCAGTGATGAACCAGAGGGTGGCAGTGGTGAACCAGAGGGTGCTGTGATGAACCAGAGGGTGGCAGTGATGAACCCGAGGGTGGCAGTGGTGAACCAGAGGGTGTTGTGATGAACCAGAGGGTGTTGTGATGAACCAGAGGGTGACAGTGATGAACCAGAGGGTGACAGTGGTGAACCAGAGGGTGGCAGTGGTGAACCAGAGGGTGGCAGTGATGAACCAGAGGGTGGCAGTGGTGAACCAGAGGGTGGCAGTGATGAACCAGAGGGTGGCAGTGATGAACCAGAGGGCGGCGCTGCTAAACTGCCCGGGTGCCCTGTGGGTGTGAGCCCCTGCGCTGCTGAGCTGCCCACGGGTTGTGAGCCCACACGCTACTGAACTGCCCCGGGGCCCAGTGGGTGTGAGCCCCCGTGCTGCTGAACTGCCCCGGAGCCCCCTCAGTGTGAAAATCATTTGTGCTCAATTTCCTGGGAGCCCCCTAGGTGTGAGCACACATTGTGCTAAGTGTCCCCCTGCCCCCAGAACATATATACCTGTACCGCACAGCACCAATATGCTCTTGCACCATGAACTCTGGTGCTTGGATGCTCCTGATCCGTGTAGGTGGTACCACCGTCTGGTGCAGTCAAAATGTCAAGTCATAACTTGCTAACAGCACCAATAAACACATGTCCCCCCTGGCACCGGTATGCGCATGTACCAGGCGTGGAGCACCCGCATGCCACTGCACCCTACTGCCCAGCGCCAGCATATGCCTGTACAGGGCAGTTTAGTATGAGATGGGACATTGTCCAGCAGCAGCAGCTGCATGCGCCTGAACCCACTGAGCAGGATGAGAATGGCTTTGTAGCAACACTCGCAGCAGAGCTATCTTGGACATCTGAAGGATTCTGGGGTTCTGTGCCAAACGTATTTTTGCATCCATGAGTTTCCCGAGCGCCATCCGCGTGTAGCTCCTGTGACCAGGAGGCTGCTTTCTCCTCATCTGCTGCTCTGCTCGGTATCTGACCCTTTATAAACAAGATGCATGTGAACTCGCATAAAAACCCCGCCCGTTTGGCCCCATCCACCACACACTAGCGGTATGAAACGTCTTCCCGCCCGTCCCCAATTTAATGGCCAGCTCACTCAAGGGACCTTGGCGCCTTTTGGTGCGCTGGCAAAGTTACAGGCACACGTGGTCACATATTTGTTCAAATGGCACAAAAATCCGCGAGTTCGCGGGAAAATTTGCGAACTCGCAGACTTTTTTTTGCAATTTCGCACAAGTTCGCAGACTGCGAATTTGCAAATTTCACCCATACTTAGGGTCTCCTCGGTTGTGCCTGTGCTCATTTGGTGAAATGTGGTTAGTGTGGACTTTACTGTTGCTGTGATGGTTGTGAATGAGTTTTGGATGGTGTTTTTGGGAAGGGCGAACAGGATGTTGTTCACCTTCCCCAAGAAGAAGTTTGCTAGTGTGTTACATCGCTCAGTAGTGGGTGTAGGCCCACTTTGGATCTTGGCCGGCTTCATGAGGCTATTTGCCAGCTTGAATAGTTCCTCTGAGGAGTTTGGGACGTTTTCTATTTTGGTGTTAAAGTGCGATACTCTGGGCGTCAAATCTTGTAGCTTATGTGGGGCAAGATGGCCGCAGCTGGACTGTAGCGAGTAGTCGCATCGATTTCCTCTCCCTCCTAGGACTATGCCGGAGCATTGATTAGGATGCTGTGCGCCCCCGATGGCTTTGAAAGCTGGATGCAAGCGGGCCTAAAGGAGTACAGAGCAATCAGGAGGCAACTATCCCCGTTCAGTCTGGGCCTCGCCGTGTTAAAACTCAGTGTGAACAGCCTGATCGCCATTCTCTCCCGGTCAAAGCTGGCTTTGAAGATGCCCCCACGACTCCACAAACAAGAGAAGGAGAAGGAGCAGCCGGAGACAACTGCTGTAAAACCCACTGCAGAAAATACAACAAAGAAGGACCCACCGTCTTCAGGTCCGATGCAGCGGTCCCTTGGAGCAGTGCGGAAATCGACAATCTACGCCCCGAAGAAGAAAACTGAGAAAATGGAGCTGCGGGAGAAAACAGGACAACGAGGCGAGCGAGGCGCCCTGGAGGAGGTACGGGCGGCATCGCTGCAGAAATCCGGGAAAGAGGGCAATAAGCAGAAAAGTAAGGATCCCACAATGAGGCAACCTACCCTGGCTGGAGCAGCTGGACGTCAACCCGACTGGAAACGAGGACGGGCCGTCCTCGAGGACGCTATGAGCGAGGTTGCTAGGCAACGTCCTGGCACAGGATGCAAGCTCATCGACGGGAGATCCCGCGGAAAGTCAGGAGAGCGGCGAGGCGAACTTCGTTTCGGAAAAAAGGGAACCTGTTGGGAACGAGATGACACTGAGCGCCGCAGATGCGGGTAATTCTGACATGTTGAGCGCTCTAATGCTGGTGGAGGCCTGATTGATTACCCCACGCCAAACAGTGAGTAGCTGCGGGAGCAATATTAGCCTGGCAAACAAGAAAGACATGGCAAATGATATCTTTCACGAGGGCCTGGAAAGAGGGGTTGTAGGCTCGCCAGAAGGGGACTGTTTTTTTCCTCTAAACGAAGACTCTGAATCTTTACAAACCAGCGAAGTGAGCTCCGGGGAAGGGTCATACACAGGGTCTAGTACCTCTGATGAGAGAGTACTCAGAAAAAACGACGCTCCAAAATAAGGATGCACGGCCCTGGGTCCCCTACAGGTATGGATAAAAGGCTAGTCTGGGACTATTCCGTCACCTCACAGGTATATCATGACGAAAACAATCTATCATTCACACCTGGGGAGGCCCCTGCTAATACCCCAGCTCAGGATGCTTCATTAGACTTACTGTTTAACACCCTCAAACAGATGCAGGGGGAAGCAAGAGCAGAAAGTCGCAGAGCTAGACAGGCTACAAAGAAAATCCAGAATACACTAAGGAAAGTGAATAAACTCTACGATGAAGTGACGGACAGAGTGACAGAGGTTGAGGAGAGAACGGGAAAGCTGGACGACGACGTGGGTAGTTGGCAGTCCTTCAAAACGGCGCAGGAGAAATTGGCAGAGGACATTCAGTGGAAACTGGAGGATTTTGAAAACCACCAGAGGCGGAACAATGTTAGACTCTTGGGTGTGGCAGAGGGGGCAGAGGGGCAGGATGCCAGGCTATTTGTGATAAACCTGTTATGGGGAGCATTTCCTGACGCTCATTGGCAATGAGAGAACGAGGTGCAAAGAGCGCATAGGTTCCCATTCACGATGAAGAAAGAGCGGGGAGCAGGGGGAACTGGCCAGGGGGGTATGCCCAGGGCAATACTGGTAAATGTGGGAAACTACCTGCTTAGACAGGAAATCATTGACAAGGCTAGACCAGACTCCAAGCGCTCATTCAATGGCACCATCTTCTTTGCCAGGCCGATTTCTGTCACGTCACGGTGGAAAGAAGGTGGAAGCTTAGGCAGTTAATCACACCCTTCCAGGCTCTAGGCTCAGAGGCTTACCTTTTGTTCCCTGCCAGGCTCAAGATAATTACAAAAGGGAAAGTAAGGATGTTCTTCTCAGAAACTAAGGCACAGCAACTTTTGGAGGACTTAAAGGGCCAGAAGGGCGGCTAAGTGGCTTAGGTCTGTTCACAAGACAAGACAGTCCACCTCTTCAGCTGGTTGTGTAAATAAGGTCTCTCACTTAAAATGGGTTGCTAGGGGGTACGCCACATGAAGGGGGTAGCATAGCAGGTATCACAGTGGTAGGGGGGAGAGGGATGCGATAGCTGCAATTCAAAAGCAGCCGCACATAGGTCATGTGCGACCTATTTGCCTGTAAGGGGGAGGAGGGAGGTTCGGGGGGTGGGTTCAGGGTGGGACAGGAGGGGATGGAGGGGCGTGAGGGGGGCTTCAAGGAGGGGTGAAAGGTATACACAAGGTTGGCTTACACTGCACATCACGGCACAGCAGGTTACAGACTGGACACGCACTGATATATACTTGTTTGATAAAACTGTCATCAGTGTGGCAGGAATGCAATACAATACTTTTTAATGAGTATTAGAATTGCTTCGATAAATGTTTGCGGCCTTAAAGATGGGAATAAAAGGCAGAGAGTGGCTGCACTTCTAAGAACAATGAGGTTGGACATAGTTTGCATGCAAGAGACCCATATCGAAGGGACTAAAAGCTTTCTCCAGGAACAACTAGGTTTTGCAGTACTAGCTCACACAAAGCAGGGGACTAAAACTCGTGGGGTGGCTATATTAGCCAAAAGGGGAGCTACCATTGTTAAAAGGAAAAAAGAGGATGCAAGGGGGAGGTGGGTACTTCTTGAGTGCTGTATTAATAATGAGACATTCACACTGGTTTCCGTTTATGGGTCCACAAAGGATGATCCAGATATCTTTGAGTTTCTGGATTCGGAGCTCCACCTATGGCCAGAACCTGTAATCTGTTGTGGCGATTTTAACATCAACGGCCTGTCTGGTCTAGGCACCGAGAACGGACAGGTCTATAATGGCCGCAAGAGGCGGACTTGCCAAGCAATTCTCAATTTGACATATCATAATTCATTAGCGGATCTATGGGCACATTTGAATCCAATGGGGTCCGGCAGTACATTTTATTCAGCGCCCCATACGATCTCTGTTAGATTGGACTACTTCTTGATCTCGAATTCTTTAGTCACAAGGGCAAGAATAGAAAAACAACCCAGAATTATATCTGATCACAACCCTCTAATACTAACGCTTAAGTTGGGGAGAGTGGAAGTTAAAGAAAATAATTGGACGTTTGAGAGGGCTCTATTGAAGGATGAGGAATTCATTAAGCACATGTACGAATGGCTCGCTATGTTTTGGGAGATCAACAGAGGTAGTGCCCCCAAGGGGGTTGTTTAGGATACTTGTAAGGCCGGTATCAGAGGGGAGACATTAAGTAATACACTACATAGAAATAAGCAGGATAAGATCAAGATAGAAAGAAGTTCTAAAAAACTATTAGATCTAGAGGAAGAGCTGAGTATAGCTATAGAAAGGAAGGCACCTCTCGAGGATATCCTCCTCAGGATCACGATAAGTAAAGCAGAGGCCTGTGAGTGTATCTCTAGGAAGGCGGCTGCTAACTATTTAACTAAAAAAGAAAATTGCTATGTACTTAGTGAGCGAATAGGGCATACTCTTGCGAGCAGGACAAGGCAGAAAATGGGGGCTGGGGAAATCAGAGAGATCTCGGATGGCAAGGGAGATGTGACTTTAGACCCACTGGAAATAAGGGAGGTATTTAGGCGTTTTTATGCGGATCTCTATGATCAAGATCAGATTGCAGATATAACACTTATCAAGGAGTACCTTGAAGGTATTCCACACACGATTATCTTTGAAGAGGAAAAGGATGCACTTGACCTTCCTATAACGTTACAGGTAATAGTCACAGCCCTGGGAAATCTCCGACTTGGGAAAGCAGCAGGCCCGGACCATATCCCGGACGAATTTTACAAAGCTTTTAAGGAGGCGATAGGCAAGGATATCTATACCACACTGCTACAAGCACAACAAGGCTTATCAATCCCAAAATCCTGGGGGGGGGGCTGATATAATAGTTATATTAAAAAAGGGTAAACCTCCCCTGCGGATGCAAAAATATTCTCCAAAGTATTAGCAACAAGGTTAGGCAAGGTGATTGGGGATCTGGTTGCTCCCACGCAGCATGGCTTTATCCCCGGAAGCGGTACCACACAGCACATAAGACAGATGATAACATTATTTGACGCCACGGAGGTCTCCGGGGACCCTGCCGCAGCCATAATGTTAGATGCAGAGAAGGCCTTCGACAGGGTCGCCTGGGACTACCTGTGGATGGTCATGAGGTGGTGTGGAATAGGAGAAGGGTATGTAGGGGCGGTGCAGGCCCTGTATAGGGATCCGTCGGCTAGAGTGAAAATCAATAAAGGCTTCACCAGTCTGCTGCAGATTAAGCGGGGGACCAGGCAGGGATGCCTCTCCTCTCTATTGCTATTTGCCCTATATCTGGATCCACTGCTATGTAAGCTAGAACATAATACCAAGATCCCATCTATTGTTATGCACTGAGAGGAGTATAAAACACTTGCGTAGGCAGACGACGTCGCCATCATCACGTTGTCCCCATCTGAGGCAGTCAAGGAGATTGAACTAGAGGCTAGGGGTTTTGGGGCAATATCAGGCTATGCGATCAATAGGGCTAAAACACAGATAGTTAAGAACATCGTCACATCTTGTAATGATGATAGAGTGGTACCCTCGGCTGTCTATTTGGGGATAAGAATCACATCAGACTTAAATACTCTGGTAGAGCAGAATATGGAGCCATTAATAAAGAAAGTTAAAGGCGATCTTGAAAGGCTAGATAACCTACATCTAACAATAGTGGGCCGCACAAATGTTATAAAAATGCTCATACTGCAGAAATTCCTCTATTTGTTTAGAGCAATACCACTGTTATTTGAGCTCAAATGGTTTGGCAGAATAGAACACATACTAAATAGGTTTATCTGGGCCCATGGCAAAACAAGGAGAGCTTATCGCTATATCACTCAGCCTAGGGAGAAAGGGGGCTGGGGGGCCCCAGATTTTAGAATGTACTACTGGGCGGCGGCACTCCAGTATATGCAGGGGTTAATAGGTGGAGCAGGGACAAGAGTAGGGTGCCTTGGGAGGTAGTCCCAGGTATACCAATCTATACACTATTCTGATGGGGAGTGAAGCAGGGAATGGCTTTTTAAGTTGCATTGATTTTAGCACGAAGTTTAAGACATTACAAGCGGCGTATAAAATCTGGGTAGCTTTCTCCAAGAAATTTGGTATTGGGAGATTCAATAGATACACCCGTATGTTAGCAAATGCCTCCCTGCCAGTAGAAATATTTAGGGACTCAGTGATGTCGGACTGGGGGATGTGTGGTATCCAGAAAGTAGGAGATCTCCTGGGTCCTGAAGGACTGCTTCAGTTTTCGGAAATACAGTCTAAGGGGCCCATTATGATGTTGGGCGGATTGCCCCCGCCAGCCTGGAGGTAGCCACCGCCAGCCTGGCGGGGGCAATCCGCCCAACATCCACACTTGTTTTCCCCCCGCCATATTAGTATGGCAGGGGGACCTCGGAGGACGGAAAGACCGTCTGCCGCTTTTCCGCCCCGGCCGCCAGGCTGGCGGGGGCAATCCGCCCAACATCATAATGGGCCCCTTAGACTGTATTTCCGAAAACTTCATTCTGGGGGCCCCCTGCGGGACCCCAGAGTGAAGTATAGGTGGGGGGTGCACACGGGGGTACCTGTGGTACCCCCCTTCATTTGCATTAATAAAGCGGCAGGCACCGTGCGGTGCCTGCCGCTTTGTTAATGCAAATGCTGAAATGCATTTTTAGCATTGTGGCGGGCGGTGCAGAGAGCACCGCCTGCCACAATGATAAAAAGGCAGGATGTGCCAGCCACTGTGTCGGCCACATCCTAATACCCCCTACGGGACCCCCGCCCTTATGGTGGGCGGTCCCAAATTCCGACAGGATGGCGGGCGGACTTTTGGCGGGCGGACTAAGTCTGCCCGCATCCTAATGACCCCCTAAGTATGGAATAGATAGTAGGAGTTTTTTAAAATACTTACAGTTCAGGAGTTTTATTGCTTGTAAAAACGGTGGACCCTTAGGGTTTGGTCACAATCGTATTCTAGATGCTATTGAGGGCAGCGGGGACTGCACGATACGCCGGTTTTACTCAGAATTGATTACAGCCAAACCGGATGACCTTGAGAAATATGCCATAAAATGGGCAGAGAAATTAGGCATCACTCAGGAGGGGTTTCAGGTGTCTTTGGGTCTGGAACGAACCATACTATGCTCAGCCTCCCTACAAGCACAACACTACAAGACAATATATTCCTTGCATTACACACCTGCTAGGAGAGCACAGTGGGGGGACAACATAGGTATTACCTGCCCACGCTGCAACTCTAGTGATGCGGATACAATCCATATCTTTGCGACATGCCCACAGCTCTATACACTTCTCAGGGCGATTGAAACATTTATGGACACCTCACTGGGGATCAAGATCACGCTCTCACCGGAGTTATTCATACTAGGGGTTAATGCAGAACCTGGGGGCCCGCATGCAGAATTTCTGTTCATAGCTACGGCGGTGCTACGCATATGTATAGCTAAATATTGGTTAGATAGGGTACCCCCAAACTTCCAGCATTGGCTAGCTGCTGGCTGCTTACAATCCAGAAAGCGCAATCTATGCCAGGAAAGGCCGCAGGGGCAGAATACTAGGGGGGGAAATCTGGAATCCCATCGAGCAGTGGAGAAAGGGGTAGGGATGCTTGTCTCTCTTTTTCGAGGGGGTGCTGTTGAGCAAGACATTCCGATGGGACTAAACTGCTCCTGTAATTGTTATTTTCTTTCCTTTTTTTTCCCTTCTCTTTGTTTTTTCCTTTTTTTTCCCTTTTTTGTAATTTTGCCTATTCTTCCCTTTTGGCTTTTTTTCAGCTTTTTCTCTCTCTTCTTTCCTTGTCTTCTCACTTTATTGAATTCGTAACATTTGCCTAAACTGTTTAAAAGGTGCTTAAGTTGTGCATAATCTAGGTTAAAATTATAATTTGTATGAACTGTATAGTATTCTGCTGTGTGGTGTGCTGTAACACCAGGTGATATGGGTATTTGGAAAAATTATTTTAAACATTTAAAATAAAGAAATAAAATAAAAAGAAGTGCGATACTCTGGTTTCTCTAATGGCATACTGGTATTTTCTTATTAATTTTTTATATTCTGCCTTACTTGACCCAACATTAGATCTGCTCTTTTTGATTTCTTTTTGAGGTTGGTTGAGAACCAGGGGGCATGGCCTTCAGGGCATCCTGAGCTCGCCTGCTACATAGAGACTAAAGCGTCCAGGAAGCCTATGAGCCTGTATTCACATTTTTTATATCTTTTATCAATTCATCTTTCCATATTTGGGGTAGATTCTGATAAGGAGCTTTTTCAGATTCTGGTGTCTAATTTCAACCAACAGCATTTTAGTTTTGAAGAGTGGAGCTGTTTTTCTGTGTGCCCGAGATTGGAGTGCTAGAATGTGGTCAGACCAGCTGTAGGAGTAGGGATATCTGTTGAGAGATCATCCATGTTGGAAAAGATAGACTCCAGTATATTGCCTCGTTTGTGGGTGGGGTGCTTTACTACTTGGGTTTACTACTTGAGTCATTTGAATTGCCCTGCATGAGGTTTTTTAATCTTTCATTATAACCTGCACCTGTGTCAAAGATTTCATGGGAATACATCTTTAATGGGTGCTAAGCAGACACTATCTCAGACACATCTGGGTTTTTAAGAGTTGTTGTCAGGGCAGCTGTGTTGATATGTGAGGGTGAACATAAATTTAATATAAAAGTCTTCTTCTAGCTTCAGTAGCCCAGGGGTTATCTTGGTCTCTGGGGTGCTGGCCTTGGTAGTCGTGGTTGATGCCCGTGGACTATCTAAAATAAAAAATATATATTATATGGTGAATTGTCTGTATTTTCAGAAACTGTCAAACCTATGTT
This sequence comes from Lissotriton helveticus, assembly GCF_964261635.1. Taxonomy (NCBI): domain Eukaryota; kingdom Metazoa; phylum Chordata; class Amphibia; order Caudata; family Salamandridae; genus Lissotriton; species Lissotriton helveticus. Next base: position 481,768,130 of record NC_136057.1, on the reverse strand, counting down.
ACAGGCAAATATAAAGCTGCTATTTGAGCCGATATTGAGTTTGCAAATTATCATGCTAGAACAATGGAAGGCCCTCTCTCTGCTGAGGAAAGAACTGCAGCCCTAAAAGTTCCGACATGGAAGGGCCAACGGCCTCTATGGGTATGGCAGAGATAGCTCTTATCCCTAAGATGGGGAAGGACCCCACGCTCTGTTCCTCCTACCGTCCCATAGCACTATTAAATTCAGACTTGAAAATGTACACCAAAATACTGGCTAAACGTTTAGATCCCCACATGCCTGATCTGGTGGGTCCGGATCAAGTTGGCTTCATCCGTAATCGCCAGGGGGCAGATAATGTATAAAGAATCGCGCATTTGGTGGAGAAAGCACAGCACTGGAATATCCCGACCTGCCCCTATCTCTCGATGCGGAGAAGGCATTCGACCGGGTGGACTGGGCCTTCCTACCGGCGGTGCTGCAGAGAGCTGGGCTAGGGCAGAACATGGTGTACATGATCATGGCACCGTATCTTGCCCCAAAGGCGAGGGTCACAGTAAACAGGCAACTTAAGAAACCTTTCACTATACATCGGGGTGCCCGACAGGGTTGCCCCCTGTCTCCTCCACTATTCACCTTAGGAGTGGAGCCCCTGGCGGAGCTAATCAGGCAGGAGACAGATATACATGGCATCTCTCTTGGAGGCCGACAGAACAAGGTGGCGCTCTTTGCAGATGACCTCATCCTCATGCTCTCATGCCCTCGGGAGTCTCTCCCGGCCCTACACTCTTTGTTGCAGACCTTTGAGGGGGACTCTGGTCTCAAAATTAATCATGGCAAATCCTGGGCACTCAATCTTACGATTCCACAGGAGAAGATCCCACTTTTGGAGACTCTCGCTCCTTATCAATGGGCCACTGGCCACATTCGCTATCTGGGTCTGCAGCTGACTCCCTCCCCGGACACGTGGTCCCAGGTGAATTGGAGAGAATGTAGGAGGGCTGTTCTCGAGGAACTGAGGGGATGGAAACCTTTGATGATGTCGTGGCTGGGCAGACTTAATGCCATTAGGATGTCTGTACTCCCCAAAATCTTATATTTATTCCAATTCCTTCCCACTCCTATTCCTCAGCATCAGATACAGGGCCTCCAACACAAACTTACCACATTCATATGGGGAGGGCGTAGGCCGCGGTTCTCTCACAAAATTCTCATGCTGCCACAGGACAGACGGGGACTGGCCTGTCCGAACCTCATGGATTACTACTGGGCTTCCCATCTCCGCTTAGCGACGGAATGGACAACAACTAAGAGTGAAAAGGGCTGGCTACACATGGATAGAGTGGTAACTGGGCGTACCATCTGGGACCTCATATGGCTCCATCGAGCGGCACGCTCCCGAAGTGCGTATATGGCTGTGTCCACTAAAACGGTCCTGGATATCTGGGACAGGGTCGCGGTGCACAGATGCCTCACAACATTCCCCTCCCCACACACACCCATTGAATGGAATCCACTCTTCCCTCTGGCATATCGTACACAAGCTTTTACCAAATGGGCGCAAGGGGAATGCAGGGTGATTGGCGATCTATATGAGGGAGGCACTCTCAAAACGTTCGCTCAGTGTAGAGAAGAGTTTCGTCTTCCAGTGGAAGCAAGACTACAGTACGCACAACTGCGGCATTGGGTCTCCACGGCAGAGATGCACCAGGCGACTACCTGCCCATTCACTCCTTTTGAGCAGCTGGTCCGCTCCTTTGATGAATCGAAGGGCCTGGTACCTCGGATCCATCAGATCCTGCAAACCCCTCTGGAACCCTGGAAACGCCGTCTCACCCATACCAACGTCAATGGCAGTTGACGTCCACCACAGAAATCCCGTCTTCACAGTGGAGTCGCCTATGGCGAGATATCCCCAAGGTCTGTCGCTGCGTCCCACAGCAAGAGAACGCTTATAAAGTCATGATGCAATGGTACTATACACCCATGCGTTTGCACAAGATCTTCTCTGCGGCTTCTCCCCTGAGTTGAAGGTACTCAACTGCGTCTGGAGATTTCATACACATTTGGTGGGCCTGCCCACTTTTGACCCTGTTCTGGAAGGAGGTCCTCAGCCATATTAAAGGGGTGTTGGGATTTCCTCTGCCTGAAGCCACAAGCACAATCCTCTTCGGCATTAAACCTACCAACCTAAAGGCGCTCACCCGCAGTGATTGGACTCTACCGCTACAAATGCTCGGAGCTTCCAAGCAGCTTATAGCGCTATACTGGAAGAAAGCGGAAGCCCCCTCAATAGCTGCTTGGTACGTGCGCTTATGGCATGTTCTCACTATGGAACTCTTTACAGCGTGGCTGCAAGCGCGAGACACTCGTTTTAAAGCTGTCTGGCAACCTCTGATTAGATACCTTTGCGCGATAGAGCATGCGTGTTACATGCCCACTAAACTTAGAGCGCTGCTGCTCTTTGAAGATGCTATACTCCCGCCTGCCCCCGACAGACTGCACCCGCAAGCAGACCACCTAGCAGCGTGACGCCCCCTACCAGTGGCTGCAACGTTGACTTTGTGACTCCTGCCCACGCATGCCACTTCTTTTCTTCTACCTCTTCCTTCCTTCTTTTTTCGTCTACCTACTCTTCCTCTTACACCTCTCGACCTTTGTTGTTTTTTTTGTTTTTCTCCCTTTTTTTTCTTCTTCTTCTGGGGCTTCTTGCCCGTGAATCCAAGTTCTGATTCCTCAGAGGTTGTGTCCATCCCTGCTTCACCTTGAGATAGCACAATTTAATGCACTACGCGGCCGGCCCCACTGGGGTTGTAAGCGACATGCTGTGTTAATCCTTACCCCTTGTGTTGCCTTTTTGGGTAGCAAATGAACCGTTTGCAAACGCGGCCGGCCCTGTATAGGGTTGTAGGGTTAACGATGTGTTCATGTAGACCTTTGCCCTGTGCCCCCCTTTTTTTCTATTTTCCCTTTTCCTCTAAAGTTTAACCTAAAAAAGACTTTGAACAAAAGTGTATATTATTTTTGTAATATATGTTTAATTTCTTTGAAGTAATTAATTTTATGTTATTTAATCCTTCACAATTTAATTCTGTAGCGGGTTGTGGGTTTATAGGGGAATAGGGTGGGAAGTAATTTAATTATAGTAAATTAAATATTAGTTTTTAGTAATTAATAATTATTTTTAATTTAATTTTGCGTTTTAGTTTTGTAGCGGGTTGTGGGTTTATAGGGGAATAGGGTGGAAACTAATTTAATTGTAATTCGGTAAATATGTATTTTTATTTATTTGTATTTGATAATTAATTTATTGTTAATTAATTATTAATTGTTAATTAATTTTTATTAATTGGTAAATAATTTTTGTTAATTGATTAATTGATATTTATGTTAATTGTATTAATGTGTTCTTCGGAGTGAGTTGTGGGTTTATAGGGGAATAGGGTGGGAAGTAATTTAATTGTAATTAAGTAAATATTTATTTTTATTTATTTGTATTGATAATGAATTTATTGTTAATTATTAATTGGTAATTTTTATTAATTGATTAATTGATAATTATGTTAATTGTCTTAATTTATTATTCGGAGCGGGTTGTGGGTGTATAGGGGAATAGGGTGGGAAGTAATTTAATTGTAATTAAGTAGCTATTGAAATTATTTTTGTGTATTGATAATTAATTTATTGTTCATTAATTATGAATTTGTATTTTTTTATGACATTACATTTTTTGTATTGAAAATTAATTGGTTGTTAATGAATTATTAATAGGTAATACATTTGAATAAATAATATTTCTTTGTATAATTATTATTTATCAAATATTTTGTAATAGGTACGTCATTTTAATTAAGTTTTTTATCGGTATTGATAATTAATTTATTTTTATTTAAATATTAAATCATTAATTTCCCTACTGTTGCACTCACTGGAGTGGGAATAGTAATTTTTACCCCTACGCTATCCAACGCTTTCCCTACTGTTGCACTCTCTGGAGAGGGAACAGTAATTTTTACCCTCCCGCTCTCCAACGCTTTCCCTACTATTGCACTCTCTGGAGCGGGAATAGTAATTTTTACCCCTACGCTATTCAATGCTTTCCCTACTGTTGCACTCACTGGAGTGGGAATAGTAATTTTTACCCTCCCGCTATCCAACAGTTTCCCTACTGATGCACTCACTGGAGTGGGAATAGTAAATTCTACCCTCCCGCTATCCTACGCTAAAATATTAAATATTTTTTTAAAATATTAAGTTAATATATATATGTATTAAAAAATAAAAATGCATGTTTCTTTTTTTAACTTACATTAATTATTTATTAATTTTAAGGTTAGTTAAGTATTTTTAAGTATGTATTAGTTAATTATATTTATTATTTTATTAATTTTACATTACTTTTAGGACATTTAAAAAAATTGGATATTTTAACAAACTATATTATTTACAATGATGTTTTGGATTCGATATTTTTTTACTTACCTGTTTGTAGATAGGATTTCGATATTTTGGCATTCTATATTTTGTCCATGATATTTTGGCAGGTCAATATTTTTATCCTCGATATTCTGTCAGTGATCCAATTTATCATTCAGTATCTTTAGTCTCTGACTTCTTTGCCTGGGATTTTCAATTGATTGTCCTGACTGACTAGTGACTTTATTCACTTGTTCAGGGTCTTCATTATTGTCTTTAGGTGATATTCTAATCTTTTGACACAACTAAGCCAGTTATCACCCTTTCCTAACCCTTTTATCTTGCACTGCCCTTTTACTTTCCTGGTCTCTTTCAAGAGTTCTTTTATTTTGTTAAGTTATGGCACAATTTGATTTTCTTCGTCTTCTGAGTCCCTATCTGTCCTTGTTCAGGTCTTATTATTGTGGCACCATTCACCTGAACGTGATCATCTTCTTCTATCTGATCCTGTTCAGGTCTTGCTTCAAGCTTTTCTTCTTCTTCCTGAACTTGTTCTTCTTTTCCTAACTGGTCCTGCTCAGGTCTTACTGCACTTTGTTTGTTTGAAGCCTGAACGTGTTCTTCTAAACCTATCTGTCCTTCCTCAGATTTGTGAATATTTTGGTTCACCTCTGTCTGAGTATATTTTTCTTCCCTTATCTGATCCTGCTCAGAATCTCCAGCAATCTCAATTTCATTTTCCTGAGCGTGTTCTTCTATACCTGTTTGGTCCTCTCTAGTATCTTGCTTTTCTATTTTTTTCTATTTCTTGTTTTAATACTCACATCAGGTATATCAACCACTGGTATCCAATCTTCCTGACTTGTTCTCGGTTGTTCTTGATCAGCTACTTCAGAGTTTGTTATTCTAGTGTCCTCAGCTGCACAACCTTCAGCACCCTCAACTACTGGTATAAATTGTGGGTTTCCTTCCTGAGGAGCTGGTACCCTTTTGGTATGACTAGCGTGTATCCAGTTAGGCAAACCTGCACATTTCACTGCTGTTGTTATAACCAGTAGGACCTGTCTCTGTATAACCCACCTGGCTGCTAGACATGCCTCTCGGGTGTTATTCTTCACCACCACCCAGTCTCCAGGATTGAGATCATGTGCTTGATCCGGCTGCCTGGCAACTGCTTCTTCTCCAACCTGGTTAGAGACAGAAAGCACTAGGTCAATAGTCTAATACCAGATTATCAGTTTTACGCAACAGTTTGTGTCCTGGTATAAAGGCAAATATCATTGTTCTTCCCATGAGTATTTCATGGTGACTCAACCCTGTGTTTTTGTCAGGATTGTTTCTGAGTCCCATCAAAGCAAGAGGTAATGCATCTGGCCAACCCAGATGTGTGGATGCACACATTTTTTCCAATCTTGATTTTATTGTGCTATTCATTTGTTCTACCAATCCAGAAGCCTCTGGGGGGTATGCACAGTGCAGTATTTGTTCAAATTTGAATGCTTCACAGATTAAACAAATTATTTCAACACTAAAGTGAGATCCTCTATCTGATTCCACAGTTAATGGAAAACCAAAGCATGGAATTAATCTTTTAACAGTAATCTAGCGACTGTTATGCTATAATTTCTTCTAGTAGGATATGCCTCCACCCATCGTGAGAACAAACATACTATGACAAGAATGTACTTCAACCCACTACATGGTGGTAACTAAATAAAATCATTCTGCAATCCCACAAATGATCCTTCTGCCTTTCCAATTTTTCCCCAACTAACCACTGTTTTCCTGCCTGGGTTATTCTGTTGACAAATTAAACATCTCTGGCAAAGACTCTCTGCAACAGTTCAAAACTTTAGATTGTACCAGTTTTGTGTAAAGAGTCTGATCATGGCATCTCTACATATGTGTGTATCCCCATGGTACATTCTGGCCATTTGTGAGAGCAAGCAGTCTGGCATGACCGATCTACCATCTGGATAAATCCAGACATCATCTTCTGCTCTCCTATCGCACCCTGTTTTTATCCAACCTTCCTTTTCACTCACTCCCACCGCATCCTGTAAATGTCTTACTTCATCCCATGTTTCTAATGCTGAGATTAGCATAAATTGGCATCTGATTCCACTTGTTTCAATTTTCTTGTTTACTGCCATTTTTGTTTTGGCACAGTACTGGGCAACGTGTTCAGGGTATTGCAAACCAGCAGCCACATAGTCATCTCCAGACTGATGTGCAGCACACTTGACCACTGCCACTTCTTTTGGCAATTGTCTGACTTCTAAACGCTCTTTCACAAGTTTTAAATTTTTAATATGGGTTCCTGATGATGTCATGAAATCTCTCTGCTTCCAAAGTTGGCCAAAGTCATGCACGACCCCGTAACCATACTGACTATCAGTGTAAATGGTTACTCTCTAACTTTTCCGAATTTTACATGCTTTAATCAAAGCTAACAATTTGGCTATTTGTGCAGACTTGACTCCTGGTAAATAGGATGCTTAGACTTTCAGCCAATGTACAGACAGCATAAGCAGCACTTAATCCTCCTTGCTCATGCCTCATGCACAAGCCATCTACAGAAAGCTTGTTTTCACATTCTTTCATGGGCTCTTCCTGTATGTCTGGGTGAGGTTTGGTACAATATTCAGTAACGTCTAGACAATCATGCTTAACGTCACCCCTCACTTCTTCTCCATGTACATCAGGCAAATAGGGGTGCTGGATTTAAGAAAGTACACCTGATTACTGTCACTTTTTCTGCTCCTAAAATGATTATTTTGTACTTAGTCATCCGACCTGCAGTAAGGTACTGAGTTAGCATTCAAGTTAAAAGAATTTCCACTGAATGTGGAACACACACCTTTACGGGGTGTCCCATTTCAATGGACTCACTCTGTTCAAGACTCATGCACACAGCAGCTACTGCTTTTAAACAGCCAGGTAATGCTGAGGCTACAAGCTCCAAAGTAGCAGAAAAATATGCTACCGGATGTTGCATCAAACCATGTTGCTGAGTTAGTACTGATAAGGCACAATTTTCGCGTTCACAAGAAATTAATGCATATTCTTTTCTATAGTCTGGCATACCTAGAGCAGGAGCTTCACATAAACAATTTCTTAATCTCACGAAAGCCTCCATGCTTTCATCATCCCAAACTATTGCCTCCTTTGCTCGCTTCCGTGTCATTTGTATCAGTGGTCTGGCCACTAGCGAAAAACCATTCACTGCATTGTCTACAATATCCTACCACTCCAAGAAACATTCTGATTTCTCTCTGGGTTTGTGGTAACTGCATCTGTTTTATTACTTGTATTCTTTCAGGGGTTACTCTTCTCACTCCCCTTTCTAATTAATGTCCCAAATATTGAACTCTTGTTTGACAGAATTGTAATTTCTCTGGAGACACCTTGTGTCCTCCATCAGCCAAATAATTGAACAAAGTAATGGAATCAATGACACAATCATCTCATGACTTTGATGCGGCAAGCAAATCGTCAATATATTGAACTAAAACTGAATTCCTGGGCATTACTAGTGTTTCTAAACACGTTTTCAAAATCTGATTAAATATTAAAGGGCTTTCTGTGTACCCTTGAGGAACTTGATTCCACACAAAGATACTATCTTCACATTTGAATGAAAAAAGATACTGGCTATCTGGGTGTAATGGGATGGAGAAAAATGCATGACACAAATCAATTACAGTAAACCATCCGGCATTCCATGGTATTTGATACAGAATTACTGCTGGATTCGGCACTACAGGACAAGGCCCAACAATTTTGTTACTTTTTCTATTCGATATTTGCTGTTACGTTTCTTAATGCTAATTATAGGTAAATTACATGGACTGCTCATTATTTCTTTTAAAATGCCTTGTTCAATCATTCGTTCTATTTCTGCTATGACACCTGCTTTAATTTCAGGGCTCATTTTGTATTGTCTCGTGTTTGGGTATACAGCACCTTCCTTTACAGTCACTTTCACTGGATCTACACCTGCGATTAACCCTACTTCTTTTCCAGTGAAATCCCACACTTCCGGATTTACTGTTAATTTCAATTCATCAAGTAAGTCATCTTTTGTCATCATTGAATACATTTTGTCTACTTCTGTACCTTGTTTTGCTAGCATTATCTTGTAAATACCATCCTCATCAGGGGTCTGAACCGCAACACCATCCGGTGTGCAATAAATTGTACAATTTATCTTGCACAATAAATCTCTTCCTAGCAAGTTTACGGGACTAGAATCGCACAGTACAAATTTGTGCATTTCCCTGAAATTGCCAATGCGTACCTCCATGGGTTCTGTGATTGGAGTTCTAATCTGTATATTTGAAACACCTACTACTTGGATGGCTTCTCCCGAGAAGGCTAGGTTTGGGATATCTGCTGTTCTCACAGTAGAGCGGGTAGCACCAGTATCCAACAAAAAGGTAATGGCTTTTCCTTTAACCTTTCCATCAATTTATGGATCTGATTGATCTACCGGTAAGGATGTGCCAAGTACGCACCCCTCCTCCTCCCCCCCTCAGGCGCTATAATTGATCATCTTCAAAAGAACAACTGTTCTGCAAAAGAAATTGTGAAGTTACAGAATTGATCTTACCACTTTCTCCCCACTGTACTTTGCTCTGTTCATAATATTTAGCATAGGGGCAGGTGGTAACTGACTCTGTTGATTAACAACCTGCTGTGGTTGACTCATTATCACCTCATTCTGCATCTGTGGATTTAAAGCCATTATTATCTTGAATATTTTTACACTAGTTTTTCCAAAGTCCCAATTTTCCGCACTCATCACAAGGAAATTTCTTCTTTGCTTCTTCTCTGCACATTTTCCCTTTTGGTTTTCCCCCACTATTTTCATTCTGTCCATGTCCCATTGCTTAATCATTAGTCTGACTATTTAATTTAAGCTCTTGTTGTTCTGCCAGTTTTACTTCTGCCCACATTACCTTTTCTTCCAACTGTTTGTGTCTATTTTCAATGTCATCTCCGCACGACTTTGCTTATTTAAACATTTCACCTATTGGCTTTCCCTGCCAACACAACATGTGCTGCTGAATCATCTGTGAAATGTCAGGTCTTAGTCCAGATATAAAATGATACACAAAATATCCCATACCTTTATCTCCGATATTCTCAAATCCACTGTACTGCTTGAATACAAGGAAACAGGCGTTCATAATATGCATGTACAATCTCATTTATTTCTTGGGTTGTTCTGTCCATTTTTATCCAATCTGTTTCTTTCGGAGGAATTTTCCCTTTCAAGAAAGTGATCACTTGGTGATATTTCTTCATTACTTCCACTGAGGATGCTCCAGTTTTCTCATCTCTTGGGTACTCATCACTAAGTCAATCAACTGTAATTTTACATTCAATCCATAAATCTGCAGGCACTACTGTGTCAAATAGACCATCTACATTTTTCAATAAAACTTTAGAAACTTTCACAAACCTTGTAACCTGTCTATACCATTCAACTGGCATTTCTCTGAGTTTGGGAAGTCATTAGTAAAGGACAAAATATCTTGTCAGATCCATGGTACATGTACACATCCTCCTCCTGGAACCTCTCTCATCGGGCACAATCTTTCTGTCTTTTTAGATTCTCTCAGTAAATATTCAGATGTGGTTCGATTTGCCTGTGCCTCCTCCTTTGTCTTTGCCCACCTAGTCTTCCACCTGTCCAAATCTCTCAATTTCTGTAAAATTGTCATTAATTCTTTAATCTGTAATTTCCTTCCAGACATATTCATATTTTCCAAGTCTTTATCAGTAAAGTCTCTCCTGTATGGTTTTTGCAATACTTTCAATCTCCCTATTTTAATTCACATTTTAGAGGCAAGCGCCATCAATTTTTCATGAAATATCTTAGCATTTCTGGGTATGCTTCTACATATGAACAGCAATTCTTCTTCACTGTAAGGATTTAGCCTGTCTATTGCTACATTTCCAGCTATAATTTCTTCTAATTCTACTTTTATTTTAAAAATGACTAAAATCATTGGCTGTTGTTTCTGTTTGTCTATTCCCTGTGCCCACCTTTCTAATTCTTCTGGAGATACTATAGTGGCACTTGTAGTTCCTGTAGATGTTTCTAAACGTATTTCTCTTGAACAACTAGGGGAAACTCTTTCCGGGGTTTCATTTATCTGTTCTCTTATTGGCAAATCCATTAGAGAAATTACTGATTCACATTCACTGACTTGATCCTCAATTATTATGTTCTCCTTTCTAGGTGCTATTATAGAAGTGGTCATAACTGGTGGTTTTGAACAACTTGCCTTATCCCCATACAATGGAACAACCGGACCTATAGTTACTGGTATGGTCAAGGCTTCAGGGTGTGCACTCAATTGGGTTATTTTCTGTATTAATTCTTCTCTGTTTTTATTTATTCCTTCCCTTTCCCTTTCTTGGAGTACCCTTCCATTTATTGAATCATGCATAACCTGAGGCACCAATGGTGTTTCTAGAGCGGGGGCACTTGGAGTAGTTCTACTGGGTCCTTCCTGATATGGCGGGAGGATTCTTTGTTAGGATATCTTCCAGAAACTCATCTTGGGATACCCCACAGCCTGCTATTGTTGAGTGCTTAGTTTATCCTGTACACTTGCCTCCCAACTGTTCATCTAAAATTAATACAAGATACAGTCCATCTGTTACCATTTCTTGTCTCCATCTTGGTCTGAGCTCTAATTCATTCATCTGCATTCCTAAATTTTGAACAATTCTCCCATTGAACGTACCATTTTCAGGAAAAGCTAATATTCCTTCATTTTTAGTATATTCAATCCAATTTTCTAATCACACACATCTATGGTAGCCTCTTTCCACCATCATAAATGAGGCAGGAGTCTTAGGTGGTGGGATAAGAATTCCCTCTCTAGTCTTAATGGGTTTATCTTTCTTAAAGGAATTTCTGATTTTCTGCATACGCAACATTTTTCTTTTTTCTCCATACATTTTTGGAGACAATCGTTTTATATATTCTTCTCTTACAAAACCTAAATATCTCCTATCTGAGCGAATCCCTATTAATGCTGGATCGTGTTTCCACATACAACTCCACAATTTTTTAACCAATTAGTTCTTTTGTTTACCTTCAGCTTTCATCAAATCCTGGTGCTACTCTTATTCTTTCATCCAATCAAGCTCAAGCTTACACAATTTGCTTAACCAATGCTAGTGCGGCTTTAGTGTGACATCAGTATCACTCCACACTACTGACCCCACCCTTACAAATCTCCATTTATTATACGCCCGCTGTCTCAACCAATCCCAGCGCTGCATTTTGTGACGTCAGCGCAACTCCGGCAGCTGACCCTCTCGTCACAAAGTAATACAGAAACTCATTTTCTTTAAACTTTTTCATAACATTTTTCATTAACAACAACATAAAACATTCCCTACTATGTCTGTTTCGTTAAACTAATGGCTTTTGCTACGAGTAAAACCTTCCGCTTATTCTTCATACACTACGAGTAAAAGCCTTCCGCTTACTCTTCATTTAAGCTCAGAAGAAACTGCTACTCCTCTAGTGTTACACTTTCTAGCTGTTATAACACCAGAGTATCAACAGCGCACTCTTTGCTACTAATCGCCTTCTCTTATTCACAAACTTAATTACTATTTCCAAAACAGACGAGTAACCTCACTGCAGTGTGGCTTCCATTTTTTAATTTTATTTATGTATTTATTTATTTATTTAAAAAGGTTTTATATAGCGCTGGCTAGACCCGGAGGTATCAGAGCGCTTTACATGAGTATCAGACCATAGTTGCTGGTTACATCGTTATAAAGGTTACACAGTTGTTAGAGCATGGCAACATAGTTACATGTAAGGGCGAGATAGACAATAATGACATATACATAAGGGAAAAAGCAGGCAAGGGGAGAGATTCAGGGGAGGGTCGCTAGGAGCAGGGGAGGTAGACATAGAGTGAAGGAGGGAAAGAGGAGGGGAGGGTGGGAGAAACAGCATGGAAAGAGGGGGGGGTGACGGGGACACAAACCGGTAGACGAGTCAAAGCTGCGTCCAAAGTCCAGTAAGTTGTGATCCCAGGGGAAGTGGTATAATTTCCCCATCTCTGTTGCGAGAGGTTCCCTTTATGCAGTGGACTCTCTCAGAGGGGTCTCTGAGACTCCAAGGCCTACATACTGGATCCTTTCCCAATAAAGGGAGAGGAAGTGCTTTTTGCAAAAGGTACCATACAGAGATAAAGGGAACTATCCCAGACCTCCGCTAAGTGAAGAATCCCTTAACACTGTGGACTCTCTCAGAGGGGTATTTGAGATACCAGGACTGGAATGCTAGGATCCTTCCCCAACAAGGGGAGAGGGAGTCCTTTGGCAAGGGTCAAATTCAAGGAGGCCAATTAAGGCCTATTTCCATTATGTGTGAGATCCCTAACACAGTGGACTCTCTCAGAGGGGACTCAGAGACTCCAAGGCAATACTACTGTAACCCTCCCCAACAAGGGGAGAGGGAGTGCTTTGGCAAGGGGCACAATCATGGAGGCCGATAAGGGGCGGTTGGGCGGTGGGGGGGCCTGTACAGCTGACGGGGGGAGTGCTAAACATAAGGTTCAACATAAATAACAAAATTACATCAGTTACATGATTACATCACATACTAGAAGAACATTTCGGGAGGATAGAAGATGAAATAAATGGATCTAAGACGGGTAAGAGGGTATAGATTTATATATGCAACAAATTGAAGAGCGAGAAGTGGAGAGAAATAGAGTGGATAAGGGCAAAGGGTTATTGAGCAGGGAGGGAAAGAGGGAGTAGACGTATAAAGAGACGAAGGGAAAATCTGCTCAAAGGTCGACTAGGTAGGTGATGGTCGAGGAGGGAGTCCACAGCCAGTCTCCCCTTTAGCTCACAGGGTAGCTCCATCGGGCATCAGTCAGATGGCTAGGTCTCTAGATTAGATCAGGTACGGGTTACATTGGTAGTTCGACACATTTAACTAGCATATAAGACAAGATTAATGGCGCAAGGGAGGGTAAGGAGAGAAAAGGCAGGGGCCGAAGGAAATTGACTGTCCAATGTCCAGGGGGGTAGGTGACGGTTGATGGGGAGGTCCATAGCCTATCTCCTCTGCATCAATTGAGGTAGTTACATCCGCCAAAGTGATTGGTCTCCACTATCAGTGGCAAGGTCACAGATTAAATGTAAGAAGAGTGAACCGGATGGGGATGGTGGGATGGGAGAAATGCTTGTGGTCAGGTCGATGACCACTCCACTTGTTGTAGTATTTGTACCCTCTGTGCAGCATGGGCATCATCCGTCACTACTCATCTCTCCTCCTGACTTAAAGCTGATGACTCTCATTTGGAAATCAGCACCTGGTATCATCCTGATTCAGGCAGGTTTGGGTACTCCCTAAGGCCTGAACAGCAGTGAGAGGCCGGTATCCAAAGGCTATATACAAGATTAGAGCTTCCTGTTGCACCACATTGTTTTGCTGGAGTTGTCGGCTACTATTGATCAAAAGCGGTCGCCATGTTGGAGTCAGGTTACCTGCTCTGGAGAGGTCTGTTTCAGTGGGACGTGCTGGAGAAGAGGTGCCCCATTTTGTAGGCTGAAGTATGGGTCAGTGAATGCTGCCCCCGTGGCGCACCTAAGCTCCCCGTCGCTCACCTAGGCGAAGGTTGTGGCCTTCGCTGTATCCCGTTGCCTTTGCCAGCCGGCCTGGATGTTGCCCAGAAGTGCTCCTCACTCTTGTTGTGTCACATTGGTGCCAGGTGCTTCTTTATTTTGCACCGCAAGGAGCAAGGGGGTGCCCCTTTCCTATAGTGGATTAACTGACTCGCGTGGTGCCTTGGTGTCTTTGTGAGGCCTTTTGTCCCACGCGGGCGCCATTTTGGAGTCAGGCGCCGCTCGTGTTTATTCCCTTTTCAGGCGATATTGTGGGATTTCTATTGAGAGGGCGATGAAGCCTTTACTTTTGAGTAGCTCGCGCTCTCCAACTCTCTCAAGGGGCTGCTCAGTGCCTCGCCAGGTGTGCCGCTTGGTGTTCCCTGCCACGCTGCATAGTGAACTGGTAGACGGCACTTCTCCCACCTTCCGGGAATTCTCCAGAGAACATAAAACAATATACAAACAGGTTTGTTAGAACGTAAATTAATAACCAATAGTCACCAAACAAATCAATAAAAACCATATCTCTGCTACCAGAAAACTGATCCAGCGGGCTACCAACCTCTGAAAATCTAACACCATATATTCATCTGGGCCCTTTTATACACACTCACTCAATATAGGATAGCTAACACCGCTGGGGGTCCATTTTTATGAAGCTTTAATTGAGATCAATTACCTGTATCATTTCACTAATCCTCTCATTTCTTAAAGCCTTTCCTTCTAATCAATGGACCTATTTAGTTGATGTTGATATGACATAGGTGCATTTATCTCATATTTATTTAAATAACCACAGACTCAGGAAAAGTTTAAATGTTTTATCTAGTTTGAATCATATGAGCCAAAGCAAAACTTACACTACGAATTCCAATCCTCCAAGGAAGTAAGATCAGTTTACTAAAATGTAATATTATATTTCAATGAGATCGTCACAACAACAGTACCCCAGCAGAAAGAGGATAGAGAGAGAAGCACATGGACACAATACACAGAGATATATTTACCTTCGATGGTGTGGAAATCAGACCCCTCGGGCCAAGAGTTTTAATGGGTTCCTTGGAAAGATCAGGTGACAAGGACTTCAGGACAGGTTTCAGGACAGGATAAATTACCTCTTTTGGATTCGACGCCTGCGTCTCACCCCTCTCTAACACTAACTGCCTCCTCGATTCTTCCGCGATCTTCTTCTAATTCTATTACTTCTACGATTCTTCTGCATTCCTCTTCTAATTCTTCTGTTTTTAAAAGTCTAAGTCTGTTTCTTCAGATATTCGATCAACATTCGGGCAGCATCTCGGTCTCTCAGCGTTGTCTTGCTGTGACTGCTCACTGTCCTAACTAACTACCTCAATTATACTTCCTTAATGACATGTACCTCCCCTAAATGTTTCAACTTTATTAGGCTCCTATTTCTGATTGGACAGGCTGAGGGGATGATCATCACACCATGCTAAGTTTTATAGATATTTCTTTAGTTCAGCGTTTTAAGTTCCCGCCCATTAGTTTATTCTCCCAAGCTTTATTTCCAACCTGTATTCTCAATTTTATCAACAACAATGTATACATTTTACAGTTGTCCATTGAGTCTACAGGATGTCCAGTTGGTTTCCAGGACATATACCGAGAATGGCCTTAGACGAGTTTCAAGATTTGACATCACTGTTTCTGGCTTGCCATCATTGCGCCGGCGTGAAGAACCATGTGTGGTTCAGACTTTAGCATCGTTCAGAGGCCCAAATACGAACTAATAGAGAGGTCAAAAGAAAAAGTATTAATTTCAAAATAAAATGATTTCACTGTATACCACTTATCTCTACTCTAACCCCTATTTACTTATAAAGACTCTCCATGCATTAGCTTTTAGTATATGGCTCATTTTAGTTTCAGCATAGCAGATGCTTAGCATGTGAGTTTCCAAGCAGCAGAAATTTCCCTCCAAGGGAAAAGATGTCATTCTGCGTAGATGCAGTTGATGCATGTGCAATACAGTTTCTCGCGTTAGCAGGCATTTTAAGTCACACTCAGGTTACTCGTTTGTAGAACACGTAGGCAAGCTTCATCACTCTAAAATATATGATATGTGGTGCATATTGGTATCACAATATAATATTAATACTACATTACGGGTTTATATGAGAGGATTGCGTCAGAACAAGTCTCTTTTATATGAGTCCTTGCTCCATCAATAGTTAGCTGAGCTAACTATAACTTGCGCCCCCGCAATGCACTGCTCATGACGTCACATATTACATCACTCATAACATGGTCAGTGACAGCACTGATTTTTTATTTAAAAAAAAAATATTTTTATTGCAGACTTAAAGAACACACAATGCTTCTGTACAACAGTTCCATGTCCGGTATCTGCATTGCGCCTGTCTTCATTCCGCTCCCTACACAGCCACTAAGCCCACATCCCGGAGGTCGTGCGGCGTTAGATGGAATAGTGTTAGAAGCTGAACTGCAAAAACAGCTGCCGCTAGTTCATACGTAATGTCCATGTCCGCTTTTGTTTTTTCCTCCCTTCCCCCACCCCTCCCCCTGAAACTTCAACTAACCCCCAGGTAGCGGTATCAAGGTAACACGATAATCATTGGCGGTGGGTCAAGTCCCGCCATCCACTCACCCTTCCCTGTCCCATTACAGAACATGGGCGAGAAGCTATATGTACGTGGTGCACCTGAATCTCCGTGCAGCACATGGGATCTCCTCGCTCTATCCTCCGAGAATGGTCCCCTACCAGTCGTGCAATATGACTAGCCTTAGCACATGGGGTCCTGGCCACCACGCCACGGGAAGCAGCATCTCAAAGCCCTGAATCTCTACGCCGCCCTTATGATCCGCTACTACCCACCCACCTCCCCCCGTTATCCCCCACCTACGCATGTGAGCTCGTTCAATCTATTGTAGTGAGTGTTATCAGGAAATAATGAATGTCTAAGTGTGTAATGTGCCTGAAATATCCCGGGTAATGTCGCTGTCGTTGTCATGTGTGTCCCCGTCGTTCTGCAGTCCGTGGTCTCGGAGGGCCTGCACTAATATTTCCCATGTAGCCGCTGCTTCCAGCGCCTTTTCATCGAGTCTTCTGCGTGCCATTTGATACCGAAGTGTACTTTCACTGGTAGCCCATTTTAGGAGTTCGTTGACCCATCTCCTATGTGTGGGACCCGTTCTCGCTTTCCAAAGTCTAGTAATTTCCCTTTTGGCAGGAATCAGGCCCATGTCAACAAATTTACTGGTGATCTTATTTTTGGGAGTGTGCGGGAACCAGTGTAGTACACCGATGGCCATGTCGAAATGCAGTTGTCTCTCCGTCACCTCGTTCAATGTGTCTCCCACTGCTCGCCAATAATCTCCTAACTCCGGGCAGGACCACAACATATGGCCCATCTCTACTCCCTCTGCCGTGCATCTGGGGCATGCTGCGTCAGCCGCCCCAAAATACTTCCTGAGTTTGCCAGGCGTTAAATAGGCTCTATGGAGGATGTAGAAGTGTATCTGCTGGAAGCGTGCGTTCCTCGTGCTCTTCCGTGCCCATCTCACTATTTGCGCCCAGGCCGCCTCAGGGATCTCCTTATCCAAGCCAGACTCCCACTTGGCCTTCAAGGCTGTCAAGGGCGGCAGGTGCTCCCGGAGCATTCTAGAATACAGGCATGTAACTGCCTTATATGTCCCCGCTGCCATCATGGCATACTGACAGGCCATAGATGTTGGAGGCTCCAAAAGTCCTTCTTTCCAATGCGCCTGTATAGCCCTAGTGACTGCAGCATGTAGTAAGAAACCTCCCCTCGGGAGGTCGAACCTCTCTTGAAGTGTTTGGTATGGCAATAATGTCCCATCCTCGTATAGATCGCCAAGAACCTGCAGACCCGCTTCCTCCCAAATCTGCAGCTGCGACCAGTCCCCTCCATGAGGGAGCGCCGTCACCATCCCAAGAGGTATCTCGGGCGCGTATAGGTGTTGTACTCCTGTTCGACGCTAGGAGCGATTCCAGCAAAGTCTAAACGTCTTCTGCTCAAGGGTTAAATCATGAGGGGCAAGTCTTTGCTTAAACATTATATATGCAAGAACATGCCGTGGGGTGCCCTCCTCTCTCCCATGCTCCAGGCCTCTGAATACCCTCGCTACTTCCTGCATGAAAATCTGCAGCTGGGCCGCTAGATAGTAAAGTTCGAAGTCTGGGACCGCTAGTCCCCCCTCGTCCTTTGGACGGGTAAGTGTGTTTAGAGCAACTCTGCACCTACCCGATCCCCAGTGGAACGGGGTCAGTTGCGATTTCAATGACCTAAACACGGAGCTGGGTATCCATATGGGCAGCGTGCGAAAATAATACAGGAGACGTGGCAGGGCGATCATTTTCAGCAAGGATATTCGGCCTGTCACTGAAAGCGGGAGGGTGGCCCAAAAGGCCATGCTACCCTTCAGCGCCCGTACACAGCGGCCCGCATTGCCCTCCAGCACGTCCGCCGCCGTGTGGTATTTATACACCCCTAGATATTTTAGGCAGGTGGGCTCCCAGTTGAGCAAGGGACGAAGGGTGGGCCGTATCTCCTCCCGCTGCACTGGGAACAGGCATGTCTTAAACCAGTTAACTTTCAGACCCGAGAGACATCCAAAGCGCAAAAGCAGTCTCTCCGCACCCGCTAGTGCCTCATCCGAGTCCTCAAGGAACAAGAGTAAATCGTCTGCGTACAAAGAGACAAACTGTTGTCCCTCTCTACTGTTCAATCCCTTGTAGTGCTTCCCCATCCGGATCTCAACTGCAAGGGGCTCAATCGCTAAAGCAAATAGGAGGGGGGACAGAGAGCACTCCTGTCGCGTTCCCCGCTCCACTGGATATTGTGCGATATAAGCGACCCCATTCATACTCGGGCCACTGCCGAGGTGTACAGCACTCTCGTCCATTGGATATAGCCGTCGCCAAGCCCAAAGCGTCCTAGAACTTTATATAAATACTCCCATTCCAGGCTATGGAACGCTTTCTCAATATCTATTAACATAATCAGGGGCGTTGGCGCTTCTGAATGTATGTCATCCAATAGGCGTATTAGTCGTCTGATATTCACGGTCGTGTTACGCGAGGGTATGAATCCGGATTGGTCTTTGTGGACCAACCCGGTCATGTGCTGCAGTAGTCGGGATGCCAGTATGCTACTTAAGATTTCATAGTCTGCGGTGGCCTATACGAAGCCGTGTTGCAGCTCTCTCTACCTGGCTTCAGCAATGGGATGACTCATGCCTCCCGCATTGAATGAGGTAAACAGCCCACAGTCCTGGCCTCTTTATACACCTTCTGAAGTCGTGGCGCCAGCAGGTCAACATATTTACCATAAAATTCTACGGGCAGACCATCCAGTCCCGGCGTTTTGTTGCGGGCCATTCGCTTTATGGTGCCCCTGATCTCCCCCAGCTCTATGTCTCTGCCTAAGTCCTCAGCCTGCTCTTGGTCCACTTGTGGAAGGTGTAGCTCATCCAGGAAGGTGTCGATATCACAATCATCTTCCCCCAAATTACTTTTATAGAGCTTTTCATATTAGCATTGAAAGCTGTGCAGGATTTCAGATTTGGTATAGACAACGTTACCCCCTTCACTCTCCAAAGCTAGGATAGGGGAGCTTCGTTTAGTGGGGTTGGCCATGAGTCTTCAGCGTATAGGTCTTGTAGTCGAAACTACGTAGACGCTCTACTTCAGCTGCTACCGCTTCCCGAGCTGTACTAACCTCCTCCTGAAGCTCAGGGTGGCCAGGTCTCGCCACCTCCGCTTCTCGCAGTTTGCTCTCTGCCTTATCGAGGTCTCCTAGGAGAACCCTCCGCTCTCCTGCGTATTTCCCGATACAGAGCCCCCTGATAACTACCTTGAAGGCTTTCCACTCCGTCGCTCTGGACGTAGCCGTGCCAGCATTTTCTGCGAAATACTGAGTTATTCCCTCCTCCAGCGCTGCGTGGAACATAGGGTCGTCCAGCATTTCAGGTCTCAGCTTCCAAGTTGGAACACATGATACCTCGGTCATCCAGTCTAACACAACCATCAGGGGGTTATGATCTGAAATCGTCCTGGCGACGTGGCAGGGCGATCATTTTCAGCAAGGATATTCGGCCTGTCACTGAAAGCGGGAGGGTGGCCCAAAAGGCCATGCTACCCTTCAGCGCCCGTACACAGCGGCCCGCATTGCCCTCCAGCACGTCCGCCGCCGTGTGGTATTTATACACCCCTAGATATTTTAGGCCGGTGGGCTCCCAGTTGAGCAAGGGACGAAGGGTGGGCCGTATCTCCTCCCGGTGCACTGGGAACAGGCATGTCTTAAACCAGTTAACTTTCAGACCCGAGAGACTTCCAAAGCGCAAAAGCAGTCTCTCCGCACCCGCTAGTGCCTCATCCGAGTCCTCAAGGAACAAGAGTAAATCGTCTGCGTTCAAAGAGACAAACTGTTGTCCCTCTCTACTGTTCAATCCCTTGTAGTGCTTCCCCATCCGGATCTCAACTGCAAGGGGCTCAATCGCTAAAGCAAATAGGAGGGGGGACAGAGAGCACTCCTGTCGCGTTCCCCGCTCCACTGGATATTGTGCGATATAAGCGACCCCATTCATACTCGGGCCACTGCCGAGGTGTACAGCACTCTCGTCCATTGGATATAGCCGTCGCCAAGCCCAAAGCGTCCTAGAACTTTATATAAATACTCCCATTCCAGGCTATGGAACGCTTTCTCAATATCTATTAACATAATCAGGGGCGTTGGCGCTTCTGAATGTATGTCATCCAATAGGCGTATTAGTCGTCTGATATTCACGGTCGTGTTACGCGAGGGTATGAATCCGGATTGGTCTTTGTGGACCAACCCGGTCATGTGCTGCTGTAGTCGGGATGCCAGTATGCTACTTAAGATTTCATAGTCTGCGGTGGCCTATACGAAGCCGTGTTGCAGCTCTCTCTACCTGGCTTCAGCAATGGGATGACTCATGCCTCCCGCATTGAATGAGGTAAACAGCCCACAGTCCTGGCCTCTTTATACACCTCCTGAAGTCGTGGCGCCAGCAGGTCAACATATTTACCATAAAATTCTACGGGCAGACCATCCAGTCCCGGCGTTTTGTTGCGGGCCATTCGCTTTATGGTGCCCCTGATCTCCCCCAGCTCTATGTCTCTGCCTAAGTCCTCAGCCTGCTCTTGGTCCACTTGTGGAAGGTGTAGCTCATCCAGGAAGGTGTCGATATCACAATCATCTTCCCCCAAATTACTTTTATAGAGCTTTTCATAATATCATTGAAAGCTGTGCAGGATTTCAGATTTGGTATAGACAACGTTACCC
Organism: Lissotriton helveticus; assembly: GCF_964261635.1. NCBI lineage: Eukaryota > Metazoa > Chordata > Amphibia > Caudata > Salamandridae > Lissotriton > Lissotriton helveticus. The sequence goes on along the minus strand of NC_136057.1, from coordinate 481,746,762 downwards.
CCTTCACTCTCCAAAGCTAGGATAGGGGAGCTTCGTTTAGTGGGGTTGGCCATGAGTCTTCAGCGTATAGGTCTTGTAGTCGAAACTACGTAGATGCTCTACTTCAGCCGCTACCGCTTCCCGAGCTGTACTAACCTCCTCCTGAAGCTCAGGGTGGCCAGGTCTCGCCACCTCCGCTTCTCGCAGTTTGCTCTCTGCCTTATCGAGGTCTCCTAGGAGAACCCTCCGCTCTCCTGCGTATTTCCCGATACAGAGCCCCCTGATAACTACCTTGAAGGCGTTCCACTCCGTCGCTCTGGACGTAGCCGTGCCAGCATTTTCTGCGAAATACTGAGTTATTCCCTCCTCCAGCGCTGCGTGGAACATAGGGTCGTCCAGCATTTCAGGTCTCAGCTTCCAAGTTGGAACACATGATACCTCGGTCATCCAGTCTAACACAACCATCAGGGGGTTATGATCTGAAATCGTCCTGGCGAGATATACGGTCCGTGTAACAGTCGGCAGCACCGACGGGGAGCACAACACCGTGTCCAGCCGAACATGTAGGTCGTGCATGCTAGACAAGTAAGAATAGTCCCGGTCGTTCGGGTGCTGCATACGCCAAGCATCTATTAGGCCCCATCTACCCTGCCAGTCAATTCTACCTTTAGTGAGTCGGTGAACTGGGGAGTCCCCTAGCGGCGGGTGAGATCTGTCTAGTGAAACGTCCGTCACCGAGTTGAAGTCCCCCCCTACCACAACAGGGCCCGCTAAATAGTGCGCAATCGCTCCGGAAAGTTTCATCAGGAAAGACAGCTGGTCAGTATTTGGTGCGTATATGCTGCAGAAGGCGATATCCCTGCCCCAGAGTTTACCCTCGACCGCCACGTACTGGCCTTCAGGGTCTATCGTTTGCCTGGTCAACTGGAATGGGATTCCCGCCCTAATCCAAATCAGCGTGCCCCTAGCAAATGCGGAGTAAGTGGTATTAAATAGTTGACCTCTCTATCGGCGCTGCAGTGCAACTCCCTCCTGCTTCGTCAAGTGTGTTTCTTGTAGTAATGCAATATGAATCCCCCTACGGACCAAATAAGCATGGATCTTGTGTCTCCTTGTCATTGTGTGTAGCCCCCTCACATTCCAGGTCATACATCTTAAGGTATCTGTATTAGCCATTGTCCCATAACAACTGATGCAATGTAAAACAGTTCTCTGCTCCTGCGTAAGTGGTGGCTGCCCCCCAGCATGACCCCAAACTCTCTTGGACCCATCCCCCCTCCAGAACTGAATCAGGTGATTTCCATCGGAGAACGTCCCCAACAGTGCTCTCCTCCCACCCCCCCAGAACAGGACCCAATACCAGACTATCAGTCCCCATCCAAACCATTGACGAACAACCCAAACTCCCACCTAACCCACACCCATGATCCCCCTAGAAGAGCCTGCGGTGGACCTTCCTGTATCACAGCATACATCTGCGCTTCATAACTCAATGTCTCTCAGTTACCATTAGTGTGCGCCTCCTCCTCTCCCACATCAGGCATCCAAAATTTCCACTGCTGTCTTTGGCGTCACCACGGGCCCTTGACGCTGGTTACTTGTGACTGGTCCGTTTCCGAACCTGCGTTGTGGCCCTCTGATTCCATCCCATGTTTCGATGGAATTGTATCAGCGCCTGAGAGCGCCACTACCGCTTGTAAAGCCGCCCTCCTTTCCTCATCAGTCTGGGACCCCGACGTCTTCCGGGCACCCCGTCGTCTCCTGCGCAGTCTCTGCGATTTCCGCACCTGGGCTGTATGCTGTGCCTCCTCCTCCCGGCGGTGCGCTCCATCCGTTCCCGCTTTGTATGTTTCCCACCACTCCCAGGCCTCCTCTGATGTGAGGAAAAAGAGCGCCTTCCCATCCAATACGACCCGTAGCTTGGCTGGGAAGAGGAGAGTCTACTGGATGCCCTCAGTTCTGAGTTCCCGTTTAAGGGACAGGAAGGAGGCTCTCAACCGCTGGGTCTCATAAGTGTAATCAGGGAATAGTGTCACCTTGCCATTGGCTACTTGAAATGGCCCCTTATCACGGGCCCTCTGGAGCAGCAAGTCCCTGTCCTTGTAATGTAGTAGTTTGACTATGACCGGTCTGGGAGGCTGGCCCAGTCTGGGAGGTCTAGCCGGTACCCGGTGTGCCCGTTCGAGCGTAAAAAAGGGTGACAGGCCCTCTGGCGCCACTGTCGTTTTAAACCAAGATTCCAGGTAGCTGATCATGTCCCCTCCTTCTGTTTTTTCGGGCAGACCTACCAAGCGGACGTTGTTGCGTCTACTTCTGTTTTCAGAATCCTCGGCCCTCCTCTCCAATGATTGTATTCTGTCCAACACGTCCGTCAGTTTCACTTCCATCACTTTATGAGCAGGGGTCAGCTCCTGAAGAAAATCCTCAGTGTGCTTGACCCTGTCTTTCAGTTTGGCGTGATCCGCCCGTAGGAGCCCCAGCCCAGTCGCCACCTGTGCTATGTCCTGCTGTAAAGTGTCTCTCGTTGCCGCAATAGCTTCCAGAATGCGGTCTTGCAGTTGCTGCAGGTCCGTAGGTCCCGGGGCGGAGCCCTCTGGCGTCTCCGAGTCGCAGCCCCATCCGTTTTCCCCTTGTTCCTCACCATGGCTTAGTCGCTCTCACCGCGCTGACACGTGCCAAACGCGGCGGGTGCAGTCACAGCTCCCAATTGCGCGTGGGGTCCCAAAGCACTAGTCTCTCGCTACTCCGGTGGTGCTTTAGGTGTGATAACCAGATTGGGTTTGGCTTCAGCTGCGCTCGGGCACGTGTGGGTCCGATATATTCTGCACCCCCTTCTATGGTCAGTCTGCTAGCCCCCTCAGCACAGTCCGCAATGCTCCTATCAGGCAGTCTAGCGCTCTGAAGGGCACCTCACGACAGGGCGGACCGGCTCTCGGGCGGGTGCGGAACCCTTTATCAGCGTGTTGCGTCGGGGCAGAGCTCCACCCAGGAGTATCACAGGCGGAGAAGCACCTCGGCACCGCAGCACTCAGCCGCCACTTCCAGTTTGCAGTGTGCTACAGCCTCTAATCTAGTACCGCCTTCAGGGTCCGGACCTACGAGCACCCTCCATTGAGGCCTCCACGGGTCTCCGTCCTCCTATATCACCCGCATGCAGCCCGCCCCAGCTTTCACGCTGCACGCCTCCAGTGTGCCTCTCCGTTGAGCTTCCGCCTTCTAATAGTGCCTCTTATTGTGGAGCCCACAGTCCCGTGGCAGAGGCACCCAGTCACCAGACGTTGGCAGGATTGGTCGAGTCCCCGCCGTAGTAGCTCCCACTGGGGTCCCCTATGCTCCCAAGGCCCTTCTCCACGCAGCAGTCAAAAGGCTGTCTCCGCCTGCTGTTGCGCCGAATTGCCCGCTGCGCTCTCCGCCAGGTCCGCGGTCACACTCGCCTCTCAGCCCAGTCGGTTCTCGCTCCGTCGGACCAGGCGGTGCCCCAGGGATCGCTCAGTCACAGATGTGCTCATTCGCTCCTCAAGGCAATGGGCTTCTCGTAGCCCCTTCAGTTCTGGACCGCCATTTTGCGGGGCGCCGCGATGATCAGGCGGCAGTATGAACGGGCCAATTCAGCGTATTGCGGTTGTCTGGCCTCACCACTCAATCTCCTGGGCGCGCTACTCCTGCCTCTGTGGCTCTTTAGTGGCAGACTCCCCTGGGTTCGCCGCGTATCGCCGGGGCTCAGCAGCCGGGTACGTCAGCTTCGGCAGCGGCCGCCATGATGGTTCGCCTTCGTCCCCCCGACTCCGCAGCCTCTCGACCAGTCCAATGTGCCTCCGGAGGGTTGTTGCTCGCTCTCAGGGGCTCCGCTAGTCTTCTCCCCGCCTCCGGTGTACAGATGAGCGTGTCCTCAGGGGTCCCCGCACTGATTATCAGGATTATAGTGGGATCGGCCGCGGAGCTCCGAGCTCACGCCGCCATTCCCCTCGGCGTCCAAGCCACGCCCCCCCGTCAGTGACAGCACTGATGGCATCTCAAACTACATCACTGTGAGTGTTTCTAAAAAGTTTAAGAATGGTATATATATATATATATATATATATATATTCCACCCAGACGAGTCGCTTTAAGAACCCTGCCGCTTTTACAAAGGCGGGCCCCGGATGGGATAGCGAGTCCCGATATATACAGCCAAAACCTTCTCCTCGGTACTCGCTATCCCATCCGGGGCCCGCCTTTGTAAAAGCGGCAGGGTTCTTAAAGCGACTCGTCTGGTTGGAATACTTGGTTTGAACCCCGCCCACCTGACTGAACTTGACACGGATACTTTGTGTCAGCGCTGTTCCAACAACAAACGAACTGGAAGCTACGTGGGGAGAATACGTCTCCACAATTGAGTGATTTACACCGCGGTGACTGCTAAACGGATATCTGAGCCGCTTCACCCGATTTCAACGGTGAGTGAAAGCGCCCCCCTCTGCACATCGCGCCAAATCCTATTTGTTGCAAAATATCAAACACGAGCGGTAAATCTTTTGCAGCGCCTCTTAGTTCAGCATGGTTCAAGGCTTGATACACGCAACGTAAACCCTTACGGTAACGTGATCAAGAGAGTTAAAGCGGGCGGAAGGTACCCTTTTTCCGCGGAAACCACCTAACTTTACAGACTAATGGCTTCTAATAGAAACCAACGGCGGTATGAAGCAGCAAGCCGCATGTTTACGGATCTGGACACTCCTGAAATTGGAAACGCCTCTGAGAATGCTAATCAGAGGAACATTGGCCCTAACAAACAAAATCTCTGGAATACCCTTTGGAAGCTACTAGTGGCAGAGCAAAGTAAATGGTGGGAAGCCACCACGCTTCAAAAGTACATTGATGTGAATAGAATACCAAGAGGGTTGCGAATATACACGACCCCAACATTCTCAGACCCTGATCCAGAAATGGTAGAAGCATGGGCGGACAATAGCCATGAATGCTCCATAAGGATGCTCAAAATTCTTGTCAAAGACGCAAACAAACGATGCGAAAAATTGGCAGAAGAAATAGAGGCTATTACAAACCAATTAAAAGACCTTTATGATGACGAGAAAGACTTTGACAGCGAGATGGCCAAATTGGAAAATAAGTTGGAGAAATCAGAGAAAGAATTACGTGACAAAAAAGAAAGCAAGTTTCTCAGAGATCGAAATGATTATGAGCAAGGCCAAGTATTGACCTTTGCTAAAAAATATGACCATCTCAGAACAACAGTAACCACACGAGAAACTATGCAACCTCCACAAAAAGAGGGAGCCAATGCACCAATAACAATAAGGAGCCCAGAAGACGCAAGGGAGCAAACGAATGCTACGGCGGGGCCAACTACAGTGAGAACACAGAATTTGGAGCTGATGAGCCCAAAAGACAAAATTTTAATGGAATATGCAATGGTTGCCCAAGGAAGGCTAACAGTGCAAAACAAACCACCAGGAGGAACAAAAGGACGCGGTCAAGGCGGGAAAGGCGCAGGCAAAAGCAATATAACAATCACCAGTAACATATCGAGCCCAGTGGGATCAAGGACAAGGGGCCAGAGGAGAGGGAAATGATGGATTCGAACACAGTCATCAACTTATCAACCAGGGAGCTGACCACAGCAGAGAAAGAGGTACTGTCCATGGGACTTTCTTTTTGCCCTACCTCTACCTTTGATTATACCCAGAGTCGTATTGATCTCTTCTATTTCACTCGCAAACTACGCTTAAAGAAATGGCATGCTACTAAACTTACCACTAACATTCAGGAACCAGTACAAGTGCCCACCAGTATCACAGGCGCAGATGTAGAAACGCTGCATCTACTCCATGAACTGGAGGGGGACTTGGACATACCTAACAGTGCTATGCTTAATCTGAATAATGACGAGATTAATATTGGTTTAAAGTATAACAGCAACTTTAGGCCAAAATCTATATTTATGCCACAAATTGTAAATGAATCAATTGATATTTTTGAGAAGGCGATGATGAAAGAATTTGAAAGTATGTCTAAGCGCAATAACTATGTGAAATGTAACCTGACTAATGTACAATTTAAAGCTATCAAATCCCTTAACGATGACAAAAATATTGTGATTAAAAGATCGGACAAGGGGGGAAATATTGTGGTGCTTCCCCGAGAGCTATATATCAAGGAGGGCCTGTCACAATTGAGTGACTGTACCAAATATGAAAAAAGCAGCAGGGCTATTTACCTGGAGTGCGTTTCAGAGTATACAGAGCAACTCAATAAATGGAGAGAAAGCCAGCTGATAAGTAAGGATGAGTTTAATGTTATCCTTAACAAACACCCCAAAATACCAGCGCTCTATCTACTACCTAAGGTCCACAAAAGCATGACTGACCCCCCGGGTAGACCCATCGTATCATCTAGAGGGAGTTGTTGGGAAAACACCTCTAGATACGTAGACTTTTTCCTACAACCCTTGGTGCAAACTTTACCTTCGTACCTTAGGGACTCCGGTCACTTTTTACAAAAAATCAATGACATGTCCTGTGACCCCGACTGGTTGTTTATGACCCTGGACGTCAGCAGCCTCTATACCTGCATCCCCCAACAGCAAGGCATCGAGGCATGCAGGCATTTCTTTAAAACACGGTCTATCTCCTACCACTTACATACTGAGATGCTTCTGGAAATGGCATATTTATGCCTTACCAAGAATTACTTTCTATTTAACAACACAGTTTACCATCAGCTACTGGGCACCGCGATGGGGACTTGTCTGGCGCCCAGCTTTGCCTGTCTGTACTTGGGACTATGGGAAGAGCAAGTGGTCTACAAATCCGAAGCATTCCACAATAACATTGTGTGCTGGCTCCGTTACATAGATGATATTTTTATCATCTGGAACGGTAACCAGAAGGACGCATTGGAATTTGTTAAAGACCTCAACACAAATACCTATAATCTTAGCTTTACCAGCCATATAGATCCCACAATCATTGAGTTCCTTGATGTGAAAGTCGAAAAGAAAGACAATAACCTGACCACGACTTTATTTAGGAAGAGTACAGCAGGCAACAGTCTTTTACATGCCTCCAGCTGCCACCCCACCAATCTGATCAACTCTATCCCTTTAGGAGAATTTCTGAGGGCCAAAAGAAATTGCTCAAATGAAACTGATTACAAAAAGGAGATAACTCTGATGAGTGACAGATTTAAGGAACGTGGATATGGAGGCAAATGCATTGCGAATGCCCTAGCTAAGGCCAACAAACGAGAGAGAACTAGCCTACTTAAAACTAGAAAGGAAGAAACCCAATCACCCTCTAAAAACATGAGTAGATTTATCACAGACTATCACTGTGATTCCAAAGAAGTGAGGAAAGCACTCAGTAAATATTGGAACATATTGAAGCTAGACAAAGACCTGGCACCTGAAATCTCTGACTATCCCCAACTCACGTTTAGGAGACCCAAGTCCCTTAATGACCTTCTCTGCTCCACTCTCTTACCCAAGATAGTGAAACCTAGAATTCCGGTGCAAGGTTTTTATACTTGCAACAGGTGTAAAGCCTGCCGCAACAGTAAAAACTTAAAGGAGATACAGTTATCTAAAGACACCAGCAAGTTCAAAATCACCAAGCATGTTACTTGCCTTACAGATCATGTCATATACGCTCTGCAATGTCCCTGCCAATTATGCTATATTGGCAGCTCCAAACATCAAGCCAAGAAAAGGGTATTGGAACACATGCGGGCGATAACTAACAATGACAGACAGTATCCCATCGCCAGGCACTTTGCTACACACCACAACAGCAATGTGAATATGCTGTCGTTCTGTGTACTGGAAACAGTTCCGATAAGAGAGAGAGGAGGAGATCGCATAAAGGAAATGAGGAGACTTGAATCCAGATTAATTATCAAGTATAGGACGACCCAACCCCATGGTCATAATTTGCATGAGGAATTAAACGTCCACTTGGGTTAAACTGTGAGCTTGCAATGTATATACTTACCTGCTGTTTTTAACCATTCTTTCTTCACCTTTTAGCACTGATTTAACAGTCACTGATTTATGTATTTTTTAATTTTGGTCTACAGAATCTGTTGGTGATCATAATTGGGAATCTGTTGGACCTCTGGGAGCACCTGAGTACATAAGACTATTGAATTGGACAATGTGAATTATTACTATGAGCAACATATGCCCACTTGGGCTTTACCGCGCCATTGTGTATGGTGGAAGGAATTATGATTTGCGCATTTGGCCCACTGGGGCGGTATATAACATATACATAACAATGATATATTATCTGAATAAGCTAATATTCCTGAATGTGCTCTGCTGATTGATGCTACACTGCACTTGCATTATTTTCAGTCCAATGAATTTAATTTAATGTATTGCATTTTGCGTGTTTGACCCTATAACGCTTTTTGCAACTATCTTTATTTGTTTCTATGATATGCTCACCTCTTAGAGTAACTAACTCAGCCCGTAGATAGACCCACTAGTCTGTTTTCCATGGATGTGATTTGAACAAACATGTGACTGTATTTAAAGAGCACTTGGTTTCTGGTTTCTGTCTCGTGATAAAGCAGATTTATCTGCGAAACGCGTCGAGGAAGCCATTTAATAAACACGCTTTTCATCTCCAAGTGGCCCGGATTGCTTTTCTTACCGAGGAGAAGGTTTTGGCTGTATATATATATATATATATATATATATATATATATATATATATATATATATATATATATATATATATATATATATATATATATATTCACTGAAAAAACCATAGGTTATAGACCATATATAGTTAGGAATTAGCATTTAAAAAACCTTATTTTACTCACACAAAACCATTGAAATTCCATATATAGTTAGTTGCACTAACTATATATCGCGCACCCGCAATCCACTGCTGATGATGTCACATATTACATCATTCATGACATGGTCAGTGACATCACTGATTACATCACTGATGACATCTCAAATGACATCACTGATGACATCACTGATGACATCTCAAATGACATCACTGATGACATCTCACTTGACATCAATGATCACATCACTGATGATATCATTCATGTCATAATACAATGCATCTCCTCACACTGTAATATAACCTCCGTTACACCCAGTGTTAAATAGAGAGTATCATTTTTGAAACCATTGACACACCAATACTAGTTACTACATACGCACTCACTGATTCCTATGTCTACACACACATTCACTCATACAATCATTCATACATACAATCACTCATCTTTACAACACTATCATATGCACTCATACACCTATACAGACACTCACACTCTGCCACTCATCCATGGAGTTACTCACACACCTAGTCAGTCCTGAAAAGAATCAATCACACTTCCATTTTCTCATCTATACAGTTAAACACAGAACACCTTACATTTTTGAAACATATACTAACACATAGTTACTCTCTTATAGAATCACTGATACAAGTACACATTGATCTGCACAGAGTCACACACCTCCCAGCCAGCCATACACACACTCAGTCTCCCATACAAATACTTGTGCAACCAATCAATAACCCATATAGCTACTTATATAGCTACTGATCAACACATGCAGCAGCTTGCACAACAACAGACATACTGATGCACACTTTCAGACAGTTTAGTCACTAACCCGTGCATTCAGTAAGACGCATTTAATCACTCACTCATACAGTCAATCACGCACCTACTAAAACCTTCATTCAGACACTTATACATCCACTCATTCTTCAATATGTAAGACATATTTTAACTTTACAGAAACATAGTCACTGGATGTTGTCATCAGTGATGTCATCAGTGATGTCATTTGAGATGTCATCAGTGATGTAATCAGTGATGTCACTGACCATGTCATGAATGATGTAATATGTGACATCATCAGCAGTGGATTGCGGGTGCGCGATATATAGTTAGTGCAACTAACTATATATGGAATTTCAATGGTTTTGTGTGAGTAAAATAAGGTTTTTTAAATGCTAATTCCTAACTATATATGGTCTATAACGTATGGTTTTTTCAGTGAATTTTCAAGGTTTTGTAAATGCTAATTCCTAACTATATATGGTCTATAACCTATGGTTTTTTCTGTGAATTTCATTGGTTTTTTAACAGCTAATATCTGTAGCTGTAAAATGTATTCTTCTTTAATCCCAAAATATATTTTATATGTTTATGAATAATTTTTTTTTAAAATATTTTTTTTTCTTCGTTCCCGCTTCGCGAATCGGGAAGCTTCCCGTTAGCTGACCTTGATGCCGCGAAATAGACCGCGAGCCGGTAAACGTTTCTTTACCGCAAGTGCCGCGTTAGAAAACAACATCGTGACGCCTCCCGTCCGCATGACGTTTCACGTTGTCGCGTGATACGTCATATGACGTGCTACGTTAGCGAACTGGTATGCGAAGCGAGTCGCAAAGCGCAGGTTTCTAGAAGCAAACCGGGAGGCCCTGCAAAGCGCTTAACGTAAACACAGCAAGTCATGTGACTTGGTAATAACACTTTTCATTGGTTCATTTCACTTTTGGTTTCCTAATGATGTAAGACTAGGTCATATAATCTAAAATGAACACTTTTGATTGGTTGAGAACTCTTGTTTTTCCCAAATGATGAAAATCCCTCCTTCTTTCCTCACTCTGACTTTCATCATTGTGAGAGAAAGACCCTTTGTGATCACTGAGCAATGGCTTCTTTAGTAGCTTCAGCTGGTGCTTCCCCACCACCTCCACCACATCCAAGGAAGAGTGGACCACCTGCTCAAGTTGTAATTCAACAAGAAGAAGAAGAAGAGGAACAGGAGGACGAGCACGAAGAGAGGCAGTTTTTGCCTGAGCAGCCCAGGACGTCTCACCGGAAAGAAAACTTCATTTGGCAATTTTTTAAAATTCCCAAAGGTCAGAAAAAAGTAAATGCAAGATACGTAACTTGCCTTATATGTCAAGATAGACTGTCCAGAGGGACCGACAAAAAATACAGTTTCGGAAACTACACAATGCATCGCCATATGACTAGGTGGCATCCTAACAACTACAGTGCTGCACAGTTTCGGAACGACCTAGATAATCTCCCTATTATGGCCAGAAGATCTGTTGTACCGGAAGTAACGGGACCAGAGGGCAGGGAGATGGTGCCAAATATACAAATGAGATTTGGTGATGTAAAACACATCTGCGCATTTTGCGATGGATTCATTTCCTACGGAGAAAAAAGCATCACTCTGATCAACAGAGCTATTGACTATCATATGCAAGTTTGTCCGAAACGCCCAAAATAATAAATACTTCTTTTTTTTGTTTTGTTGCTCCTGTTGAGCCCTTTACAATGAATCGTTTTCATTGCCCCCTCCAAGAAAAACCCAAAAAAATATAAAACTGTTCCGAAAAATTCAAAAACAGTAAAAAAATGTTCAGAAAAAAAAAAAAAAAAGTTCTTTTCAGAACTACCTCCCCGTTATTAAAAAATTGGTACAATATTTGGAACTGTGCCAACCTCTATTTCTCTTAGTTCGCTTCCCAGTTCGCTCGCGGGTACGCAAACCGGAAGTGACCCAAAAACAGTAAGTATAAGGGAAGGAAACAGACACTTATGTTAAAAGAAAGACAGCTATAAGGGAGTAAACTAGAGATACCATTACCCGTAATCCACTGCTGATGATGTCACATATTACATCATTCATGACATGCTCAGTGACATCATCAGCAGAGGATTGCGGGTTTTTTGGCAACATGCCTTATCCACGGTTTAATAACGCTGCCTTTTGCTTTATATAAGTTTTCAAATTGTATGAAATATATACCAATAGGTCGTTATGAACCTTTAGGTAGTGCTTTTCTTCATGAGGTCTGGTCGCTTCCATACACATACAGATGTTTCAAAGATGATCAAGAAGTTTATCTGAATGGAGAGGAATGCACTGAGACGCCAGATCATTCACTAATGTGTAGGCACATACATTTACACGGTTCATGCAACAAACACCGACCAAATATGGCTTGCGTGTTGCAAGGCACGCCAGTTCCTGCTATCATCCCCACGTTCAAGTTGTTGGAAAATGGTAGTTATTTGATGCTCAATAATGAAGATTGTTCTGAGTTAATTAAAAGTATTCCTTTTATCGTAACAGTAAGTGAACGGGTTATTTGCTGCAGAAATGTTCTATTTCCTCCCACACATGAACATAGGGAGTTTTCAATCTGGCCACAAATACCAACCTTGAGACACGTTTCAACGGCATGGCAAGAATAAGAGCTCTTTTGTCTCAGAGAGAGGTGGCCTTGAGTTCGGCCCGTGAAACTTTCGTACTTCACATAGCGAACACCCATACAGAGGTGCAAAACCTTTTTCAATTAACATTTGCCTTTCAATTTCAGCAACATGTTTCCGACTATCTTTAACGCATCCTCCACAAAGTCCCTGGTGCACTTTTTTAAAGTTGTTACCAGTGGTCTCGTGACTTCATTTGAGAAAATCTTTGGAGTCATCCCGGCTTCCTTTCATTGTATTTTCTGCACTCTGGTTCGTGGATTGGCATTTTTACTTGCATTACCAGCGGACGCTCTTGTGCTTTTTTACATTTTTAAATATGGATGTCCCTCCTATGCAACCTCCGACCCTGCAGCTGCTGACACTGTTCCGCAATCGCATGCTAGAATATTATGGCACAATGCCGTTGGCGATATTAAGCACGGCATATGGATTATCTTTTCGGTTCTCCTACTTCACCTGTGTCCAGCCTGTATTTCACTGCCTGACCTGTGATTTCGATTGGGCCATTGATTTGTGTCTCTGCGGACCGGTTTCTCCTGACGTCGACTTTAATCAGCTGATGACTCCTATCATTACTCACGAGTTGGTTTGTCCTGGCGAAAGGATTATGGCTGTGGCATTGATGCATGGACTACTTGGTCCCTGGAATTTACTGGCGGCAGCACAGTCTTTCTTGGAACAGAGCTTTCTTGAAAACCCACCGAGCTGTCCTCTGATGGTGATAGAGGATCCGGTGCTGGGAGAGCACGTATGTTCTTTTCCGCTTTTAAATTGGATGGCTGAACTGTTTTCGGATGAAGACGGTGACTTCCTATTGGAGGCTGTTGCAGCTTATTTTGCATACACAGTTATGTCATAGACCTTTTTCATGTTTGATATGCTGAGTACTAGCATTTCATTGACAATTCATTGACTTATTTGTCAAGTTTTTATTATTTACCTTGCCTATTGGCTTAAGACTCGATAAAGTACTTGGCTGTTTTATTTTTCTTTAGCATTAAATTTTCCTAGTTTTTAATGCTTTACCTTGCGGACCGTCCACATATAAACTTGCAATCTGCTCTCATGAGATGGCACTTCTATTATCTTATTCAGTTCGTTTCCGGATCATGAGGAGGTGTCATCTAGGTCCTGGATATCTTTACACCGTGTTAAGTTAGCATGGGCTCATTACCGGTTTAAACGCCATTTTTCCTTTTTTGCAACTTCTGCACACGACACTTAGTTGTTGCTTTAGCTTTCCACCTAGTAGTTCATCGTGGTTTACATGAGAATAATATGTTATTGGTCTACTATCTGCTTTACTTGTTAAACTATATCTGTACAGCGAGTGCTAAAGTTTCAAGAACAACACGATACAGAATTGTTATGAGGTCTGATCTCCACGACTTCATACTCATAACATAAGTGCAACTTCTGCCAATTCTGGGCATGAGGCGGGTTTTATATTGCTTTGCCGAACACACATACACAACAGTTGATGCGGTTCACATGAAGAGAGAGCTGGTGTATGCTGATGTGATTCCTTCAAATCTAAGACACTAAAGTATGGGCACGCCCTAAACCAACACAAAGAGACCTTCTTAGCAAATAATATAATATGTGTATTAGGGAGGGTGAGATATAAGCAGCCGCGGGCCGTGGAGGGAGTTACGGTGAAGCAGGGAGGCGGGGAGGGGGAGAAGCAGGGTGGAGCCCTCGCTACCTTGCCCCTCCCCCTCCCCGCCTCCCTGCCCCACCGTAACTCCCTCCACGGCCCGCGGCTGCTTATAAGTGTTGCTAACTCTTATTCATTTACAGCATGTTAACATACTGTCACCATTCGCTTTTTATGTACTAGTAACTATGCTGGTAATTTTGCTACTGATAATATGTGTACTTGTATTCTCCACCCTGCTTCTCCCCCTCCCCGCCTCCCTGCCTCAACGTAACTCCCTCCACGGCCCGCGGCTGCTTATAAGTGTTGCTAACTCTTATTCATTTACAGCATGTTAACATACTATCACCATTCACTTTTTATGTACTAGTAACTATGCTGGTAATTTTGCTACTGATAATATGTGTACTTTTATTATCTAAGGTACTACGCCTGAGAAGACGGCATTAGTAAATAAACATTTCAAATACACATCTGTTCTTCTTAACTCCATGTTCTGGTTTCTAAGAAATCTATAACGACCGACTGTTCATGAGTTCCACGTATCCTGAGGTACTATAAGTTCATATTCTGGATTGTCTAAACATTGAGAGTTTGTTATATCCAATGTGACACTGTACCTAGCTTGCTAAGGAGTTTTTGATTACTAACGTGAGTTTTGGGACACCCTAATTCGCCGAGGTTCCAATCCTCTGTCCACAGTTCTGTGTGAGAACAGAAACCCTGCGACAGGGGCACCCCCGACCCTTGCTGGAGCTTCATCACACTTGCGATACAACTCCAGCAATGCGCCACCTTTACGGCACAGATACATCACGCATCTGTGCTGTTTTTGCCCCATGATGCGCCGCATTGTAAATGCAGCACACCATAGGTGACGGAACAGCGGCACAGAATGACTAACACATCCCTGGTGATGCGCCAGTCATCATAAATGTATCCCTATGCTTCTTATCTTGTTAGAGATGAACCGCCATATGTATCATCAAAGTTTTTTGCATTTCCTAAATAGCGAACTTTAAGGAATAAATAGCGATTCTTTACCATTCCTAGTTTGCGATGAGCTATTTGCTAATTAGCCGAATGTAGCCCAATGAAGCCCAATGTAGCCCAAAGATGGCCGCCAGACACACAAAAAAACAAATGTAGCCCAAATATCAGCCAGATGTAGCCCAACTATAGCCCAGTGACAGAATGACCAATCAGCTTCGCAAACCTCCGTTACGCGAAGCGGAGCGCTGTTACAGATATATATCTTTTTTTGAACGTTAATTTCTCAAAATCCACTGGAGCACATATATTGAGACATAGCAAAGGCACATCGGGCTACCAGTCCCTAATATTTTGCCAAGTTTCGTGCAAATCCATTCAGCCGTTCAATTATTATTATTATTTTTTTTTTTTGCCCCGCGGGGCCCTTTTAAAACCTCCACATCAAACCTAGGGGGTCAGCGAGGATCTACTATGCCCCCTTATAGTTATTTCCCCCTTTGTTTTGACCTCCTCTTGTCTCTCGATCCTACCGAGAGACAAGATGGCGGCCGCTACGGACTGTTTGGAATGTTGACAGACGCCGGAGAACCAATCAGCTTCGCTTCACAAAGCTCCGTTGCGCGAAAAGTCCGCGAACCAGTGCGCTGCCCAGTCCGCGCTTACAGATATATATCTTTTTTTAAACGTTAATTTCTCAAAATCCACTGGAGCACATATATTGAGACCTACAAAAGGCACATCGGGCTACCAGTCCCTACAATTTTGCCAAGTTTCGTGCAAATCCATTCAGCCGTTCGGGCTAAAAGTGAGGCCAACCGCCCTATGGAAAACTCAATGTTAAAAACACGTTTTGGGACCCCCCTTTTTTCTCGGCCCCCACTGGACGAACCCCCCCCAAATTTCCAAGGGCTGCTCAGAAACAAAATGTGCCATTTTCCTGAAAATTTCAGCCCATTCCGTCCACAAACGCCAAAGTTATTAGACATAGAATTTTCAAAAAACCCATAGAGAAAAAATCCTAACTATATATACCTACTGGCGACCGCCAGTAGGTAATATATATTTATATATATATCAAACTGTCATGAATTTGTAAATATGTTTATAGTATAGAAATGGGGCAACTTTTTTGCTCCCTCCTCATTTCCCTGTTACTGTTTTACAGGTTGGCCCATCCAGGGCCTAATCATACGCACCTTTTGGTACTCTATAAAAATAATAGATTGATGCTTATTTCTGCAAAATGGATGAGCACCAGTATTTTCTGATTATTAGTGAAAATGTATTTCATGAATATATATTCAAATCGGAAATTTTAAACTATCGACTCCTATGTCACGATCATTTCATAGCATATCATTATTGTAGTCTTCATTTTCTCAATAGAGCACCTAACATAGGGGCCGATTAGGATCGCAGTGAATCCGCATCCTCCGGGCCGGCGGAAGCCACCGCCGGCCCGGAGGATGCGGATTCACCGCTGCGGAGGCTCCAAAGACCCACCGCCAGATTAGGATGGCTGGTGGGTCAGGAAGACCGTCCGCCGCTTTTCCGCTGCGGTCACATTCCGACCGCGGCGGAAAAGCTCTGATATCGTGGCGTAGTCTATCAGACACCGCCAGCCATATTTGGATGGGGCAGAAGACATGTTTTTCCGCTGCGGCTTTTCCGCCATGGAAAAGCATGTGGTCTCTCGTTTTTGTGGGCTCGTTGCGAGCCCCCAGGGTGTTGGGGGGTGCACATGGGGGGTCATTTGTATGCACAAAGCGGCAGGCACTGCGCGGTGCCTGCCGCTTTGTGCATGCATATGCAAAGCATGCACTTTTAACCTTGCGGCGGGCGCTGCTTCAAGCAGCACCCGCCGCAATGTTAAACATAGGGTATGTGACCTCCAGGGTGGCGGTCACATCCTAATCTGCATGGAGGGAACGCCTCAGCCCCTCGTACGTTCCCTCCACCTCGGGGGGTGGCAGACAGACGCAGGTCCGTCCGCCATCCTAATAGGCCCCATTGTTTGGGCAATTTGTTTGTCAGGAACATGTTCAAAGATGGCCTCCTAAGATAATATACTATGTAGCATTGCTATTAGGCCTTCTTTGCTGTCAATTAATTTGTTTCACGCCATGCACTTACTCACTTTAAAATGGGGTTTTCAAAATGCACACGCTGACATCAAAATGGGCAGAGTGCCGAAATGCATTTGTCAGGGCAGGGAGGGTCTGCACATTAAAACAGCACTTTAATCAAGTGAGTGCTCTCCTTATTTACAGCTATTCAGAGATGGATTTGCTGCAGTGAAACTATATATATATATATATATATATATATATATATATATATATAAACCAAACCAAAGGAGAAATACGCTGCACTCCCAAAGACTATTTGGTAAGTTCATTTATTTCAACAACAATTTTTTCTAGAATACCATGACGTGTTTCGACTGCTTGACTTTTTCAAGTGGGTATGCACCCAAATGGTGATGAAAATATATTTATTAAGTCACAGGCATTGTGGGAGCTGTAGTAACATAATGTTTAGTATAGTATTTCTTATTATTCCCACCTCATTGCACAGTTCTTAGCTGTTGAAATGATAACATGCCTCCAGTCTTTGGAGCCTCTTCTCCCAAAGCAATATCGGGCTGCATCAGTGTGTTCCATGCAAGGGACCGCGACTCTCCATATTGCTTTGAAGAGTTCTGCTGCTCGATGGATAAAGTACACTTTAGTCCTGAAGTCCCCAGTACACAAGGGGACCTCATCGCCCCACCAGCAGTGCGCCAAGAGGCACATTTGTAGATTGTTGTAAAACGGGGTGTGGCCTGAGACCACCTCTCACCAATCCAACAGTGTGGGTCTTACTGGAGGTACCTGGTGGGCTAGTTGCCCTTAAGAAACCTCAGTAGCAACGGGCACTACATCCCCCAACCAACAGCACCCCAAGAGGAGAGTTTGCAGAGTAGTGGTGAAAGCGGGCGAGACTTCCGTCGAGTTGCCGGTTTGCCTATTTTTTTTAATTTAGGATAGGGTGCTGTGTAGACCCCCTTCCCTTGGCACTTTTGGGCCTTGGGGACCACACCCCCCAGGGCCGACCTATTTTTTAATTTTTGATTAATTAGAAAGATAGGGGGTTGCAGGTCCCACTACAGAGGCAGATATATGCCCCAGGGACCCCATTCCCCAGGGGTGGACCATTGTTTTTTTTTTAAAGGGGAGGGGGCATGCATCCCCCTCGGCAGGCCAATTTTGGCCCCGGAGAACCCATCCCCGAGGCCCCACCATTTATTTTCTTTTTTATTTTAAAGGATGGGGGCCACGCGCCCCCGCTCCCCAGGCCGATTTCGGCCCAGGGGACCCATCCCCAGGGCCTGGCCATTTTTTTTTATGAAATAGAGGGAGGGGGCCGCATGCCCCCCTCATGGGCCATTTGTAGTCCCGGGGACCCCATCCCCTGGGGCATGACCACTTTGTTGGGGACCACAGGGGAGCTCCAAGGCCCCTGCAGTCACTGCCGGCTCCCCGTCTCTTGCGGGAGCCAGCATTGTCTTTGGACAAAGGGAGCTGCTAACACGCAGCTCACTTTGCCCAAAAGCAATTCTACTTTGCTTCATGAAAGCAAGAGCATTTTTCAATGCTCTCGCTTCCATAAAGCAAAGCAGAGTTTGCTATGGTTTTCTTGTTTTTTCTTGTTTTTCAACCTCTTTTCTTGTTTCTTTACACCATTTAACAAAAAGAGTGATTTCTGAACCAAGAGCTAGCTTTTTGCCAAATTTGGTGTAATTCCGTTCAGCTGTTCAGGCTGTCGCCGTGTCTAAAGTTTCCTATCGAAATTAACATGGAGAAAATGCATTTTGGGACCCACCCTTTTCTCGGCCCCCGATGGCGAATCACCCCAAAATCTTTAGCACAGCAGCTGAAGTGAGCGGGCCATTAGTTTTGAAAATTTCGTGAAGATTCGTCAAACTGCACCAAAGATATTGGCAAAAGAAAAAAATGTTTTTTGAATAGAAACAAGGTCCTCAATATAACTACCTACTAGTGACTACCAGTAGGTATTATATATATATATATATATATATATATATATATATATATATATATATTTATATCTATCTAGATTGTGTATTATTGCACTTGCACTTTATGTTGTCAACAGCCAATGTCCTCATCAAAATGGGATACAGCCTTTATATCAAGCAACTGTGAACTAGTAAGCTGTAGTCACAATAGAAAATGTAAACTTTATTTACTTTATTTAGTATTGAATTTCATTTCATTTTTTTACTGAAAAATTATAAACAAACACTGATGGATTTAATCATGTTGTTTTCTTTAAATTGGGGAGATTTGTAAATTGTAAAAATCCCCCACATGATTAGAATACATTAAGTCTGTTTTCAGTTACTGTTAAGGCATATAATCACGTGACTTATGGTTCAGGGATTTTTAAAAGTCAGTCAGTCAGAGAAACTTTTTTTCAGTCAATAATTTTTAGAAAAAACAACAATACAGTATTGCTCTTTGTGTGACCAAGGCAGCAATGCCGAAACGTGTTATAAAATAAAAACCCAGAAAAATCTGAAGGAGTAGCCTCCCAGTGTGAGCCTCTGATCTTTACTTTCAGAATTGGAAGTGCTAAATGCTAAAGGAGTGGGCGGTCAATAGTGCTAAATCGTCACACAACATGATGAGAGTTTTGGTGAAATATGGTAGATGGGATTGAGACAAAATTATTGAAGAAATCAAAATAGTGGAAACAGAAATAAGCAAACTGGCAAACACGTGTTGGACTATGAGAGAGGTAAGATATACCCCTTTGCTCGACAATTTGATATTATACGCAGGCAGAGGTTATCATGTAACACAAGACAGGATAAAAGACCTTGTGAGCTGCACGCAACTCTGGAATACAGTTCGGAAGCCAGCTCTGATGTAAGCTCAGAACCAGACACGGAACCAGAGGATAGGGTTGAAAGTTTAAGTAAGAACAAGGAATCACAGGAACCCCCCTCGGTTATAGAGGAATTACATTTTTTACATTTGGACAGGACTCTAAATATCACGCAGAGACCGCAATGGAAATGAAAAAAGCAACAGGAAAACTAAAGAAACAAAGGGGAGGGCATGGAACTACACTCGGGTGCCAAAGTCACTGAACCATACCATCGGAAGTGAACAGCAACACAGCCACCATAATCAATCTGACCAACCTGGACCTCTCGGATAAAGAAAAAATTATACTCTCATTGGGACTGTCTTTTTGTACAATAACCAATTTTAACTATACTCAAACTCATATAGACTTCTTTAAATATGTCCGAAATTTAAAACTGAAAATTGTATTTTACAAAAGAAGGGAAAGACCAACAGAAAGAAAACAGGACGGTGGAGAGGCCTCCCACTTTGAAGTCAGAGATTTAAAATTCCTGCATGAATTACATCAATTGGAGAGAGAATGTGGGGACTTGGGTCTACCAGAATCTGTAAATGAAACTGTTGAATTCTTGGGCTTGGATATTTATAACAGTATCAAAAAACCCATTTAAACCCAAATCCACTTTTGTCCACAATACACCCAATGACTCAATTGACGTGTTTGCAGATTCAGTAGTGGAAGACTTGAAAAAACTTTCTTTTGCATCTAGCAAAGAGTTTTTGAAGGGGAACAAACAATTTGATAAAAAATGCACCCTAGTTATGCTAAAGATCAAAAATAGGAAGGACATGGTAGTCCATCAATCTGACAAGGGGGGCAATGCGGTACTAACATGTACAACGAAGAAGCATGGCTACAATTAAAATATATCAGATGCTATCAAAAGGTTTCCAACAGCAATTTGTTAGAAATTAAGAACAAATACCACCAAGACTTAGCCAGGTGGAAAGATTTAGGCATGGTCTCACAGGAATACTTATATCTGACGGTAGACAACCTAGTAACACCTATACTGTACCTCATTCCAAAGGAACACAAGAATGTAGAGGTCCCCCCAGGAATACCCATTATTTCAGCCATAGGGAGTTTATTCGAACCTTCATCTAAATTAGTTTATTACTTTTTACAAGGGTTTGTTAAAGAACTCCTGGCTTACATACAAGATACAAGGGACTTCCTGAGGAAAATGGAGAACGCCGTGTGGAGGGACACATTTCTCCTTATTACACTTGACGTTTCATCTTTATATATAAGCATCCTTCATGGGGATGGGTTAAGAGCAATGAGGTCTTACTTCAGCAAACAATCTATGACATTATATCAACATTCAGGGATGCTGGTTGAGATGAGGAGGCTATCCCCAGAGAAGAATCTCTTAATGACACATACAAACAAATGCGAGGGACTGCCATGGGTACCTGCTTTGCCCCCAGCTATGATAATTTGCATATGGGCTGGTGGGAGGAGCAGGTGCTCTGCGTACAATATGCAGAGGAATGGAAGAACAATATAAAATAATAGATGAGAATGATTGTTGATCTCTTTCTGGCGTGGGAAGGCACTAGGTACACTGCTGAGCAGTTTGTCCTTCAACTGAATAATAATTCTTTGAATTTGACATTTATCAACACAATCAGTAGTACGCAGGTCTGTTTCCTGGACTTAGAGGTCTATGTTAAGGATAATTCACTGCATACACGTACCAATAGGAAACCCACAGCTGGGAACTCCATATTGCACTCTAAGAGCTCAAACCCCATGAAACTCAAGAATAGCATCCCCTATGCAGAACACCTCAGCATAAAGAGAAACTGTAGTGAGACCTCATAAGTAGATTCATGCAGAGGGGCTACAATCCTCAAGTAATTAATCAAGCACTATCTAAAGTGAGTAAGATCAGGAGAACAACACTATTGTCCCTTAATGAGACAACTAAGTAAGAGAAGAGAACCAAGAAAGACATTCGTATGATCACTGGTAACAATGCCCACCACAACAGGGTGAGAGACTGCCTAAGTAGACATTGGCACCTGGTGAAGAGGGATTCAATACTCAATGGTTTAGTTTCCAGCAAGCCACTCATCACCTTCAGGAAAGCCAGAGCCATGAGGCCGGATCTGGTCAGCAATAGTCCGGAAGTAGGGAGTACTGAACAATGGTTGAGAGCCAGTACAGGGTTTTACAAATGCTCAAAATGCACGGCATGTAAGATCGGTCGTAATATGAAACAGGACATGTCACCCTTAATGAAAAGCCTGGGGGATATGAGAAGTTTCCTAAACTGCAAAAGTGACTATTTTGTATATATACTGCAGTGCAGGTGTCAAAGGCCTATTAGGGCAGCACCATACACATGGTTCATATGAGGATACTTCAGCATGTGAGGGTAGTAAAAAATAACAATAAGAGTAACCCTGTGGCGAGACATATAAATGAAGTACATGGGGGGAAAGTCAGTGACCTCATTTACTTCGCAATTGATCAGGTAGCCAAATCAAGAAGAGGTGGCAATCCGGAAGAAAAGCTGCGACAATTAAAGGGAAATTTTACTGTATAATACCAAAATCCTGTTTGGCCTAAACTCAGATGGGGATTTATATGTACATCTAGGGTCCTAGGTATCCTCACTCCATGCTTTCAATTTTAAATTTGAATCTGACGTTGGAAGCACAGGTTGTAAATACATGAATTGATAATGACGTTTATGAAATTGGGACTCATGGAGGCAACCAAGAATAGAAAAGTATGTAACTAGTACTTAGGAAAGGCATCTGGTCAAATATTAAGCACTATTGATTGAATCAATAATGAATGTACCAGTGACCAAATTTGTCATTTGAAAATATGTGTGCTATAGTGGAAGTTTGAAACTCAACAGTAGCTGTAGGAATGGTATAGTAATGCACTTGCAATTTAGACTCGGTGAGTAAAGCTACTTGGTTTTACGAGTTATATTTATTTACGTCATTTGTAAAACGCCTGAATCACCCCAAATGGGGTATCTCCGCGCGAAGGACAGCTGTAAAGACAGGCAACCAGATTAAAAGAGTAGTGTTTTGAGCTACTTTCTGAATCCTAAGTAGTTGGTGGTAAGGCGGATCTCAAGAGGTAGATGATTCCATAGTTTAGGGCCGAGATATGAGAAGGACTTTCCTCCCAATCTGGCATATTTTATGCGCGGGACCTAGAGTAGGCTCTTTCCTTTGGAGCGGAGGGAGCGGGGGGGGGATATATTTCACTAGTTTATCTGCAAGATACGCCAAGCCCATCTGGTTTATGCCTTTGAAAACAATACAGCAGATTTTAAATTGTATTCTTTTTCGAACTGGCAGCCAGTGGAGTTTGCGCAGCAGAGGGAGAGAGGGGGTACGATAGGGAGGTCTGGTTACCACGCGGGCCGCTGTATTCTGTACTACCTGCAGGCCTTGCAGAGCTGATTCCTTAGCGGCAATCAGCAAGGCATTGCTAAAGTCCAAACAACTGAGTACCAGAGCATGGACAAGGGTTTTGCATGTGGATACCGGTAGGATATGAAAAACTTTCCAAAGGAGACTAGGAGCAAGGAAGCAAGCTATTTTTATAGCCTCTATGTTTTCGTCCATACTGAGATCGTTGTCCATTAGCACCCCTAAGTTTTTGACAACTGTCTTTGGGAGGGGGGAAGGATCCACATCATCAGGCCACCAACTGGGGGATCAGCTGGTGATGGCGTCCTTGAAAAGTATGACTTCGGTCTTCCCTGCGTTGTGCTGTAGAAAATTACTGCTCATCCAGGAAGTTATAACTCTCATCCCTTCTTGAAACAACTTTTGGATGTCAGGTGTGTCTTTCTTATATGAAAGGATAAGTTGTGTGTCGTCCGCGTAGGAGATTGGGATAAACCCAATCTTCCTGAGAAGGGCCGAGAGAGGGGCAAAGTATACATTGAATAGGGAGGGACTGAGACATGACCCCTGTGGAACCCCTTTGGTGACTTGAGTGGTTTTGGAAGAAAAAGGTCCCAGTTTGACTGTTTGCGTCCTGTTTCTGAGAAAGTCCTGAAGCCAGACAAATGCTGAGTTCTGGATACCTATAGAACACAGTCTGTCCAGCAAGATTTGATGGGAAATGGTGTCAAAAGCGTCGGATAGGTCAAGCAGTATAAGAATAACTGCTTGACCATCGTCTGCCAGCATGCAAATATTGTCCGTCACATTGACCGAAGCTAATTCGGTGCTATGCAAAGGATGAAAGCCTGATTGGGACTGATCAAGGCAGTGGGAAGCTTCCAAATAGAAGGAGAGGTGGACATTAATGTGTTTTTCCAGTAATTTGCTTAATAAGGGGAGCAAAGAGATCGGGCGGTAGCTGGATACCTTGTTGGGGGAAAGTTTAAGATTTTTCCTAATCTGCATAATCTGCGTATCCTTCCATTCATTGGGGAGACGGTCCTGTGTAATGGAGCTATTAAAGATGGTGCAGATAGGCTAAGCTAATTCTGCAGCAAGTTTTTTCATCTCTTTAGTCGGTAGTAAGTCTTTGGGAGAGCCTGATTTGGCGGATTGCAATAATAATTTTGTATCCTCGTTAGTAAGCAAAGGGAAGTCGTTCAGAGTAGGTTGATTTTTTTTTCGGGTCGTGTCCTACTAGGGAGACATAGTTAGTGTTGGTGGGAGAGGCTAATATCTTATTGTAAATATTCTCTATTTTTTGCGTATTTTGTCACACAGTGATTGAGTCACTTCCTCATCCAAATTACAGGCATTGGGATGAATGAGGGAATTCAAAATATGGAATAGTGTTTTAGGTGTATTGCCTGCTTCTTCCAACTGGTTGGCTATGTGATTTTTCCATGCTGATCTTAGATTTTTATGATAGGAAACTAAGGCCACCTTATACTGTTCCTTACTTAAATGATTTTTGTTTCTGCGCCATTGGCGTTCTAGCCTTTTGCATTTACTTTTCTCTAAGCGCAGATCTGTTGTGTACCAGGGTGTCTGTGTGCGTGTGGGGATCACACAGGATT
This sequence comes from Lissotriton helveticus, assembly GCF_964261635.1. Taxonomy (NCBI): domain Eukaryota; kingdom Metazoa; phylum Chordata; class Amphibia; order Caudata; family Salamandridae; genus Lissotriton; species Lissotriton helveticus. The sequence goes on along the minus strand of NC_136057.1, from coordinate 481,721,905 downwards.
TTTTCTCTGGAATTAGAGTGTTAAGCGTGCTCATAAATGTGTAGTGAAAGGACGACAAGTGGTTGTCGACTGTATCTGAGATAGCTAAGTTTCCGGGGATATGTGTCTCACGGAAATTGCTAGGAGAGAGTTTATGCCACTGTCTGTATATACGCGTTATTGGAGCCTTTTTGGGGGCCTGTTCACGGATGTCAGTCAGATCAAAGGATATACATAAATGATCCGACCATGTTAGGGGGAAGGTGGATTTATGAGGTATGTCTGGCGAGTTGCAGGGGATTTAATCTAGGATGCCGCCAGCAGTATGTGTTGGAATATTATTCCTTTTTGTGAGCCCAAGTGCAGACATTTCCCTCCGTAACAAAGTGTCATCCGGGTCATAAAGATTTTCACTATGAAGATTAAAATCGCCTAGTAGTAGGAACTTCTTGGTAGATATCACGTGAGGATCGATCAGGTCCTGGAGAAGAGAGATAGAATTAGCAATAGGACGAGGGGGGCGATAGACAAGAGCTCCTATCCAGCTTAATTGTGAGTGTAGGTCAATTCTAAATATGAGAATTTCTATATTGTCACTACTGTGTTGGTCTAATAGTGTCGCTGTCATTAGATCTTTGTAGATAATTACGACCCTACCACCCAGTTTATGAGGCCTGTCTAGTTTTAAAATGCTGAATCCCTCTCGAACCACCACCGCAATATCCGGGGTCGAGGCTGGTTTTAACCAGGTTTCTGTCAGGAAGCCTATATCTACTGAAGCTGAGGAGAGAAGGTCCCCGATGTTAGTGGAGTGCTTAGGAAGGGAGCGTACGTTCACCAGAAGGCAGTCTCAATTGGTTACACATGTGCTATGGGTGTCGTCAGTGTACAGAGGGTTGGGAAGTGGTATGCTGTGGTATCCGCACAGTCGGCAGGACAGCGGGCCTTCAACTAAAGATGGAAATCGGTGGGTGCAATTATGGGGATCATTGCCTGTGGAGGATGATGCCATACAGTCTTTAATAAACTCTAGTTCCTGTTTGGAGTAGGAGATGATGATATTTGGATGCACTAATAAATCGGGCAGCAAACCAGCAGGGTTCCTAGCTCTGGCCGACGGACTGGCGCGGACGGGCGCAGACGGACTTGCCTTTGGCGCGCTGGCTGCGCGCGCCGGCTGCGCGCGCCGGCTGCACGTTGTCCCCAGCATCGGGTTTTAAAGGCGAAGAGGTTAGAGCGCTAGAACGCTCACCTCTTCACACCGGAAGTGTATGTGATGCCACAGAAAAAGTAAAAACAAAGAAAGGACTCACTCCACATCAATCGAGCAATGCTCATGGTGGACCGGGGAGTTTGAGGAAATACAAATATTAGCTCAGGAAAGTAAGAGGTTTTTTTTTTTAATTAGAAGACGATTGTTAGCCGCTCAAACTAGCAATTATAACAGGTGCCCAACAGACCATTAAAATCGTGGTTGCTGCATCCAGTGTCAGCGCGTCCAATGCGCGATGTCCCCTGCATCCGGTTTTAAAGGCGAAGAGGTTAGAGCGCTAGAACGCTCACCTCTTCCCACCGGAAGTGTAAGTGATGCCACCGAAAAAGTAAAAACAAAGAAAGGACTCCCTCCACATCAATGGAGCAATGCTCGTGGTGAACCGGGGAGTTTGAGGAAATTCAAAGATTAGCTCAGAAAAATAAGAGGAGTTTTTTATTTTTTAAATAGAAGACGATTGTTAGCCGCTCAAACTAGCAATTATAACAGGTGCACAACAGACCATTAAAAACGTGGTTGCTGCATCCAGTGTCAGCGCGTCCAATTTAGAAAATATTAATGCACTTGCACTTTATTGTGAAGCTATTGGACCCCGTCATGACATCGGTACAGTTGGGGTCTTTTTTCTCGCGCTTAGGCACTTTACTAATGGTTTCCCATCAGCAATTCTAATTGTATGGGCTATAGATAGTGTTATGTTATGTTATAAGTTTGGTAGAGCGCGACAGCTGCCCCAGCAAAGAGGCGTCCCGGCACTAAGAAACCACAGACACTACACTGAGAATAAGAAGAGTGGGATAGACAGGTGGCCTAGGGAGAGGGGAACAGGTAGGTCTTGATGGCCTTCCGAAAAGTAGATAAGTTTTCCAAAGAACGGATGTTCAATGGCAGAGCGTTCCAGAGCTTGGCTCCCAGAACCCTAAAGGAGCAACCACCAGTGCGGCAGAGCTTTATACGGGGTACGTGCAGTAGGTGCTGGCCAGATGAACTCAGATCGCGCCGCGGCACGTTCGGTGTAAGGAGAGGTCGCAATAGCTCAGGGCATCCGAGTTTAAGTATTTTGAATGTCATAATAAGGGTTTTGAACTGGATTCTGGATTCGATGGGTAACCAGTGCAGCTTACGGATGGTGGCTCTGGCCGAACATCTGCGGGGGAGACCAACCAAGGCTCTTGCCGCAGAGTTCTGCACGCGTTGTAGTCGCGCTATCTCTCCTTTGTTGGCGCCAAGAAGTAGAACATTGGCGTAGTCCAAGCGGGAGAGGATTGTGGCTTGGACAATAAGTTGACGAACCTTAGCATCGAAGAAACCAAGGATAAGGCTGAGACTCCTCAACAGGCCAACGCAGGTAGCTGCCACTTTTTTTGTGTGGGCTTGAAAGCAGAGAGAAGAGTCCATCCAGACACCTAGGTTTTTGACCAGGGATTTGGAGGGTGGGATAGTGCCTAGTGATGAGGGCCACCAGTGCTCGTTCCAGTAACTGGTGTTCTTTCCGAGGAGCAGTACCTCCGTTTTGCCTGCATTAAGCTGCAGGCAGTTGTCCGTCATCCATTGGGCTACTGCGGCAAGACCATCCCTAAATCTTGGGGCCGAAGTGGAAGGGCCTTCCGTGAGAGTGATGGCCAGCTGCGTGTCATCAGCGTAAGACACCAGCGTTAGGTCCCACTCTTTAGCCACTACCGCGAGTGGCTGCACGTAAAGATTAAAAAGGGATGGGCTCAGTGCGGAGCCCTGCGGGACTCCCTGTCCAATGGGATGGGGTTTAGACAGAAACGGGGGGGCTGACACCCGGAAGGATCTGTCCTTCAGGATGGAACGGAACCATTCCAGGGCGATACCTGAGATCCCTACTGTCGCCAGACGATTTAGCAGAATGCTATGGGATACCGTGTCAAAGGCTGCGCTGAGGTGTAATAGAATCAGCGCAGCACTCTGACCGGCGTCGAGGATCGTCCGGAGATGTTCTGTCATAGTCAGGAGGGCAGACTCAGTGCTGTGGCCTGGCCTAAACCCATTTTGGGATGGGTCCAGGATGCTGTTTTGGTCCATGTGTAGGGACAGGGCTTTGTTAGCATGGGCCTCTGCAAGTTTGGAAAGCCAAGGGAGCAGCGAAATGGGTCTGTAATTCTCCAGTTTGGAGGGATCTAGGGTAGGCTTCTTGAGAATAGGGGAGACCCAAGCTTGTTTCCAGGCTGTCGGGACATTAGCCGATGAAAAGGAAAGGTTCAGTATGTAGGCCAGGGAAGTGTATTATTGCATTTGCACTTCATGTTGTTAACAACCGATGTCCTTATCAAAATGGGGTGCAGTCTTTATATCAAGCAACTGTGAACTAGTAAGCTGTAGTAACAATAGAAAATGTTAACATTCTTTAGAATGGATTTGCATTTAATTTTTTTACTGAAGATTATAAATAAACACTGATGGATTTAATCATGTTGTTTTCTTTAAATTGGGAGATTTATAGTTTGTAAAAATCCCCCACATGAGTAGAATGCATTAAGTCTGTTTTCAGTTGCTGTCAAGGCAGATAATCATGCGACTTATGGTTCCGTATTTTTAAAAGCAAGAAATCAGTAATGCTCTTTGTGTGTACGTTGATTCCCTGCGAGAACAGCCCACGCCATTAGCAGCACACGAACGGCATTTTCGGCCGTTTCTTAGCACAGTGCCCTCCTTTGGCGAATACCGGGACCGGTATTCATGTGGAGGACGGTGGGAGCCCCATACAGGCATAAGGACCCGTGCTGCTAATGGGTATCGTTGACATTCCCTTATGCTTATTTCATTGATGTTTCTTTGTCTTTTCCTGTACCATATGGTTTACATTATTGGTTTCTTACGTTTATCCTTACCTTCAATAGCATTGATCCAATAAAAACAAATTGGTCCGCTACAGCTGTTTGGGGTCTGTTTCTCTTGCTTTGTCCTGGCCTTCCCCGATCCCGGGTATTCCAGAGGTTACAAGAGGTGCATACCATAAGCTTACTGTAAGCTTACTGTACCTGTACCTTCCCGAGCACGAGCTGAATGCTAATTGGCTGTCAACTGTCTGTCAACACTCTAAACCAGAAAGTGTTGGCAGCCATCTTGTGCCTCGGTAGACTGAGGCACAAGAAAGCAGAAAAACAAATGTGTAGAACGCAAAAAGGGGGCAGGGTAGAAACCTCCTGACCCCCTAGGCCTGCTCAGGGGGTCCCACAAGGACCCCCAAGGCAACCCCCCAATTTTATTTTTACAAAAATCGCGGGGTATGAGTATCGTACGAGTACCGTACGGGTACCATTCCGAGTACGAGCTGCATGCTCATTGGCTGTGAACACTCCAAACCAGGAAGTGTTGGCAGCCATCTTGTGCTCGGTAGACCGAGGCACAAGAAAGCAGAAAAACAAACGTGTAGAACGCAAAAAGGGGGCAGGGTAGAAACAGCTTGACCCCCCTAGGCCTGCTCTGGTGGTCCCACAAGGACCCCCAAGGCCCCCAAATATTTTTTTAAAATCCGGTCTGCTTTTTTTCAAATTGCCTCCAGGGGGACAAAATCCCGGGGGCATAGTGAAAAAGAAGTGTGGGGGCCCCAATCCCCCCCACACTGCCCCAGGGACCACCACCCCCGGGGCAAAGCAACACAGCACCCTGGCTCATACTGGAGGTTCCAGGTGGGCTAGTTGGCCCCCATGGACACCCAGTATGCAAGGGGAATTGGTTCCCCCTATGCAAACACGCCAGGGGGCTGCAATGCAGAGAGGTGTAAAAAGGAGGGTGGCCACATTACACCTCTCTGCAATGCAGCCCCCTGGCGCATATTGGAGGTTCCTGGTGGGCTAGTTGGCCCCCATGGACCCCCAGTATGCAAGGGGAATTAGTTCCCCCCCTGCAAACGCGCCCGGGGGCTGCGTTGCAGAGAGGTGTAAAAATGGACGTGGCCTTATTACACCTCTCTGCAATGCAGCCCCCTGGCGCATACTAGAGATTCCTGGTGGGCTAGTTGTCCCCCAGGGACCCCCAGTATGCAAGGGGAATTAGTTCCCCCTCTGCAAACACACCCAGGGGCTGCGTTGCAGAGAGGTGTAAAAAGGGGCGTGGCCTCATTACACGTCTCTGCAATGCAGCCTCCTGGCGCAAACTGGAGGTTGCCGGTGGGCTAGTTGCAAGGGGACTTAATCCCCCATCTTAGAACACTCTACAGGGCGTGTTAGCACAGTGGTGAATGTAGGGGGCGGGGCTTGAGGTGATGTGAGTGCAAACATGCCCTGAGGCGCGTTTTAAGTTGGGGAATTAATTCCTGTTCAATCCAGAGGTCCCCTAGGGGGCAACTAGTCCAACAGGTATCTCCAGTAAACGCCACGGAGCAGTGTTGCAGAGTGTTGTAAAAAGGGGGCGTGCCCTTTGAACGACTCTCTGCAACACAGCTATCTGGCGCATACTGGAGGTACCTGGTGGGCTAGTTGGCTCACAGGGGACCTCAGGATTGAAGAGGAATTAATTCCCCAATCTAGCTCACTACTATTCCTGAAAAGTAAATTTAACTGTACTTAGCAGTCACTTGAATTTCCTTCCATAGGATATCATTGCCTGCTATATAAAATATATATAAATTTAAAAAATGTAAAGAATGCAAAGTTGTCAAGAGAGGGATCTGATGTACTGTCAAAACAGCCTGAGAGATAGTGCTTGGGGGGTCCACTATCTGTTTATTCTGATTCTTGATCTTAAAAAACTTTGCTAGTTTTAACTTGCGATTAAATTTATAAACATCGACCCTTGTCTCCACATAATTAAATTGATCTCTGGGCAGAAACTGAGCCCCAATGTTAACAATTGCACTTCTGCAGCATTCAATTGAATCTTTGTTAGGTTGATAATCGTGTTCTCTGCACTGATATCTATTGTTGCCAGTTTTTTTTTTTTTGGGTAAAATTGCCTCTTGCCTCTGTTGCTTGGCGCATTTCCGCCTTTGGCGCCTCCTGATGTTTCTGAGTGAGCGGATTGTGGATTTTGAGCTCTCGGTCGAAGGGAGAGTTTCCTCTGTTGCCTTATAAAATCCATTTGTTCTGCATATGTAAGCCGACCCAATACTGAATTGCTGCCTGCTTCTGAACCGCTCACCTCAGAATCAGTATCATTGGCCATCTGCTGATATCGGAGGAGGAAGCCATGGTGTTATTTGAGGTGCCTGCTTTGTCATTAGCTTGCTTCTGTGTTGCCCCTGCTCCTTTTTGTTTTTTGACAAAGTCATACTTGCGGGCAAACGTAAATACCTGGCCCTGCTCGTAGTCGTTCTTATCGCGAGCGAATTTAAATGCCTTTCTTGCCTTGATAGTCTCTTTCTGCTTTTTAATGCGCACTGACATATCCGAAATGCTTTTGTCAATAAAATCTTTATTCGTTGGAGTTGTAATTGATTGTAATTCCTGTTTAATACGAATAATTTCTAGAATGTTAACATCCCGATAAATTATAGCGTATTTAATCAGGAGACAAACTTGTCTCATCGAGGCCTCCATGTTGCTATCGGCCCAATCTTTCAACAGCAGTGGGTTGGGATTTTCGAAACTAGGGGCCAACATGATTCTCAAGCCCCTGGGTACTCGACCCACTTCGTGATATTTCTGTAATGATTTAATTTCCCACCACTTGATTAACTCGCTACGAGCATTTTTTTCCAGCATTTTCAATAAAGATTTGACATCTGAACATTGCTCAGTCTCTTTCGTTTGCTTGTTATTTGGTTCTGACATTTTTTGTAAGTTGTTAAACAGTTCATCGGCTGCCTTTTCCCGCTCAAGCAGCGCCTCGTCCGACATTGTGTTTTCAATTTTAGTGGAAATAGTCTTGTCTCAGGGGTAATTCGTTTAACTACCCCTCAGCCAGCAGTGCAAAATACCTCTCCTCCTGCGACGTGTGACTCCGAAGCTCCCGATTATCTGCGAGTCCTCGGTGTTTTCCTCATATATATATATATATATAGTTATAGTTTTAGCCAGGATCTATTTTCCATAGGAAATCCCCATCATTCTATTTGGAATACCTTTGGCGCCTATTGACGAATCTTCGCAAAATGTTCAAAACTGGTGGGGCACTCGGGTCCGCTCCTATCCAGAGAGTCTTGGGGTGATTTGTGAAGTGGGGCTGAGAAAAAAGGGGGTCCCAAAATGTGTTTTCCCCAAGCAATTTTCCATAGGAACCATTCATCGCAGCTACAGCCCGAACTGCTGAACGGAATTACACCAAATTTGGCAAAGACGTAGTCCTTGGTTCAGACTCATGCCTTTTGCTTAAATGGTGTAAATCCGTTCAGTAGCTCCTGAGAAAATCACAATTAAAAGTACATATATATATATGGTCGCGGTGGACCCGTGCATCCTGAGCCCACCCTAAGCGCACCGTCCCGATGACGCGCTGAATGTTAATTGGCTGTCAAGTGGTTGTCAACATTCGAAACCAGGAAGTGTTGACAGCAATTTTGTGCCTCGGTAGAAGCGAAGGTCTAGAAATGAGTGGAATAAGTGTTCAAAATGTATAAAGGGGGCAGGTTAGAAATCTTTTGACGCGCTAGACCTGCTTAGGGGGTCCCACAAGAACCCCCAGGGCAACAAATTTAAAAAAAAATTTTAAACGGAGAAATATGCGCTGGGTGCATGGATGCGCCGTAAAAAAAATGAAGCGCGGGCTTTAATAATTAGCCCCCAGGGGCAAAAGTTTAACATTTTATGGGGTCCCAGAGGGGCTCCCTAGCTCTGGGGATCGTAATCCCCTGGGGCTACAACATTAATAGGTGGGGGGGTCAACCGCCAACCCCCCCAGGAAAATAGATGGGTGGGGGGGCTCAAAGGCCCACTACCCTCTGGGGCTTTTTCAAAAATGGTTGTGGGGGGCTCAAAGGCCCCTCCAGCCCTGGGGACTGCCACTGCTGTTTGCTATGGCAGGGCGGGAGCTGAGGATCCCTCTGTCATAGCAAACTTGGTTTGGATTTTGAAAGAGAGAGCAGGGAAACCTGTTCTCTCTTTCAAAATGCAAACTATATTGCTTTTCCACATGGGGAGCTGCATGTTAGCAGCTCCCCGTGTGGAAAAGCAATGCCGGCTCCCGAAGAACACGAGGAGCCGGCTGCGACTGTGGGGGCATTGGGGCTCCCCTTACGGTACCGAATGTTATATATGAGCCACGGGTATGGGTTTCCGGGGAGGGGAATAGAAATGAGTGAAAGATGCTTTTTCTTTTTTACGGTAAAATTAAGATTTGCGCACTAAGCGCGGCGCTCAGCGCAGCCCCAGGTGTGCACGCATTGGATGCATGACTCTAGCGCGTCGGGTGCGCAACTCCAAGCAAAAAAATATAATATTTTTCAGATATACATGAAGCTTATGTGTTTAGATCTTAGGTTGTTCGAAAAAGAGCCCGTGTGTTTATTGAGAGATTTTGGTACCTATAAGTAGGTACCAATGCAGAGTCTAAAGTTGATGAGGAACACTCTGTCATCCTCATCTGTAAAATGTGCACCATCTCTCCTATAGATGCCATCTATATTGAAACGCAGATTGTTATGGTAAATGGACCCCATCTTATAATCTCGGAGAAAAGCTGAAACAGATTTATTGACATGTTTCCTAGCATTTTCAATCTGTGGACAAAATTTATTGGACCAGTCCATTTGTGCCTTTGGCATATGTTAGAATAGACAAAGGCAGTTTGGGGGGAAAGTGACATCAATTCCCCAAATGTGTCCTTCATAAGCATTTCCAGACCTACCCCAGTCAAAGTGCCTAGGTCATTGCCCCCACAGTGCACAATTAGGAGGTCAGGGTGTTGGAGATGTAAAAAGGATTTAACCAATGGCATCAATTGGTGCCACTTTAACCCTCTCTGTCCAATCCATTCAATGTCTACATTTGGCAAATCTAGGTCTTTGTCAATGGCTCTATTTTCTGCGTACTATTGGCTCCAGAAAATATAGCTGTGTCCCACAATCCACACTTTAAGCATCTTGAAAGGACGTCTGGATGCACTCAGATGGTCTCTGTAAATTAAATGGCAGTTTGAAAAGTAAGTTGTTTCTAAAATGGTGGATAAGATGCCATTTAGAAAAGAAATTAGAGATGATTGGCAGTTTAAAAACATTCTTGTCTAAAAACTAGGGTACATGTTTCTGTTTTTTAAAAGCATGTTTCGTATTGGTTAATAAAAACTGTCTGACTGGAACATTACATTAGATAAGGCTGAAAAATGTGAAAAGTCAAGCACACTTGCTGTTTGTATTAGCAACATTGTGTTTTGAACTTGTGACCTGTGTGCTTAGTTCAGTGTTCCATGTACTGTTACCATGGTAACAGGCAGTAAGCAGATTGGGGGTAGGGTTCAAACTTATGTCAATTGGAAATGGTTGAAATGTGTAACCAAATAAATGTGTGTTAGCTTTTGAATTAATGTGGGAAGCAATGTGATTGGATATTTACATGTAAATGTGTGCAGAATGAGAGGGAAATGTTGCCATGTTTTGGTTTTGCTGAGTAGTGCAGTACAGACATTTAATATAAGAAAATCTGGTGTGTTACTGACATACTTCTTAATCTACAAATCAATTTGAAAGGTAAGTTATTAATTTGTGAGGAATTGTATGTAATGTTTTTGTTTTTAATATGATTAATGTGTTTCTACCGGTAAAGTCCAGGGAGTAGTGTTGCTTGTCTAGAATCACATTGTCAGATTTACAAGCCCCTTGCATCGCCAGTGCATCACGTTACGTGATGCATTGGTGGCGCAGCCTGCTAAGGGATATTTACGAGCACAGGTAAAGTCACCCTGCGTGACAACCTGTGCTTGTAAATATCGCCCTTGTCCACACTACATTTTGTGTGTTAGGGGCAGGATATTGGTGTTGCTGTGGGTGTTCCTACACAACACCCATGTCTACTGATGCATTTCCAGATATGCGATAAATCGTAAACCTGTAAATGCATCAGTTTGCTGTGCCACCATAGGGGTGGCGTAGGCAAGCTAAACGAGGAGAAATGTTTTCCTTTGTCCTAATTTTTCCTCTTTCAATACGTGCTGTAGAATGCAGCACACATTGAAAGAGGAAAATGCCTGCAGTGATTGCTTTTGTGCAGGAAGGGGCCCCTTCCTTCACAAAAGGAATCTCCCCATGGCGCAGGCATCCTAGCACCATGGTGCAAGTGTGCCTGCTCCGGTGCATGGCGGCTGTTTCTGTGCTAGAGAGGGGAGAGCACAGGAATGCGAAATATCATTGTAGATATGTCGCATTCCTGTGCTCTGAAAGTGCCGCAGCGTGGCGCAGCTAAAGGGTTTGCAGTGCCGTGCTGCAGCACTTTCTTGTAGATCTGCCCAGTGGAATGTGTGCAGTCATCTTACTTGTTCCAGACTAGTAAATGTTTTTGGTAAAGTGCAAAGGATACTGCTATTTGTCTAGAATCACACTGTGAGTCAGTGTGTATTTGGGAAAATTGTGAGAGAAGCATTTGAGTGCTTCATGTGTTTGCAGGTATATAAGTGCTTAAAAACCTTTATCGTTGTTAAGTTTAATCCACCTCCCATATTAAACATGCTTAAGTCTACTTCAGAGCACATGTTAGGATCCTGCATTAACCGCGATTAGCATGAGTTTTGCTATCGCTCCTTAAGTGAAGGGTTACCTTGTAAATACAACTCTATTGTCAACTCCCCTCTTTCATGTTCTATTGTCATAGGAAAACGTACCTTGCCTCTGGGAACGCCTACATTGCAACTCATTGGAGATGCAAGGTGAGACGTTACCAAACCGGCTGCTAACATGCGTTAATGCATCTTACCGTCACCTAGTAAACAGGGCGATATAATTTTCACCACATTTTTGGATTTAAAAACCCCCCCATCAAAATGGCCCTAGTTAATATGCTCTCAAATTTTCTATTGCTATGACAGATCTGCAACCTTGACTCCCACCCTGCCATAGCAAAAAACAGTGTCCTGCGGGTAGGCACCACGAGACACAGAAGGAGCCGGCCCTGGGGAGTGGTGTTCCCCAGGGCCTTCGACTGCTCCAGAAGGGGGGCCACGGGGCCCCTCTCCCACATTATAAAAAGCCCCAGAGGGCGGTGATCCCCGGAGCTTAGAGGGACCTTTGAGCCCTCCCACCCATTTATTTGAAAACCCCAAAGAGTAGTGGTCCCCGGGGCTGGAGAGGGCCTTTAAGCCCCCCTACCCAAGTATTTTACTGGGGGAGTACCTTTGAGCCCCCCACCCGTTTATTTTGTAGCACCAAGGGATGGCAGTCCCTGGGCTATAAGGCCCCTCCGGACCCCCATTAAATTTAATATTTTAGACCCCAGGATTTGGCCCCCGGGCAGTTAATTTTTAAACAAGCACAGGAGCCCGCGCTTCGTTTGAATTTGTTTTACAGTGGATCCATGCACCTTGTGCACATTTCTCAGTTTTTTTCCAAAAAGAAACATGCCTTGGGACATGGATTGTTTTAAACTCCCATGCAGTATGCATGTAGTGGACTAATCACTTTTACAGTTGTGTTTCAGGCCTATAATTCACCAGTCAGTATAGCTACACTGCAGAAAACACCCTGTCACTGCTATTGCAATGCCATAGTGACTCTTTCAGTACTATGTACTAATCCATTCAGTAAAGTAAAACTCAACCAGTTATCAATTCATCCAGTGTCTTTCCTTGTACTACTCCAATTATTCAGTCAGTATGCATGTACTCATGCAGCAAGCCACGTCTTAGGACATGGACTGCTTCAAACTCCAATGCACTATGCATGTAGTGGTCTAACTACCTTCACACTTGTATTTAAGGTCTACAATTTCTCTGTCAGTATCTATATAGAACGTGTTTGCATAGTAATAGAAAAATATCATATATAAAGTTATTAATATACATGTATTTATGTTTATTTTTCACAGATATGGTTTATCATCATTAAAATAAAGTTATCATGCCTGAAAAATCAAGAAAGAGAAAAAGAGAGCTAAAGGACAGTTACTTGAAGAAAACTCAACAATAAGTATTGGATGAGCAACATAATGTGGCCAAAAAGAAAAAATCTTCTGGTAAGACTACTAAGAAATGTATTAAAAATCTTTCTAGGCCCAAAAAGAATGTTCAGAATGTCAGCCAGTGACAACGCATCAACCACAAAAAAATAATCAAAATAATAGGAAAGGAAAAAAAGCAAATGTACAATCAAAAAATTTGACATATGGTAAAAGACGACAAAATCAGTATACAGAGATACGCAAAAAAATTATTTTATAATAGAGTAGTACATAATTTGCTGAAAGATATGAAGAAATATAAAAAGAGATCACTATTTTATAATAAGAAGAAGCATATTGAAGCCATTGTTGAAAAGGCTTTTCAAGTAAAAAGGAAACTATGTATTTTACTTTTAAACAGAATTCGATCACAAGATAAACCAATCCATTTAATGAAGGGCAAAAGTAAGAGGAAAAGAGAAATTAACTGAACTAATTGTTGTGATGTTTTTTGGGGGGGATGGAAACACAGTTCAAGTTCAGAGCCTTTCTTTAATGAAGAGAGTTATTTTCAGACCAATGATTTGTTGCATGCAGTTGACACCACTGGTCAAGCTTATGAGGTTAGAAATGGTTGTCCAATTGACAAAGAAAAAATAGTTCCCAGAAATGCAGAAGAACTGATAGCTGATGAAGTTCTAGGCAGACGTGCTAAAGCCCCAGAGTACAATTGGGATTGCCGTAGTATTTGTAGTGTACGACAAGAATCTATTGATCTTTTACATAATTTCTAACGAGAATATAGCAAAAAAAAGTGTTAAACAAAATATTAAGATGTTGCAAGGACTACGCCCCTTTCAGAGGTAGAAAAAATACTGGTTTGCAAGGTCATTTTCGGGCTTGTCTTTCTAGGAAAGTATGTCAAGGTGTTTTTCATCAGTTCAGGATGTTAGCAGTACATCATACTCCAATGCGGAAGTTAGTCAGAAGATTGTATTATGCAAAAAGTCCAGCACTAAAATTAAATGAGCTCAACAGTGCTCTTTTGCGTGGGTCAGTTTCAGATGTGAAGAAGATTTATGATGACATTGAGTTTTGTTACTTTGGTCCTGAACAAGAGAGTGCAGAAACTGATACATTAAAAGAAGAAAATGTTGAAGAGAATGTTGAACATAGTAGTACAAAAAATTTTGAAGGTGAAATTACAAAGTTTAAGGTGATTTCAGGTGAAAGGCCAAATTATTCTTGTATTTGTTGTCGGTGAACTCACTATAAAAATCAGACTAGGAGTGTTGATGTGTATTCAAAAAGTGAAAGAGGAAATAATGATATGTGGGAGCAATTTGCAACTTATTTGTTGGTAGAGAATTGTTTTGATTTGAGTTCTGATCAGCATATTAGTAAATATTGTTTTAACAAATTAGATGAGAATAAAATGCCTGCTAGAGCTGTCCATAATAATTTAGAGTTGGTTGCTATTGCTCCAGAACTGATAGATTTAAATAGCTATGAGTCTATTCTCATTCAATGTGTGCACCCGTTTCAGGCTATTGTTCGTATGGAGCCTAAAACAGGTAAATTGCCTCCTTCAGATTTACAGAGAGGATTAAAAGGAAGAGTTGTATATTTAGCATTAGATTTAAAGAAAAATATTGAAACTATTGGTGTAGAGAGTGTAGAAAATGAACAACTAGTTATTCTAGTTAATGGCGTTCCTACTAAGAGTAAGAAAATCTGGCAGGAGTTAGTGGATGTTAGGAAAGTGCAGAAGGCAACTTTGTATTTAATAAAAAACAATGAGTACTATAAAAATGTTTATATGAGAGAAGAAGAAATACTTTTAGCAGAAGATACTGAAATGTCAAGTGAACAAATTAAAAAAGTGGATATGTCAAGAAGTGAAGAAATCTATGAACATTACAGTGTACATCCACTTCATTCAAAAGAAGTGATGGGGAATGCTATTGAGTTATTCCAAATGAAAAAAGCAAAGGGAAGTCCCATGAGTGTATGGGAAGAGAGCTTGAAGGCTTGTTGTTTTCTGCAGTTGTTTCCAACAGGAAAAGGAGGATGATATGAACGCCCTTGCAAATTCCTGCATTTGAATAACGGACAACAAGATTATATGCAGAAGATCCAAGATTTTGACAATGTATCCCTTATATATTTCATCTTTTGTTTGAAAGTGACTTGTCTGGACTTTCATATGCAGTCAATCACATATTGAAAACAGGAGTACATCTGCAAAATGTTTCTGCAAAGGATTTTTGGATAAAGTGCACCAGAGGGATGATCACTTAAAATCTCAGCTGATTAATCTGATGGCATGTCAGCTTGGTACCGTCGTCATGAAGAACTGACATGTATGCTACAGAACTTAGAAATGCATACATGGTTCCTTACCCTAAGTTGTGCTGTGTACGCTTGGGATGATTTACTTGAATTTCTTCGAGAGGCAAATTCCAATATAAAAAACATTGAATACAAGACACCTGGAGAATTGTGCTCTTTGGATCCTGTTAATGTATGCAGTTATTTTAATCATAGACTTGAAGCTACGATGTATTTTATCTGCAATAAAAAAATCCTCCTCTTAGAGAAGTTGTGGATTTCTTTTGGAGAAAGGAGTATCAAGCAAGAGGTGCTCCTCATATACATATGCTATTATTGATCAATGATGCCCCAAAATTCGCAACAGATTCAGATGATACTGTTTTGTCTTTTATTGAAGAATATGCCACATGTGCGGTACCCAAAGGCAGAGAAGAAAAAAACTTAGGACAACAAGTGTTACGATTCCAAAGCCATCGATGTGGAAAATACTGTCGACGAAAGTCCAAGTCTAAGGATAAGATCTATACCAAATGTCGTTTTGCATTTCCGCGTTCTGTAATATCCAAAGGAAGAGTGAACAGTTTTATGTCAGCTATGCAACATACCATCACAAGAAAGTCTCCCAAAAATACCTACAATTTAAGAAGAAGCGAAGAGTCAAAATACATAAATGACTACAATCTGGTTATTCTGTCCATGTGGAATGCTAACATGGATATTCAGTACGTTGTGGACAATTCCATTGCTGTTGCTCGATATGTAACGTCCTACATTACAAAATCAGAAAAGACGGAATTGATAGCAATGTGGGAAGGGATTTCTCATGAGAAGACCCTAAGTAAGAAATTGTACAGTTTCAGTTTGAAGATGTTATCCCATTGAGAAATTGGAGCATATGAATGCTCAGATCGGTTATCATCTGCAAGTCTATAATCCAAATCTAGAAGAATAATTTGTGTGAGTCTAGGTCTTGCTGTAATGCGAAATCGGGTACTGAAATCTGTTCAAGAAATTGAATATTTACCAGAAAAAGATCCAGAAAGTACAGATATTTTGAAAACGAATATGTTGGATACATATTAACCAAAAAGAAGTCATCATCTTGTGAACATGTGTCTCTATGAAGTGCTGAAAAACAACACTTGTAAACGGAATACTACAGAGAACATCAATGATGGAAAATATGGAGTGATTGGTTCAGAAGGATGTTTGGTGAAACAATCAAAAGGAAATTTGATTAATCATAGGAAGCTGAGTTGCGACACTGCTCATGAAAGGGAATTTTACTATTTAGCTCTTTTGCAATTATTCAAACCGTGGCGTTCAGAATTGAAATTACTTGGAGAATTTCAGAGCTATGAAGGTTCCTTCAATGCTTGTAAAGATACTATACAATGCACTGTTTTTGCAAATTATTTGAAAATGTTAAATGATGAAATTGATCAAGAAGCTACTATTGCAGCTGAGATTGCTAGAGACAGTTCTCAAGACAGTCAAAGTTCTGCTGCGTTGAGTCAAGATCCACTAGGACAACCTATTGTTGAAAATGAAGCAGCAATCGCCATGAATGAGGTGGAAACAGCAATGCATCAAGCTCAAGAAGATGTAACGGCCTTAGCAAACTTGGAAGAACAACTAAATGTTGAACAGAAAGAAATATATCAGCAAGGGAGACAACAAATTGATCATGGATTTCTTCATGAAAAGAAAGAATGTACATGCACATCTTTTTACCCTATCCGAATGAATGTGAGTGGACAAGTTGGAACAGGAAAAAGTTTCTTAATTAGAGTAATCACCAGTTTTCTACAGAAAACAACTGAGTCACATTTGTCTTGTGTTGTAACTGCTCCAACTGGGTTAGCAGCACACAACGTAAAAGGAATTAAATTACAGATGCTACCTGTGGAGCATGAAAACAAATTGGAATATCACAGGCTATCTGGAGAAGCTTGTTGTGAAGTTTCAAGAGTGCTGAAGAAAATAAAAGTTCTGATGATTGATGAGGTAAGCATGGTCTCAAACTTTAATGCTTGCTTTTGTGCATTTAAGAATGCAGCAAATTCTTAAAACAGAGTATGATGTCTTATTTGGAGGAAAACATGTCATAGTTTTGGGAGATCTACTGCAAATTACTCCCGTGAAAGGACAACCAGTATTTAAAACACTTGCGCATGAAGACACCTGAAAGTCTCTAGGTAGTGTTGGAAATGTTAACATTTGATCATATTTTGAATACAAGGAACTCATTACAAATATGCGACTGGCAAATGATGTTGATTATGGAACTATTCTTCAAGATATAAGAATTGGCGCACTGACAGAACATGGTAGAGAAGCTTTGCAGAGTCGATTACTTTCCAATTTGTCTCCAAATGAAAATGTAGTTCCTGAGAAAATATATATGAAAATTGCAGAAAACAAACCTGTAATCAGTTTAATGCCTAAACTGCATGAGTGTTCTATATTCAATGAACAACTTTTGAAGCTGGAAAATGAAGATATAATAAAAATGGAAGCCATTGATAAAATAGAGCATGACGGAATTATTATTATTTTGACAGAAAAGTTGAAAACAAAATTGGATACTTTAGAAAAATCGATATCTAAAACTGCTGGTTCAGCAAAGAATCTATATGCATGTAGAAACTTTTGGGTAATTTTAAGGCGTAATTTGGATGTAGAAAAAGGTTTAGTTAATGGAGCAATGGGCAAAGTTGTGGATTTTGTTAATTATCCGAATAAAGATGGTATTAAATTTTTAAAAATTAAATTTGATCAGATTGAAGAAGTGAAACAAATTGGTCATTGTTCAGTTTATTTTTTGCTTGTTAAAGATTTATATGTCCAACGAAAACAGTTTCCAGTTTCTCTGGCATATGTAGTGACTATTCATAAATCTCAAGGTTTAAGCGTAGACAGTCCTTTGGTGAACATTGAAATACTGTGTTTAAAGAGGGTTTGGCATATGCTGCATTGTCACGTGTCAGAACTTTATCTGGTTTGTTTTTGATTGATTTTGATAACACAAAGGTTACTGCAGATGCAAACTGTGTAAAAGAGTATAATAGGTTAAGAAGAGTGTATGCTCCCAATTTAGGTCAATATCCTGTATTTGAAAAGCGTGTAGTAGGACGGCCGCTGCGTGGGTGTCCGAACGAGACCTCTGACCTGAGACCTGTTCTCTCCTAAGCAGCTCTGCTGGTGAGCTGCTGCCACTGCCCGCTTTGGGCAGGGTTTGAGTCTGCTCTCGCCCTGCCCCTGGTTCTTTTTTGGTGATGTTATTGTTGCGATACAAAAGGGGATGATGGACGGAGCGTTTGAGCAAATCAAACACTCACCCCCAGTCAACTGATCTGGGTTTAATCCATCACCATTCTTTAGCCCACTCAGCCACCCCAGTTCAGACATGGCTATATGCAAATCAGTCTGACCCTGTGCCTCATGGGAACAGTCCAGCCCGAACTGCCAAGCCATGTCTTCCCTGGACCGGAAACAAGCTTCCTGGGGCCGGTTTCGGATTCATAATCCTCATCAGCCAGGCTATCTTGAATCCAGTGGCCAAGTGAGCAAGGGACTCACGTCTGAGCATACCCTGCCACACTGAGGGCGAACAAAGCGATACAAAAGGGGATGATGGACGGAGCGTTTGAGCAAATCAAACACTCACCCCCAGTCAACTGATCTGGGTTTAATCCATCACCATTCTTCAGCCCACTCAGCCACCCCAGTTCAGACATGGCTATATGCAAATCAGTCTTACCCTGTGCCTCATGGGAACAGTCCAGCCCGAACTGCCAAGCCATGTCTTCCCTGGAACGGAAACAAGCATCCTGGGACCGGTTTCGGATTCATAATCCTCATCAGCCAGGCTATCTTGAATCCAGTGGCCAAGTGAGCAAGGGACTCACGTCTGAGCATACCCTGCCACACTGAGGGCGAACAAAGCGATACAAAAGGGGATGATGGACGGAGCGTTTGAGCAAATCAAACACTCACCCCCAGTCAACTGATCTGGGTTTAATCCATCCATCCAATGTTATTGTTGCCCTTATTTGTCTTGCTTGCTTTGTATTTGATTGATATTTTCTGCTATTATGCCTTTTGTATTTGTTTTGGTATTTTCTGCTTTTCTGCCAGTGCCCATGCTTGTTTCTCCTCGCCCTTTGTCCCGCCACTGCTGCTGCCCCGTGGCCCCTTCCCCCTGCCACTTCCCACCTCCCAGCTGTGCTTTCCCTCCCCCTCTTCTATTTAATGACAGCCACTGTGCTGGTGACTGAGCGAGACTTCTGACCTTCTGGCCGGAGACCTGCTCTTTCCCCCCGTAGCTCCGATGGTGTGCCGCTGCCTGGTGTGGACAGGGTTCGAGTCTGCTCTCGGCTGACTCTCGGCCTGACCCTGGTTCTTTTTTGCTGCTGGTATTGTTGTCCTTTTTTAACTTGCATGCTTTGTATTTGTTTGATATTTTCAGCCCTTTGTATTTGTTTTGGTATTTTCTGCATTGCTGCTTTTCTACCCGTGCTCATTTCTCCTCGCTATTTGTCCTGCTGCCACTGATATCCCCGTTGCCCCTCACCCCTGCTGCTTCTCGCCTCCCAGCTGCACTTTCCCTCCCCCTCCCCTTTTTAATGGCAGCCAATGCGTGGCCACGCCGCTGGCGCGTCAAAGGCAAGCCCGTTTGCGCCTGTCCGTGACCCGACCAGTGCCAGGACCCCTGTCCTTCCGACTCACCAGCGCTACAGCCCCTCGGCAATCCACAAACTCCACTTTGGCAAAGACAACAACTGCAAGCTTGCCTCACCTCTTGACACACGCGGACCCTTCACCTGCCATCACCGCCGCCATTCCTTCACTTCTCCTGGGACCCATGACCCTCCACCCCCCTCCAGCAACAATTCCATTACACCCCAAACTCTGTGATGTATCCTCCTCAACATCCACTCCATACACAGAGATGTCACAGAAATCTGGGACCTCCTCGACAGCACAACCCTGGACATTGCCTTCCTCACCAAAACCTGGACAGACGCGTATCCGGACCAGACAATGGGATCACCATCCCTGAAGGGTATAAGTTCACCCGTAAGGGTCATCCCAACCGTCCCGGGGGAGGCATCGCCATTGCCTACAATGCCAACCTACACCGACGAGTCCATGGACCTAAGGGAACACCTCCATTTTAAAATGTAGACCAAGCCATCCTCCACCCTCCGAGGCACCCTCATCTACAGACCCCCCAGACCACGCACTCCGTTCGTTGACTCCATCACTAACATCAACTCGCCGCATTCCATCACCTCCCCTGACTTCACGCTGCTAGGAGACCTCAACTTCCACCTCGACAAGCGCCAGGACCCCAACTCCGCCTCCCTCCTGGACAACCTCCATGTCATAGGACTCAAGCAGATCATACCAGAACCAAAGCACTCAGCTGGGCACATCCTCGACCCCGTCTTCACAGCAGGAAGTTCCATCCCCTTCAGCCACACCTCAATAACACTTATGGACGGACCACCGCTGTGTTCACTTCACCTTCAAATCCAACATTCCCTGCAGATATCCACACCAGCTCCAGTGCAGGAATCAGGACAAGATCTCCGATGACCAGCTCGCCGCTGCCCTCAGCAGCTCCGCTACCACCACGACAAGCTATGACCCCACCACCACCACTTGCACTCTACACAACTGGATCACCGACTGTGCCAACACCATCGCCCCCTCAAGAAAACCTCCAAATCTCACTTCAAGGTAGCCAGTTGGTTCTCCTCCGAACTCCGAGACTCCAGACAGACCTGCAGATGACTTAAAATACTATGGAGGAACTCAAAAACCCCAATAGGCCTCTCCAACTTCAAAACAGCCACCGCCGCCTACCCCAAACTCATCAGATTATCCAGGAAGAAAGCACTCCAGGACAGAATCTCCACCAACGCACACAACAGCAAGGAACTATTTGGCATCATCAAAGAGTTCGCCCAACCCAACAATGAGTCCACAGACATCACACTCTCCCAGGACCTCTTTGACAGACTCAGCGCTTTCTTCCATCTCAAAATCAAGACCATCTATGACAACTTCGATGACAACATCCCCCACGAGCAACACCCCCCCTGCTCCCAGCACCGCACAGCCTACACTAGACAGCTGGACCACCCTCAGCATCGTAGTCACTCTGAAGATGATAAAGACCACCCACTCCGGGCCCCCATGGACCCCTGTCCCTACCAAGTCCACCACAGAGCCGCAGACATCATCGCCCGAGCTCCGACAAATCATCAACTGGTCAACTGGTCCTCTAGACTGCCTCATTCCTGACAGCTGGAAACACGCAGAGATCAACCCTCTGCTAAAAAAACCTTCTGCAACCCTACAGACCTCAAGAATTTCAGACCGATCTCCCTACTCCCTTATCCAGCCAAAGTCAATGAAAAAGCCATCAACAACCAACTCGCCGCCTTCATAGAAGAAAACAACATCCTCGACTCCCTCCCAATCAGGATTCAGGAAAAGCCAGAGCACTGAAAGCACTCTTCTTGCGGCAACAGACGACATCTGCTCCCTACGTGACAGAGGAGAGACTGTGGGCGTCATCCTCATGGACATTTTTGTGGCCTTCCACACTGTCTCTTACCGCACACTAGCTCGCAGACTCCACAAAGTGGCAATCCGGCACAAGGCCCTCGACTGGATCCTCTCTTTCCTCTCCAGCAGAACCCAACGAGTCGTATTCCCTTAATTTCTCTCACTCCAACCACAAGGATCCTCCGTCAGCCCGGCCCTGTTCCACATCTATATGGCCCCGCTAGCATCCATAGCCAGAGCACACAGACAACATCACCCCCCCCCCCCCACAGCCATGGGGATCACCACCTCCCCAAGGCCCAAACAGAACAATTGAGGAGTCCATTGCCGAACTACGGCCCTGGGGACAACCACCTACCCTGAGCTAAATACTTGAAAGAGGGGGGCCATAGATGGCACTGGGGACCACCACCCCCAGCAAAGTACTGGGGTGCCCACCCCCAAGACATTGGTGTTTGCTATGGATTGAGGGGAGCATTACTGCACCTGCCAAGTCATAGCAAACACTAATCAGCTTTGAGTAAGCAAGAGCAGAGCAGAATTGCTTTTGGACATAGGGAGCTGCATGTTCAGCAGCTTCCTCTGTCCAAAAGCAATGCTGACTCCACCAAGATGCAGGGAGCTGGTAGGTACCATGGGGGCCATCAGGCTCCCTGGCGGTCCCCAACGAAAATGACTGGGTGCTTGGGGTGGGGTCGGGGCACACAGTATAGAGGCCAGGGCCTGGGGGGTGTGGTTCGTGGAGCTAAAATCCTCTCGGGAGGGGGCCACATGTCCGTCCTCCCTTTTTAAAGAAATATATATTTTTTAAAACAGAGGCATGTCCCGGGGAATGAGATCCCCGGGGCAGAAATCAGCCGGGGAGGGGGCTGTGTGGCCCACTACCTTTAATTTAAAAAAAGTTAAAGACAAAAAAAGAGAGGCTGGGCCCTGGGGGAGAGGGTCCCCGAGCTGAAATTGGCCCAGGTAAGGCGGGCTACGCAGCCCACCTTCCCTGAGGTAGAAAAGAATTAATTAAAAAAAGAAAGCCCAGAAACTCGCCAGAGGCCCGCCCACTTGTTCCACCACTCTGCAAGCACACCTCCTGGCAAGCCGCTGGTTGGGAGATGACGTCCCCTTGCCTCCAAAGGGTCCTTGGGGATAGCTGCCCCTCCTGTTACCTCCAGTAAGTCCCACATAATGAGATTGCTAAGAGATCGACTCTTCCGAGGCCAGACCGCCTTTCACCACCACTCTGCAAACGCGGCACCTAGCACACTACTAGTTGGGGGATGAAGTCCACTTTACTCCTGAGGGACCTTGAGGGCCAAGAAGCCCTCTTGTAAGATCTACACAGCGGGATTCCTAAGAGCTGGTTGGAGGCCCTGCCCCCATTCTTCACCACTCTGCAAATGTGACTACCACTTATAAAAAACATAGAAATTCACTGAGAAAATGAAAGCTTAATGGGGCGTTATAGTTTGGAATCAGCATTTAAAAAACCTTTGACATTCACTGAAAAAACACAAAGTGACTACAACGTTATAGTTAGGCTCAGGTTTCACTCATACAAAATCAGTGAAATTCAACAGTTATAACCCACTCCTTCGCAATGCACTGCATATAACCTCACATATTACATCACTCATGACATGATCAGTGACATCACTGATGGCATCACGGATGACATCTCAAATTACAGCACTTCTGACATCGTGCGTTGGCTGTGATGCTTTTTAAAAGTTTGAGTGTTATATATATTGTGTATTGATGAATGAGTGGGTGTATGAGTGCCTATATGGATGACTCAGTGGGTGTGTGACTGACTGTATAAGTGAGTGGTTAGGTGTCTCAGTGAATGTATGGGTGTTTCACTAGTTGTGTGAATGTTTGAATCAGTCTGTCAGTTGGTGTATGGGTGTGTGAGTGGGTATGTGGGTGGGTATATGGTTGATTGCGTGTATATATATGTGTGTGTATATATATATGGGTGTGTGGGTGTATGTGTGTGTATGTATATACATTTATCTATACATGTGAGTATATATAAACGTGTGTGTGTATACATAAATCAGTCAGTCAAACCGACAGCCAAGAGTCATAAAAGCATACAATATTATAAAATCATCCTGCATTACAATCACAGTATTCATATTAAAGAACCTTTAGAAAGCTATATCATATAACGTGCAACTGTGCTAGAATAGTAAACCAAGTCCATAGTTAATATCACATTTAAAAATGCAAGGTATTAGTTAAGAAAACATTTTTGAACCAGCAGGTAACACAAGATTGCTATTGCAGCAATAGTCTGGTCCTATGTCTAATGGCCCCGACAAAAAGCTTGCAACCCCAAAATAAGCTATAGGTGAGGCTAGCCTTTGTAGATAGAGCAGGGCTGGCCTCACTTCAGCAAACTGACAATCTCTAAGTAAAGGAAGAATGTGCTGCCTGCGCAGAGAATCATAATAAGCACAGAAGAACATTAGGTGCAAGGTGTTCTCATCCGGGAAGTTATCACAAGGGCAAGGTTTTAGTGATTCCAGTTTTGAAGATCCTCTCGGAAATGCTAGCAGCCAGGGAACCATATTTAAATGGAATCTTGTCAAAACAAAGCGATAGCATGGTTTGTTGACATGAGGTAAATATCGTTGTAGCTACGGGCCTAGGCTCATTATAACAAACCTTCTCAACGAGGGTTTAGCTTACTCAACCTCCTCCCTGAGGCATTTCCGCCTATCCACAAACTGCTGTTTAAAATCTAAAATCGCGGTCTTGCCCAAGGGCCTCAGGGTCAAAAACAATCCTGGACAGCCAAGACATCTTGTCTCTTCCTTTATGTATTTCAGTCAAGGGATGTGTAGGGCTCTCTCTAGCACAATGCAATCCGAAAATATGAGTTGGTTTAAATTTGGGGAAGGATGCGGCCAGATTCTAAGCCATCGTAACAACGGGCCAACTGCAATCTGGTCTGAAATATACCCCATCTCCAATTCTTCATGCAAACTGTAAACAGGAGTAGCAACAGGGACCCCAAGAAGTTTGCACATAAAATTATTCTCCGCCACTTGTATACCCTTTACATCCTTGTAGCCCCAAATATCACATCCGTACATAGTCATTGGAATACATTTTGCGTTATAGACCTTCAAAAGTGCAGGGAGGGGTTTTGACCCTAATCTTTTTGCAAAGTCCAGAGCGGCCCCTTCCGCTCTAGCTAGGAAATTCTTTTTAAGTGTTTGTTGCGCACACCATGTACCTTGGTCATCAAAGAGTACCCCTAAGTATGGGAACGTGGGTACCTTAGTTAATTTGTCCCCATTACAATAAAATGTGGCCTTGGCCCCCTTTCGAGAGCCTGTGGACAAGGCATGAGATTTCTTAAAATTTGTGATTGAATCTACGGTAATGAATTAATAAAATCTCTAAAACAGCCTTTGGAACTCCTGTTCGGGCGGGACAAACTGAACTCCATGATTGTTTTGCCTTGTATTATATTTGGAATCACGCAAGAAAAGACTACTGAGACCAGGATGCATTGTGGTAATCACATGGTTTATTTGAAACGTTATTTAGTTGAACTCACCTGTGGGACTCTCAGTAGTCGTAATATCGCTATGCCCGTGATCAAGACGTAATGTTGAAACGCGTAGGGCAGCAACTGTGATTCCAGGCTACAAATTTGATTAAAGGAGATTTTATCAGTTGTGGGTGTGCCGCTTATGTGCTCCTCGGGGTCTCGTGGGGAGCAATGGTTGGACGTATATACATATAAAAACCAAAGGTGGTGATGGACGGAGCGTTGACAATACAAACACTCACCCCCAGTCAACTGATCTGGGTTTAATCCATCACCGTTCTTTAGCTCACTCCGCCACCCTAGTTCAGACATGGCCATATGCAAATCAGTCTGACCCTGTGCCTCATGGGAACAGTCCAGCCCGAACTGCCAAGCCATGTCTTCTCTGGACCGGAATCAAGCTTCCCAGGACCGGTTTCTGGCATTACAGCCGTCTTCAGCCGGGCTTGCTTGACTCCAGTGGCAAAGTGAGCAAGGGACTCACGTCTGAGCATACCCTGCCAACTAGGGCGAACAAAGAAAAACCAAAGGTGGTGATGGACGGAGCGTTGACAATACAAATACTCACCCCCAGTCAACTGATCTGGGTTTAATCCATCACCGTTCTTTAGCTCACTCCGCCACCCCAGTTCAGACATGGCCATATGCAAATCAGTCTGACCCTGTGCCTCATGGGAACAGTCCAGCCCGAACTGCCAAGCCATGTCTTCCCTGGACCGGAATCAAGCTTCCCAGGACCGGTTTCTGGCATTACAGCCGTCTTCAGCCGGGCTTGCTTGACTCCAGTGGCAAAGTGAGCAAGGGACTCACGTCTGAGCATGCCCTGCATATATATATACATATATATATATATATATATATATATATATATATATATATATATATATATATATATATATATATATATATATATATATATATATATTACCTACTGGCGGTCGCCAGTAGGTATATATAGGTAGGATTTTTTCCCTATGGGTTTTTTGAAAATTCTATGTCTAATAACTTTGGCGTTTGTGGACGGAATTGGCTGAAATTTTCTGGAAAATGGAACATTTTGTTTCTGAGCAGCCCCTGGAAATTTGGGGGGGGTTCGTCCAGGGGGGGCCGAGAAAAAAGGGGGGTCCCAAAACGTGTTTTTAACATTGAGTTTTCCATAGGGCGGTCTGTCGCACTTTTAGCCCGAACGGCTGAATGGATTTGCACGAAACTTGGCAAAATTGTAGAGACTGGTAGCCCGATGTGCCTTTTGTAGGTCTCAATATATGTGCTCCAGTGGATTTTGAGAAATTAACATTTAAAAAAAGATATATATCTGTAACAGCGGACTGGGCAGCTCCCGGTTCGCGGACCGGGGAGCGTACCAAAACTTCGCGTAGCGAAGCTGATTGGCTCTCAGGCGTCTGTAAACATTCCAAACAGTCCGGAGCGGCCGCCATCTTGTCTCTCGGTAGGATTGAGAGACAAGAGGAGGCCAAAACAAAAGGGGAAATAACCATAAGGGGGCATAGTAGATCCTCCCTGACCCCTTAGGTTTAATGTGGAGGCTTTAAAAGGGCCCCGCGGGGCAAAAAAAATAAAAAAAATGTTTTTGTTTTTTTGCGTGGGTAGCGCCCGGTACGCGAACCGGGAAGCGTTCTGGGCAGCGTACTGCAATGAAAAATGAATGATAGACTTTTCAAATGCTGTATGTTAATTGATTGTTGTTTTTGTTGATTTTTTTTTTTTTTTTTTTAAGCATTTTTTATTGTGTTTCATATTTTATTAAACTTTCTAACATTTCATTGTCAGAAATTTCTAAATTATCATGGAATATACATTGTAGTCTCTGAGGTTGTAAAATGTCCTCATTTGCAAGGAGGTTATCTACTGCTTGTACACATTGCAGTAGTTCTTGGTCCCAAGTTTCATCCATAAATTCAATCTCATTTGGATCAATGATTTCTGTGTTGGACTCTGGAAGGACAATTTCAAATGAAATTTTTTGTTCGCTTTCCATTTTCCCTGAAATTTGCATAAAAAAAATATATATTAGTAGAGGTAGGGCAATGTTGGGATTAATTTTAGATAGGCAGTTTTTAACAGTGAATTTATCTTTGGGCAGTGTATAGTATCAGAGTGATTGTATCTAAATTTATAAGTACTACAGAGGGATAGTATATAACTAACAGAAAAAGTTTGCCATATTAACTTAAAGTGCACAATATACTTCAGTTTTAAAAATAACAACTTACCTTTAAAAATAAGTTGAAGTTATTAATGAAAATCCTATTGAAATGTACACCAGGAAGTAGTAGTCAAAATGGCTGTGTTTCCTTCTCTTCCTTTATATATATTCGGGTACATAACCAATCAAATGTCAGGTAAAAAAAGTAGAAAATGAAAGTAACATTTTAATTGGTTGTGAATTCCAACACTTCAGATGTGTTTTGTGAAGTAATTTACCTCACGGTATTTAGAGAGGTCTACAGGCTAAATGGCTAAATGGAATTCCAATCAAATTTGTGAAAATGGTAGGGATTGGTATGTAGTATGAGCTAATCTATATTTGGTGAAATTATCTCAAGTGGCTTTTGTGTGAACTACTTTCCCACCTTTTTTGATGGTGCGCTTCCCAGGGAGCGACCCGGTACGCGAACCGTTGAGCGCCCCGGTTCGCGGACCTTAAGCGTTCCAGGAGTCCACCATTTTGTGTTTCGGTCGAATTAAGATACAAGATGGAGGGCAAATAATGTTCAGAATGGGTAGAAGGGGGCACGGTAGAGTTATCTTGACCCCCTAGGTTTTCTGAGGGTGGCTGAGGAGGCTTATATGTGCGAAAAAAAAAAAAATTCAAAAAAAATTTCGCGAGGTTAGCTCCCGGTTCGCGTACCGGGTAGCGGCCCCGGTAGCGTATTTTGTTGAAAATTAGTGAAAAATGTTAGAGTTAAATAATAATTGTGAGTGATCAGATGTAGGGTAGCTCTGAGAAGAGCTTTTGGGTTTATGGTACATTTAGGTACTTATAAGTAGGTACCAATGCACATTCTTAAATTCAGAGTGAAAATTCTGTTGCCCTCATCTGAGAAGTGAACTCCATCTCCTCTGTAGATATCTTGCATGTAGTAACGCAAGTTATTGTTGTACAGGGAGCCCATTCCATGGTCTCTCATGTAAGCTGAAACAGATTTGTTTACATGCTTCCTCGATTTCTCAATTTGTGGACAAAATTGGTTGGACCACCTCCATTTCTGTCTTTGGCATATATTTGAATATACCAAGGCAGTCTGAGGAAAAAGTGCCATTAATTGCTCAAAGGTGTCCTTTAAAAGCATTTCCAGACCTACCCCAGTCAAAGTGCCCAAGTCATTACCTCCACAGTGCACAATTAACAGGTCAGGTTTGGGCAAATGCATAAAGGTTTTCACCAATGGTATCAATTGGTGACATTTTAATCCTCTGTGGCCAAACCACTTAATTTCCACATCTTGTAAATTGAGGTTAGGTAAATTCCTGCTTTCAACGTACCTTTGAGCCCAGTGAATATAACTATGACCAACAATCCAGACAGAAAACATGGTGAGAGAAGGTTCTCCTGCAGTCAGATGAAGTGTGGCAATGAAATGGCAGTTGAAAAAATGAGAGTTTGAAATGAAAAAAACTATGGAGTTTCTGTGTTCATGAAGCAGTAACAGTGATTGGTGGATTTTGATTGATGAAAACAGAAAGTTAGGGTGTACAGATGTGTTGTTTGAGAGATGTATTTTGAGTGGTCAATAAAAAATCATTAAATGAAAGAAAGCACTGGATATGCAGGTGCACTGAGAGTTCAGAGTTCAATTGCAACATTGTTGTGTGAACTTGCAAACACCAGAGTTTCTCCAAGAGGTGGTTGCTATGGAAAATAGCCAGAAATGGCAGAGGGGGGAAGGGTTTTCATTTGAAAAAAAGTGAGGGAAGAGTTTTGATTGGGTGACATGAGAAATATATGTGAAGAATTACAGCATTTCTGTGCTTTTGATAGCTGCAGACTCTGGAGTGCATACCTTTTGCTCTGCTGAAGACAAATTGGTGTGTTTCTTAGACTGTTTTCAAACTCAAAGTATTTGCTAAGGTGAGAAAATATTTCTTTATTTTAGATAGAGAATAGTGTGCTTTAAGGAGAAAATTATGATTTATGTGGCGCAAATTGCTTGTAAATATGCTCTCACATGTGCATGGAAAAATTTGATTTTGAATGTTAGTGTTATATAGCCATGTTAAAAGTGACTCAACCATGCTGGAAAGTCAATCAAAAAATGATTTCATGTGTTTTAATGACATTTTAAGTCATTTTCTCATGTGCAGTGTTTAGAAATTATGATTTGAAAATCGTTTTTGGGGAAAAGGAATTGTTTATAAATTCATGACAAGGATATAATGGTGTATGGTTCTTTATAAGGCAATTGACTGTCCCTGATGTTATTTTTCTCATTTTAGTGTAAGACCTTTCTCTGTGGCACAAATTGCTTGTAAATATGCTCTCACATGTGCATGGAAAATTTAGATTTTGAATGTTTGTGTTAAATAGCCATGTTAAAAGTGACCCAACCATGCTGGGAAGGCAATCAAAAAACGCTTTCATGTGTTTTAATGACATTTTAAGTCATTTTCCCATGTGCAGTGTTTAGAAATTATGATTTGAAAATCGTTTTTGGGGAAAAGGAATTGTTTATAAAATCATGACAAGGACATAATGGTGTATGGTTCTTTATAAGGCAATTGACTGTCCCTGATGTTATTTTTCTCATTTTAGTGTAAGACCTTTCTCTGTGGCGCAAATTGTGTGTAAATATGCTCTCACATGTGCATGGAAAGTTTTAATTTTGAATGTTTGTGTTACATAGCCATGTTAAAAGTGACCCAACCATGCAGGAAAGCCAATCAAAAAACGCTTTCATGTGTTTCAATGACATTTCAAGTCATTTTCTCATGTGCAGTGTTTAGAAATTATGATTTGAAAATCGTTTTTGGGAAAAAGGAATTGTTTTTAAATTCATGAGAAGGACATAATGGTGTATGGTTCTTTATAAGGCAATTAACTGTCCCTGATGTTATTTTTCCCATTTTAATGTAAGACCTTTCTCTGTGGCGCAAATTGCTTGTAAATATGCTCCCACCTGTGCATGGAAAGTTTTAATTTTGAATGTTT
Source organism: Lissotriton helveticus (assembly GCF_964261635.1). Taxonomy (NCBI): domain Eukaryota; kingdom Metazoa; phylum Chordata; class Amphibia; order Caudata; family Salamandridae; genus Lissotriton; species Lissotriton helveticus. The sequence goes on along the minus strand of NC_136057.1, from coordinate 481,692,023 downwards.
GTGTTACATAGCCATGTTAAAAGTGACCCTACCATGCAGGAAAGCCAATCAAAAAACGCTTTTATGTGTCTTAAGGACAATTTAAGTAATTTTCCCATGTGTAGTGTTTTGAAGTTATGATTTGAAAATCGTTGTTGAGGTAAAGGAATGTTGTTAAAATTTATGTGCGCCATATGCCCCCAAATTTCTTTTTTAGGGTTGCAGCAGGGTGTTCTTGAGACACCCCTGCACCTTTGGAATAAATTCCTAATTTGTGATGAGCAAATTGTTAATCGCAAATTGCACCTTCATTTATATGAGCCTCCTAGCTCATGGAAATGAAGGGGTAATTTGCAATTAGCAATTTTCTCATCGCAAATTTGGAATGGTAAAGAATCGCTATTTATTCCTTAAAATTCGCTTTTTTGGAAATGCAAAATAGTTATATGATACATATGGCGGTTGATGTCTAACAAGATAAGAAGCTTAGGGATACATTTATGATGACTGGCGCAATGAAGTAGAAATCACTTACTTCATTGGTAGGCCTTTACATGAATTATCTCCTCTGTATTCTTCATCAAGCGTAACTTTAATCTGCAATCCTGAGTAGGCCTCACCTTAAACAAACCTCTGGATAGGCCACATCCTATTGTCATCCTGAATTAATCATTTAAAATGCTAGGGACAGATTTATGATAGGTGTATACCTCTTTTGTGCCACTTAGAAAACATTGTCCATGGGGAAATGACTTAAAATGTCCTTAAGACACATGAATGTGTTATTTTAAAACGTTTGCAATTTTTTTGGGTCACTTTCAACATGGCTATGTGACTGAAACAGTCAAAATCTAAATTTGCAATGCACAGGTGGGAGCATATTTACAAGGAATGTGCTTCATGGGGAAAGGTCTTATAATGTAATATGGGAAAAATGACATTAGAGACACTGAAATGCCTTATAGAGAAGCATACACCATTATGTCCTTGTCATAAATTTGCAAACCATTACTTTTCCCCAAAAACGATTTTCAAATTATATTTTGAAAACACTGCACATGTGGAAATTACTTAAAATGTCAATAATTCAAAATTTGCGATTCCTTAAATGCAATGTATCAAAAAAAAAATATGTAAAAAATGATATTAAGGATTTGGAAACTACCACCAACTTCTAGTTTGTGGTAATTTGCGAATTCTTTTCAAAAAGCATTTTTTTCAACAAAAAAAAAAGGTCCCATATGACGCCCATACATGCCATTAGGGCATGTAGGTGTGCCATGTGCTCTCAAATTTCTTTTTCAGGGGTGCAGCAGGGTGTTCTTGAGATACCCCTGCACGCTTGAAAAAAATCCTATTTTGTGATGAGCTAATTGCTAATCACAAATTGCAACCTTAATTCCTATGAGCCTCCTAGCCCATGGAAATGAATGGGTAATTTGCAATTAGCAATTTGCTCATTGCAAATTAGGAATAGTAAAGAATTGCTATTTATTCCTTAAAATTTGCTATTTAGGAAATGGAAAATAGTTTGATGGTACATATGGTGGTTCATCTGTAACAAGATAAGAAGCTTAAGGATACATTTATGATGACTGGTGCAATAAAGTGCACATTACTTACTTCATTGGTAGTCCTTTATATGTATTATCTCCTCTGTATTCTTCATCAAGCGTAACTTTGATCTGCAATCCTGAGTAGGCCTCACCTTAAACAAACCTCTGGATAGGACACACTTTATTGTCATCCTGGATTAATCATTTAAAATGCTAGGGATAGATTTATGATAGGTGTATGCCTTTTTTCTGCCACTGTGCGTCACTTTTATGATGCAGCGGTGGTGCAAAATATTTGCTATGAGGTGACAACATTAAAAATTGATGCATTTAGGCAGATATGTCATGGTGTAAAAAAAAAACGTACCACATAAAACCCAATCAGCAGTAATGCAAAAGATGCACCATGTCGCAAGACAGGCCTCACTTGGGGCCATATGTATCAAGCTAATTAGCATTTGCAAAGATCAAAATTCTATGAATTTCGGCCTTTGCGAATGTTAATTAGACAAATGGTATGTATCAAACAACTTTGATGCAAAATAAGGAGTAGCAAAATTTGCTATTCCTTATTTTGCGATTGCACTGAAGCATTTGTAAATTTTGTGACTACTTAAATGCAATGTATCAAACAAAAACTATGTAAAAAATGACATTAAGGATTTGGAAACTATTGTGGTAAATTAGTGGTAATTTGTGAATTCTTTTCAAAAAGCTTTTTTTCAAAAAAACAAAAGGTGCCATATGACGCCAACACATGCCCTTAGGGCATGTATGTGTGCCATATGCCCCCAAATTTGTTTTTCAGGGGTTTAGCAGGTGTTCTTGAGACACCCCTGCACCCTTGGAAAAATTCCTACTTTGTGATGAGCAAATTGCTAATCGCAAATTAAACCTTCATTCATATTAGCCTCCTAGGCCATGGAAATGAATGGGTAACTTGCAATTAGCAATTTGCTCATCGCAAATTAGGAATGGTAAAGAATCGCTATTTATTCCTTAAAATTCGCTATTTAGAAAATGTAAAATATTTTGATGATACATATGGCAGTTCATCTGTAACAAGATAAGAAGCTTAGGGATAGATTTATGATGACTGGCGCATCACCAGGGATGTGACAGTCATCCTGCGCCACTGTTCCGCCACCCATGTTGTGCTGCATTTACAATGTGGCGCAGCATGGGGCAAAAACGGCACAGATGCGTGACGCATCTGTGCCGTAAAGGTGGTGCATTGCTGGAGTTGTATCGCAAGTGCGATGCAGCTCCAGCAAGGCTCAGGGGTGCCCCATCTCCACAATGCTGCGTCAAGACCTATGCCAGCTTCAATCAGGCGCAGGGTTTTGACGCAGCTTTCTCCTATCTGATTGTAAATGCGGCACACCATGGGTGGTAAAGCAGTGGTGCACATTAACTGGTGCATGCCTGGGGATGTGCCATTTAATATAAATCTGCACTTTAACATTTGAGTATGTGCAGGGGACACAGAGTCGTTGAGGCTTATCCAAGGTTAAGAAGAGATGAGTCCTGTTCAGTGAAAAATTAGACATAGGCTTCACCTGCTCAGCATTGCTGGACATGGCTAAATAATAGCTGCAAAATGTTAATCTTGTTAAACAATTTTACTATTATAATCTCTGAGATTTGTTTCTTACTCTGCAACATCTCATTGTTGTTATCTTTCTTTAAAGATAAAGACAACATCAACATGAGCGACAATCAGCAATCAGTTGATTTTGACCTCATCATTGAACTCGTAATTGAAACATCAGTGGATGTTGATCCCTTGGATGATTTAAATCCTGAGGATGAAGAAGAGCGTGATGAGGATGCAGATTTGTCCGAATTATATGATATAGGATGGGAAGCTGACCTGCTTGAGCCTTTGGAATTATAAACATTTATTTTTAAAATTTATAATCAATAAAAAGTAAAAAGGTAAACCGTTTAATTTAAAAATAAAGACACCTTCAAAAACAGGTCATGTGTAGTGTCTTCAATAAAATATTAAAATATGCTCATAAAATTAGATCAGATTCACATATAAAATAGCATAGGTAACATAAATATAAATGTCATTTCTTTTCTGGTATTTCTGTATTGTAAAAATGGCAATGACTAAAAAATCTTCAAATTAAAATGTCAAGTAGTGTGTTATGTTTTTGATCACTATTACTGATTTACTGTTTGATAATAATGTTTATTAACATTTTTTATTATATTTTTCCTCAGATTCAACTGCAGATCATTTCAAGATTTTAATATGCCTACAACACAAAGACAGATAAAGGCTGCAAAACGTCAAAGACAGCAGGAGAAAAAAAAATGCAGCAGTCCTCTAACAAAAAGATTTCTCAAGCCACGAAGAAAGCACCGGGTAAGAGCTCTAAATATTTCATAAGAAATATTTGTAATAAAAAAAATATTACTACAGAAAATGTTTCAGTCCATAACATGAGGAGTAAATCAAATGGAAAGAAAAGGACAATGGAAAATGTTACTGCTAGAGCAAGAGATAAATCTGTGCATGATAGTAGAAGGAAACAACAGTTTAGGGAGATTCGTAAACGAATGTTCCGCAACAGGATAATTGGCAATTTGTTAAAAAATATTAAGAAAGGTCAACAGAAACTAGTTTTTTATAAGAGAAAAAAAAAAGTTGAGAAAGTTATTGATCAGGCATTTGAAATTAAACGTAAGTTATTTATTTTGATAATCAATAGAATTAGGAAACTAAACAAGGCAATTTTTGATTTCAAAAGAAATAGTAGATGGAAGAGAATAGTTAATCGTAGTAATTTTTGTGAAGTTTTTTCTGGAGAATGGATGCATAGTTCAAGCTGTGAGGCATTTTTTAATGAAGAGAGTTATTTCCAGGATAATGATTTGGTGCATGCAGTTGACATCAGTGGTCGTGCTTATGAAGTGAAAGATGGTTGTCCAGTTGAAAAAGAAAAACTTGTGACAACAGAGGCAGAAGAGTTGTTAGGTAATGAGGTTTTAGGAAGACGTGCTAAGGGTCCTGTGTACACCTGGAAGTGTAGTAGTATTTGCAGTGTGCGACAGGATTCCATCAATTTGCTTTGTGATTTTGTACGGTCATTTAACAAAAAAAGTTTGAAGCAGAAAATGAGGTTGTTGCAAGAATTAGATCCTTGCAGAGTAAGAGAAGTGACAGGTTTGCATGGTCATTCACTGGCTTGTCTTTCCAGGAGAGTATGCCAGAGTGTTTTTCATCACTTCAGGATGCTAGCAGTGCATCATAACAAAGTGAGGAAGTTAGTTAGACTGTTGTATTATGCTAAGAGTCCAGCAATTATGCTGAAACAATTATGCGCTGCTCTTTTGCATGGTTCTGAAATAGATGTGAAGAATATATGTGAAGAAATTGAGTTTTGTTACTTTGGAAGTAAAGAGGAGAATGTTGAAATTGAGCAAGAAGTAGAGGGTCATTTGGAAGATAGTGTACATGTTTCCAGTACAGATAATTTCCAGAGGGAAATTGCGACGTTTGACATGAAATCAAGTGAGAGGCCTAATTTCACTTGTGTGTGTTGTAGACGCACTTATTATAAGAATCAGACTAAGTTAGTGGATTTATATGCAAAAAGTGAAAGGGAAAATAATAGTGAATGGAAGGATTTTGCAACATACTTGATGGTAGAAAATTGTTTTGATTTGGGATTGGATCAACGTGTGTGTACTTATTGTTGTAACAAATTAAAACAAAACCAGATGCCTGCTAGAGCAGTTCATAATAATCTGGAATTGGTTGAGATTCCTTCTGAATTGAAGGACTTAAATACTTATGAATCTATTTTGATTCAAAGTATCCATCCCTTTCAGGCTATTGTAAGAATGGAGCCAAAGACAGGGAAATTGCCTCCATCAGATTTACAGAGAGGATTAAAGGGAAGAGTTGTTTATTTGCCTCTAGATTTCAAGAAAAACATTAACACAATTGGAGTAGAAAAAGTGGAAGAGGAACCTCTGGTTATCTTAGTTAATGGGGTTCCGACAAAGAATAAGAAAATATGGCAAGATTTAGTAGATGTTAGGAAAGTTAAAAAGGCAACATTGTATTTGAAAAAAAATAATAAATACTATAAGAATGTATATGTTGCAGAAGAGGAAGTAAGTGAGGAAGAGGATAGCGATTTGTGTGCTGGTCAAATTGAGAAAGTAGAACCCTCTACTAGTGAGGAAATATATGAACATTATAGTGTTCATCCTTTGCATTCGAAGGAAGTCATGGGGAATGCTATTGAGTTGTTTCAAATGAAACAAGCCAAAGGGAGTCCCATTAGTGTTTGGGAGGAAAGTTTGGAAGCTCGGTGTTTCCCACAGCTTTTTCCAACAGGTCAGGGAGGAAGATATGATGAGCGACCTCATCAAATTCCTGCTTCTGAATACCGGACTTTGCGATTGTATGCAGGAGATGCTAGGTTTCGACAATGCATTCCCTATTTGTTTCATCTCCTGTTTGAAAGCGATCTGTCTGGACTGTCATATGCAGTGAACCACATCTTGAAAAGTGGTATACACATGCAAAACATCTCTGCAAGTGACTTTATGGATAAAGTGAATGTCCAAGATAGTATTTTGGATTCTCACCTGATTAATCTCATGGCGTGTCAGCGTGGTACTAATGAGTACTGGTACCGTCGTCATGGTGATTTAAAATGTATGCTGAGGAACTTAGGTACTCCCACATGGTTTCTCACTCTGAGCTGTGCCGAGTATGGCTGGGAAGACTTACTTGAATTTCTACGAGAGGCAAATGCTAACGTAGAAAACATCGAATTCAAGACACCCGGAGAACTGTGCTCTTTGGATCCAGTCAATGTATGTAGGTACTTCAATCATAGATTTGAAGCTATGATGTCTTTCATCATGAATAAGAAGAATCCACCTCTTGGAGAGGTGTTGGATTTCTTCTGGAGAAAGGAGTACCAAGCAAGAGGTGCTCCTCATATACATATGTTGCTGTGGATCAAGGATGCACCTAAATTTGGAACGGATCCAGAAGACTCAGTGATGAGTTTCATCCAACAGTATTCTACGTGTGCTGTTCCAAACGCAAAGGAGAAGAAAAGCCTAAGAGAAAAAGTTCTGCGTTTCCAAAGCCATCGATGTGGAAAGTACTGCCGACGTAAATTCCGAAACAAAGACAAGTTCTACACCAAATGTCGTTTCGGCTTTCCACGACCGGTGATTTCTAAAGGAAGAGTAAACAGTTTGATGTCTTCGCTGCGACACAATGTGATGAAGAAATCACCTAAAAACACATACAATTTGAAGAGGAACGAAGAGTCCAAGTACATCAACGACTACAACCCGGTGATTTTGTCCATGTGGAATGCTAACATGGATATACAGTTTGTGGCTGATAACTGTATGGCTGTGGCTCGGTATGTGACGTCTTACATCACCAAAAAAGAGAAGACAGAATTGAAGGATATGTGGGAGGACATTTCCCATGAAAAGAGCCTCAGCAAGAAGTTGTACAGTTTCAGTCTGAAGATGTTGTCGCATCGAGAAATCGGAGCGTACGAATGTTCTGACCGGTTGTCTTCAGCAAGTCTCTATGCCAAGTCCAGGAGTATCGTTTGGGCGAGTCTTGGTCTTGCTGCAACGCGTAATCGAGTTCTCAAACCTGTGCGGGAAATTGAGTATTTGGCGGAAAAGGAGCCAAACAGTACCGACATTTTGAAGACAAACATGTTGGATACATATTATCCAAATCGAAGCAGTCACCTAGAGAATGTTTGTCTGTATGAGGTTCTGCAAAATTACATGTTCAAGAGGAACATCAAAGAAGATACTGAGAAAGGAGTGTATGCTGTAATAGGAAGTGAGGGATGTCTGGTCAAGCAAAGAAAATGCCACTTGATAAACCATCGAAAATTGAGTGGCGAATCTCCTGAAAAAAAGGAGTTTTTCTATTTAGCACTTTTGCAACTTTTCAAGCCTTGGCGTGCAGAAGAGGAACTGCTTGGAGATTTCCACTGTTATGAAGAGTCTTTCAATGCCGCCAAGGAGACCATAGAATGTCCTGCTTTTCCCAAATATGTAGAAATGTTGAATGCGGAAATTGAGCAGGAAGCAACGATTGCAGCCGAGATTGCCAGAGACAGTTCTCAGGACAGTCAGAGTTCTGCTTCATTGAGTCAGGATCCACTAGGAGGACCTCTTATTGAAAATGAAGCTGCCACTGCTATGAATGAAGTGGAAAGAGCCATGGCACATGCTCAAGAGGATGCGGTTAACTTAGAAGAGTTGGAAAGGCAACTCAACGTTGAGCAGAGGAAAATATATGACGAAGTTACCATGCAAATTGATCATGGATTAAGTCATGATAAGAAAGAGTGCTCATGTACGTCGTTGAAGCCTGTCCGACTGTACGTGAGTGGAGAAGCGGGAACTGGAAAAAGTTTCCTCATTAAAGCAATTTCATGCTATTTGCAGGAAAGGACAGAGTCATCGCTGTCTTGTGTTGTCACTGCTCCAACTGGACTGGCAGCACATAATATTAAAGGGATTACTTTACATCGTTTACTGATGCTGCCAGTGGAGCATGACAACAAATTAGAATATCACAAGCTATCTGGAGATGCTTGTTTTGAAGTTTCAAGAATCTTGAGGAAAATGAAACTTCTTATCATTGACGAAGTAAGCATGGTTTCCAATGTCATGCTTGCCTTTGTGCATTTGAGGATGCAAGAAGTTCTCAAAACAGAGTATGATGTGTTATTTGGTGGCAAACACATCATTGTTTTCGGAGATCTTCTACAGCTGACACCAGTGAAAGGGCAACCTGTGTTCAAAATGCTCACGCATGAAGATACCAGGAAGTGCCTAGGCAGCATTGGCAACGTCAATATATGGTTAAACTTCAATTATGCTGAACTGCATGAAAATATGCGTCAGGCGAAGGATGAAGTTTACAAGACTATTCTACAAGATGTTAGAATTGGAAAAGTGACCGAGCATGGGAAAGAAGCTTTACATGCACGATTACTGTCAAATTTGTATCCAGAACAAGATGTTGTGCCTGAGAATATTTTTCAGAAAATTACTGATAAGAAATCTGGAATATGTTTGATGCCAACTCTTGCAGAATGTGCCAAATTCAACAACAAAATGTTGAATTTAGAAAAGCAAGAGATTGTGAAACTGGAAGCTATTGACAGAGTAGAGCATATGGGATCAACAATTATTTTGTCTGAGAATCTGAAAACAAAATTGGATTCATTAGAGAAGACTATATCTAAAACTGCAGGTTTTGAAAAGACTCTGAATGTGTGCTTGAACTGCCGTATAATTTTAAGAAGGAATTTACATGTTGAAAGAGGTCTGGTAAATGGGTCAATGGGTAATGTTGTTGATTTTGTAAAATACAGAAATAGAGATGGAATTGAATTTTTAAAAAATAAATTTGATGGCATTGAGGAAGTACAGCTAATTGGTCGTTGCTCTGCTAGATTTTTGCTTGTGAAAGACTTATATGTTCGCCGTAAGCAGTTTCCTGTTTGCTTGGCATATGCGGTGACAATCCATAAATCGCAAGGTTTAAGTGTAGACTGTGCATTGGTGAATATTGGCAGTTCTGTGTTCAAGGAGGGTATGGCATACGTGGCATTGTCACGAGTTAGAACTTTATCGGGATTGTACTTGATTGAGTGTGATGTCACAAACATTTGTGCGGATCTAGATTGTGTTAAGGAATACAATAGGTTAAGAAGAGAGTATGCGCCACATTTGCCTCAGTATCCTTTGTTTGAGAAACGTGTGGTAGGCCGGAAACGAAGAAATGTGACCAATACTGGGGAGGTTGTAGCAAAAAGACGAAAAGTCGATGAACCTAAAATTACAAGCAGAAACAAAGAGGATTCTGTTGAAGATGTTGTTGGTTTTCAGTTTGAAAACAGTTCTGGTGTCAACTGCTATGCTAATGTAGTAATTAATGTTTTGTTTTCTCTAAAAAATGTAAAAGAAGAGATTGTGGTCAATTCTGATCAAAGATTTTGCAGTTTGTTAAATTCTGTGTTAGAGAAATGTACCACTGATAGAAGAAACATAGAAAGTGTGTCTGAAATTAGAAATCTGTTAGATAGATGTTCAGGCCAAACACAATTCTCTCAAAATATTCAGCAAGATTGTCAGGAGTTTTTAATGTATATGCTTGATGTATTACATGCTGAAGGTGTAGATGTAGATCAGCTGTTTGGGCTTTCTTATCAATGGCAGCATGACTGCGAGAACTGTATGGTATCAAGTACTACTAGTGTAGACTCAGAAATATTTATATATTTAACTTTGCCAGACAGTAAATCAGTCTCCTTTAATAAGCTAGTAAAAGCTGCTAATCACAACATGGAGTGTAGCCAATGTAAATCTGAAATGATGTCCACATTATTTATACGAACATATGGCCAGTACGTCATTTTAATGTTCCAACGATGTAGGCCTGATGGAACAAAATTGACAACTTTAATAAAAATTTTTGTAGCTTCGCAGTTGTCAATATCAGGAAGGACTTTTGTAACTACAGCAATTATATATCATGACGGCCCTTCAATATCATCAGGACATTACACAGCTTATTTAAAGTCTAGAAATGGCTGGTCATTCTGCAATGATTCTGTTTTAATTTTCAAAAAAAAATTGCCGTATGACCTTAAAAACTCTTACCTGGTGTTTTTAAAACCAAAATTTTAGGGAAATAATCTCGGGATGTGCTCTGTGGAATTTCAAGAAGTTCTAATGGCTCCTACACAATTTGGCCTTGAGGATAAGTGTAGTTCAGAGACATAACTTCTAATCATAGGATTGGACATCATGGAGATATATGTGCACTTTGAATGAGTTCAGAAAAACTGTTTCTTTTCATAAGCTAATTGAAGCAGCCAATCAAAACATGGAGTAGAGGGAATGTAAGTCTGCAATGCTGTCTACTGTTTTACATTGCTTTGAGATTAAAAGTGATGTAGAGAATTAAATAATTGTACTACTCATAGAGGTAGTGTAAGTCTGCTTCATATTAAGCAGTATCAGTGTCATAGGAAATGTAGAACATGACTGAGCAAGAAGGGGAAGATATTACTATTCCAGGATTGTGAAAATGATCTTCAACATTTTAATTGTGAAAGTTGCGGAAATGCCAAATGATGGGATTGGCTTACAAGAAATCCAAGAGTTATAAATATCTCTGACTAGATTTGGCCTTGTGGAAAATAGTGGTACAGAGCAAGAAGTCATTTATTGCATGTAACGTGTTTTTAAAAACGATGGAGGTTTTCTTTCAGAAAGTGGCGGGCTGAAAGTAATAACAGCACAAAAGAGTGTAAGCTGTTCATAGGACATCCTTGGACGTCATGGAAAGTAAGTTAACTTTAAGGAGTTCTGAATTTTAATTTCTGATGTTGTATGGGTTTTTTAAACACAATCATTTTGATTGTGTTTTTTTTTCCCCCGCTGTTACATGATGAATACCTTCAAGTCACTGTTTTTAGTGAATTTTGATACATTCTGAGAACAGCAAAAATAAACCATTTAAGATGTATAATTAATTCTGTACTGTTTGCATTTATGATGTATATGTAGAACTGTGTAGGAGGCATGGAGAAGGTGAGGCTTCTGTAAGTGTCAAAGTTGTTGCATGCAGTGCTGCACTTCTGCGTATTCTTTGATATGCTAGACTACATCTGCACAATGAGATAAATAAGCAAAGGAAACACAAGTGACGTGATTGTGAAATGAGCAAAATAAATTGCATGTATTTCAATTACATCATGTGTGTTTCCTATCATTACGAATCACATTGTGCAGATCAAGTTTAGGTCTGTCCAGGGAAACATAGGAGGTTTGGACTTTGTTGAAGATTGCAGTGGACATGACTCACTTCATTGGTAGACCTTCACATGTATTATGTCCTCTATTCTCTTCAACAACTCGAAATTTCATCTGCAACCCTGAGTAGGCCTCACCTGAAACAAAACTCTGGATAGTAGACATCTTATTGGCATCCTGAAGCAATTATTTTAAATGTTAGTGTCTTGCGACACTTTTCTGAGACAACAGCAATGCAAAAGATGCACCATGTTTTAAGATAGGCCTCACTTCATCTGCATCAAGATAGTGTTAGTTTAAAATGTATATCTTTAGGACTGTGTAGCTTCTGTAAGTGTCAAAGTTATTGAAAAACTGTTTGTCCTTCAATCTTTGCCCTTGTCTTTTGTAATTTTTTAATACATGTTTTTATATTTTTCAAATGTTTGTTCTCTCTTTCACAGATTGAAAGTATAAAAATAAAAAGTGAGGAATTTAACGACAATTATAAGGTAAGTATTTTGTACTCTTTTCGTTACATTTCTATCACATTGAACTACTATTAGTTCCACTGCTTCATTTCTTTAATCCTCAGTTTCCTGCCTTTGCTACTTCCCTCATTCCTTTCTCTATTACCTACTTACTCAACTCCTTCCACTTTTTTTCTCAGTCCCTCTCTTCTCATAGTTCCTCACTCTTGTTCACTCACTCCGTCTCTATTACTCTTAGTGTCTTTGACTGATCACTGTATCACTATTTGTTCATAATGCTTTCTCTGTGTAGTTGAAGCACACTAAGGGGCATATTATGAATGCAGCCAATAAAATTATTGCTCTTTTTATTGGCAGAAAACTGGTGCAAAAGCGGCTTTAGCGGCAGTTTTCTGCCGCAAAAGCAGCTTTAGCGACACATTTCTGCCGATAAAAGCTGCAAAACTTTTATTGCCTATGTTGATAATATGCCCCTATGTTATTTACATTAGGGCTATATTGTCCAGTATAACAATCAAAATTGCTCTCCAAAGACACCAGGCAAAGCAGACGCTCCCTGAAACAGATCACCAAGCGCAATTTACCCTACTTACAATCTAGCCTGTTCTCTGTCGAGACTTTAGCAATCTTTAGAGCACAAGATAAGATTTTTTTACATGGAAGAGCCATACGTATTGCAATTCTACTTAAGAAACAAGCATTGGCATAGACAATAGGTCTCGCCTTTGGGACCTTATACGTGTTTAGCCATGCAACAGTTGATGTTGCTGCACCAAGGATATTATGCTGCATAACTAAAGACTTAGAAGGTCCAAAAGTCGATACCTATTGGCTATGCCAATGCTTGTTTTTCTTTCACTTCGTTATCTATTTTGTTTTTCACAATTATACCATCTTCTGTCTGTTCTTTGGTAAATAGATCTATTAAATAGTATCTCTTCTTTACTCCCTATAGCTGTCTTTCTTGAAACATCACTCTCTGTTTACTTTCCTTATACTTACTCTTTTTTTTAAAAAAGTTTTTTTTTTGGTTAGCTCCCGGTACGCGTACCGGGAAGCTAAACCGGAAGCGAACCAAAAGAAATAGAGCTTGCCAGAGTGCTAAACATTCTAGCAATTTTTTTGGAAAGGGAAGGTAGTTCTGAAAAGAACTTTTTTTTTTATATTTTTGTTGTTTTATATTTTTTTTGTATTTTTTGAACATTTTTTGTTTTTTTTGTATTTTTTGAACGATTTTATATTTTTTTTGGTTTTTTTGGGGGGGGGGGAACAACAAAAAACAGGCGTTGAAAAGGGCTCAACAGGAGCAAAAAAAAATTACTGGGGGCGGTTAGGGCAATTATGATTGTCATAAGCCAGGTTGATGGCATTAATACTCATGTTACCACATGATATCAACGCACCACAGTGCATACAAGTATGTTTCATGTGCCCAAAATTCTCTTGGATGTTTGGCACAGTTTCCCGTGCCTCTGCTGGTGTCAATGATATTGACGATGTTGACCTGGCCACAGGAGTTGCTGTTGGGTTTTGTTCCATATCCCGTATTTCCGCCCGGCTGTAATTAAGTGGATGCTTCCTGGTCATGTGCCTATGCATGGTATAGTTCCCATAGCTATACTTTTTATCAGTCCCTCTTGATAATTTCTCTTTGCAGATGAGGCAGGTGACATACCTCGCATTCACTTTCTTTTGCCCTGGAGGGATTGAATAAAACTGCCAGATGAAACTGGCTTTCCTATGGGAAACCCGGGGCACCTCTTCCAAGAACTGTGGTTCTTCTCTCTCCTCTTCCTCTAGTTCTTCCTCTTCCTCCTCTGTGTTGGTGATCACCTGGGGAGGTGGTCCTCTCTTCCCATGAGGAGGTGGAGGTGGTGGTGGGGGTGCACCAGCTGAAGCAAGTACTGAAGTCATTTCTCAAGTATTAATAAAGGTCTTCCTCTCACAATGATGAAAGTCAGAGTGAGGAAAGAAGGAGGGGTTTTCATCATTTGGAAAAAACAATACTTCTCAACCAATGAAAAGTGTTATTTTTAGGTCACCTGACCTAGCCTTCCATAATTATGAAACTAAAAGTGAAATGAACCAATGAAAAGCTTTATTAACAAGTCACATGACTCTAACTTTCATGTTACGCGCTGCGGAACGCTCCCCGGTTAGCTTCCGGTTCGCTGCGCTTCGCGCCTCGGTCCGCGCCCAGGGACACTTCCGGGTGCGCTAACGCAGTACGTCACAAGACGCATTTCGCGGCAACGCGATACGTCGCGCTTTCGCGCCGCGGATCGCTTCCGGGGAGTTGCGTTTCGCGCCTCGGTCCGCGCCCCGGGGCACTTCCGGGTGCGCTAACGCAGTACGTCATAAGACGCATTACGCGGCAACGCAATACCGTCACTATGTTGATTTGTTACCGGTTCGCGGACGGGATCGCGGAATCGAATTGAGCTAACTGGAAGCTTCCCGGTTAGCGGACCGGGAGCGAAACCAAAAAAATATTAAAAAAAAATTATTAATAAACATATAAAATATATTTTTGGATTTAAAGAAGAATACATTTTACTTCTGTAGATATTAGCTTTTAAAAAACCAATGAAATTCACTGAAAAAACCATAGGTTATAGACCATATATAGTTAGGAATTAGCATTTACAAAACCTTGAAAATTCACTGAAAAAACCATAGGTTATAGACCATATATAGTTAGGAATTAGCATTTAAAAAACCTTATTTTACTCACACAAAACCATTGAAATTCCATATATAGTTAGTTGTACTAACTATATATCGCGCACCCGCAATCCACTGCTGATGATGTCACATATTACATCATTCATGACATGGTCAGTGACATCACTGATGACATCACTGATGACATCTCAAATGACATCACTGATGACATCACTGATGACATCTCAAATGACATCACTGATGACATCACTGATGACATCTCAAATGACATCACTGATGACATCACTGATGACATCTCAAATGACATCGCTGATGACATCACTGATGACATCTCATTTGACATTACTGATGACATCACTGATGACATCATTCATGTGATAATACGATGAAGCTCTTCAGACTCTAATATAACCTTAGATACAGTAAGTGTAAACAGACACTCACAGACTGTCACTCATCCATAGAGTTACACACACACCTAGTCAGTCATGGAAAGAATCAATCACACATCCATTTTCTCAACTATACAGTTATACACACCTTACTTATTCAAAGATATACTAACACATATTTACTCTCTTATACAATCCCTGATACAAGTTCACAATGATCCATACAGCCACTCACACATTCACTGGCTCTTATGCACAGTTATTTATATATGTCAACTCTCACATGTACTGTTTTTTACATATGTACTTACTTTTACATGCAGCACTGAGATATCCATTCACTCACCCATACACTCATGCACACAGTCAACCGCCCATACAGCTGTTTCCACATGCACTTTTGAACCCATACATCTAGTGAATCAACTGCTCACACATCTATGCACAGAGTCATACACCTACCAGCCACCCATACACACTCTCAGTCTCCCATACAAATACGTAGGAAACCAATCAATAACGCATATAGTTAATCATATAGCTAATGATCAACACATGCAGCAGTTTATAGAACAACAAAGATAATGATGCACAAATTGAGACAGTTTAGTCACTAACCCATGCACTCAGTGAGACACATTTAACCACTCACTCATACAGTCAGTCATGCACCTAATAAATCCTTCATCCAGACATTTATAAATCCACTAATTCTTAAATATGTAAGACATATTTTAACTTTACAGAAACATACAGTCACTGGATGACGTCATCAGTGATGTCATCAGTGATGTCATTTGAGATGTCATCAGTGATGTCATCAGTGATGTCACTGACCATGTCATGAATGATGTAATATGTGACATCATCAGCAGTGGATTGCGGGTGCGCGATATATAGTTAGTACAACTAACTATATATGGAATTTCAATGGTTTTGTGTGAGTAAAATAAGGTTTTTTAAATGCTAATTCCTAACTATATATGGTCTATAACCTATGGTTTTTTCAGTGAATTTTCAAGGTTTTGTAAATGCTAATTCCTAACTATATATGGTCTATAACCTATGGTTTTTTCAGTGAAAATATATATATATATATATATATATATATATATATATATATATATATATATATATATATATATATATATATATGTATATATATATATATGTATATATATATATATATATATATATATATATATATATATATATATATATATATATATATATATATATATATATATATATATATATATATATATATAAATAAGAAAAAGCAATCCGAGTGCATACACGCGCAAATGTGGACGCGGCCTCTTCGTTAAGCTGGTGTCAATTGTCAAATTTATTCATGCAAACGGTGCTGTCTCTGACGTGTTTCAGCCACAGCCGGTGGCCTTGATCACATATAATATATAATAGTTTGTGTGTATATAAATATATATGTGTGTGTGTGTGTGTGTGTGTGTGTGTATGTATATATATATGTGTGTATATATATATATACATATATGTGTGTGTGTGTGTATATATATTTACTAAAAAACAAGGGTTTCAGAGACATTATAGTTAGGGTCAGTTTTTACTCATACAACGCCAGAGAATTTACCTGAGTTAACTATAACTCGCGCCCCAGCAATGCACCACTTATGATTTCACATATTGCATCACTCATGACATGATCAGTGATGATATCATCCACAGCATCTCTGACGTGCCCATTCACACCCCTATAGAATCATTTATACACCCACTAACATTCCCAAACAGCCATTCACAAACCCCTGCACAGAGCCATACCAGTACTTACACACCCACTCACTGATGCATAGATCTACACACGCATCCACACACTCACTCATACTGCCACTCATACACCCACTCACCTACTAATACAGCTATTGACATGTCCACTCCACACCCATAGAGGCACTCACACACTGAGTGAGTCAGCCATAGAACTAGTCACACACCTAGACACTCACCCACACAGTCAATCACACAGCCACTTACTCACCCAAACAGTTACACACACACCCACTTACTTACTCATACAAATAGTAACACATACTCACTCACCAATACAGTTAGTGACAGAAGCACACCTTTACAGTTACCTGGATTCCTGTATCTCCTTGCTGTGCTTTCTGTCGTCTTGCTGCTGTCTTGCCCGGAGACCCTAGGGGTAAATCTCGCACTCCAACTAACTCTTTGCCATCCTCGCGGACCGCGGACTGCCGGGGCACTACATCCCCCAGAAGGCAGTGCAGTCTCGCAAGAAGAGCCGCGAGAGGACCAGCGCTACCATTTAAATTCAGCTGGGAGCCCCTGTGGCGCGGGACGGCTTTACAGTTACCTGGATTCCTGTATTTCCTTGCTGTGCTTTCTGTCGTTTTGCTACTGTCTTGCCCGGAGACCCTAGGGGTAAATCTCGAGCTCCAACTAACTCTTTGCCATCCTCGCTGACCGCGGACTGCCGGGGCACTACATCCCCCAGAAGGCAGTGGACCAGCGCTACCATTTAAATTCAGCTGGGAGCCCCCGTGGCGCGGGACGCGCGCGGGCTCACCTGCCCTTCAGGAAGAGGCCGGGCAGGGCTCACCCTCTTGGCTTCGTCTTTAAGAACAGTGCGATACGGGCAAGTAAGACTCTTTACTATTCGTGTTATTAGTCCTGCTGTATTGAGAACAATGGTGCATATTATCAAGTGTGGCGATAGGGAATTTTCGCCGCTTTAGCGGCCGTTTTTGGCCGCTAAGCAGTGATAATTCTATCGCCCTATTAGCAAGCTGTCACTAACAGCAGTTATCGACAGCTGTTAGGTGATAGCGAGCAGTTTGGGGCCCGCTTTGCATGTTAGCGATATTTATCGCTAATGATATGCAAAGTGGGCGTACCCAAACTGTTAGCGACTGAAAACAGTCGCTAACATCGCTATCGCCTATTAGCAAGGCAGGCGTAGGGGTATCTTATGAAGCGATGATTTACAGTGACTTTTGAAGATAGCACAGGTGGGGAACAACCATTACAACTCAGGTTTTACCACGTGTTGCTTTTACATCGCATGCATTACCACGCATACCATTACAACGCATGTGCTTTTACAAGGCATGCGACGTAATGTGTAATGGCGGCGGCGGCGGGGGCGGCTATCCACGTCGTTGTGAGGAAACTTAGGCTGTTTCCTCACAACGACGTGAAGC
This sequence comes from Lissotriton helveticus, assembly GCF_964261635.1. Taxonomy (NCBI): domain Eukaryota; kingdom Metazoa; phylum Chordata; class Amphibia; order Caudata; family Salamandridae; genus Lissotriton; species Lissotriton helveticus. The sequence continues at coordinate 481,673,883 of NC_136057.1, read as the reverse complement.
AAGCAGGCAGGAGGAAGCAGGATCCGACCGCGATGCTGGAGAGGAGAGAGGTAAGGGGGTTTGTGCATGGGGTGGGGGTTACTTTCAAAGGGTTTAGGGTAGTTTAAATGTAGTGTTTTTTTAAACACGTTTTAGTGTGTCTTGTGGTGTTGTCGTGTTTGTTTAGTGTAGTGTATTAGGGAGGGTAGTGTAATGTTTATGTAGTGTAGTGATTTAGGTTTTAGGGTAGTGTAATGTTGTAGTGTTTGTTTATTGTAGTGTATTAGGGTAGTGTAGGGGTGGGAGTAGTGTGGGTAGCGTAGTAGTGTTTTAGGGTTTAGGGTAGTGTACGGGTGGGAGTAGTGTAGGGGTGGGAGTAGTGTGGGTAGCGTAGTAGTGTTGTAGGGTTTAGGGTAGTGTAGGGGTGGGAGTAGTGTGGGTAGCGTAGTAGTGTTTTAGGGTTTAGGGTAGTGTAGGGGTGGGAGTAGTGTGGGTAGCGTAGTTGTGTTTTTGGGTTTAGGGTAGTGTAGGGGTGGGAGTAGTGTGGGTAGTGTAGTAGTGTGGTAGTGTTTTTGGGTTGGGGTAGTGTAGGGGTGAGAGTAGTGTGGGTAGCGTAGTAGTGTTTTAGGGATTAGGGTAATGTAGGGGTGGGAGTAGTGTGGGTAGCATAGTAGTGTTTTAGGGTTTAGGGTAGTGTAGGGGTGGGAGTAGTGTGGGTAGTGTAGTAGTGTTTTAGGGTTTAGGGTAGTGTAGGGGTGGGAGTAGTGTTGGTAGCGTAGTAGTGTTTTAGGGTTTAGGGTAGTGTAGGGGTGGGAGTAGTGTGGGTAGTGTAGTAGTGTGGTAGTTTTTTTGGGTTGGGGTAGTGTAGGGGTGGGTGTAGTGTGGGTAGGGTAGTAGTGTTTTAGGGTTTAGGGTAGTGTAGGGGTGGGAGTAGTGTGGGTAGCGTAGTAGTGTTTTAGGGTTTAGGATAGTGTAGGGGTGGGAGTTGTGTGGGTAGTGTAGTGGTGTGGTAGTGTTTTTGGGTTGGGGTAGTGTAGAGGTGGGAGTAGTGTGGGTAGCGTAGTAGTGTTTTAGGGTTTAGGGTAGTGTAGGGGTGGGAGTAGTGTGGGTAGTGTAGTGTGGGAGTGTTTTTGGGTTAGGGGTAGTGTAAGGGTGGGAGTAGTGTGTTGTGTAGGTGTAGGGGTAGGGTTGTCACTTTCCTTGCATACTTTTACCACAAGTATAGCTTTACCACGCATACCATGCGTGGTAAAGGCATACTCGTGGTAAAAGTATGCGATGTAATGAAATGCGATGACATTGCGTAGTAATACCCGCGTTGTAATGGCATGCGTGGTGTTAGTCATACATCCAGCACAGGCATCACAGAGTGGTCCTTATCTTTGGTTTGGAGGCAGTCCCTTTCCGTGATACTTGGTTGTCTAATTTGTGTAAACTGTTCATGTCGTATGAAAATACCCTTGTTCCCACCCCTTGCTCATTTGGAACGGATATAGGGTCAGAACCCTGAGTCTTGTTACTGAATATAAAATCTTCGATTAGAGCCAGTCTGGTCTTTATTTGTTCTAGATTGACTCTCAGATAAAGGTCCAACCTTTCCACTAAGGTAGTTAAATTGTTATATCGCCACTAAGTGGATTGGGTTTACTGCGGGTCTCGGTTGTGTTCTGAGAAGGACCCCTCCACAACCCGGTCTTTACTTGGTTGCGCTGCTTCGGGGTTATTGGAGCAATGGCTTCCACAGTATTTTTCCCCCTCTCGGAAGTAGTTTTACCTGCGTCTACACTCTCTACTGGTGCGGGATTCCTTTGTTTTTTCTGGGGAGGTTGCGTAAGTGAGTCAGAGTCGCTTATTGAAATCTCCTCTAAAGTGTGTTGGATAAAGCCGTTGGTGACACTTTTTGGAACAGCAGGTAATTTCGATAAAGCCTCGTTGTCTAGTTGGTCTGGTTCAGTGGTAGACTTTGAGGTACCTGCCTCGAGGGATTCTTCTACTGTTAGAATCTGCTTGTTGAAAGCCCCCATGGCTCCAGTGAGGAAGCTCAATAGAGATTGTTGGGAGTCTGCTTGAGTTTTCCTCCCTGCACTTCGATTGGGACTACTCGTTTTTCTTTTACCTATTTACAAAGAACAAACTATCTTGGTTTAAAGTTGATATGATTAGCCCGCCCACCCTTAGAGGGGCAACCAGGTCCACAAACGAGTATTTAAATATATATAGTTAGAACACACTCAGGGGTTAGAGTCAATTTTGAGAGTATATTGGGGCATATTACCAACAAGTAGCGATATTTATCGCTGAGCATCGCCAAAATTTATCGCTGAGATAACGTGCTATTAGCAACGTTTATCTCCAAAGCGATACATTTTCCGGCGATAGCGGCAAAATGCGTGAATATCGCTGAGAATACAGCGATATTCACGCATTAGCGACGAAATGCTCTTAGCCATGTTATCGACCTACCATTGGATAACATGGCTAAGAACTGGTCTGGGCAGGTGTTAGTATTTGGAGATATTCGCGCTTATATTTCCTCTTTTTTAATATTTTTATTGAAACATTTTTCCCCCATTTTCTTTATAACATGAGCAGGGCACAGTAACATACAAAACCATAGAACATAAAATCATACATATATATTCCAATATTCGACTAAACAAATTCTTCATCTTTCATCAAACATTTCCTGACTTCCATCGAATGAAAGGACCCCAAATTTGCATACCCAATTTCTTACCCTTTTTTCCCTTCCTAGAATATATAGCTGTTTCCAGTTTTTGTATTGATAATACTTTACCCAGCCATTGATGATATGATGGAGGATTAGGATCAAGCCAAGCAGAAGCCACTAACAATCTCAGAATTGCCATTGCTACAAATATAACGTTTTTACAGTTTGATTGCCCATCAAGACTAACCCCAGTAACATAACAGCTGGGGTTAACTCTATTGTTGTTGATAATGCATTTTGGAAAAAATTCACGATATCCTGTTTCGTCTTGTCCAGATGGGGACAGACCGAAAAGATATGTATCAGATCAGCATCTATGCTACCACATCTAAAACACGTAGTACCGGAAATGCCCCCCCACTGGGCAATCTTAGCGGGTGTATAGTATAGATGGTATAATATCTTGTGATGTTGGGCCTGAAGAGACGATGAACACAACATTTTATTCCCCATTTCTAATGACTCAGTAAAGATATCCCTGGCTATATCTAAACAAATTGCCCATTTATCCATCCATTTCTCCAGATCATCTTTCTTTAATTTTGTCAATTCTAAATAAAACCTCTTAATGGTGCAATCAGAGCCACCTTCTATAAGGTCCATCATTATAGTTCTTTCAAGGCCCAATAAACCCCCTTTTTTTCGCGCTTATATTTCCATCGCAACGCCTGCCTTGCTAATAGGCGATAGCGATGTTAGCGACTGTTTTCAGTCGCTAACAGTTTGGGTACGCCCACTTTGTATGTCATTAGCGATTAATATCGCTAATATGCAAAGCAGGCCCCAAACCGCTTGCCATCACCTAAAAGCTGTCGCTAACTGCTGTTAGCGACAGCTTGCTAATAGGGCGATAGAATTATCGCCGCTTAGCGGCCGAAAACGGCCGCTAAAGCGGCGATAATTCCCTACCGCCACCCTTGATAATATGCCCCCATGTGTTGCGAAAAATATTGCACAATTCTTGAAGCTTTGTGTAAGGCACAGGCCTTACTTAGAGTAAGTTGATGAACTGTATAGACCAAATAACTACGAGGCCATCTTTTATTTTTAGGCAACCATAGCTAACCCAAAATTGTCTATTTATATTAGATTTTGTACTTTAGCACTTTAATCGACGCTTTGCTTATTAATGTTTTAATATTTGAAATTTTCAATGATAGATTTTAACTACTAAATTTTATCCAATCTGTTTGAATGTACTTTTATGTTTTTTCTAAATCATGAAAACCGAATAAAGGACTTTTTGATTTGATTTTAACAGAAGCACACACTCATCCGTATAGCCACTCTCATATTCACTTACTCAGGCATACAGTCCCTCATATACCCCGTCACACACCTATATTGCCATTCACATATCCAGTTACTCACACTGACATAGCCATACAAACACACACTCACTCATGCAGCTTTTCAGACATGTACACAGTACCCCACAGAGCTATTGACTCACTCATCGATACAGGCAGTCACACACCTCCTCACCCCCACACACAGACAATCAGATAACTATAGAGGTAGTCAGACAACCAATAAATCACCCATATAGCGATACATGTACCCACTAGCACAATCAAACACCCACTTAGACATCAACTGACAGACAGATACACTCATTTACATAACCAGTCACTCAGCTATACATTCACTGAAACATCTAATCACTCACTTATAGACAGTCATGCACCCACTGAGTCACCCATGCAGACACCCATACACCAGCTGGTTCACCAATACTCCTTAGTATATATTTTTAACACTACTAAAAAAACAGTCACTGATGACATCTCAAATGACATCAGTCACTGACTATGTCATGAGTGATGTAATATGTGAGGCCATAAGCAGTGCATTGGGGGGGCGTGATTTACAAGTAACTCAGGTAACTATAATCGCTGAATTTCTCTGTTTTGTATGAGTAAACTCTGGAGCATATTACCAAGGGTGGCGATAGGCAATTATCGGCGATAATCCTATCGCTTTATTAGCAAGCTGTTGCTATCTGATGTTAGCGACAGCTTTTAGGTCATAGCGTGCGGGTTTGGGGGCCGCTTTGCATGTCAGCGTTATTTATCGCTAATGAAATGCAAAGTGGGCGTACCCAACCTGTTAGCGACTGAAAGCAGTCGCTAACGTCGCTAACGCCTATTAGCAAGGCAGGCGTAGTGATGGAAATATTCCCGCTACCGCCAAAAACTAACGCCTGCTCAGACCAGTTCTTAGCCATGTTATCCAATGGGAGGTGGATAACATGGCTAAGAGCATTTCGTCGCTAATGCGTGAATATCACTGTATTCTCAGCGATATTCACGCATTTCGCCGCTATCGCTGGATATTTTAGCACAGTGGAAAAAAACGTTGCTAATAGCATGTTTTCTCCGCTAACATATGCAGTGATGAAAAAATCATCGCTAAGCCTATTTAGCGATAATTATCAATACTTGTTGGTAATATGCCCCTCTGACCCTAACTACAACGTCCCGGTAACCCTTGTTGTTTTACAATTCTATTTGATCGTTAGAATTTCCTTGTAACCTTTGTTTTTTTAAGTACATTTCTAAGGTATTTTAAAATGCTAATTCCTAACTATCACGTTCCTGTAATCTTTGTTTTTTTAGTGAGTTTCAAAGGTTTTATAACTAGAAGTCACGTTTACAGAGTGGTGAAGAAAGGGGGCTGGACCTCTGACGAGCTCTCATGGATTCTGCTGTGTATGACTTGCAGGAGGTACCAGGAGGGCTTGCTGGCCCCCCAAGGTCCCTCTGGAGCCAAGGGGGCTTTATCCCCCAACTAGTAGTACACTGGGAGGCATGTTTGCATAGAGGTGGAGAAAGGAGGCGTGGACTATGATAATGCTGGAGCAATCCTGCTGTGTGGGACTTACTGGATGTAACAGGAGGGGAAATTGGCCTCCAAGGACATCCTTTGTGGCAATCTAACCCTCCTGTTACCTACAGTAAGTCCCATAGAGCAGGATTGCTGAGATTCAATAGCAGGGTATGCCCCCTTTCTTCAACAGTCTGCAAACGTGCCTCCTGGCACACTCCTTCTAGGGGGAGAAGTCCCCTTGGCTGTTGAGGTTCCTTGAGGGTCAACTACTCCTTCTGTTCCCTCCAAGTCCAGGGAGTATCTGGCTTGGCACTTTGGGCTGGACTGTTCCCATAAGGAACAGGGTCAAGACTGATTTGCATATGGCCTGGTCCATATTGGGGTGGCATTGTGAGAAAAATAAAGGTGGATTTAACCCAGATCTCTTGACGTAGGATGACTGTATGATTTATTTAGCATTCAGTCCATCATTTGTTTGCGTAGCACTTTTCGCCATAAGTGGGATGGGTATGCCCAGACGTGGGTCCCCTGCTGGCTGCGCCACTGGATTCAAGCTTGCCTGGCTGATGAGGGGTAATACCCCAAACCCGGTCCCAGGATGCTTGTTTCCGGTCCAGGGAGGACCTGACTTGGCAGTTCGGGCTGGACTGTTCCCATAAGGAACAGGGTCAAGGCAGATTTGCATATGGCCTCGTCTACATTGGGGTGGCATGGTGAGCAAAATAACAATGGATTTAACCCATATCTCTTGACTAGGGGTGACTGTATGATTTATTCAGCATTCTGTCCATCATTTGCTTGCGTAGCACTTTTCGCCCTAAGTGGGATGGGTATGCCCAGAAGTGGGTCCCCTGCTGGCTGCGCCACTGGATTCAAGCTTGCCTGGCTGATGAGGGGTAATACCCCAAACTCGGTCCCAGGATGCTTGTTTCCGGTCCAGGGAGGACCTGACTTGGCAGTTCGGGCTGGACTGTTCCCATAAGGAACAGGGTCAAGGCAGATTTGCATATGGCCTGGTCTACATTGGGGTGGCATGGTGAGCAAAATAACAATGGATTTAACCCATATCTCTTCACTAGGGGTGACTGTATGATTTATTCAGCATTCTGTCCATCATTTGCTTGCGTAGCACTTTTCAGCCTAAGTGGGATGGGTATGCCCAGACGTGGGTCTCTTGCTGGATGTGCCACTGGATTCAAGCTAGCATGGCTGATTTGTGGTGAGGCCCGGAAACTGGTCGTAGGATACTTGTTTCTGTCCGGGTGGACCTGGCTTGGCATTTTGGCCTGGACTGTTCCCATAAAGAAGTGTCAAGGCTGATTTGCATATTGCTGGGTCTCAACTGGAGTGGCATGGTGAGAAAAATCATGATGGATTTAACCCAGATCTCTTGACTGGGGTGAATGTATGATTGATTCAGCATTCCATCCATCATTTCTTTGCATAGCACTTTGTGCCCTAAGTGGGATGGGTATGCCTAGACATGGGTCCCCTGCTGGCTGTGCCACTGGATTCAAGCTAGCCTGGCTGATGAGGGGTAATACCCTGAAACCGGTCCCAGGATGCTTGTTCCCGGTCCAAGGAGTACCTGGCTTGGCAGTTTGGGCTGGACTGTTCCCATAAGGAACAGGATGAAGACTGTTTTGCATATGGCTGGGTCTAAACTGGGGTGGCATGGTGAGAAAAATAACAATGGATTTAACCCAGATCTCTTGACTGGGGGTGAATGTATGATTTATTGAAATTCCTTCCATCATTTGTTTATGTAGCACTTTTTTCTCTAAGTGGGATGGGTATGCCCAGACGTGGGTCCCCTGCTGGCTGTGCCACTGGATTCAAGCTAGCCTGGCTGATGACGGGTAATACCCTGAACCCGGTCCCATGTTGTTTGTTTCCGGTCCAGGGAGGACCTGGCTTGGCAGTTCAGGCTTGACTGTTTCCATAAGGGCCAGGGTCTATTCTGATTTACATATGGTGTACACTGGGGTGGCATGGTGAGCAGAGCACCAATGAATTGAACCCAGATCTCTTGACTTGGGGTGACTGTATGATTTATTCAGCTTCCTATCTATCATTTGCTTGCCCAACACTTTTCTCCCTAAGTGGGATGGGTATGCCCAGCCGTGGGTCCCTTGCTGGCTGTGCCACTGGATTCAAGCTAGCATGACTGATGAGGGGTGATGCCTTGAAACTGGTCCTAGGATGCTTGTTTCCCATCCTGGGAGGACCTGGCTTGGCAGTTCGGGCTGGGCTGTTCCCATAAAGAACAGGGTGAAGACTCATTTGCATATGGCTGGGTCCAAACTTTGGTGGCATGAGAGCAAAATCACAATGGATTTCACCCAGATCCTTTGACCGGGGGCAGATGTATGATTTTTTCAGCATTCTGTCCATTGTTTGTTTGCGTAGAACTTTTCACCCTAAGTGAGTTGGTTATGCCCAGATATGGGTCCCTCGCTGTCTGTGCCACTGGATTCAATCTAGCCGGGCTGATGAGGGATAATACCTCAGAAACGAAACCAGGATGCTTGTTTCCAGCCCAGGGAGGACCTGGTTTGGTAGTTCGGGCTGGACTATTCCCATAAGGAGCAAGGTCCAGACTGATTTGCACATGGGTGGGTCTAAACTGGGGTTGCATGGTGTGCAAAATAACAACGGATTTAACGCAGATCTCTTGACTGGGATGATTGTATGAGTTATTCAGCATTCTGTCCATAATTTGTTTACGTAACACTTTTTGCCCTAAGTGGGATGGGGATGCCCAGTCGTGGGTGCCTTGCTGGCTGTGCCAGTGGATTCAAGCGAGCTTGGCTGATGAGGGGTAATACCCTGAAACCGGTCCCGGGATGCCTGTTCCCCGTCCAAGGAGGACCTGGCTTGGCAGTTTGGGCTGGACTGTTCCCATAACGAACAGTGTCAAGACTGATTTGCATATGGCTGGGTCTGAACTGGGGTGGCATGGTGAGAAAAATAACAATGGATTTAACCCAGATCTCTTGACTGGGGGTGAATGTATGATTATTCACATTCCTTCCATCATTTGGTTACGTAGCACTTTTCACGCTAAGTACAATGGGTATGCCCTGAAGCGGGTCTCTGTTTGGCTGTGCCACTGAATTCAAGCAAGCCTGGCTGATGAGGGATGCTTGCTGCTACTCCAGGGAGGACCTGGCTGGGCAGTTTGGGTTGGACTTTTCCCATGAGGAACAGGGTCAAGACTGATTTGCATACTGCTGGGTCTAAACTGGGGTGGCATGGTGAGCAAAATAACAATGGATTGAACTCAGATCTCTTGATGGGTATGCCCAGGCATGGGTCCCTTGCTGGCTGTACCTCTGGATTCAATCTTGACTGGCTGATGAAGGGTAATACCCTAAACCGATCCTAGGATGCTTGTTTCCAGTCCAAGGAGGATCTGGCTTGGCAGTTCGGACTGGACTGTCATCATAAGGAGCAGAGTCAAGACTGATTTGCATATGGCTGGATATAAAGTGGGGTGGCATGGTGAGCAAAATAACGATGGATTTGACGCAGATCTTTTCATAGGGGGTGAATGTATGATTTATTCAGCATTCCGTCCATCATTTGTTTGCATAGCCCATTAACTAATTGAAGCCAATGAGTCATAATTTCTTAACATAAGTCTAACTATAAGTATAACTGTAACTGCAGAATTTCTATGGTTTTGTACGACTAAAGTCAGAACCTAACTATATCGTCCCTGTAACATTTTTTTTCAGTGAATATATATAGAATTTTGTTCACTAAGAACTTTGATCCAATTTGACGACTCTCCACAAAACTTTCCGGATTTATATATTTTTCTACATTGGCGTAGGATTGAAACTCTCAAAGTGCTTGGTCAAGGAGGTGCAAAGTTAAAAGAATGGCTCCAAAATGCATTTTTCCACCAAAGCATTTTCCATAGACTTTTGTGTCTCTTGTAGCACAAAAATGGCAGAACGGATTTACATGACATTTGTGAGGATTACAGAAAATGTTGCACAGATGATCTTAGCGGCTACCGCAGGTAAGTAGAGTAAGTAGTTTTTTAAGCTAGAAGGCATTTTAACCTAGTAATATCTGTTTTTGCTACTTTCACAAAATTTCTCTGTATTTCGCAGAAGTAAGACACTTTATAGTGATAGCAAGGCATTATGTGATTGGCTATTGACCGCCTTTACAAAAGTTACAAGCAGCCATGTTGTTTTTAGGTACACTTTGGCTGTGTTCTGCATAACAGGCTTAGATATAGGCAAATATTAGTTTTAATATTTTTCCCTGCCTACTACCTATTTATTAATTTAGTAATAGGTGGCAAAAGATTATATACATTTTGCAAAGAAATGTACGGAGTACTGGTATACCTCCTTGGAAGTATAGTGGTACTAAAATTACATAAAACATATATGTTAACAAATGTAAAATACACTGTACTACACAATATTTTGCAAATCTGGTGCACTACAGTGTATTTTCAATATTTTTAACATATTTAATAAAAAAAAATGTCAATGAAGTACTGCAGTAAAACCTACAAATTACCACGCTATTTAAAGTATTTCTTTTTAAATGTGCAGTTCTCTTTAAACTGCTGTAAAATATATATAGAATCATTAATAGATTTCTCAACCTATTGCCACTTTTTTGATAAAAGGAGCTAACATTGTGACCAACAGTATAGCCTAACCTCTCTCCCTTTGCATGGAAGCAGGATGATTATATAAAAGAAGATCTCTGGGCCTTATCTGCAGACACCGTACCTCAGTCTATATATGGTAGATGTACATCATAGGTGCTGTCATGCTCTTCTCCCTGGAAAGGTCCTTCTACAAGTGTCCGTGTTAGAATTGGGGGTCTCTGGTTGGCGCAAGTAAGTACTTGTGACAAGCAGGGACCCTCTCCTCTAAGTCAGGGCAAAGGATGACCCTTCAGAATTACCCTTGCTCACCCTCTAGGTGCGTGGCGTGAGCAGCCAAGGCGATTCTCCAGGCGTTAGTCAGTTAAGCATTTGTAGACACACACACAGTAAAATATACCAATACCCCCACAAATGGACACCAGGCTGTGAGTATATAAAAATACGCTTCTTTATGTAAAATATATATATATCTCTTAGGTCAGACTTATCACAAGATCAAATAACGGTTCTGTATGCCCACAGGTTGTAAATAGGCAAGCTCTCTTTTAGTTGTAGTTCAAAAATGCACTGTTCTTATCTTAGGGTGTATTCCACAGTGTTCCCGTGAGTCTTTGTTCGTTTCTGCCCAGATTGGGCACTTTTCCTCCCCTCTAGGTCCTAGGGGGTTCGGTCATGCACTCTGCCGCGCTTCGCGGCGCCTCAGACGGGTGAAATCCCGACGCCCTGCCAAGTCTCACGCTTCCCGCGTGAGGCGCGATCGGCCCGGCCGGGTCTCTGACAGCGGATGGCCCCCCTGGTCTGCGGGACCCCCTCGGGGGGGAAACACCGACCTCAGAGCTGTCCAGGTGGAGGGGAGGCCCAAGGACCCAGCGCAGCCCCAGTCACTCGGGCAGGGGCTCCGATTGCAGCCTCGTCTCCCCGACAGCTAAAGGATTCCAGCGGGAGGGGCTGGAGCGCTCTTCTCAGTGCGGAGCTGCAGGCAGGCACACAGAGCGGTGCGGGTCAGCGAAACAGGGGCGGCTCGCACCGCGGGGGATGTTCACAATTCCTTGGCCCTTGCAGGCAGGTTGGCAGCCCCAAAACCAAGGGCAGAAACAAACGTTGCGGGCCCCGAGCCCGTTGACGGTCTCGGTGGCGGCTTTCCTCCGGGGACAAAGGCGAGGTGCCCAGCGGCTCAGGCAGAGCGAGGCTGGCACCCGAGGCGTCCGTCCAGTTCGGAGGTCTGTCCCCTGGGTCTGTTTGCGTCCGGTGGGGATTTCTGGCGGGAGGGTGAGGCACCGCAGCGGGCCCTCTTAGGCGGTCGACACAGCGATCCCCTCAGCGGGGGAAGAGCGGCTCAACGGAGCGGAGCTCTTCCTCGGCGGGGACGAGGAGACACAGTCGGTCACGGCCTCCGGGAGGGGCTGGGGGGCACCACAGCAGCGAGCCTTCCAGGCGGTCAACACAGCGATCTCCTCAGCGGGGGGAGAGCGGCTCAACGGAGCGGAGCTCTTCCTCGGCGGGGACGAGGAGACACAGTCGGTCACGGCCTCAGGGAGGGGCTGGGGGCACCAAGGTCACAGCTCCGGCAGTAGTAGATATCCCGGTTAATTACCGGCAGACGAGCAGAGGCAGGTTGAGCCAGATGGTCCTGTGGCTCAGGTCAGGGGGCAAGCTCAGTCAAGCCCTTGGAGAATGTTTAAGCACAAAGCAGCAAAGTCTTTTCTTATCAAGTCTTTTCCTCTCCTTTCTCAGCAAGGCAAGCAGCAGGCCAGTTCTCCCAGCGTCTCTTCTCCTTCTAGTCGGGCAGAGGTCCTTCGTGGTGAAACAGGATTCTAATTTACAAGGAGCAGGGCTCCTACTTTTATACACAGTTTCTTTTGTTCTCACTGGCCAGGGGGGCCTCTGCATAACTGCTCTCAGCTCCTGAGCACTTGTGGTGGGTACTTCTGCTTCTGCATTCAGTGTGAGGGCAGGCACATCAGCCGCTCCCCAGGGGGGCGGAGCCGGCATTGTGAAGACAGGGGCAGCCTGAGCACTCTGTTGACAAGCTTCGGTCCTTCCTGGGCCAGGTGCAGGCTGAGTCATCAGTCGCTCCCCAGGAGGGCGGAGCCAGCATTGTGGTGGCAGAGCACAGCCTGATGCATCATTCAGGGGAAACTCCCACCACCCACTAAGGTGTCATCTGGCTATTCACTACCTGTCAACTCCCAGCCCTGTCACTCACACACACCAGACAGTCAGATCCACATCCAAGCAGAGGCGGGCTGAAATGGTTAGGCAAGCAAATGCTAACTTTCTAAAAGTAGCATTTGCAAACACAGGATATTAAAATAAACTTTACTAAAAGAAGTATTTTATTATTCTGAGTTCAGGCATACTAAACATTAATTTCTACCATGTTCCCTGAGCCTGCTGGGATTATAGAGTGTAATAATTCCAGCAGCCCATCTGGCCTAGAAGGGAACTGGTAGCCTTACAATAGTGAAAAACGAATTTGGCAGTAATTCACTATTAGAACATGCCACACACATCAGGGCATGTTCTACCTTACACTTACAATGCACCCTGCCCTTAGGCCTACCATAGGGGTGACTAATATGAAGTTAAGGGAAGGTTTAGGGGCTGGCAAGTGTGTGCACTTGCCCAGCCAGCATGACAGTACCAGACTGCACGCAGGGTCTGCAATGGCAGACCCTAGACACATTTTAAGGCTGCTTCTGTGGGTGGCGCAACCAGCGCTGCAGGCCCACTAGCAGTATTGGCATTCACAAGCCCTGGCACTCCTGGTGCACTTTACTGGGGACTGACAGTAAATCCAATGAACCAATCAGGTATATCAATCACATGTATACTTTTCACAGGGAGAGCATATGCACTTTAGCACTGGTCAGCAGTGGTAAAGTGCCCAGAGTCATTAAACCAACAAAAACAGGTCAGAGAGAGTATTGGAGGAAGGCAAAAAGTTTAGGGATGACCCTGCCAAGAGGCCCAGGTCCAACACAACCCCCTTCCAGCCAAAACGCAGGGTAGACCAATCACCACTGTGATGGGCTTCCCTGCTTTGGGCGATAGAACCTGGACCTGGCCCGCAACAGCAGGGGCACATTCCAGTTCTACGCCAATCTGAACCTATTTCAAATCCTCTGTCCATACTCTCAGGGTCCACCAAGCCAATCCCTGGGGCACCCTTTTCTTCCTCTGTGGACACCACCTGTGCAGCCTCTAACCTTAACTGGCTCACAGGTGTGTCCCAACAGGCAGTCATCAAATCACAGTGGCCACTGACGGTAGTCAGGGCTGAGACCCAGGCCGCATGCCTCTCAGGGCTCTCAAACCTCTGTGGCCTCAGAGAGCGGGGGGCAGTAGCCCCAGGTGCTTGGCACCCTTTGTCCCTTCTCTCTTCTGTTAGTCCAGGTATGCTATCCTGGCACTGACCCACCAGCCCCAGGCCTGTACCTGGCGGCTGGACCAAACACTGGGGTGGCCTCTCCCACACCCGGTCCTCTTCCTTGGGGCTCTGTACCCTCCCACCTGGAGTGGTACCCCCTTCCAGAATTGTCAGGGCACCTGTGGCAGGTGATCTGCACAATTCTCCCACCAGTTCAGGGGTGCTATCCTGCAACTGGGGCACCAGGTCAGGGGGCACACCCTGCACCTGGCCCTTAAACCTAGGGTCTAAACCCTCAAGTCGCACCGGGGTCAGAGGCGAGGACTCCCTCCCTCTGCACCCCCTTCCAGGGTCCGGCCCACTCCCCACTGGAGTGGTACCCCTAGAAGTGACATGGGTCAGGACACTGATTACAGTGGTCCCACCCTCCAGGTCAGACAACACCTGAACCTGGCTCTCCAACTCAGGGACCCAACCCTGCAGTTGAACAATTGCCTGGCGCACCAGGACTTCTCGGGGAGCACACATGCCCCCCCTGAGGGTGGCACATAGCTCCTGTGCCGTGCAACAGTCTGCCTGGCGCAGATCTCCCAACCCCTGTCCCTCTGACAGTGCGGGAAGATCCCCCAGGACAGAAGTGGTGTCCCCCTGGTCATTCACTGGGGACGCAGCCCTGCTGGCTGGCCCCTGACCCACTGGTTCTTCCACTGGGGACTCTTTCCCCCTCTCGCCCCTCTTTCTGGACTTCTGCACCCTCCCAACTGGAGCGGTACTGCCAGACACCAGAACTACTGGAGCCCTGTTTACAGAGCCTCCACGTTCTCTAGCCATTGGGGGGTCCCCCTTAAAGGGTGACTCATCCGGACAGCCTAGGCTCCCCACCTGGTGTTCCCTTAAAGAACCATCCAGGCTCTGAGACTGAGGTTGGGCACTACCGGGACAAAACCCATTCTCACTCCTTCCCCTCAAGGACAGGACGTGAGGCCCTACACCCCTCTCACTACTACAGGACCTAGCTGGGCTATTCTGCGCCACTTCCACCACTCTGGGCTGGAAGATACCTGAGCCACTCCCCACAGGATCACACCCCAATGCCTCTCCAGACCCTCCGGAATCCACCACAAGGTCTGCCTCCAATGTGAGCTCCCTGGGGTCAGAGAACTCACTCTCAAACAGGTGTTGGCATAACTCTGGAAAACTGGGACTTAAAGTATGCTCTCCTACAATTGGATTACACAGCCCCCTAGCAGGGTTAACCAAATTATCCTTCACCTCACCATCATAAAATGTTAACTCGCCAAAACATTGCTGATGCTTTAGTGACCACCAAATGTCTAATTATTGCAAGTGAAGTGATTGTCAATGAGGAGTTGGTGCCTGCAGAGATATATTCAAATGATACAGGCCATTTTGTTCCAGAACTCAGCAGTAAATTGGACGAAGCTGACCTTAATGTTGTGTCACATTTTGAGTGGGCTGTTTGAAATGGTTCCAATCAAGTCATTATACTGCCAAATGGCACAGAAGTTATCATTGTGCTATTTAGATTTGTTGCAATGGTCATAAATCATGGATTGTCAGAGTTATGCATATGTTATGGAACAGACGAGAAAAGAAACTTAATCCTGCTTCATATTCTGTACAAGACACTTGAACCAGGGTGCCCAATGTTCTTTTTTTTTTTGGTCCTCATAAGCCTCTTTAGTAGGAAGAAAAAACAATGACGTTCTTCCACTTTGCACATCCTGATTGGCCCCTAGGGGCCTCTGCCCTCATATGCTTTTTGGTAGTGCAGGCAGGTATAAATAGGAATAGGGAGGGGAATTTCGATGGCCCTTAGTATCCAACTCCCCCCTCCCACAAGTGCGTTAGTCGGCATTCTCCCTTTCACGTTCCAACAAGCAGAACAAAACCACAAATACCAGGACCAGCATGCCACTCGAGGCTGGTAATATATTTTACAAAACAAGGGAACCCAAGGTGCAATCGCTAGGGACCTATGGGTAGTACTTTTTAACAGAGACAGTGGTCCCTAAACAGCCAAATCAATTCAATGAACATAGACTAGATAGTTCTATATTGATGTCCAGCCGGACAGTTTTATTCTATTGGATGGTTATTCATATCAAAAATCTAAAAAATGTAAGTGGGACACCAGCCGGTGCCCGACTAAACACACTCCACCAGGGGGGACATACAACATAAATTGTAGGCAAAACAAGGGGCAGTCTGATTGGCATAAATTATATACAGACCATTCATAAAATACACATATGCACACAAAATTATCAATAGATTAGTGACATTTGCGTATGTTGTCGACGACGTTTCGAACTTCAATTAATTAAGAGTTCATCTTCAGGACTATTGATCCTTTGCCTATTCTCAATGGCAAGCCCGTCAAACTGAGTTCAGTCGTAAGCAGAATTGATCCCCATTGAGGACCCGCTACTCTGGAAGCCCCGGGCAACGACCCCTTTTGGAAATCGAATCCCCATTGTGGACCCTTCCTGCATCGGTACCGGATTTTGTCCTAATCATACCGGACTTCTACTGAGGACCGTGGTATTCGGTGTTGTTGCCGCCTTTAATTTTCATCAGGCAATACGAAATTCGACAATTCAAGTTACCCTAAACCAGTCGTGGCTTTTCTATCAGTTTGAAAGGCTTGCCATTGAGAATAGGCAAAGTTGTTGGACCTGGCCTCGTGGCGTGGTTCCCCCGTTCCTCAGCACCCCATTCGCATAGCCCAGCACCCCGAAACCCCTGGTCGTCCCGTCCCCAGTCCGCCCCGCTCCCTGCACAAACCTACCAACGGACGACCATCCCCGCATGCTGCCATCCCACTTCCCGGCACCGGACGCCCAGAACCTGCATCACCCCCAGGGCCCCGCCGCCATTACCCTTCCCGAGGTCCCTGACTCTCTAGGCCTGGCCTGACCCCAGCCCCAGCGAAACTCAGGCGTCAGACGCGCCATTCCCGGCTGGGGGGTAGAGGGTTCCCTGAAGTGAGATAAGACCAAGGAGTTTCGATGGCCCTCCGGCCTCCCCTGGGAGACTGGTTTCTCTCACACATCTGGCCTTCTCCTGTGGGCTGGTTTCGATCACACCTTTGGCCCCCCCGAGAGCTGGCTCTAGACCCTGCTGGGCATCTGGGAATTCCCGTACGCATCTTCAAAAGTATCAAAGGGCCAACCGACGGAACACTCCAACGACTAGCCCCCAAAGCATGAGATCCCCGCCTGCGAGGGTCCGGACATCAAAGGGCCACTGGACTATATCAAGGCCCGCCCAACAACTGGCGGGCAGTTGTATCCTGGGCAAGAAAGCCCTGCTGATCTGATCGCGGCTGACCCTTGGGGAAAACTGAACCCTCAAACTCATCGAGCCCTGCTGACGCTGTCGCGGCTCATCCTCATAATGACGGAACTGGAACATCGGAGCCCTGCTGCCGCTGTTGCTGTTCATTCTCGTAAAGACGGAACTAGAACATCCGAGCCCTGCTGACCTCGTCGCGGCTCGATCGTGTACACCAAAGACCTTCGTGGAACTTCCCTGAGCCCTGCAGACGTGGTCGCGGCTCCTCAAGAACTGATCTCCGAATTGAGCCCTGCTGACCTTGTCGCGGCTCGAGGAGTACTCTGGTCCGGCTGGACCATCGATGCTACCAACACGACCTGGTTCGACCCGAAGTGAGTGAAGCAGCCAGTACGATCACCATCTTCCGTATCCCCCGGCTTGAGGATTGAGAGCTGAGCGCAGGGTACGCTTCGTACTGGCCCCCAGACTGAGACTGTCCCGCTTCCCTCTTCCCGAATTCCTGAGACTTTACGATCCCTCGATCGCTTGTAAATAAGAGTGCTGATTCCTTCTTTTACTGTTGATAAATAACTTGTTATTGAAATCTACGGTGTGGTGTCCGTTCGTAAGGGTGGTGTGAGCTCAGTGTGTACGATCCTAGACTCGAAGTCCTCCCCGGTGAGGACCTCACGTTAAGACTCAGCATTATTGTGGGAGAGGTGGGTCACGGAGTAGTCGGGAGAGCATAGCCTGACCCTCTAGGGCCGCCCCTTCTAACACTTGTTTTCAGTCCAGGGAGGACCTGGCTTGGCAGTTCGGTCTGGACTGTTCCCATGAGGCACAGGGTCAAGACTGATTTGCATATGGCTGGGTCTAAACTGGGGAGGCATGGTGAGCAAAAGAACGATGGATTCAACCCAGAACTTGTGACTGGGGGAGAATGTTTGCATTGTCAGCATTCCGTCCATCATTTGTTTGCTGCAACACTTTTCGCCCTAAGTGGGATGGGTATGCCCAGATGTGGGTCCTTTGCTCACTGTGCCACTGGATTCAAGCTTGCCAGGCTGAAGAAGGGTAATACACCCTACAACTGGTCCCAGGATGCTTGTTTCTGGTCCAGAGAGGACCTGGCTGGCAGTTCAGTCTGGACTGTTCCCATGAGGCACAAGGTCAAGACTTATTTGCATATGGCTAGGTCTAAACTGGGGTGGCATGGTGAGCAAAAGAACAATGGATTTAACCCAGATCTTTTGACTGGGGGAGAATGTTTGCATTGTCAGCATTCCATCCATCATTTGTCTTATCAAGGCACATATTCTCACGGGTGATGACACTATGATCAAAATTGGTACAAAGCTTAGAGCTTTAACTGCTGACCCTGTGAAGTTTTGAAAATTATTAGCGGAGACAGAAGAAGAATGTGACTTTAAAGATGTAATAAAATACCTTGAGCATGTGTGGAAAACAAGTTCTGACTGTCACACATTTGACAATCTTTGGTACAGTGAGTTCAAGAGATCAGTCCCACTAATTGACCTTCCACTGATGTCCTATTCTGTGTGTGAGCACATTAAGAGAGTGTTCTACTTGACCATAAGATGTGTAAATGTTTTGGATCATGCATATGTAGAGACATATGAATGGGGTGCTAAAACCTACAAAAGTTCTAAAGCCTCTACCCACAGAACTTATATGCTCATGTACTTTCAAAACCTGTGCTACAAAAAAGATGTCCTTGTCGATATGCTCTTCTCAAATGTTCAGCATTCTGCAAATGTACCATAAGCGATTGCCAAAACAAATAAATAAAGTGAACTATGGAAATGTTTTGAAAACAGGAGTGATAAACATTATTGTTTTTCATTTACAGATCATAAACATTGTTTGGTCTATAAATAAAAGAATTAAAAACGATTAATATTTGTTTCATTTCTATATATGTCTCTACTTCCTCTATTACAGCCACCATTTTGGAAAATGGTGGAAGGGTTGCTCTGAGTTATTTTCTGTCTCTATAAGACTATCGGCCACATGCATCATTGTTGCCGTTTGCGATTCCTAAATTGCGAATATTAAGGAATCGCAATTTAGAAATCGCAAACGGCAATGCGTGGAAAAATCGCAACTTTTTTTGCGATTCCTTATTTTTCCTTAATTGCGATTCACAATTTGCGAATCGCAATTAAGGAAAACCTTCCCATTGATTCCTATGGGCCAAAAGGCCCATAGGAATGAATGGGAAGGCATTCACATTTTGCGATTTTCAATTTGCGAATTCGCAATATGTGAATGCAATTTCAAGGGTGCAGGGGCGGTCCAAAGAACCCCTCCCTGCACCCCTGAAATTTAACTTTAAATGCAATTTACACACACACATGCCCCAAGGACATGTGTGTGTGTAAATTAAAACTTTCAAATATGTAACTTGTGCATGTTTGAAAGTTTTCGGTAAATTAGCATGAAGTTCAACTTCATGCTAATTTACCCCTTCCAATTTGCGAATTCGCAATTTAAAAATTATCATGCATTGCATTTAAGAAATCTCAAATTGCGATTTCTTAAATGCAAATGCAATTTTAGAAATCGCAACATGGTTGCGATTCCTAAAATTGCGAAAAGCATGACGCATCCAAAATTTGGGAATTGCATTCGCAAACGGCCAAAAATTGCGATTCGCACCGTTTGTGAATGCAATTCTCAATGATGCATGTGGGCATATGTGACCCCCAAAACATCTGTTTTGACACCAAAAGAAGAATATAGTCAATTGGTTGCTGAAATATTACATCATCTCTGCAACACATCCGCCATTTTAAAAAATGACATCCGTAAAAATTCGTCCCGGAACAGCAATGTCTACTCAAGCTAAATGACTTCTCTAATGATTGAAAAACACAAATCAAAAATGAAAATCTCTGGACAACAATTTTTTTATGGTGGTATATCAGGGGCTGGGATTAAAAGGCATATGCATTGTAAAATCTTGCATGGTAAAGGTTATGCATGGTAATGGTAAATGCTTAGTAACAGCCACGTTGTAATAGGTCTCCCCCTGGAAATGCTGCCAAAATCTTCACAGGTCACAGTACCACTCACAGGCACACAGGGGAGTCAAAAAAGCTTGTTAGGAGCCTTTCAAACAAAAAGTGGGTTGGGAGCACACTGCCCCACATTCCAGCCCAGTTTGTCCCTTTTGCATTATGGTGAAAGTAGTACACAGTTAGCGCTTACTTCAAAATTAACTGCAGTTTTTCCCCAAAGGTGGTGCAGATACTGCTGTATATCTCCAGACACATATGTATTTCTAGATTTCATCCTTCATTAGTAGAGAGCAGCGGAAATTCATCTGATGTTGCTGGAAATGCTTACCAATTCTTCACAAATCACAGTACCACTCACAGCACACAGGTGTGTCTCCAAAGCTTGTCAGCTTGTTGGCTCCAGGGAGCCTTTTAAACAGAAGGGGGGTTGGGAGCATTTTGCCTCACATCCCAGCACAGTCGTCCCTGTGCATTATGGTAAATGTAGTACACAATCAGTGCTTACTTCAAAATGAACTGTAGTTTTTCACCATAGTTGATGCAGATATGCTGTATATCTCTAGACACATATGTGTTTCTGGATTTTGTCCTTTATAAGTAGAGAGCAGTGAAATTTCATTTGAGATTTCTGCAAATGCTGCCAGAATCTTCACATGTCACAGTACCACTCACAAGCATGCAGGTCTGTCTCCAAAGCTCGTCAGCTTGCCTTTTAAACAGAAGGGGGTTTGGGAGCACTCTGCCTCACATCTCAGCCAAGTTCACCCCTTTACATTATGGTAAATGTAGCGTTATGGTAAATATAGTTCACAATTAGCGCTTACTTGAAAATTAACTGTTGTTTTTCACCAAAGTTGGTGCAGATAGTGCAGATAGAATTTATACTTACTTATTTCCTGTTAATTTAAGTTGCAGTTCATTTTTTTCCATTTCTACTTGAAGGCCAGGTGGGCTTTTTAGTTAGAATAGGCAAAGTTGTTGGACCTGGCCTCGTGGCGTGGTTCCCCCGTTCCTCAGCACCCCATTCGCATAGCCCAGCACCCCGAAACCCCTGGTCGTCCCGTCCCCAGTCCGCCCCGCTCCCTGCACAAACCTACCAACGGACGACCATCCCCGCATGCTGCCATCCCACTTCCCGGCACCGGACGCCCAGAACCTGCATCACCCCCAGGGCCCCGCCGCCATTACCCTTCCCGAGGTCCCTGACTCTCTAGGCCTGGCCTGACCCCGGCCCCAGCGAAACTCAGGCGTCAGACGCGCCATTCCCGGCTGGGGGGTAGAGGGTTCCCTGAAGTGAGATAAGACCAAGGAGTTTCGATGGCCCTCCGGCCTCCCCTGGGAGACTGGTTTCTCTCACACATCTGGCCTTCTCCTGTGGGCTGGTTTCGATCACACCTTTGGCCCCCCCGAGAGCTGGCTCTAGACCCTGCTGGGCATCTGGGAATTCCCGTACGCATCTTCAAAAGTATCAAAGGGCCAACCGACGGAACACTCCAACGACTAGCCCCCAAAGCATGAGATCCCCGCCTGCGAGGGTCCGGACATCAAAGGGCCACTGGACTATATCAAGGCCCGCCCAACAACTGGCGGGCAGTTGTATCCTGGGCAAGAAAGCCCTGCTGATCTGATCGCGGCTGACCCTTGGGGAAAACTGAACCCTCAAACTCATCGAGCCCTGCTGACGCTGTCGCGGCTCATCCTCATAATGACGGAACTGGAACATCGGAGCCCTGCTGCCGCTGTTGCTGTTCATTCTCGTAAAGACGGAACTAGAACATCCGAGCCCTGCTGACCTCGTCGCGGCTCGATCGTGTACACCAAAGACCTTCGTGGAACTTCCCTGAGCCCTGCAGACGTGGTCGCGGCTCCTCAAGAACTGATCTCCGAATTGAGCCCTGCAGACCTTGTCGCGGCTCGAGGAGTACTCTGGTCCGGCTGGACCATCGACGCTACCAACACGACCTGGTTCGACCCGAAGTGAGTGAAGCAGCCAGTACGATCACCATCTTCCGTATCCCCCGGCTTGAGGATTGAGAGCTGAGCGCAGGGTACGCTTCGTACTGGCCCCCAGACTGAGACTGTCCCGCTTCCCTCTTCCCGAATTCCTGAGACTTTACGATCCCTCGATCGCTTGTAAATAAGAGTGCTGATTCCTTCTTTTACTGTTGATAAATAACTTGTTATTGAAATCTACGGTGTGGTGTCCGTTCGTAAGGGTGGTGTGAGCTCAGTGTGTACGATCCTAGACTCGAAGTCCTCCCCGGTGAGGACCTCACGTTAAGACTCAGCATTATTGTGGGAGAGGTGGGTCACGGAGTAGTCGGGAGAGCATAGCCTGACCCTCTAGGGCCGCCCCTTCTAACACTTGTTTTCAGTCCAGGGAGGACCTGGCTTGGCAGTTCGGTCTGGACTGTTCCCATGAGGCACAGGGTCAAGACTGATTTGCATATGGCTGGGTCTAAACTGGGGAGGCATGGTGAGCAAAAGAACGATGGATTCAACCCAGAACTTGTGACTGGGGGAGAATGTTTGCATTGTCAGCATTCCGTCCATCATTTGTTTGCTGCAACACTTTTCGCCCTAAGTGGGATGGGTATGCCCAGATGTGGGTCCTTTGCTCACTGTGCCACTGGATTCAAGCTTGCCAGGCTGAAGAAGGGTAATACACCCTACAACTGGTCCCAGGATGCTTGTTTCTGGTCCAGAGAGGACCTGGCTGGCAGTTCAGTCTGGACTGTTCCCATGAGGCACAAGGTCAAGACTTATTTGCATATGGCTAGGTCTAAACTGGGGTGGCATGGTGAGCAAAAGAACAATGGATTTAACCCAGATCTTTTGACTGGGGGAGAATGTTTGCATTGTCAGCATTCCATCCATCATTTGTCTTATCAAGGCACATATTCTCACGGGTGATGACACTATGATCAAAATTGGTACAAAGCTTAGAGCTTTAACTGCTGACCCTGTGAAGTTTTGAAAATTATTAGCGGAGACAGAAGAAGAATGTGACTTTAAAGATGTAATAAAATACCTTGAGCATGTGTGGAAAACAAGTTCTGACTGTCACACATTTGACAATCTTTGGTACAGTGAGTTCAAGAGATCAGTCCCACTAATTGACCTTCCACTGATGTCCTATTCTGTGTGTGAGCACATTAAGAGAGTGTTCTACTTGACCATAAGATGTGTAAATGTTTTGGATCATGCATATGTAGAGACATATGAATGGGGTGCTAAAACCTACAAAAGTTCTAAAGCCTCTACCCACAGAACTTATATGCTCATGTACTTTCAAAACCTGTGCTACAAAAAAGATGTCCTTGTCGATATGCTCTTCTCAAATGTTCAGCATTCTGCAAATGTACCATAAGCGATTGCCAAAACAAATAAATAAAGTGAACTATGGAAATGTTTTGAAAACAGGAGTGATAAACATTATTGTTTTTCATTTACAGATCATAAACATTGTTTGGTCTATAAATAAAAGAATTAAAAACGATTAATATTTGTTTCATTTCTATATATGTCTCTACTTCCTCTATTACAGCCACCATTTTGGAAAATGGTGGAAGGGTTGCTCTGAGTTATTTTCTGTCTCTATAAGACTATCGGCCACATGCATCATTGTTGCCGTTTGCGATTCCTAAATTGCGAATATTAAGGAATCGCAATTTAGAAATCGCAAACGGCAATGCGTGGAAAAATCGCAACTTTTTTTGCGATTCCTTATTTTTCCTTAATTGCGATTCACAATTTGCGAATCGCAATTAAGGAAAACCTTCCCATTGATTCCTATGGGCCAAAAGGCCCATAGGAATGAATGGGAAGGCATTCACATTTTGCGATTTTCAATTTGCGAATTCGCAATATGTGAATGCAATTTCAAGGGTGCAGGGGCGGTCCAAAGAACCCCTCCCTGCACCCCTGAAATTTAACTTTAAATGCAATTTACACACACACATGCCCCAAGGACATGTGTGTGTGTAAATTAAAACTTTCAAATATGTAACTTGTGCATGTTTGAAAGTTTTCGGTAAATTAGCATGAAGTTCAACTTCATGCTAATTTACCCCTTCCAATTTGCGAATTCGCAATTTAAAAATTATCATGCATTGCATTTAAGAAATCTCAAATTGCGATTTCTTAAATGCAAATGCAATTTTAGAAATCGCAACATGGTTGCGATTCCTAAAATTGCGAAAAGCATGACGCATCCAAAATTTGGGAATTGCATTCGCAAACGGCCAAAAATTGCGATTCGCACCGTTTGTGAATGCAATTCTCAATGATGCATGTGGGCATATGTGACCCCCAAAACATCTGTTTTGACACCAAAAGAAGAATATAGTCAATTGGTTGCTGAAATATTACATCATCTCTGCAACACATCCGCCATTTTAAAAAATGACATCCGTAAAAATTCGTCCCGGAACAGCAATGTCTACTCAAGCTAAATGACTTCTCTAATGATTGAAAAACACAAATCAAAAATGAAAATCTCTGGACAACAATTTTTTTATGGTGGTATATCAGGGGCTGGGATTAAAAGGCATATGCATTGTAAAATCTTGCATGGTAAAGGTTATGCATGGTAATGGTAAATGCTTAGTAACAGCCACGTTGTAATAGGTCTCCCCCTGGAAATGCTGCCAAAATCTTCACAGGTCACAGTACCACTCACAGGCACACAGGGGAGTCAAAAAAGCTTGTTAGGAGCCTTTCAAACAAAAAGTGGGTTGGGAGCACACTGCCCCACATTCCAGCCCAGTTTGTCCCTTTTGCATTATGGTGAAAGTAGTACACAGTTAGCGCTTACTTCAAAATTAACTGCAGTTTTTCCCCAAAGGTGGTGCAGATACTGCTGTATATCTCCAGACACATATGTATTTCTAGATTTCATCCTTCATTAGTAGAGAGCAGCGGAAATTCATCTGATGTTGCTGGAAATGCTTACCAATTCTTCACAAATCACAGTACCACTCACAGCACACAGGTGTGTCTCCAAAGCTTGTCAGCTTGTTGGCTCCAGGGAGCCTTTTAAACAGAAGGGGGGTTGGGAGCATTTTGCCTCACATCCCAGCACAGTCGTCCCTGTGCATTATGGTAAATGTAGTACACAATCAGTGCTTACTTCAAAATGAACTGTAGTTTTTCACCATAGTTGATGCAGATATGCTGTATATCTCTAGACACATATGTGTTTCTGGATTTCGTCCTTTATAAGTAGAGAGCAGTGTGAGATTTCTGCAAATGCTGCCAGAATCTTCACATGTCACAGTACCACTCACAAGCATGCAGGTCTGTCTCCAAAGCTCGTCAGCTTGCCTTTTAAACAGAAGGGGGTTTGGGAGCACTCTGCCTCACATCTCAGCCAAGTTCACCCCTTTACATTATGGTAAATGTAGCGTTATGGTAAATATAGTTCACAATTAGCGCTTACTTGAAAATTAACTGTTGTTTTTCACCAAAGTTGGTGCAGATAGTGCAGATAGAATTTATACTTACTTATTTCCTGTTAATTTAAGTTGCAGTTCATTTTTTTCCATTTCTACTTGAAGGCCAGGTGGGCTTTTTAGTTGGGAGAAAATGTTTATTTTAGTTACATTTTAACAATATAGGCTTTGTTTGTTTAAGGGGGTGGTGAGGGGTTATTTTTATTTAGTATTATTTTTTACCTGCAGGGGGTATTTAATGTGTGTATGTTTTTTAATTGTACTTACTTTGAACGTGCCTTGGTCCAGGTTTAAAAATGTGGAGTTGCATGAACACTCAGCTTGTGGAATTTGAGCATGTTAACATTAAGAACAATGAGCAAAATGAATGAGTAGAAAGTTTAAATGAAAAAGGAGTATGGTTTTGAACAAATAGCCGAGGTAGGCACAATGAAGCTGTGCGATTGGTTGGGGTGAGACGTCGCCCCATTGTAATGGTGTCATAAGTAAAGAGTGCTTTTTGGGCACTGTACTCACCAGTCTGCACGCAAATACAAGAAAAATAGCGAAAGAGCTTTCAAAGTGTAAAGAAAAAGGTGTGCATCTTGTCTCTATATTTGATCAAATAATCTAAAACCATAACACAGCGTAACATAACACAAAACATATAACACAAATATCACATAACAGATGTCACACATATATCACAACACATATATCACACAACTCATACATAACACAGTTCTCAAAACACACAGCACACATAACACACAACACACAACACACATAATACACATAACAGACACATCACACGTACCACACATATCACAAATCACACATAACACATAAATGATGTCACATATACATATCACACAACACATCACACAGAATACATAACCCTAAAAACACAACATAACACACAACATAACACATGCCACATACCAGTGAAAGTAGTAAATGGAGGTGATGGATAAAACAGCCCTTCTTATGAGAGAGGACTGTGGCTTCCACCATCCCGTAAAGGCTCACCTCTCTCTACTCCTCTTATATATAACTAGTGTCTCTCATATCCTGATTCATTGCAGCAAGCATCTGCCCCCCCACACAATCATCACTGTAGACAAGTGTGATCTTTTAATCGTTGAAGATGCCCATGAAGGGTGAGGCAGCTATTCAGTCCTCATTTCTCAGTGGAGATCAGGAACAAGATGGAGGAAAAGTGACCATATTAGGGTTCAAGCAAAACCCTAATGCTTTCCAATATCCTTGCAAAATATTTCTGTAAAGGTGTCAAAATTGAGAAATTCGTGCTGGGTTTTGCAAAGATCAAATGTACGTTTTATATGTCACATTTACCTTTTGGTCCAGCACCAACACAACAGGCAAATAACCTGCTCAAGATTGTGGGCTAAGACGTTGCCTTTGCTCCCTAAAAACACAAGTTTAAAAGAATGGAATTCTAACATTTAATTCTCAAAAATAATCTGATTTCTTTTCAAACGAATGAAAAAACAAAGATAACGGGTGGATTTCTGGTTAGAAAAACCTAAGCTGCTGACAATCACACATGGCTACATTCCAGTACATCATATTTCACTCACTAAGTCACTTCTGACACAGCCCAGCTATAGACAAATGCGCACTGCTTCTTGCTCCAATAGGAACACTCCAGGTTGTACCTCCTGGCCAACTCAACACCAAACAGGAAGCCAGCCAACCCCAGATCGGTTTCGGACTACTAAGGATACGCAGAGGTATACATTGAGTCCGGTGGTACATGTGATCCACGTTTGGGTATATCTGTCTCACTCAAGAATTTGCACTGAGGAAAACACAAAGGTGATGGTTGGAATGCTTGCAAAAGGTTATCGTTTGTGCATCAATTCAGTTATTTGTTTTTCTCACATTATGCAACTCCACACCAGCCATATAAAATCCACCTTTTTCCTTTTCCAATTGGAACAGGTCAACCCGAACTGCAAGGTTAGCTGCCTTTTATTTTTAAAACAGACCATTAAGACATTTTTTGCCAAACTCTTACCATTGCAGTGCCATTTGTATCTTGCAGTAAATAACCGTATACACTGTTTACAATGATAAAACCATGCAAAAAGTCTACTGAAGCAATGGCATGAGATACGGATCCCAAATACATACCAAACAAGAGTCTTCAAATAGACCAACTTGCATAGGACCCACCAATCAACATTTTGGCAGAAACACATGAGGCAGGTACCTCAGAATGAAGGCCTTGAATGCACTCAACTGATTCTCTTAGGCCCTCATCACAAGTTAAGTGAAACAGGAGACTTATTTACTCTAGGTGGCAAATACTATTAGCCTAGATTGAGGTATTTACCGTGTGTGATAAATATCTTCTACGAGATGAGGCATTAACATGCAGAATCAGTATTTAACACAATGATCTCTGCATGTTTTCTCTTTTTTACCAGCCTTCCCCCCTAACCTCCCTCTATACATTTTGGCAGGTTTTATCTGTCAGAATGTATCACAGGGTGTGATTATTATCACACAATTCGTAATTCCGATCCTTGTACAAACAAGCATTTGCACAGGGATCGGAATTTAGCCAAGCACTTGTAATCAGGGCCAAACTTTTTAAAAAATAACATTGTTCAAGCAATCCTTCAACAGAGAAAAGCATGCATATGTTGCAGAGTGGAAATACAAAAGAGAGACGAAGGGGCTTTTTATCAAGCACCTATCGCCACCACAACGTCACTTTTTATGACGTTGTGGTGGCGATAGGGTCAGCGCTCTATTATCAAGGCAGCGCTAAGCCACTTAACCTGGCTTGAAGCCACGTTAAGTGGCTTAACGCTGCCTTGATAATAGAGCCCCTTTCATGCTAAACTTAGCGTGAAAGGGTGCATGCAGTGGGTGTTGCGGTGGGCTTTCCACCGCAACACCCATTGAAGTTGACGCTGCCACCTATTATCAAGTTTGGCGATAATAAGTGGCAACACCGAACTTAAGACCAAAAATATCCTGGTATTAAGGTGGTGGAACGAGGAGAAATGCTTTATTAAATGCCTCCAATCATTATTCAGGCCACACTCTTAACTGCACTTGATCACGATCAGAAAGACTGAAAGCATAAAAAGCATTCAAGAAAGAAATTCAGGGAATGATAGGGCAGTTTTCCGAGCTAACTATAATTTCAAATATCTATGGTACATTGCATCAACATCATCCCTTAACAGCCATTCCTGAATACTGAAGCTATTCGATCATTAAACTGAGAGCCAGGTTCAACGCACAGGTCAAACTTCCAGCAAGTGCACCACCAACCTACAGTTTTAGCCTATACCTTCTTCAAACTTAAGTGCCTAAAATGCTATTGGATAAATCTATCTAAAACATTCTCTGAAGTGCCTGCATGGTAACCTACCTAGTAAGACAACATGAATTAACCATTAACTAAACTAATACATTGTTTTATATAGTCATCGTTTTTGGTGAATGTGGGAGAAGCTAATAATTCAGCCCAGATTTACTTTAGCTTTTTACCAAGTTTGCGTTACTTTTGTAATGCATACATGACGCAAAGTGTTACTCTGGGATTTACTATTCAACGCAAATCAGGATTAGTGTTGGATAGTCTCCCAAACTAGTGCAAAGTTGCACTATGCACCGTACACTCAATTGGCACGTGTAATTTTCTTTATGTCCCTAGTAAAGTAGTACTACATATACCCAGTGCCTGTACATTGAATGCTACTAGTGAGCCTGCATTACAAAAAGAATGATTCTTGTGGAAAATGTACGAACAAATGATACATACCTGCTTGTAGCAAATTCAGACCAGAGAGTAGGATGTCAAAGGAGAAAATGTTATACACAAAACAATGAGTTAAATTCTTATTTTATACAATTAACATTTGTATTGAAAATTTGAAAGTGCTCGGTGTCCCATGTGAAAAAAGAACCAAAAACGAAATGTTACACAATACAGAAGATATAGGGTTTCTTAAATAAACATTAAAAACCATTCATAAATTAGCAATATCCTAGAGAGGCCACCTTTGGGATTCAAAGAGGCCAGAAATGGTTTGTTATAGCACAAGTTGACAATGTTTTGACCTTGTAATGGGTTGGGTGTCTCATTGGTATATTTAACTTACTTGTAAGTCCTAGTAAAGTGCACTATATGTGCCTAAGGTCCATACATTAAATGTTACTAGTGGGAGCAGTTTGTGCCACCCACTTAAGTAGCACTTTAAACATGTCTCAGGCCTGCCACTGCAGAGTCTGTAAGTGCAGTCTTACTGCCATGCCAACTTGGCATTGGAAACCCCTTACCAAGCCTTAAACTCTCCTTTTATTACACATAAGTCACCACTAATGTAGGCCCTAGGTAGCTCATAGGGTAGGGTGCTGTGTAACTGAAAGGCATGTACATGTCCAGGTAGTGAAAAACTTCTACATTCGTTTAGTCATGCTTGGCCCCCATGGACTTGTAATGATAATTCTTCTTTAAGCGAAAAAATGGTTTTATGATTACAACTTTAAAAATGCCACTTTTAGAAAGTTGCAAAAGAGTACAATTGATGGACAGAATGCTGCGCAATGTCAAACATTCACCCCAGCACAGAGATCTGGGCCTAAATCCAGTGTGTTTCTTTATTCCCATGCCTTTCCAGTTCAGACCCAGCCATATGCAAATCAGTCTTGACCCTGTTCCCCTAAGTCTAGCCCGAACTAACAAGCATCCTGGGACCGGTTTCATTGTCTCTGGCGGTTCCTCACAGTTGCTCCGCAATGTTGACACTTCCTCTATTAAGGTACCTTTTTTCAGCGGGTCCTGCTTGACTCCTGTATCTGACCTATGCTCCATTGCGGTCGGCTTGACTTTTCAGATTTGTCCCAGTTCATCGCTACCAAATATCGCTGGTTGGCGCTTTAAGATTCAAAGCACTATAATTCAAGATATTCCTTAAAAATTCATAACTCTGGATCTACTTATTGAATTAAGCTCTACTTTTCTAACCAGGTGTGAATTATTTTTTTATTGTGTTTTCACTCTTGTACTGTAATATGTGTTGCACAAATATTTTACACATAAGTTGAGCCTGGCTGCTCTATGCCAAGCTACTAGAGGGTGGGCATAGGTTAATTTAGGGTGTGTATCTGACTTACCCTGACTGGAATTGTCGTTGCTACTTGGACAGGGTGCATACCTCTGCCAACTAGAGAACCAATTTATAATAAGATGTAACTTTTGTTTGGGAACAGGTAGAAATATTATGTTTAGCGTCTAAGAAATTGTAACTTAAAGTCAGACTTTAATTCACAATTCTGAAAATGACACTTTTAGAAAGTTGGAATTTTCTTGTCCTGACCATTTGGTGGCTGCAGCCTGTATCCTGAGACACATGATTGTGATTAGAATGTCAGCTGGCCTTTGTGTATTTCTTCCAGATGGTAATACAAATGGGGATTAGGTGTTGTCAGGATTGGCCATCCTGACCTATGGGGAGGGGCGGAGATGTGCACAGTTCCAATTACATTTCAAAGGAGCTGCCTCAGCACACATGCAAAGGACTTCACACTAGCTTTTTTCATCCAGAAATCCTTGAGACTAGGGCAAGGAGGAATAAAATTCCAGAACCATCTGTGAGGCTAAACTCCTGAAGTGTCTTCCGCTTCAAAGCTGTCATTAGGTATAAAAATAGGACCTTCAGAGGGACTCTTCAGTATACTCCTGGACCCATGGATACTCCAGAAGAAGGACTGCCCTGCAGCTTGAGGCCTCACTGTGATGGAGCATAGATGTTATTATGCATCCATCTCCATCAGTTCCTACCTGTGAAATCGATTTACGACTCTTCTTAAATGGATGAGGCAAAACAATGAAATGCTTAACTACTGAGTGAAATTTCATCTGCACAGTCATGTTTTAGATACTGCGTCATAAAAGCATGCAGAATGTTAGACTAAATCATATATATGGAAATGAGAAACTATGGCAAGAAACATCAAAGTTATGCAGAAGCATTTACGTGTTTTATGAGAAAAGATGAATATCAAACAGTAACTTTTTTTTTCTATTTGTTTATTGGTTCCGGTCATCATTAAGCACATCAAACTTTTTAGTGCTTCACATTTATACAGACAAATTAAGTTTTATCACACTGTATACATAATGAAAACAGAAATATTTTGCTACTGTATTTGTGGCAATCATTTACATGGCATTTCAACTCTTTTGTCCCGACTTGACGCAATGTTCCTTAAGTGCACTACGATTCTATACACACCAGAAAAAAAAAATTCTTGGGTATTATCATTCCATCAACTCTCTCGGTCCCTTCCCACCAGGTGGAAAATATAGGCGTCTCATATTTGACTGTCTCACCAGCTCTCGGACCTCACCCTTCCACCTGTGCATGTTGGAGACATTGCACCAGAGGTTCCCAGTAGTCTCTAGGCCTGGATGTCTGCGGTAGTTCTTCCGCGTAAACTTCCAGGGTGTCTTTACAGTATGACATGTCTTTCAGCCAGTCTTTGAATCTGGGGGGCATCTACTACCCCATCTCATAGCGACACAGCGTTTAGCCAACAAAAGCGCTACAGCCAGAAATGTCCTCCTTTTTACAGGTGTAAGTTTATATATACCCAATAGACACACAAGTGGAGCGTTAGGTATCATTTCAGATAGCATAATTGTAAGTGCTCCTGCGATTTCTTCCCAGTATTTATGTATCTGCGGGCAGGCCCACGCCGTATGTAAGAAGTCTGCATGTTAAGCCTCGCATCTATAGCACTTGTCATTTGGCGAAGACCGTATTTGTGTAACTGAGTCGGGGTGTAATAAAATTGGTGCAAGAATTTATAGTGTATTATGCGCAGATTGCAATCTGGTGTCATCAATTGTAACTGTGTGCAGCTATATTCCCAATCTTGCTCACTCACAGTGTCATCCAATAGCATCTCCCATTTATTGAGCGACCTGTTGACAGTTCCACTGTGTTCCGCTTGTGCCGCGTTGTATAGGCATGTGACCAGTTTTCGGCGGCTAGGTGTAACTATCAATGTCTGTGGCGTTTACAATTGAGGTGGTTCCTCCGGATATGAGATGTATAGTTCCTTTATTGCCGTCTGCAACCGCACAAGGGCAAACAGCTTCATGGGGGTATTGTGTATGCTCAGTGATGAGTCTTCTCTCCGGATAAATCTACCATGTGGGTATACATCCGCCATGGTGTTCAATTTCATTTTGCCAAACAGCCGCAGCATATCTCTTTCCTGCGTAACTGACAGTCTTGGGTGGTGTAGTGGGTAATGATGGCACATAAACGGGGAGTTTATTTGCTCGGTGTGCTAGCATGTACCAAGCTCTAGAAGTGCAATGTACCGTTTGTATCCGTCATTGTGGGTAAAGGACCGTGGGTCCGACACATAGGCTGTCAGTGGGGTCGGGTCCACACTGTCCCTTTCCACTGCCACACGTGGTATGTACGCGTGTGGTTGTAGCCAGTAGTTAGCATGTTGTGCCTGCCTGCACAGTAATAATACAGTTGGCGGTCTGGTGCACCGAAACCTCCTTTGTGGTATGGTTTCGTTAATATATCCCACCGTACTCTGGTCTGCTTTCCCGCCCACGTCAGCTTCTGCATTGCAGTTCTTAGACTGGAGAACATTGCCTGCGTTAGCCAAATAGGTATATTGCTAAATAAATTTTGGTAGAACAATCATCTTTTACAGAGCTATCCGATCTGCCAAAGAAAGGGGTATCTTTATCCATCTGTCTATTTGTTCATGCAGTTTGGGTATTGCTCTTCCATAGTTTTCTCTTACCACCTGTTCCAGGTCCCTATGTATCCATATGCCCAAGTACTTTACCGGATCCGTGTGCCATTTAAGGGGATAGTCTAAAGTCGGTTGCGATGTGGCGATGTGGCCAATGTCAGCGGTATGATCACCGACTTGTCCCAGTTTATTCATAATCCTGAATATTGCTCGAATCGTACGTATTCCCGTATAAGTGCCTCGGGGTGACGGGTAAAAATCACCTTATCATCAGCATAGAGGGAAATGTTGAGGGGGCGGAGTTGGAACGGCAATGCTGTCTCTGAGTGACGTTGTCTAATCATGCAGGCTAAGGGTTCTGTTATTAACGTGAATAGGATAGGAGAGAGTGGGCAACCCTGCCTCGTTCCTTTTCTTATATCGATGGGGGCCTTGTGTGCCTGTTTATTCTAACCCTGGCAATGGGGTCATTATATAATATTTCTATCCATTTCAGAAATGGCTCTGGAAAGCCCATTCTGCGTAACACTGTAAACATGTATACCCATTTGATCGAATCAAAGGCTTCTGCTGCATCCAGTAGTGCCACTGCTGCTGGTAAGTCTGGATCTAAATGGTGGTATAGGGCAAATATTGTTCAGAGATTGTGAGTCGTGGATCTATTTGGTATGAATGCTGCTTGGTCGGATAGCACCAGTTTCTCCTGCAGGAGTTGTATCCTGGTTGCGATGATTTTCGCTAAAATCTTGACATCAATATTAACTAGGGATAACGGCCGGTAAGAGTCACATTTAGTAGGGTCCTTGTCCGGTTTAGGAAGTGCCACTAAAAGGGCTTTCCTTAGTGAAGTGGGTAACCTGCCTTCGTCATACGCTTCCTCAAACATTTCGGCTAAGTATGGGATTAGTAGATCCTGGTATTCTACATAAAATTCACCTGGGAGCCCGCCCAGACCAGGGCCCTCATTTATGAAAAGTGACGCATCCTTGCGCAGGCGCAGGGATGCGCCACAATTCCTTACGACGCGCTGCGTCAGAATTTTGCGACGCGGATGCGTCAGATTAATGCAATGGCGCATCATGTCGCAAGTGATGCCGTAAGCCGGAAAAAAGAGACGCAGACGCTGCCGTCCTGACGTACCGGAAGACACGCAAGTGCGGGAAAAGTGCCGTAAGTCGCAATCGCGGAACTGACGCAAGTGTACGCATCACTGCGCCACTTTCACGTTGCGTCACAATCCGGAAAACGCCAAAAATACACGCATCCATCTCCTAATTCTCCCGCAAATGGAAAAAATTGCTACCATGGAGCCTGAAGGACACAGCAGCAGTCAAGGGAACCTTCCACATGGCAGCCAGGATGCCCAGCCACATGGCAGCCAGGATGCCCAGCCTGAAACACAGGGAGAAACCCATGTAAAGAGGAAGAGGAAAATTAATTTCAGTGCTGAGGAGAACAACATACTCATAAATGAGGTCACAGACCACCAGCACCAGCTCTTTGCAAGTTCCAAGTTGCCACTATCAAAAAAAGAGGCCATTTGGCAGTCCATATTGACAAAGGTCAACTGTGTGGCCCAATCTAAGAGGACAGTCATTGACCTCAAGAAACGCTGGAATGACATAAAGCGCCGGACAAAAGAGAAAATGGCAAAAAACCGCAAAGAAGCAGCGGGGACAGGAGGAGGCAGCCCATCACAACAGGAAGAGCTGGATGACCTTGAGGAGCGGGTTGCGGCGGTCATCCCAGACGAGTTGGTGGTTGGAATTCCAGGACAGGACAGTGCAGAGCATGAGGAACCGCAAGACACACAGGGTAAGTCCCTACAAGGGGAAATGTGCAAAGAAGGTAATGTTGTGCAGTGCATAAACTAAGGTAGCCGGCTCAATTACTGACGTGTAGTGGAAAGAGTAGTCATGCAATGTCATGAACTGTGAAGGGTCTTCAAAAAGTATTGTACCAGGGACATGCACATGTCACATTTGGTAATCACCTACCCCAGTCAAAGTAATAACATATTTTCAAAGTGAAGTACCAGCCCACTGCTGCACCTGACAAGTGCCACACGCAGGTGCAAATATACAACTACCCTCATGAAATACCAATCACACAACATCCTGCAACAGACCGAGTTTAACACTTGTATAACCTGGACTGCTACCACTGTGCTGGCAGGATGTTATTTTGATCATGTAGTGGTGGCACAATGTGCCACACCCACAATAATAGGCCACAGACAGCCATGTAACATAGTACGTGTAAACAACAAGGAGGGACTTTAAAAAGGACAATATTTATGGGGGTCCTGACATTTGAGCGAGCAGTCCTTGCCAGCCTTAAGACCAAACCTCATACCAAGCAGTTCCACAACTTGACGAATGCGGAAAAACAAGCCTCTATCACCTTGGGCAATGATGACACCATCGTCATAAAACAAGCAGATAAGGGGGGAGCCACTGTCATTCAAGACTATGATGACTATGACCTGGAGTGCAGACGGCAGCTATCCAACAACACCCACTACAGACCCCTCACCGTGGACCCAACGAAACGTTTGACAACTACCATCATGAGCTTGGTGATCGAGGGTGAGACGAATGAATGGATAACTAAGAAGGAAGCTGATTTTCTAATAACAACGGAACCAGTAACACCCTATTTTTACACGCTTCCCAAAATCCATAAAGGTGTCACTCCTGTTCCCGGAAGACCTATCGTGTCCGGAATAGGGTCCCTACTGGAACGACTGTCCCAATTCTGTGACGTTTTTCTACAACCAGTAGTGAAGAAAATTCCCTCCTACCTCCAGGACACCAGAGACGTCCTGCGCTTGATCAATGATGTGGACGGCAGAGAGGACGTTGATATCCTATTGACTTTGGATGTGGAAGCCTTATATACGAACATCCCCCAACAGGCAACCTTAGAGGCAGTTGAGTCCACTCTGAGGTCGGAAGAATGGTCATCTCCCACCCCGATCTCTTTTGTCATGGCATTGGCTAACATAGCCCTTACGGAGAATTTCTTCAAATATGAGTCACAGTTATACCACCAGATCCGTGGGATCTCAATGGGATCAACCTTTGCGCCGAGCGTGGCATGCATATATATGGCCGCATTCGAGAAATATTTCATCTATTCTCCTGAGCATAACCCATTCCTGGAGAACCTCACCCTATGGCGTCGTTATAGTGACGATATTTTGATCTTTTGGAAAGGTGATCGTACCAGTTGTAATGCCTTTTGTACATGGATTAACCACCAGGATCATTCCTAAAATTCACGGGGACCATCTCCGAACACTCAATACCCTTCTTGGATCTGACAATTGCACTGGGCCCTACAGGAATCACCACAACCCTCTACAAAAAAGAGACCGACAGAAACAGCCTCCTGCTCTATAACAGCCACCACACCAGGGCTCTGAGGGACAACTTACCGTTTGGTCAATTTCTGAGACTCTGCAGGAATTGCACCTCGATAACAGACTACCAACGGGAGGCGAACACCCTACAACATAAACTCCAGGACAGAGGTTACCCGACAAGACTACTGAAACAATCGATGAAGAGAGCACTCAATAATAACAGAGAATCTCTCCTGGAAACACACACAAAGGATACAGAGGACATCATCACCTGTGTAACTTCATATACGAGAAACTCCCCGTTCATCAAACAAACAGTGAACACTCATTGGGGGATCTTGAACTCGGTGGGCTTGGACATCCCCCGTCCTCGTTTTGCATTCAAGAGAACAACTACTCTTAAGGACACGCTGGTTCACACCCGACCAAGGAAGACGAGTACCCGCCCTCAGAACACTCTATGGGAGTTGCCCCCAGTTGTGGGGCATTTCCAGTGTGGCAACTGTGTCGTCTGTCTACACAAACAAAATCCGTCACACTATCTGACACCTTCACATGGCATCTGAATAGACACACGAATTGTAACAGCAGCAAGTGCATTTATATGCTGACCTGCCCTTGCGGGTTAAAGTATATTGGAATGACGATGCGTACGGTCAAAGTACGCATTATGGAACACAACAGCAATATCCGCTGTATCAAGACACACACACGGTTATATGAACATTGCAAACAACAAGGCCATACTGCTGAGAGCATACAATGGGTTGTTTTGGAATGGCATCCTTCAATAAGTCAACAAGCACTATACAGAATTGAACAGAGATGGGTGCACCGTTTACAACTAGAAACCCAGGGACTGAATGACTCCGTCCCCTGGAATATGCTAGCCAGATAACTTCAGCTATTGTGGCATAACTCTTTGTTTTGTACAGACCATATCCCTATGAACTAAGTCTACATGACATGGTCTCCCTACAGTGACAGTTCTCACTAATACTACTACATTCCAAGATGGCGCCCATGTAATACACCAATAGACGCTATCCCACCCCCAGCTCCCTTCTTTGACACATTGTGCTTCCTTTTAGGTACTGTCGCTTAGTAACACGACTATTAGCACACTTAACCCCAGCACAATCCCCCTTCCAATAAGCCCCACTCCCACCATCTGAATGACAGTTGCGGTTGATCCATCCATAATATCCATTAACTATGGACTCACGGATTGATTGAATATACCACAGCAACATATTTATTTTTAATACCCTAATACACTGTATAACATACTCATTACAAGCTCGTTTAGAGCATTTACCCCCTTCCAATATGGCGCGCCATTCCAACGCGCTGGCGTCTGGACGTCACAACCCTGTTCCGCCCCAACCGCACCACCGGACCTGTTTGGCCGCGTTGCCTAGTAACCAACTCTGGTGTACGCCCCCAAACAATGGCCTCGAGTACTCGCATTTAACAGCGGCAGGCATTGCTGAACACTGCCAGCTGTTCTGCGTGCCGAGTCACGCCGGTCTGTGGGTATAGGTGCCTAGAGGTAACGACTCCGCGCTAATAAGGTAAGGGGGTGCGGTGTAAAGGCCCTGTAGCCCTGAGACATATGTCGGGCAGACGGACCTTCGAACGAGGCCATCTGGGTCTTGTACTCCGGCCATTCAG
The DNA here is from genome assembly GCF_964261635.1 of Lissotriton helveticus. Lineage (NCBI taxonomy): Eukaryota > Metazoa > Chordata > Amphibia > Caudata > Salamandridae > Lissotriton > Lissotriton helveticus. The sequence continues at coordinate 481,635,745 of NC_136057.1, read as the reverse complement.
GGGTGCTTGGAGACTGCCCTCACCCGGGTGTGTGGCGTGGGTGCAGCACACGTGGTGCCTTCGGGTCCCTGACCACCACGGGGCCACTTTTGGGATTGCCTCAACCATTTTTGCCCCGCCCGCCTACAACAATTGGAGGTACCACCGCCAGTCGGATGAACCGTGACTCATTCCTAGGAATGCACTGTGGTTGGCCTTTGGGCCCGATTGGTACCCACGGGGTCTCCTCTTCCGCTGCAGCCTGCCCTAAGTGGTATGTCTAACGGGCGCCGACGGGTGGTTGGGCGAGACCACAGATGGGTTGTTGGTCGGTTCCGCTCCAACCTCACTTTCCCGTCTCTAGGGGGGAGGTAATCCTTCTCCTAATCCCTTCTTTCCCCCCTCTTCTTATTTTTTGATAGGTATTTACCTTACTGCTCAGGTCCCACAAGAACAGTCTGTGGGGACCGGCACCAGAGACTGAGGGTAAGACCTTTACCTTTTACAAATCCCCCTCTTCCTGTTCTTCGAGCTTACGTGGCTCCTCATTCCTCACATAACTAACCAATTGAATCTGACATACGCATGAGTAACAGAATATTGGTTAGTCACCTAATGTGGATACATTTGGCTTTTTATAAACATTGAAAGGTGTTTAGAATCTCTGTCTCTCTCTCACGGCCCATTCACATGACCCCACTGGGCGTAATCTACGCTTTGGTTTAGGGGCCTTTTCTTTCCTTATATACAGCATTGACCTACATAAGTACAGTATGTATGCGTCTGCGGAGAATATTTACATGGTTATTTTCCTCTTTTCAGGGTTGATCTCCTACGCAGGACACCTACCTGCCTTGGTCTCTGACCCCTCAGGTTGTATATTACACACTTCCTAGCCCGCCCCGGGCACACCATGAGTTTATGAGCACAACTTAGGTCCTGAAGAATTGCCGATAGGGCATGAAACATGTTGACCAGATCATAGGCGAGGGTCGAACGAGACCAATCTCCATAGTTTTTGAGTCCCGGTACCCCTCTCTTCACCATTTTAACAAGGTAGTTAGCTACACGAATAAAGGTATCTTAGTAGACTATACTAACCTGTTTTAAACGCACTTTTTCACGCTCACTACTTCACTACTTAGGCCCCTCACACGCACTCAATCAACGGCCAGGAACAAAAGAACTCCAGAAAAGTGTAGCACTTTGTGCTACCCATCAGGCATTGCAGCGCCGGCTTGACGTTGGAGCAGGAAGCCGATGATGAGACAAGACAACCATCTGGCAGTATGACAGCAGTCATCAGACTAGTGAGTTGTGTGAGGCTTCCTTAGTTCCGACGAAGGAATCCCTTTTCCCTGACGCTTTTGCACACATCCATTGAGAGAGAGAGAGAGACTGCTCAACCATACTAACATTACTCCCTGGGGAACTTTGTACATCATTTAGTTATATGTAACATAGTACAACATATCATGTCATTGCACCATTCCCACATTAAAGTGTGAGAAAGCGCAATTCCAGGGCTGTTGCTGGGGGTGTACCCAGAAACATCCATGTCCAATTGACAATGTCCAATAGCAAAGTCAAACTGTAACTATTACGCTGCGCCACAAAGATATGCATCCACAGGGTCTGTGTAAGGCATGCACAACCTCAAGAAATACGAACTGTTCCCTCTCTGATATACCCAACATATAGCTTTTGCATTCAAGTGGACACATAGAAAGCGGAAAAATCTTTAGATGACTGCATCATGCAGGAATGGGTCCCTTCCATGCACACAAACACTGATCCCCTGCACCGCTGGACCCCCTGCAACATGGTGCAAGTTTGCCTGGGTCGGCGCATGCCAAGCATTGTGCACCTGTGTCGTTGTGAAGGACAGGTGACACGAATAAAGAGACCCTACTCATAGTCACCCCATGCAGGCCCAAAATCTGTCATTGTACTACTTTGTGCATGATGGTTTCAGCCACATCATCTGCATATGTAAGGGAAAGTACTCAGGAATGTTACTCAGCATGCGAAGCCCTGTGCCACATTACACAAGCATCATGTATAACGTATGCATGGTGGGTCTGCACATCCAAATAAAAATATCAGTAGTGGTGATGTGCAATCCATCCAAATTTTGGAAATACATTAGCATCTGGCAATTGTGTCAGTACCTCACACCTGCATCATGGTAGGTATAGGGGTGAGGCAGTGCCACCGGGAGAGGCCTGCACCAAGGTTTGATGTACTTGAATGATGCTCCTCACATGAATGCATGACTTAAGCACTGACCAGCTACGTCTGGATGAATGACGTATGTAACATGAATAACAACATGTAGTGACATACAGTGAATACAGCACATCTATGTTGTCACGACCATGGGAAATACATAAGTGTACCAATGGTGTTCTTGCAGTGAAAGAACATCCAACATCAATAGTTTGCAGGAATGTGCACCATCTCACCGAAGGCCTCCATTCATGGTCTGTACCTTGCATGCACTGCAGCACACCTATATTGCAAGGTGCGCAGTCCAGCTGATAAACATCCAGCAAATATGCACCATAGTTAATTATACAAATGGATCATCAGCGAGTCTGCAGCACTGTATGTGTAGCTTAAGTTCCAAGAATGTATATTCACATTAGCAAGCTGTTGCATACAGATGAGAGCAAATGCTCAGGAGTGATAGCAACTTCTATGTCAATGGCATTGCATGTCCCAACAAAACTATGGCAATGACATGCAAAGTAGGCGTTACGTATCCAAATAATGCTAACAAGTTGACTAACTGCACCTTGCAAGATTAGCAAGGCTGTCACAGACATGAGAGAAAAAAGCAAACTCATGCAAATGCACAATAGCTCCCGGAATGAAAAGCCACAACATACATGTCCCTAAGGAAGGTGACATCGTGCCACAACATATATGCATGGGAGTGGTACTGGACAGCGCTGCAAACAAGGTTACAGGGTTGCCCTGTGACAAAGATACACTCGACAAATGTGCAACAACAACAATATTGTGTGCATTCCTATGGCACAACCATGAAAATTGTTGCTGCAAGAAGACAGTAAGGCAACACTTCTCACCATGTCCCTCCTTGCAATAGCATGGATGTACAGTACCCACTGGGCATTGCTCCATGATTCAAGCAATGACAGATCCTTTACAAATCATAATGTCAGTGTATGCACAACCATGCCGCAACTCCACCAATGCATAGTGGCAGACGATGCCAATGGCACTGCCCACATACATGGCTGACATGAGGTAGGGGGAAAGTAGGGATGCAAGTACATTCGTGAGGGGTGCAGAAATGATGGTGTCATTCGAGATCCTAACAGTGCTATTTGTGTGCTGTAGTGACACAAGTATTTAAGCATTGGTGGACTGTCTTTGCACAAGGAGTGGATGAGATGTCATGCACTGCCCTTGCTCCAGCTGCAAGAGGGTGCAAGGATGGCGGTGGTGATTGCTGGTCAAGTCACATATGTCATGCATTCAATGATGGTAGTGCCAGGAGAGTATGAAGTCAGACCTGAATCAGAAGTACCTGCAGCCGTACTATGGAGCCGTACTACAGGTACTTAAAAGTGTCCTGTTCAGTGGTATGTTGAGGTCCCTTGATGCTTGTGTCTGATGTCAGTGAAGTTACCCTTGAGGTGTTGTTGGTCAGGTAACTTAACCTGCTGAGGTGGAACTGGAGGTCATTGAGAGGGATGCTGTCTGTGGATGTCACACACTGGGGCGCAATGAGGTCAACAATGGTGTTGGAGAATGGAGCACATGGCCTGTGTGTCCTGCACATGAGTGTGCTGTTGAGTATGCCCATGGGCCTGGTCACGATAATGTAGTTGTCGTAGTACATGGTCAACCATGGCACATTAGAGTGCCTGCTCATTCTGAGTGTACCAGTGTATGGGTTAACAATGCCTCTTCCATGATTGTCGTGCTGCCACATGCAGGTGACACAGAAGTTGTCAGTGACAGTGATGGTGATGTCTGTAGCAGAGTTACGTCCTGGCAGGTGAGGTGGCATACAGGGTTGAATGTGAGGAGGTTGCTGACATTGTATAGTTGCAGTGTCCAAGAGGAATAAACCTTGGTACACAGTGTGGACCTGAGCCAGTCAAATGCAAACAGCGTACACCATGGTTGCCGTAGTCATTAGCGATGACCATTACAATGTATGCTGCACAATGTCAACAATGCAATGCATGTGTTCCAAAATATCATCTCAAAATACTTCATTGTGGCCACAATCATGTTGTGATGTAAGTACTACATGTGGTAATGTGTGTCAGTATGAAGAAAAAAAAAATTGTGACAAATCCAAAAAATATCACAAATGTGCATTTATGTGTCAAATAATAACATTTGGTTGTGTCATGGGGTGACATATGTCTGAACTATTATTTGTATATATGTACATCATGAGAAATAGGGGGTGAAATGTTGAGAATATGAACAAATGCTGTGCATATTTCTTCAGGCAATGAAAAATGGTGTGTGCATTACCCACTAATCTGACTCAATTGTGTGTGTCGTGGTTGTTCATAAAGGAATTTAATGCTTCAGGTCTGGGTGTGTGGTGACAAGGATAGATTGTCCATGTACTCACTGAACTTTGAACAGTGTAATTAAAGTCTCTGCTGTGCAACACCTACTCTACAGTTGCAACATGCCTAGTATTAACAATGAATTCAATGGAATGTGATGACATGGCATGTTTTGGTAATATGTATGTGCCTTTTGGCACAAGAGTGTTACACCTGCTCTGCATGGGGGCACAGTGGCAAATATTGGCAATTGGGGGGGCAGCTGTGAGTCAACAAATGCAGAAAATAACAATCAATGACTTATGGATGCAGGGATGTGTGTGTGAGTGTGTGCTGCAAAACATATAGTGGCCGATTCACAGAATGAACTTAAGCCTCAATCCAAAACGTACTACTATATTGGTATTCACAGAATGCACTTACTAATTTTAGCATTCACATAATGAACTTACTACTTTTGCTATTCACAGAAGTTAGGATTTTGTCTTAAGTTTCTCTGAAGACAGACTTAAGACAGACTAAAGGCAAAATCCTAACTTCTGTGAATACCAAAAGTACTAAGTTCATTCTGTGAATGCCAAAAGTAGTAAGTGCATTCTGTCAACACCAAAATAGTATTAAGTTTAGGATTGAGTCTTAAGTCTGTTTTGTGAATCAGGCACACATTGAGGGAAGTCTGACCTCAAAGCTGTGTCCCATTTCTCTGGAGCCTATGCAACCCTGCCTTTGTGTCACGTAAAAGGAATTAGCCAGCCAGGCTCACTACTCTGAGTCAATCACAACGCTGTGAAGTGCTGGTGTGACTGGTAATAGGAAATGGGATAAGTCATGCAGCCACATGCTGGAGTGACGGCCATGTTTGCCATGGAGGCTGAAATGCAGCCTGCATACCAAGCATGGAAGTGGGTATTACTGCTCTGGTCATCATGGGTGGCACCTGAGTCATCTTGCCAATATGCACATGCCCCACCTCATATTAGATCTCCCCTATCCACCCTCCCATGCCATGATGACACATAGCATGATCACATCAGTCACTCATCCCTTGTGTCTCTATTATAAGTCAGTTCAGTGCTCTCATCAGAGCCCACACTCCACATATGGTCTATGAACTACCACTAAGGCCCCCACCCCTGTCTTCATGTGTTCCGTCATCACTGAATATGGTACCTCACACTTAGCCTACTCAATGTCAGCCGCTGTGCAAGCGCACAGCAGACGCATGTACATGGTGTGCTGAAGGCACGCCAATGGCTAGTCTGAATGCGCACATCTGTGTCCCAAATGCAATCATTTCCAGCAGCAACTGATATACAGTCATTCACTGATGCAGCTCACCCAGCCTCCATGCACTCATACATGGAAAACATTGGAGAATGACAACAGGCCTTTGCAAACATGACCCGCAGACATTTCACATGCCTACACTGCTGACAAACCTCAACCACCACCCTGGCCTCAAACACAGCCAACGCCAGCGTTTCTGCAAGTGAAAGTCACACCTGGATACACAACTGCGCATACCAGACCTCCACCCTCTGCAAGCCTAACAAACAGCACTACAGGGACACGGCATGGTAGAGCACTGATCTCTAAGAAGCAAGAGACACCAGCAGATACCTTGGTAAGAACTGTATAAACACCAAGACACCTGAAATGTAAAACACATACATGGACGCAATGAGGGAGTACCACAAAAAAATAGTCTAAGATAATGGAAAGTCCTGCAAACTCGTCAAGGTCCTGCATGAATAAAACAACCTATGCTGCAAAGCTACAGACATCACCCTGGCACTACAGACCTGTGATAAGTGTCCAACAAAGTTCACCATAAAGTAAAAAATGTCACTACAACAACTTTGCCGTACACAGGAGATGCCACAGGCAGCACCACGCAAACCTCTCCCAACACAACAGCCATACTACCATACCCACCGGGACACCAGTCATAGCTCAATGCACCCCCTCCAACATGAGATACAGCCACCTGTGGGATCACTACAGCCCTGTCCTCATCACATCAACAACAGCACCAAGATCACCCTATTCACAGCCACAGGTGACATCTGCACCCTCCGGGACCAAGAGCTGTGAGTGTGCTCCGACACAGACTAACACCACACAGATTTGCTACACTACATGAAGCAGGATTCCAAGGAACAACGCTTAACTGGGTCACTCATCCCAGCAAGAGGTCCAAGGATCCGACTGACAACCTTCGTCTTTATAATCACGTAATTCCAATGCTGAATGCAAGAGGGACCATCTATGTGTCTGACCCTTGTCAACATCAACAGGGCTGCCTCAGCGCCATTTGAAACCAAACACAGCCTCAACATTGTATCCATTGCTGATGACAGACAGCTCATACTCTCTCACACCTAAGACTACACCAACCAAACACTTGAAATACATTGCGGAATGCATTACGTCGCAGTCTGCATGAACCACAGCTGCATGAAAAAAAAATCAGAGAATACAGAAGTCTGTGTCCTTGGAACAACTCATTCAGCATGTAAAAACACCTGTTGGACCTCCAACTCTGATGGGAAGGGGCTGCGGCTACCGCTCAAAGACACAGGTCTTGATGAGTCTTCTGAATGGGAGTAGGTCCTGGGTCTGCCGTAGGTGGGCCGGGAGGGTGTGCAAGGTCTTGGCGGCGAGGTAGGACAAGGATCTGCTGCTGGAGGTTGGTCATAGGATGCGGTGGACAGTGGTGAGGGGGAGGCTGGTGGAGCGGACCTGGCGTGTGGGGGTGTAGAAGCTGAGTCTGCTGTACAGGTAGGCTGGTACGGCCTACTGGAGTGTATTGTGTGTCTGGGTCTGGAGCTTGAAGCTGATCCACTTGCTGATGGGGAACCAGTGTAGGTCTCACATTTGGGGGAAGATGTTGCTGCGGTGGGGGACATTGACAATCAATGAGCCGTAAGTGTATTGGATGCGTTGCAGTACTTGTAGGTGTTTGTCTGGGAATCCTGCGTACAGTGCGTTGCGGTAGTCCAGTCTGCTGCTGCTCAGGGCCTGCGTCACACTAATTTTTGTCTGGGGTGGGGATCCACTTGTAGATCCAGCATAGCATGTGGAGGCAGTTGTAGCATGAGGAGGAGATGGCGTCGACCTGCTCAGACATGGAGAGGGAGGAGTACTGGATGTATTGTAAATTGCGTGCATGGTCAGTGGGTGTTGTTGCTGTTCCCAGTGTGGTTGCCCACCAGGAGTCGTCCCAGGCTCAGGGTGTGGGTCCGAGGATGATGACCTGTGTCATGTCCAAGTACAGTTTCAGACTGCTGCTCCTCATCCAGTTGGTGAAGGACTTCATTCCCTCGTGGAGGTTTGTTGAGGGTGTGTGTGGGTCCCTGGTGATGGAGAGGATGAGCTGGGTGTTGTTGGTGTAGGAGATGATGTAGAGGCTGTGATGGCGGCCCACGTGTACGAGGGGGACATATACATGTTGAACAGTGTTGTGCTGAGGGATGACCCCTGGGGTACGCCGCAGATGATGTTGATGGCGTCCCATTTGATGGATGGGTTTTGGACACTCTGGACGCTCTGGGTTCTGCCGGAGAGTAAGGACGTGGTCCAGTCTAGGGCCTTCAATTGGAATCATGATTCTCGGAGGTGTGTCTTCAGAGTGTGAAGGCATACCGTGTCAAAGGCGGTTGATCGGTCCAGGAGGAAGAGGGCTGCTGTCTTGGTGCTGGCTAGTTGGCGCATGATGTTGTCTGTGCCGGACATGTGGACTGTCTTGCTGCTGTATGTACGTATGAATCCGGACTGGGACGGGTCAACATGTTGGGGTCTACCAGCCCGCGGCCCAATAGCATGTTCATCATTACCTAGATGACCTTCGTTGGGAACGTGAGCAGGGAGATGGGCCGTGAGTCCTCGAGGGCCTTGGGGTGTGCCTTGTGCGTCTTGAGGAGGGCATTGCTTGTGGCGTGCTTCCATATTTCATGGAATGTTGCTGCATTGAAGAAGATGTAGATGAACTTGTGTAGTTGTGGTATGATCGCTTCCTCTGCTTTGTACAATAAGTGGTGTGGTGATGGTACTGCTGGTGATCCAGAGTGTATGGAGTTCATGACCTTGTGTGTTGCGTCCTTGTCGACGTACTACCAGGATGTGCTGCGGTTGGCGCTGGTGGTCCTCGCTGGGGAGGTGGAGTCTGGCATAGTTGGGGTGGTTGTGGTGGTGAAGCTGTCGTCGATGTCACCAAACGTGCGCTGTGAGAAGATGGACAGTGAGTCCCACACTTCTTGTGAGGGTGGGATGTTGACAACGTTTGCGCATGGGTTTCTCTGTTCAATAACGATGCAGAAGACCTCATTGCTGTCGTGTGCATTGGTATCCAGAAAGGCTTGGAAGGAGGAGCTCTTTGCCAATCTGTTGAGGTGGTGATGTGTACACGTGGCGTCCTTGTGGACTGTGTGGTTGTGCAGTGTGTGTCCATGGAGCCATGTTCACTCCATCTTCCGGCATGTGCGTTGGTAGGTCTGGAGGTAGTCGGTGAACCGGGTGGCTCTGTTGCAGGCGTGGCTGTTGGAGGGCAACGTGAGTGGGGCAAAGGTGATGGTGCAGTCCTACATACACTGTCAGAGTTTTTTGGCACTGGCGACTGGGTTGGTGGGGTTGTAGTTCGGGCCCTGGCTGAGGGGTGTGACCAGCTGGTCTATGTTTACTTTTACCCAGCATTGGTGAGGCAGCAGTTGTCTGCAGTGGTGTGTGGTTGATTAATTGAAGGTAAAATTGATGCTGCGAGGGTCGGTCGAGTGCAGTTCAGTGGTGTGGTTGGAGGTGACGTGGGTGCCTGTTGAGAAGACGGGGTCCAGCTTGTGGCTGGCGGCGTGGGTTTGGTCCTGAGTTGTCTGCAGCCGGGTCTGGTGAGGTCGTTGATCAGTATGGTGGAGTTGTCGTCGTTGTTGTCCTTGAGGTGTAAGGTCAGGTCCCACAGGATGATGTAGTGCGTGGAGGGGAGTGCGTGGGTGCTGGCGAGGTCATTGATGGAGCAGCAGAACTGAGCACAGGGTTGGTGTGCTGTACACGAGGGTCCTCTGAGGGTGGTGTTGGGTGTCGGTGTGGATGTTTATGTGCAGGTGGTTGGCGGTGTTGATGGTGTTGTCTGCATGGGTGCCGACCCTGAGGGTGGACTTGTGGTCGATGGTGACCCATACACCAAATCAGTCAGCGCAATCCCTGCGGTTCAACTTGTAGCTGTCTGGGATGTCTATGGTGATGTTGGTCGCAGAGGAGTAGTCCCACCAGGTCAAGTTTAATAATCACTCATCTGGGGCGGAGGTGTCAAGCAGATCCCAGAGCCACATGGGCTGTGTTCGTGTGTGGTGGGTGTTGTGGATAATGCATTAGAGGTGGCTGGGTCCACTCCATGGGGGTTTGGTGGCTCACTTGCATGTGAAGCTGCATGTGCGGCAGGAGAAGGGTCCCGTGTGTATGTTATTGTGGTGGCCTGGAAGCAACTGTTGTATTGGACGGCATTGAGTGCATGGAGGGTACAGGCGTAGTACTGGAGTCTGGTGTAGTGGCGTTAGTGGCCACAAGGGGTCCTGGCACTGGGCATGGTCCAGGCGCAGATGGCTGCAGACTGGCTTGCTTAAGGTGTGCCTCTGGTGCGCAAGTAGCACAGTCGAGCACAGTTTGGCACATATGGGGATGTGGGAGGGAAGAGCAGCTGGTAGGCGGGAGCAGCAAGTGTGCATGGGGTGGTGGAACAGTGGCACTGAAACCAAAATGGTGTGCAAACAGGGTGAAAAATAGTTGCACTGAGGCCATTAACGGGACACTAATATGGTGGTTCTGCACACCTGCCAGTGTGTACTCAGCAGCGGCAGCAGGGGCACACAGGGGGAGCTGGGTGTAGGTTGAGCAACATACCAGGAGCAATCTGTATTATCCAAATATAACGTAATTAGCATGAAGACACAGGAAATGGGCCACACACAAACAACACAGCCGTGATGGCTATGACAGGTGGGATGATGGGAGATGGTAAGAAATCCATGTCCCCGATCCTCAGTAATTGTGGCCTGATACCTGTTGCACACATATAGAGTGCAAAATGCCACTTGGACTTGCTACTGTGCTGGAATGTGTCCCCAATATACACCAACAAAACAGACATCAGGACATGCACTCAAGTTGAATGTTGCAAGTGTGCAAGCACTGTCTGGCCATGTGCCATGTTTTTGGACAAACATTTTGAATCCATCAAATGATTCATGCCATGTCATTTTAGGTAACATGAGTGATGATGTGTAGCTTTAACTTTGACATTTTGACACACATCAAAGTCAAAAAGGGTAGATGACTCAGAATTGTGCATCTGTACACCATATGTCAGACATGATCATAAACATACATCTATTTTTTATTTCAGAGCATGGTACACCTCCTCATGAGCAGGAACCTATGTTTGAATCCGATGATGACGGCGGGGAAAGTGTACCAAGTGTGGACACAGACGTCATCCAGGACCTGTTAGAATCAATACAAACTCCCTCTCCCCGCACCAGAAGGCAAACCAGCACAGTGGGATCTCCGCTTGCCCAACATGGAAGCACTCCTACGCCACCTCCCACAACATCTCTGCCTCACCACTCGCCAAACACGCTGAATTCTTTTGAACAACGTGTTGTGGATGTACAGGGTCAGTTGGCACAGGAGGTGCGTAAAGACATTGAGAGCATGGCAGGCACCCTAGAGGGAGTGCTCCGTTGCCTAACATCCAATAGTGGCAGTGCGGAAACTGGTAGCAGCAATGATGCACCACCACGTACTTTGTTTCACGCCATGAATGACATATCAGAAGTCATGCAGCAGAGTCACAGACAAATGCCTAACACAAGTGCCAGCCTTGAAGTGGCCAACAGGCTGAGGGAAATTCAGGACACCCTTAAAGAAATGAATGTAAAACAGGATGCATACCTGACCAAATTGGCTAACTACCAACGGGATGTAACAGCTGTGCTTGAAAATCACCAAGTCATGCTTAGTGCATTCATGCGGTACCTGATGGGCATGGAACATGATGCAGGTACAATCCCATCAACATCTGCAGCCCCTGATGTGTCTATGCCTCCTGTGTCGACTGCACCACTGATTACACCATCAGCTGTGACAACAAACACATCTGATGAAGAAGATTCAGAAGATTGTCCAGTCCTCCGCAGAACCATGCGTTAGCATCACATATTGTACCAGGACAATACATATACACTGTCTGGTGCACATAATACTGACATTGTACCCCAGTAATGATGAAAAACAAATTACTGCTAGCCAAAGGATGTACAATAAATTATCTGTGGCCTCCCTCCATGAGGTGAACATATGATGTTGACACTCCCTTATCACACAATAAAAAACTACTCACTCATGCATGTCACAAATGTCATGTTGATGTATGGACTGTGCATGTACAAACTCAACCCTACTGTATGTGTCCCTTGATCATTAGAGTCCTGTCATACCTTGCTACTTGCTAAGTTGTGTCACTTACATAAATTTGCAACCACAACATGCAATGTCCAACTGGCAACGTTCATAAAGTGACTAATAACGTGTGTACTACAGCATTGCTAATGTGCAACATAACGAATGATGACATAAGTTAGAACAAGGAGGGGGTGACTGGGAAAATCAGATCTGCTTGCACGCTACCATGAATGTGGGTCAGTCCAAGGTGTATGTATGTGATGATGAAATATCTGACATACCACATGTATGTATGAAAGGAAAACATCAGCACGTGGCTGGCATCAAAGGCACATCCTAAGGTAAGATGAGTAGCAGACAATTCTATTAACTTAAGCATGGGAATAGGGACATGCTTCACACCAGTGATTGAAACAACATCACTCAACACTCACATGGTGTCTCATGTATGAAGTCCTACAAAAACTTCAGTGCTGCTGCAAAGACTGTGGCCCTCATGCCTCAATGCCTTGTGGCACCGAAGCGTAACAATTTCACTTTTCTAAAGTGTTTCAAGGCTGTCGTTGATGAGGCTCAGTGTGCCAGATGTATGTTGACACACTGACGGACAAAATTAGCTGCGGAATTAGCCATGGCAAGATGACTTACATGACATGTCAAAATTGAGATGTCCCAACACATATGTGAATCTGAGCGAATGGCAAAGCCTCGCCACACCACTGATCCTTGATCACGGTTACACCTTTCATTTGGAGAAGTGAGAACGTGACCGATTTCAAGCTTGGAGTCTGTTAGAAAATCCACTAAATCGCTATGTGAAAATGAGTCAGCTACCATACTTCCACAATAAGTACTTATGTACAGGCCTGTCACACAGATTATTGTGCTACTACACACAAGAAATGTCTTTCCCCAATTGAAATGCCCCAATACACTTGTGGTACAATCTGTACCACTAGTACAATGTAGATTGCCAATGAGGCCATTTCCCAGTGGCACCATGGTCTGTCTGTGCCTTGTTCACTGTATTGTGCCCTTGGTGTGTGTGTCTGCTGTTCCAGATAGGGCTAATTCGGCCTGTCTGTTGTGTATCCCCTATATTTGCTCTGTTTTCACACTGACTTTTACTTGCCACTGCAGTTGCCTGTCCATCCAGCACCCACACACGTCCATGCTCCAGCTACAAGCTGCTCACCCTACACACGACCCCAGCTGAATGGTGGATTATGTATATAGGTACCATTGTTGTGCAGAGTTCAAGCACATCAGTGAACAAACACAACATGCGCAAGACCAGCTGATGTTAGCCTGGTTGTTAAAACCACCCCCACTACAAATGCAGCACTCCATGTATGCAACCTTGTGAGATAATACAACTGTCAGCTCAGGACACCGTGCAAATACCAAGCAACAGTCTCATGTTGACACTGCTGAAGCACCTTACCCCGTCTGCTGACAATTACAGCTATGAACAGCCAGCTGTATGCCAATGCACAGTGGTGCCTGAGCTGCATCCTCCTACACACATGTCCTGTGCACAGATATGGCATATAAATGTGTGAGGCCAACTACAGCCTCTGGCACTAGTTACGTTGCCTGGGTCACATCTGCAACTGGCATTGCATACGCAATCCGCAACTTGTACAAGATCATGCAGAAATACGGCCACAAACACCATGGAGGGATGCCTTGCCATCATCTTCAGGAACTGCCTCCAACAGACTAATGCCATTATGATCAAGTGATTGCACAGTCCTGAACATGTCCACTCCTGTATCAAAGTCAACTACAGGACAACTCCATGTTGTAACCTTGCATACAGACATCCTTGATGTGCCACCTCATTTGCCAACTACAATGCAGATCACAGACCGCACAACAACCTACAATACGTGGACTATGTACAGCTCAGACACCAGTATGACTCATTGACAAACTCAGCCTATTCAACCTCACCGCACTCCTAGACAACATCCCCGACATCAGATATACCCAGGTTGTCATCAACACAACTCACAAGGTGGGACACACCCGGGCACACATTGTCATCCAAGGTAACTACATTTTCCTTGGCCATCCCTCACATCCTCCCTGATCCAAGCCCCAATGCATCCTCTCATCATTCTGAAAACACACCATACACATGTCAAGGGCACAGTCCCTGTGCAGACACTGGTGCAAGATCAACACAGAGCCCCTTGCCTCAGCACTGATTCACACCCCTCCATCCACCATGTACCACACTAACTCAGATCATTACGAATTACAGATGTTGTACTACATATGCACATACATGGCTGCACACTTCCTTGAAGCACAACATACAACACACCACCAATGTCACCTGTGTATCCACGGACATACAACAAACAATGCTCATGTGCAGGCTGCTGGATTTAGCTTTGAGGGTCAACCAAACCCCAGGAATTACACTCCGCCTACAGGGATAAAATCACAGCAAAATGTCAAACTCATCTGATCCACACAAATGCAAAATCATGAAGGGCACAATCCTCTACACATCATGCCAATCCATGGCAAGCATCAACTCCATACCAAATTAAACAATATGACCCAGCTCAGCCCTCACTCACTTCACGGGAATTTTATAGACACTTGGTACAGTCTCCTACCACTAGATCAGCAAAGTGAATGTCAACTTAGATGAACATAAGCAAGGCATACCACACAACACCTTAGCCCAAGTAAGCCACACTACACACCATCCTCTGGTGGCCACATGTCTACATGCTTCACATCACAAACACCGTGATGGACATACTTTAAGGAGCACCCACACACCCCTGCCCACAGCACATCTTCCACAGGGCTGCATCCCCCATTGCACACGAACAGTGACAGTACATGGCCTCCACCATTGGAACATGCACCTCCACAGTAATTGCAAATGCTGAGAGCTAAATGACATTAGCAGTTACACCCCTGCTGACCAAACAGACGTCAAGACCCACAGGCACATCTTTCCACACACATTTGCAGTCAAAGTCATTAACCAGAGGGTCATCATGCACCCAGTGATTTTCATAGGAACATAGAACATCCCCAATCCTGCGCCATGACAAACAACAGCATCAAGAGGTCCCTCCTACACGCCACAGCAACATCCACACAATCCTCAAAGTCGGTCACACTGCCACTCCATATATACTATACATCGCATCATTTCAAGAAAGAATCTTCCACAACACACTAGCAGCCAGACTCCACTAGGGCATGAGGCAAGGTAATACACCACACTGGAATGTCTCCACCCTTGCAGACCGGAGCAGATGATTCAGCCTAATACATTTCACAGCACAACACACAGAGTACTGATGCTGAGTTCCTCAGGGACTGTCCCTCAGTACCTTTGTCTACTATGTCTACATGGCTCCGCTTGCTGAGGACATCAGTGAACATGGACTCTGCATAGTACCCTACGCCTAATACACCCAGCTCTGCCTCTCCCTCACCAAGGTACCCAACATCACAGGACACGACTAACCACAATGGATGCGAGATGTGCCAACAAGTATGTGCCTCAGCTGGACAAATCTCCATTTGTTGTCAAAACAGGTCATCATCCTCACAACAACCACTACCACATGGGACTATACCTGGGGGTACCCTGGGCTGGATAAACAGTTCAGCACTCATATGTGCCACACAAACTATACATTGTACAGAACACATCCCTCACCCTGTCATTACGGATAATAGCAGTATCCTCACCATACTTCTTCACCCTCTGCTAACTCTGCAAGAGCATCAAAATTGTTGCCAACTGATGCATTGATTAGATCTGCCACACATCCATCATCATCAGCCTGTGCAATGTGAAAGCTCTCAATATCAGTATCAAAAATACCCTCAGTACAAAAATGATGAATGTCCAGACAACCGTAGGTAGACGTTCCCTGTGGCTCCCATGACAATACCACTTCCGCCTGCACATACAGGAGCTCTACTGCATCCACACCCATACAGATATACTGACACTCAAGGAGCTCACACACGCCTACACAGTCAGCCAGAACCCTGGGCCAGCAAACCTCTACCAATGAATCTGCTTCTAGGCCCACAAGACATACGTCTGCAATACATGGTCACATTTCCCTGCATCTACATAGCCAGCCTGCAAACCAGCTTTCTTTTCCACTTGCAGGAAAGACGTGGGTCATACTGGCCCTCAGCATTTGGAAACACTGCAAACATTGAGCTACAGTCTCAATACCAGGTGGCCCAATAAATGACGGCCCTTGTGCCATCTGACCCTCACTTGTTGTGACGTTGTGTGATGCCTAACCCTGCCTAATAGTCATCATCCATCACCAAGGCACATAGTCATGGGATAATGCTGCATGCAACAAATCCAACCCTTGAACGCATTGATCTGCGTTACAGGCACGTGCAATGGGTGTTGCTGGGTGCCTTCCCAGCAACATCCATTGGCTTTTGACACTGCCCCAGATGTAATAGGAACATGAAATGTGAGGCACTGTCCAGAAATTACACTGACCCAGTGCAGGCGTGAAGAAGGCTCAATGTTGACAAATATGATGAATTCTCCTTGTCTCCCCTTTTTCTCACAATGCAGTAGACATAGTAAGAGGAAGAGGCCGTTGTGATGATTGATTAACTGAGAGGTGTCCGTTCCTGTACAAGTCTGATGTTCACCGCAAGGCAGACACACTTGCCCCATTGTGCAAAGGTGACTGCGTTAGCGATGAACAGGACATTGTGCAACAGTGCTGGTGAGAACAACAGGACTGCGCAGTAACTTGCAGATACGGCACGGTCCTGCACTTCATCCTGCAAAAGGGTAGCGCAACAGGAAGGCCTGCTGTGTTCCACTACGGAAAAACGTCATGAAAGAGGTCCCACAATCTTTACACATGATTGTTGATCACATGGGCTCACCTGAGACGCATTACCTAAAGTCCCTCAAGGGTGAGTATTGGCCTGTATGAATTAGTGATAGTGTAATGAACATTTGGCTTACAATAGCTAACATGTAACGGTAATCTCAGATATGAGATCATTGTTGACATTCCTTGGCCAGCAAGGGTAAGGCTCACCCAGAGCTGATTTCTCAACTTCATATGCCTACAAGTACAACTTATTGTAATTGAAACACATATTTTATTAACAAAATTTGTTCACACTAATTAAATGCTATGCTAAACTACACTACACTTTTCAAAATTAGTAATAAAATCCTACACTAAGCTAATCTAAGGCACTAACATCTACACTTATCTTGTCTAACTGTTCCTATACCTACCTCACACATACTACACAACACACAGATGACCCCCCACCCCCTATTCAACAATCACACATCAGGCATACATACACTTAATCTAAACACATACTAATTAACCTACCTAACTAAACAATTAAATATTTTTTTTAATTTTTTTTATACATCTCAAAATACATTTAACATACACTATACATCAACCCCCACCCACTCCTAATAACCTAACACTTATCCTAACACTATTCCTAAGTACTACAACTATCCTAAAAACTATCTAACCATTTAAAAAATGTAAACAATAACAAGGTCCGTAACTTGACATGTGAAATTCCATGTCATGGACAACGACCACAGTTGTTCACTCTGTGTTCATTCCTGCTCGTCCATTTGTTCAATGGTGGCCTTCATGTCGGCAACCATGGACGTAGTATAAGGAAAGGGGGTTTACCCAACTATAGTCACTGGGACCTGGGCTGGCTACGTACTAAGAGGAAGGGGTCCCAGCGTAAATGAACAAACGATTAGAAAACAGTAAGTAGTAAAATCACACAGAAAATGAATCCATCCGCACTGTTTTAATCACAATGGGAGTGCATATTGAATCTATCACATTTGAACAATCAACACGTGGTTGAACAGTGCCCCAGGGAGGGAGGGGGGGTGTGTGAGATCATGTGAGGATAATGTGACGGGGAAGGAAATTGAGTGACAGAACAATCAATCAATTGAAAACATTAAGTAAAAAGAGTTACACATTATGTACAAGACAAAGGACAAAAAAGTTCAGGTTGTATATCTAAATGAGTCATACTCCGTAGAGTTCAATTAATGAACAGTTAGGACATGAAGTTGACAATCAAAGGCAGGTGGTTGTCGACGTTTCGACCCTCAAAAATGCGCAGGTATTGATACTATCCTTGCAATGGGGTCTTCATCAGGACGTGTAACGGGGCAGGCAACCTATTCAGTGTATACAAATTTAAATTATTATTATTAATTTAAACTATGGAATTATTCCATCAGATTACAGAAAACGACAAACAGCACACTGATCCAAACACGGACTAGTAACGGGGGGAACCATTGATTTAAATTGAGAACAGAATGTGTTTCGGGCATTTAATGGCACCATTATATGAGAGAAAATTAATTATGAGCATGAGTGATTTATTAAATCATGAAGGCATGAGTTATATCAGGCCAGTGATTTGCAACATTATTTAAAACGAGAATGACCCATCAAAATAATGAGCAAGAGCGATTGGGCAGAGGAAAAGAGTCACGCGGTGGCAATTGTGGCAGGGAAATACCAACAAAGAAATCACAAAATATATAGGGGTAGCCGTCATTACCTGTATTGTAGATAGTCAGGAATTGAATTATTTGGAAGAGACTTGTCGCTGTGTCTGTGAAAGAGCACATATAGTGGGTCACACACGCGACTCATTATCAGAATTGTATGCAATAACCAAGAGCAGAATCTCAATCGGGCACAGTAGGGAGGAGAGTGACTTACCCAGTCAATGCGTTCAAGACGCGTTCACCAATTGGGAATCATTAGTCCGAAGGACTGATGGTAATGCGATGTCTGTCAATCAAGATAGAGAGGGGAGCAATTAGTGACGACAAAAGATGGCGGGACATATCTAAAGAGTATTGGTGCAGCGGTCCACAGAGTGCACTTACCCGGCGCCGAATGAATCTGACAGTGTACCGTTCACGCTCGCAATGGCGAGTCGAGGTTCCGGATTCATTAAGTTGCCATGGGGACTGGGTCACGTGGTGAGACGCACCCGCATAGAGATGGAGGAAAGACTTAGTTTGTGTTCAATGGTAGTCTTGGTAACTGATATGATTGTGATATGTTTAAAAGAGGGGACAAGAGTCCCTCCATTTCGTTGCGATTAGTAAAGGTGCCATTCGGCTGAATTACCACACGATATATGGGTGTCTGTTGAATCAAATGTGGTCACGGAACTAGAGGATTTATCATACGTGTAAATTACAAAATTCAAGTGCCCTGATAACCGGCTTCATTAGTACTAAGATACCGATATAAAATTGGATAGTTTAAGATGGTGTCATCAGCTTGTATGAGTAGCAATAGCCACGTGCCCTACGTCAAATGGTAATGGCCATATGCAATTGATGAAGAACATATATAAAGATACCGCTACTTACAGCGAAGGCGTACCTCTCACATGAGGGTATAGGCCAAAGATGAAGCATAGTATACCAGGATTTACATAGACTAATAAGCGCTATGATGCAACCACAGAGTTGATGCGACGTACCTCTCGCATGAGGGTATAGGCCACAACAATACATTGTATGCTAGATAGACACTTAAGACAGAGTAGCCAATTGAGAAAAGGAGCTATCTTGCTCATTGAGACCAGTTTCAATAGAATCATAGAAAAACATCCACTTTAACTCACGTGTATTTAAGATATTGGAGATGTTACCACCCCGGGGTCCCAGGAAAGCTTTTTCAATTACCACCCATCTGAGGCTGTCTGGGGGGTGTGATGCCAATGTGAAATGTTCAACCAGGGGAGCACCCTGTACCTGGCATCTGATTCTGCTCATATGCTGTAGTATTCTCACTTTAACTTTCTGTTGTGTCTGGCCTATGTAGATCAATTGGCAAGGGCAAATAATCGCATAGATGATGTTCGAGGAATTGCAATTGGTATGTGTCTTTAGCCGGATTTGCTGGTGGCGATATTGGAATTCCTTCGTTTGGATAGTGGTGTCGCAGGCCTTGCAGTTCCCACATTTGGAATGGCCAATCACAGGAGGCAAGTTCCATAGAGTGGTGATAGTGGGGTCAACAGGGGTCGCTAGGAAAGAGCGCACCACAAGGTCTTTGACGCTCTTCGCTTTCTTGAAAGCGTGTAAAGGTGTGGCAGGTTGATCGATGTCGTCCGATATTAAATCCCAGTGGTGATTGATTATACGTTTAATTTTGTTACTCTTAGTGTTAAAAGTGGTAACACAAACGATCCTGGTTTCTAGTTGGTCCTTGTTGTCCTTGGGAGACAGTAGTTCATCACGTGGGTAAAACCATGCTCTTTTTCGGGATTTCTTGATCAGTCGTCTAGGGTATCCTCTTTGTGTTAATCGATTGGAAAGTTCCTCGGATTCTGTGAAATAATCGTCTTTGTTAGAGCAATTCCTACGGATACGTAGGAATTGCCCAAAGGGCAGGTTGTCACGGAGGGCTCTTGGGTGGTGACTCTGGTAATGTAGTAGCGAGTTCCTCTCTGCCGGTTTCCGATAAAGTGTCGTTAGTAACCTTCCTGAATTCTCATAAATGGTCAGGTCAAGGAAGTTTATCGTATGATTGTCAGATTGAATGGTGAATGTGAGAAATTCAGATTGAAGATTAAGCCAGGTGAAGAAAGACAATAATTCTTCTGAGTTGCCATTCCAAATTAAAAGAATATCGTCGATGTATCGCATCCAGAGACCGAGCTGATCTCTGAATGGATTGACTTGATTGAGTATGGTGTCTTTCTCAAAGGCCGCCATGTAAAGAATGGCCACATCGGGAGCAAAAGGAGCGCCCATCGCTACTCCCGACGTTTGAACATAGAATTTATTTCTGAACATAAAAAAGTTTCTTGTCATGGCTATCCGAAGTAAAGCCACAATGAATTCCGTGGGCACTTGCACCGGCGCCGGTCGGTGTTGTAGACAGCGTGTTATTACAGTTAGTGCTTCTTGTTGTGGGATGCACGTGTAGAGCGATACCACGTCGCATGTAGCCAATCTTTGGTGTTGTGGATCAAAGGCTAAATTCTCAATAATATTGATCGTGTGCATAGTGTCCCGCAAATAGGCAGGAGTAGCTTCAGCCAGTGGTTTTAGGAAGAAATCAATATATTTGCCCAGGGGCTCGAGGATAGAGCCGCACCCCGACACAATTGGTCGACCCGGAGGGTTCTCCATATTTTTGTGAATCTTGGGTATAGTGTAGATTGTTGCCAGTCGAGGATGTTTTTGATTCAAAAATTGGAATTCAGTTGGCGACAAGAAACCCTGATCAAGTCCGGCTTGGCTTATTTCTAGGATTTCCAGAGCAATGGCTTTAGATGGATCGGACCGCAGTAGTTGGTAGCTCACTCCATCATTTAGTTGGCGAAGGATTTCAGACTCATAGGAGGATACGTCTTGGACCACGATTGCACCGCCTTTGTCCGCGGGTTTGATCACAACTTGGTCATTGTGGGCAAGTGACTGTAGTGCCATCTTCTCCTTCTTACTGGTGTTATACTTGACGAACGATTTGGTATTCAACAGTTGTTGCACATCTCGCCAAACCACCGCTTCGTAAGCCAGAATCTTGTGTGACATTGTGCTGTTGTATGGAACAAAAGTAGAAGGAAGTTTTAAACCGGTCAGTGAAGGTTGAGCCCGTGGTTCAGAGTTACGGAAGAAATATTTAAGCCTGATCTTACGGAAAAACTGGAAAAGCTCTGCGCGGATGGTGAAATTGTCCGGGTTGTTTGTGGGGACGTATGTTAACCCTTTGCCCAATACTTTTACTTCATCATCACTCAGCCTGTGTTTAGATATGTTGACAACGGGACTCATGGTCGTTGAAGGTGCTCCTCCCAATAGTTTCAGTTGGAACTGCCCGGCTAATGTATCTACAACCTGTAGGTTTTGTTGCGAGTTATTCGTTCTCCATGTTGTTCCGGCTGGAATTGTACCTGCTTCTGGGGTTGCCCACGGCCTCCATCCCAGTTGCTTGTATTTGGTTGGGGTCCACGTTGTTGGCCTCGTTGCCAATTGTTGCCTCTGCCTCGCGAAGGACGCCATGTCGCTTGGCGTTGGCCTAAAAAAGGGTTGTATTGCTGTTGCTGCTGGTGGTATCCGTAGGCTGGGTAGTTATACTGATAGCTGGGGCCGGGTTGTTCCTGTTCTCCCTCTGAGCTATAGGATGAGTCAGAGAAAGTCTGATAGTTCCGTCTTCCCCTGTATGTCCCTCGTCCCCGGTTCGTGAACCGCCCCTGATTATCCTGGCGGAAATAATCTTCCTGTAAATATGGATAAGTCTTTTTCTTATCGTACAGCCGTATATCGCGGGCTAATTTCTCCAGTTTGCGGTTCTGGGTAGTCAGGTCGAAGTCTTTCAGAGAAGCCTCAAGGTTATTCAGGATTTCCTTGGCGCTGGCAAAGTTGGCATCAGCTGCTATCTCGGCTTTCAAGGTCTTAATTTCAGCAGCGATCAGTTGGACTTGTTCAGTAGCCGTCTCCATGCCCAGGACCATCCAATGACGGGAGCAATTGTTGGCGACGTGGCTGAACCCTTCTTTAAATTTTGGCACCTCTACGAAAATGGCCGGTTCGATCTTGATTTGTAACCCCACCGGAATAATATTTTCTTTGAGATACCTTGTCAGAAGGTGGCCATGCCATCTGGTGCGGACCAGTTTCTTCTCCAACCGCTCAAGACGGGAAATTTTGTCCTTCAATGTAAAGTCAATAGTTGGAATATTAGCTGAGATAAAGAAATTGTCAGGATTTTCTAAAAGTTTATCGATATAATCCTCGGAATATGATAGATGCTTACATGATCTCACACACCCCCCCTCCCTCCCTGGGGCACTGTTCAACCAAGTGTTGATTGTTCAAATGTGATAGATTCAATATGCACTCCCATTGTGATTAAAACAGTGCGGATGGATTCATTTTCTGTGTGATTTTACTACTTACTGTTTTCTAATCGTTTGTTCATTTACGCTGGGACCCCTTCCTCTTAGTAGGCAACCATGGACAGCAGGGTGGCCAGCTGCAGTTGCATGCCCGCAACCTTCAATGTCAGTTCCTTTTGGGCCTTTTCAAAATTTTCCATTTTGCCCTCAATATTGCCAATTTTGGCCATCAGGAGCACACCGTCGATCTCAGGGGAAGCTGCTGCATGCCCTGTTGCTGTACGTCCAACTTGCGCTACTGCAGCTCCACCTGTCCTCGTTGCAAGGGCCTCTGCAGTGGTGGGTCCAGATTTTGGAGCAGTGGTTGTCACTGGGGTCAGATCCGAGGGATGTCCAGAAGTGGAATGACTTGCAGATCCTGAACCAAGACTAGCTGGGGGTGCAACCAAACCAGATGTTGATGGTGCTGATGTCTGAATGCCTAAGGGTCCACTCTGTGTAGGAGAATCAGTGTCCATCTGGGGATCTTGATCTTCACATGATCCAGTTGCTGGTCCGGAGTCCATGAGTGAGGTTTTTGCCTTTTCCTTCCTGCTCCGCGTGTTGGATGGTGGAGTGGGAGTTGGTGATCTCCAGGCTCCAGCAGCACGTGAGTGCTCATGTCGGCGTCCCATCTGCCTGAATGAACGAGCAACATTCCGTATGTGGCGGTATCTCTCTAGACGGATGCGATACTGCCTCTCCTCATCTTGTGTCATGTTTTCTGTAATGGAGCAATGACATCCACATCAGTCTGCACTTACACATTGACACCTTTACACATGCACATTAATGCAATCTTCGGAACATTTTGTCAAGGGCCTATCGTTAACAGGGCATCAATTTCAAAGCATGGTTGCATCATCATCGATGGTCATACACAGGGATGCTAAGTGATGTTGCGTAATACCTAACATGATAAATAATGTACATGACATGTAAGGCCTCAATACATATGAGATGGTGCATTCCAATGCATTTGTCCTGGCCATGAACCCAATGCTCGCCATTCACATATGCAGGCCCCTTCTCAACATGATGCCAGTGCATCTGTGTGCAGGCAAGGTTTGTATAGGCATTGTAATTGTACACTTCATACGCAGATACATAGCAAGGTATATGGACCATCATCCCTGTATGCTGCCCAAGCCTACACACATGTAAAATGCACCATGGAAACGAAACATGGCCAAATTAGGATTGTGTTGCAAGGAAAGACACAGGTGTGCACTGCAATTGATTTGGGCACCGCCTCCTATCATTTCACTCTTGTACATGGGGTGCTGCTTGGGAGTAAATACGTGCTGCGTTTTCACACTACGCAACACACACTGCACAACACTTTCATGGTAGACGCATCTTGACAGGGGACGTCATATCATGGCCAGCATCAAGGCCTGGTATGTGGATTGACTATGCATGATAAATGATGCAATGGCCATTTATACACATGTACATCAATGCATTTTTACTACTGATGTCAATAGTGAATTCTGCCGGTGACCCTTTTAGTTGCATAGGTAACTGCATGATTGTTGTGCTAATTGATGATGGACTTGCAGCACTGTTGCATCCCTCTAACAATGTCAAGTACTGACACACGTGGGGCACAAGGAAATCCTACTTGTAGGAGGTATGTCTATGTTGTACTACAATTAGCATGTGTCATGTAGCCATGGTCTACATACACTGACTGTCACGTACCCCAAGGCTCCTTGCTCAGCACGACACTCTTCGACATCTCCATGTGCACACTTGCCACCATTGCATGCACACACCACCACAACATAAAATCCTATGCCAATGACACCCATCTGGTACGGTCCCTCACCCAAGACCCAGCCCCAACCAAAAACAACCTCCATGAAGGAAAGATAGACGCTGCAGAATGGAAGAAGCTCAGTCAGCAGATACTGTAGACACACAATACAGAGGTTATCATCCTTGGCAAATCAACATCCGCCAGGGACGACGCCTATTGGTCCACAACAATGGTCACTGCAACAACACCCACGGAGCATACACCCCACTTGGGATTCTTCCAGGTCTACTCACTCACAACTAACAAACAAGTGGACGTCATGTCATCCTTATGATTCTACACCCTGCGCATGCTCCGATAGATATTCTGGTGGATCACCACCGGAACTGTGAGACGGTCACCCAGGCCCTCATCAACAGCCAAGTGTACAACGGGAATGCCCTATACACATGAACCACTGCCAGACTTCACTTAGAATTACTACCCATAGTAAATGCATCGGCACAACTCATCCTCGACAGCCCTCACCACAGCAGCATTTCTACAGGCCATATTGACCAACACTGGGTCACCGTCAACACAAGGGTCACGTTCTGGCTCCTCACCCACACACACACATGACATGGGCCCAGAATGACTCCTCAACCGCCTCTCGTTCTCAGATCCTACCGGCCACCTCCGCTCCACCAGCCTCCCACTGGCCACCATCCCAAGGATTGACTGATCCACCACTGGAGGTAGATCATCCTCCTACCTGGCCACCAAGACATGAAACTCCCTTGGCGCACAATTACGACTGACCAGGACCATCTTACCTTCATTAAAGAACTGAAGACCTGCCTATTTCATCAGTAGCAGCACACCCCCTCCCTTCAGTGCCTTCAGACCCTCACACCTGAGTATGGTGCTCTATGGAGGTCTAGATGTATTGTTTGATTGTGGTCTCATTTTATGTGATAGATACTTACAGCAGCACAAGAAGTGTTACTGTGTCCCTTGCACACTGTAACACCTCATACATGTGACCCTTATCTTTGAGTTTATGGATTTCCACATGGTGCCATTGAGTCCTTGACACTTCCATGCACATGTGATGTGTAAACATGCTGCATGCAAGAATGATGATTTTGGACTGTCTGCATACATGGCATGCATGAGGAGACATTGTAAGCATACAGACAAAGATAGTAATGATTTCACACTCACCAGTGGCCTTAGGATTCTTGAAGGACTCCACCTCATCCCTTGTGTATGGTGGTGGACCACCTACAAGGGAAAGACCATAGAGCAGATTCTCAGCGTATGTTGCATATTTCAACACAGTACAGAGATTACATGAGAGTCAGTGGTATCTTCAACATTGGCTTACGATGCGTCCCATGAGGCAACCTGATCCATACAACAGTCTCTGGCTAAGTGCTTCACATGTGAAGCACACTCTTCCACTGCATGTATGACACACATGTGATCCCTTGTTTGTGGTGTCACATTGAGATGGCATTTGCCAAATACTTGCACACTTGTCCCATATTGATAATATGTTTGCATTGTGTAGATGTATGTGATTGTGCTTTTATGGGGTACTTTATTTATAATGCAGCGCACCATGGTGAAAAAACGGCACAGATGCGTGAGGCATCTGTGCGGGAATTGTGGCCCATTGCTGGAGTTGCGTCGCAAGCGCAACGCAGCTCCAGCAAGGCTCAGGGGTACACCATCTGCACAATGCTGCGTCAAGACCTACGCCTGCTTCAAGCAGGCGCAGGGTTTTGACGCAGCATTGCCCAGAAAGTGACTGAGTGAAATCTCATAGATTTCACTCAGCCACTTTCATGAGGCGTTCCTGCGCAGGAATGCCCCCCCCCCTGCGCAGGAACGCCTTCTTATGGCGCAGTGCTTTACAGCGTTGTAAATAGGGCGCATTGTTTGCGCCGCAGTTGGTCAAATAAAGTGACGCAATTGCGGTGCAAAGAGGCGCAACTGCCTCATAAATCTGCCTTTATGTATGTAGCATTTTTGTGTAGCAAATTATGTTTGAGATTTAGCAAATTAACACCAACCTGTAGTTGATGGTAAGGTGCATTTTTTTCCAATAATGCACAATTTAGCTTTTTGGAAGGTGGCAGGTGATGCACACACATGCCCATAGGGCATGTATGTGCACCATATGCACACACATATACTTTTGAGGGCTGCAGCAGGGAGTCTTTGAGACACCCCTGCACCCTTGTAATAATTCACAAATGTCGATTAGCAAATAGCTGATTTGCAATTAGTGTATTTATTTCAAATTATACCTATGGGCCTCCTGGGCCATGGCAATGCATATGGAATTATCCCTTAATTGCAAAGTATAAACATGCAAAGTTGCACATACGGAAGATTAAGGAATTCCTAAAATAATAGCGCATTTTCTTCATACATACCATTTTGCAATTCATAAATAGCGATTCCTTGAAAATCGCAATTTTTGATTAGCGAAAGGGTTTGTTGATAGATATGGCCCTATATCTGATGTTACAGCGGCGCAAGGGGATCATCAGTGAGGCCCCTGTAGTTTCACAATGGAATAGCTTAACCTTACAATACAGCTGTTAATACATGAAATAAATGTAATTTGACTTACCAATTGTTCCCTCGACCTCAATTCCAAGGTGGTCACGGTTGATGAGATCAGCCCACCGATGCTTGTACTGTCTGAGGGTCCTGTCCACTCCAAATATTCGCAACATCTGGTACCGGACCCTCTCCCACCTCAGCTTCCTTTCTTGGGTTGGGTAACCCAGCAGTACCCTGCCTCCACTTCCATTCATGTTTGGGAGGTAGTGGACTATCAGCCACAGTAGCCCCCCATAATACTCCTGCTCAGTAAGGTTCCTAGACCTGGGTGACATTGTGACAAAGCACAAGCCACGCTGTGTGAATGCAACAAAAAGAAATTCGCTTTCACAGGAATCCCCCTATTACTATAAATCCACTAAACAGAACACTAATCCCCCTATTACTAACTTTTAAAACCCCTTAACAGAACACTAATCCCCCTATTACTAACTTTGAAAACCCCTTAACAGAACACTAATCCCCCTATTAATGACTATTAAAACCCCTAAACAGACAGACACCCCTTTACACACAACACACAGGTAGACAATACACAACACTACAGATTATTTGGACACAGTTAGCAAGACACACACTGTAAAACAACTGCAGGACAGGACAAAACTCTCAAGCACTTTGCAAACACACTCCTATACCTCTCAGAGACTACAAAGAAGTGAAAGAGAAAGCGAAAGTATGATATTACTTCCTGTTTGTGAGCAGGGCAGGCTGGTTACATCATTTCCTGTTGCGATGCGACTCGTTTCCGTCGATGCGTCATTATTGGCATGCGAATAAAACGTTATTATGTCGCATCGTTGATTTGAAGCATGGTACACTGTTTAAATATTTCCCCTTACGGTGCGACCAGTTATGGTGGAAGCGTCATTATTGTCATGCGAATAAAAAGTTATTATGTCGCATCGTTGATTTGAAGCATGGTACACTGATAAAATAATTC
The DNA here is from genome assembly GCF_964261635.1 of Lissotriton helveticus. NCBI lineage: Eukaryota > Metazoa > Chordata > Amphibia > Caudata > Salamandridae > Lissotriton > Lissotriton helveticus. The sequence goes on along the minus strand of NC_136057.1, from coordinate 481,607,466 downwards.
CCCTTACGGTGCGACCAGTTATGGTGGAAGCGTCATTATTGTCATGCGACCAAATCTTTATTATGTCGCATCATTGATTTGAAAAAAACAACAAGTGATGGACTGAATGTGGATCAATGTCACACACTCCCCCAGTCAAAAGATCTGGGCCCAAATCCATCGTTTTTTTGCACTCCACACCACCCTGGGTCAGATAATGGCTTTATGCAAATCAGCTCTGACCCTGTTGCCCCATGGGAACAGTCCAGTCCGAACTACAACAGCCATATCTTTCCCAGACCGGAATCAAGCATCCGAGGACCGGACCGGTTTCGAGGTAACACCTCTCTTCAGCCCGGCTAGCTTGACTCCAAGTGGTGTGGAGTGCCTGGGACCCACGTCTGGGCATCCCCAGCGCACTTAGGGCGGCAATTGCAAAAAACAACAAGTGATGGACTGAATGTGGATCAATGTCACACACTCCCCCAGTCAAAAGATCTGGGCCCAAATCCATTGTTTTTTTGCACTCCACACCACCCAGGGTCAGATAATGGCTTTATGCAAATCAGCTCTGACCCTGTTGCCCCATGGGAACAGTCCAGTCCGAACTACAACAGCCATATCTTTCCCAGACCGGAATCAAGCATCCGAGGACCGGACCGGTTTCGAGGTAACACCTCTCTTCAGCCCGGCTAGCTTGACTCCAAGTGGTGTGGAGTGCCTGGGACCCACGTCTGGGCATCCCCAGCGCACTTAGGGCGGCAATTGCAAAAAACAACAAGTGATGGACTGAATGTGGATCAATGTCACACACTCCCCCAGTCAAAAGATCTGGGCCCAAATCCATCGTTTTTTTGCACTCCACACCACCCTGGGTCAGATAATGGCTTTATGCAAATCAGCTCTGACCCTGTTGCCCCATGGGAACAGTCCAGTCCGAACTACAACAGCCATATCTTTCCCAGACCGGAATCAAGCGTCCGAGGACCGGACCGGTTTCGAGGTAACACCTCTCTTCAGCCTGGCTAGCTTGACTCCAAGTGGTGTGGAGTGCCTGGGACCCACGTCTGGGCATCCCCAGCGCACTTAGGGCGGCAATTGCAAAAAACAACAAGTGATGGACTGAATGTGGATCAATGTCACACACTCCCCCAGTCAAAAGATCTGGGCCCAAATCCATCGTTTTTTTGCACTCCACACCACCCTGGGTCAGATAATGGCTTTATGCAAATCAGCTCTGACCCTGTTGCCCCATGGGAACAGTCCAGTCCGAACTACAACAGCCATATCTTTCCCAGACCGGAATCAAGCATCCGAGGACCGGACCGGTTTCGAGGTAACACCTCTCTTCAGCCCGGCTAGCTTGACTCCAAGTGGTGTGGAGTGCCTGGGACCCACGTCTGGGCATCCCCAGCGCACTTAGGGCGGCAATTGCAAAAAACAACAAGTGATGGACTGAATGTGGATCAATGTCACACACTCCCCCAGTCAAAAGATCTGGGCCCAAATCCATCGTTTTTTTGCACTCCACACCACCCTGGGTCAGATAATGGCTTTATGCAAATCAGCTCTGACCCTGTTGCCCCATGGGAACAGTCCAGTCCGAACTACAACAGCCATATCTTTCCCAGACCGGAATCAAGCATCCGAGGACCGGACCGGTTTCGAGGTAACACCTCTCTTCAGCCCGGCTAGCTTGACTCCAAGTGGTGTGGAGTGCCTGGGACCCACGTCTGGGCATCCCCAGCGCACTTAGGGCGGCAATTGCAAAAAACAACAAGTGATGGACTGAATGTGGATCAATGTCACACACTCCCCCAGTCAAAAGATCTGGGCCCAAATCCATTGTTTTTTTGCACTCCACACCACCCAGGGTCAGATAATGGCTTTATGCAAATCAGCTCTGACCCTGTTGCCCCATGGGAACAGTCCAGTCCGAACTACAACAGCCATATCTTTCCCAGACCGGAATCAAGCATCCGAGGACCGGACCGGTTTCGAGGTAACACCTCTCTTCAGCCCGGCTAGCTTGACTCCAAGTGGTGTGGAGTGCCTGGGACCCACGTCTGGGCATCCCCAGCGCACTTAGGGCGGCAATTGCAAAAAACAACAAGTGATGGACTGAATGTGGATCAATGTCACACACTCCCCCAGTCAAAAGATCTGGGCCCAAATCCATCGTTTTTTTGCACTCCACACCACCCTGGGTCAGATAATGGCTTTATGCAAATCAGCTCTGACCCTGTTGCCCCATGGGAACAGTCCAGTCCGAACTACAACAGCCATATCTTTCCCAGACCGGAATCAAGCATCCGAGGACCGGACCGGTTTCGAGGTAACACCTCTCTTCAGCCTGGCTAGCTTGACTCCAAGTGGTGTGGAGTGCCTGGGACCCACGTCTGGGCATCCCCAGCGCACTTAGGGCGGCAATTGCAAAAAACAACAAGTGATGGACTGAATGTGGATCAATGTCACACACTCCCCCAGTCAAAAGATCTGGGCCCAAATCCATCGTTTTTTTGCACTCCACACCACCCTGGGTCAGATAATGGCTTTATGCAAATCAGCTCTGACCCTGTTGCCCCATGGGAACAGTCCAGTCCGAACTACAACAGCCATATCTTTCCCAGACCGGAATCAAGCATCCGAGGACCGGACCGGTTTCGAGGTAACACCTCTCTTCAGCCCGGCTAGCTTGACTCCAAGTGGTGTGGAGTGCCTGGGACCCACGTCTGGGCATCCCCAGCGCACTTAGGGCGGCAATTGCAAAAAACAACAAGTGATGGACTGAATGTGGATCAATGTCACACACTCCCCCAGTCAAAAGATCTGGGCCCAAATCCATCGTTTTTTTGCACTCCACACCACCCTGGGTCAGATAATGGCTTTATGCAAATCAGCTCTGACCCTGTTGCCCCATGGGAACAGTCCAGTCCGAACTACAACAGCCATATCTTTCCCAGACCGGAATCAAGCATCCGAGGACCGGACCGGTTTCGAGGTAACACCTCTCTTCAGCCCGGCTAGCTTGACTCCAAGTGGTGTGGAGTGCCTGGGACCCACGTCTGGGCATCCCCAGCGCACTTAGGGCGGCAATTGCAAAAAACAACAAGTGATGGATTTGGGCCCAGATCTTTGGACTGGGGTGAATGTGTGACATTGATCCACATTCTGTCCATCATTGTTGTTTTTGCAATTACCGCTCTAAGTGTACTGGGGATGCTCAGACGTGGGTCCCAGGCACTCCACACCACTGGAGTCAAGCTAGCCGGGCTGATGAGAGGTGTTACCTCGAAACCGGGCCGGTCCTCGGATGCTTGATTCCGTTCTGGGAAGGACATGGCTTTTGTAGTTCGGACTGGACTGTTCCCATGGGGCACAGGGTCAGCGCTGATTTGCATATCGCCATTGTCTAACCCAGGGTGGTGTGGAGTGCAACAAAACGATGGATTTGGGCCCAGATCTTTGGACTGGGGTGAATGTGTGACATTGATCCACATTCTGTCCATCATTGTTGTTTTTGCAATTACCGCATATTTTACCTTACGGTGCGACCAGTTATGGTGGAAGAGTCATTACTGTCATGCGACCAAATGATTATTATGTCGCATCATTAATTAGAAGCATGGGTGACTGATGACATTTTCCCCTGAAGGTGCGACCAGTTGTAGTAGAAGCGACCTTATTGGCATGCGAATTTAAACGTAATGATGTCGCATCGTCGATTTGAAGCATGGTACACTGCTTAAATATTTCCCCTTACGGTGCGACCAGTTATCATGGAAGCGTCATTATTGTCATGCGACCAAATCTTTATTATGTCGCATCGTTGATTTGAAGCATGGGTGACTGATGACATATTTTACCCTTACGGTGCGACCAGTTATGGTGGAAGCGTCATTATTGTCATGCGACCAAATGATTATTATGTCGCATCATTAATTAGAAGCATGGGTGACTGATGACATTTTCTCCTGAAGGTGCGACCAGTTGTAGTAGAAGCGTCATTATTGGCATGCGAATTTAAACGTAATGATGTCGCATCGTCGATTTGAAGCATGGTACACTGCTTAAATATTTCCCCTTACGGTGCGACCAGTTATCATGGAAGCGTCATTATTGTCATGCGACCAAATCATAATTATGTCGCATCGTAAATTTGATGCATGGCTGACTGATGACATATTTTCCCCTCAAGGTGCGACCAGTTTTAGTAGATGCGACTTTATTGGCATGCGTCACAATCTTCATTAATGGCACATTGCAGTTTTTATCTGACAATGTTGTTGCATATATTAACTGCTGTATTTTTGACGCTGGGCAAAAGATGCGTGTTTACGCTTAGCATGAAAGTGTCTCAACAGGAACACAAAATGTTTGTGTGTAAAGTTTTTGTTGTTTGTATATTCAGCTGAGTCAGACTATGACATGTGTTGACCAAAGTCACTTTTGGGCCTTGTGTAACGTCACTTTTGTGCGTGGAGTCAGGAATGCATGGGTCAGATTGTGACGTTGGCAGACCTATCGTCACTTTTGTGCGTGGAGTTGGGAATGCATGGGTCAGATTGTGACGCAGGCAGAGCTAATGTCACTTTTGTGCGTCCAGTCAGGAATGCATTGGTCACATACTGACGTACCCAGACCCAACGTCACTGTTGTGTGTAGAGTCATGAATGCATGGATGAGATTATGAAGTATGATACACCAACTTCATTTATGTGCCTGCCACATTTGTTCTATTATGCAAACTTGTGTGAGCACTGAGGGCTACTTTTTCATGGATGGTCATATTTAGCCTCACATCCACTGTGTAACATATTAATGAATGTAATGTTTGTCCTATTATTGATTTACCTCCAACATGACTTTGCAACATACAAGAACTTTTTTATATTTTTACCTGCTGTGTGATTTCATAATGTGGACTCATCTTCACCTGTGCTTTTTTCATTTTCTGCACCACAAAATTGGGATGGTAAATGTTGGTTTTTGACAATTGTGAATTTATAACCTAATTTATGATGTTTTTGCGTAGATTATTACAGCATGCATTCCTGCGGCACTTCCCTGCAGCAAGCAAATAGGGCAGGAAGGTGCTGTGTCTTTGACATACGGGAGATTCCTGTGCTTTTCATGTGCGCTGACTCACAATGGCCGGCCTGCCTACCTGCACTATGTATGCTGTGTTGCATGGAGGAATATTTTTGTACAGGAACGGTCACCTTCATACACATGTGCATTCATACCCTGCACACAGACACACATGCACTATGGTGCCAGGGTACCTGTGTTGAACAGACACTGATGAGTGTGGCCATTGCAGGTGAAATTGCAAGGCAGTACAATGTAAATGGATGTGTGGCCTGATGTATGTCTGATGTCAGCCTCCAGACATGAGAGGGACATCATCAACGCCTCCTTCGACACCGCCACCTTCCCGGATAGCTGGAAGCACGCCGAAATCAGCGCTCTACTAAAGAAGCCTCCAGCCGACCCCACCCACCTCAAGAACTACCGCCCCATCTCGCTGCTCCCGTTTCCTGCAAAAGTCATCGAGAAGACCGTCAACAAGCAGCTGGCCGACTTCCTCGAGATGAACGGATCCCTCGACCTCTCGCAGTCTGGCTTCCGGGCCAACCACAGCACCGAGACCGCCCTGATCGCAGCCACCGATGACATCCGAGCCCTGCTAGACAACGGAGAAACAGCGGCCCTCATCCTCCTAGACCTCTCCGCGGCCTTCGACACTGTCTGCCACCGTACCCTAGCGCAGCGCCTCAGCGACGTTGGACTCCAGGAGAAGGCACTGGAATGGATCACCTCGTTCCTCGCCGGAAGGACACAGAGAGTCTGCCTCCCCCGTTCAGATCAGAAGCCACCAAAGTCATCTGCGGCGTTCCTCAAGGCTCCTCGCTCAGCCCAACCCTCTTCAACGTCTACATGAGCCCCCTCGCAGCCATCGCACGCCAACACAACCTCAACATCATCTCCTACGCCGACGACACCCAGCTGATCCTCTCCCTCACCAGCGACCCCGCCACCGCCAGAGCCAACCTACACGAAGGGATGACAGACGTAGCCATGTGGATGATGAACAGCCGCCTGAAATTGAACTCGGACAAGACGGAAGTCCTCATCCTGGGATCCTGACCCTCTGCCTGGGACGACTCCTAATGGCCCCCCGCCCTGGGCAGCGCACCCAAACCGACAGACCACGCACGCAACCTGGGCTTCATCCTGGACTCCTCCCTCTCCATGACCAGACAAGTCAACGCAGTCTCCTCATCGTGCTTCAACATCCTGCGCATGCTACGTAAGATCTTCCGGTGGATCCCCACCGAGACCAGAAAGACTGTTACCCAGGCCCTCGTCACCAGCCGACTGGACTATGGCAACTCCCTCTACGCCGGAACCACTGCCAAACTCCAGAAGAGACTCCAGCGGATTCAGAACGCCTCAGCACGACTCATCCTGGACATCCCCCGTCGCAGCCACATCTCCGGACACCTGAGAGATCTGCACTGGCTCCCGGTCAAAAAGAGAATCACCTTCCGTCTCCTCACCACGCACACAAAGCCCTACACAACCAAGGCCCAGGATACCTCAACAGCCGCCTCAACTTCTACGCTCCCACACGCCAGCTTCGATCGACCGGCCACGCCCTCGCCGCCGTCCCCCGCATCCGAAGAGCCACCACAGGAGGAAGGTCCTTCTCCTACCTGGCCACCAAGACTTGGAACTCCCTCCCGACCCACCTCCGCCTGACCCAGGACCACTTTGCCTTCAGGAAGCGGCTCAAGACCTGGCTGTTCGAGCAGTAGCGGACCCCCCCTCCCCTAGCGCCTTGAGACCCTCCGGGTGAGTAGTGCGCTATATAATAGCTTTGATTGATTGATTGATTATGTACTCCACATATGAGATTGTCATGCAACTTGCCGTGTAAATTTTGGAAAAATAATCATGCACAAGGTAGTAAAGGTTGTATGTTGTATTTTTATTAGTCCAAACAAAAATCAAGATGCATGATGAGGATGTTATTTTTCACATTCTTAAAAAAAATTATGCACTATGTCAGCACGTCTGCGGATGCCTGCTGCTGTGCTTTGGTTTACAGGAGCATAGCCGTCCTCCTGGTCATCCTCCGGCATTTGTGGATTTAAATCAGGTCCATCATCCCAGGGGACTTTTGTGAGCACACATATGTTGTGCAGTATTGCACAAGCCAAAATTAATTTGCACACTGTCTCTGGTGAATACAGCATACGTCCACCAGACTTGTCCAGGCGCCGAAACCTGGCCTTGAGCAGACCAAATGTTCTTTCGACAATGTTCCTGGTCCTGCAATGTGCTTGCTTGTACGCTACTTCCTGTGGCGACTGTGGGTTTCCATAAGGTGTCATCACCCACGGCTGGATGCCATATCCCTGGTCAGCTGTAATGGAATAAATGAGAAGGTACAATGAAATGCTTGTAATGGTTCTGGTAAACTACAGGCCATATGTTGTGGGCAATATTTCATTTGGCAGTGTCCATTGGGCATGGATGTTGCAGAGAACACACCCAGTGACTCACATGCAAGACACCTTTGGCACATAGTTATGCTGGGAAATGGATACAGATTTGGACGGACATGCATTGACTCCCTATATGCCTCTACATGACCTTGGGCCTCATTTATGAAGGACTTGCGCCACTGGTGCGTGACTTTTTCCCATTTTTGAAGTTACGCACCGGCAGCGCATGACCTTAATTAATTATGCCCCTTCTATTGATGTATATGTATATGCTAGTACAACATTATTCCATCCATGACCTCATTAAAGCGTCATTGAAGCAATATTACCAGTATGGTGCATTGTATCATACTCTTTTGCTTACCTACAAGTAGGCCATTGCCATACTGGCCATTCTTGAAGCGGTCATTTATGATGCAGTTCCGGAATATGAAGGCATCATGTACACTGCCAGGGTATTTTGCCAGCACATTGGTAAATAGTCCACGGTGATCCACAATGGCCTGTACATTGATTGAATATGTATGTTTGCGATTTATGTACAAATGTGCTGTTGCTGCCGGAGGTACTAATTGCACATGTGTACAGTCAATGGCACCCAGCACATGGGGTAAGCCTGCTATGTCATAGAATCCTTGCTTGATCTCCATCTGCTGTTGTGGATTGTTGGGGAAACGGAGGTAGCGGGGTGTCAGATGGATGATGGCATCCAGGACAGTTGGTAGGAATGATGAGAAAGCTGGCTGGGATATTCCTGCCACTTTGGCAACTGTTGTCTGGAAGGAGCCCGATGCTAGCATATGCAACACAACCAGGAGCTTTGCCTGTGGCGGTATGTTGGTAGGCCTGTTGGTTGCTACCTCTAGCCTTGGTCCAATGAGTCGCAGTAGATGTTGTATGGTCTGCTTCTTGAGGCGAAATAGACTTATGACCTCCTCATTCCTGAGGCCTCTCAGGACGCTCCTTTGACTGAATACCCGCTCCTTTCTCCGGCGTTGCCTGGGGGGGGGGGTGGATTTTGTAGGGCGGGGGGTTGTGGTGGGATTCCTGGTGCTAGTCGTCTCCGTCTGGCAGCTACTCGCAGCATTACAACCTCCATGGTGTGGGGATAGTTGCAGCAATGTCCACTGTGGCCTCTCCTCTTGCTATGTTAATGTTAATGTTAATGGGGTTGCTTATATAGCGCACGGCTACTCCGAGGAGTGTCCCGGCGCTTTCTAACCCGCAACTGAAAAAGGGGAAACAGAGCATAACATCTTACTGATTATAAAGCCAAGTCTTCAAAGCTTTTCTGAATGCAAAAAGATTGAAGGTGCGACGGAGATCAACAGGAAGAGAGTTCCTATGTGCCGATGCGTCATTTCCTGCGTGTCCGTTTTGTAGGCGCACCAATTCTGACGGAACCGCAACGCTGCGCCGTTTCCGCAACAGATGCGTAAAAAGTGGATAAAGTCATAAATATGGATGCGTCACTTTTGCGCGTGTTTCTCCGTGGTAACGCCCACCTCGCATACATTAATACTTACGTGTCGCAGGGCATTTTCACGCAGTGGTTTTCCCCGCGCAGTGGGCTGAAAGTGGCGCATCGTCGGAGATGCGCCACTTCATTAATATGGCGCATGCGTTGCGCCGACGATGCGTCATTATTTTTGACGCATTGACGGCGCAAGCTCTTCATAAATGAGGGCCCAGGTCCTTTGTTATTTGGGAGGGAGTTTATGGCCTCTATGATTTCATCTTTAGTGATATGGTGACTTAGGAGTTTACCGTGCGTATCCGACAGCCAAGCTATGGCAATATCTTGTAGATATTGATTGATTTCTAATGGGATGACGGTTGTCCTTGTATCATAGAGGTAATAGAAATAGAGCTTGAAACAATCTAAAATAGATTAGGTGTCGTATAGGTCGTGGTTGTGTTCGTCTACTATCTGTGTAATGTAAGACACTGTTGGTGCCAGTTTTAGTTTGCTTGATAAGGCTCGCCCCAGTCTACCACCCTCTCCATAGGCACACGCAATGAATCTACGTGATTTATACTTGATTTCGTCCGCGGCATGTGATCGATAATCGTCGATCTTTTCCCTTGTTTTGTCTAGCAGCGCAGGGTTTTGCGTCAGCGTATGTTCTTCCTCAAGTCGTGCTGTGTCTCTCTCAATCATATTCAGTTGTTGCTGAATGTCCTTCAGAATACCAGCATGTTTATTAATGCAGAGTCCCCTGATCGTGACTTTAAAAGCTTCCCATAGTGATCCTTCACTAGCAACTGATCCTGAGTTAAAGTAAAAATAATCTATTAAGGCTTGATGTAATTCGCTGTGAAACACAAGGTCTTCCCTCAATGTGAACTGTCTAGGCACATTAGTAGGGATATCGAGTTGGAGGCAAACTGGTGAGTGATCAGATAGTGTTTTAGGTAGGTGTTCAATCATCCTTGTCCATGTGCATGCGTCTTGTGTGATCATCCAGTAGTGTATCCTAGACCATGTATTATGCGTTGTTGACGTGCAGGTCCCCTCTTTGTGACTTCCGTATCTCAGTCTCCATATATTCATCATTTCCCATGCGTCCTCGCCCTCCCTCACTGCACTAGCAGCATGTTTACCATACTGTTCGTTACCAGTCGACCTATCGAGGGCCGGGTCTAGGCATGTGTTGAAATCTACTCCCTATATAACTGTTGCGCTGGGCAAGTGTCTAAGTCTGGACCATATGGCTTCATAGAAATTGGGGTCATCATTGTTCAGGCCATAAGATGGTATTATTGGCAATGCTGTTCCCCCCAAATTTCCATGTACTATTACATATCTGCCTTGGTCATCTTTAATAGTAATTATAGGTTGAAAGGGAATGCCATGTCTGATTAACAGCATGACCCCTCTAGCATATGTGGAGAATGAGGATGCTCTACGACATGTTACCCATCTCGTGCCCACTCTAGCCTCCATGAGAGATGTGAGATGCATTTCCTGTAAACAGGCAACATCAATGCCTCCTTGCCTGTCTAAGTATGCCAGCACTGTACGTATCTTCTGTGGATTTTGGAATCCTCAATCAATCAATCAATCAGTCATTTACAAAGCGCACTGCATACCTGCGAAGGTCTCAAGGTGCTGTGGGGGGGGGCCGCTACTGATCGAACAGCCAGGGTTTGAGTGTCCTTCTGAAATTCAGCAGGTCTTGGGTCTGTTGTAGGCTCAATGGGAGGGAGTTCCATGTCTTGGCGGCGAGGTGGGAGAAGGATCTGGTCGTAGTTCAGATGCACGGGATGGTGGCAAGTGAGAGGTCGGCGTAGCGTAGCTGGTGTTTGGGAGTGTAGAAGAAAAGTGCGTCTGTTGGGGTAGGCTGGGCCGGTCTTGTGGAGTGCCTTGTGTGCATGGATGTGGAGTTTGAACATTCTATGTCATAAGCGTCAGATTTTGAGTATTCGAGTTTGTGCCAGCCATGTCTGTCATTATCCCTACCTGTGACCTCCCCCATTGTGATGTCCATGCGTTGGTAAAAAAAGAAGACATATGTGTCCCCGCTCAACGTCAACCAGAATTTTTTGTGTACATACCCATCCCCTCCCTCATCCCACTCTGCCCCGTCCCATGCAGCAGAGACATCCCTAGAACATTTCAACCTTTTCCCCATCATGTTCCCCCATCCCCCAATAACAAAAACAAAGAAAAAACCCATGAATAAACTGGTGTGGTTCACACTGAAGGGCAAGAGCTGCCAACCCTTTTTCTTGTGGGTAAACACACATGGGTAAACGCCCTATCAATTAGAATTCCAGAAACTCAACATTTTGTAATAATTCCACAACTAATGGGCAGTGAGATAGAGAGCAAGAATAAAACAGAATTCATCTAGTCAAGAACCCATGTGAGAATATTAACAATATGTACATAAAATAGTGTTCCAAGTACAAGCAAGTCAAATCACTCGACTTATCTGGTCGTGCATATCTTCTGGACACTTCTATCGAGTCTTATCAACAGTCGAGTCCTCGACTCCTCTGAGTAGGCCATGCACTGTAGTCTGTAGGATGGTCTCCATTTCTTGTGCCGAGCAGCCATTGGCCTTGATGGCCCAGAAGTGCGCAGTAGCTGTTACCTCCTGGTCAGTTCTGTATTACTGCGCTTCCCAGCCTCCGAACCTGCAGTCCATCATTGATGAAGACAAACTATACCCATCATTCAATGTCCGACGTGTTGGATTGGTCTTCCGGATCTCCCCTTGGCGATCTCATCCGCGTAGCCCGCTGACCTTTCTGTTGGAAGAACTTTAGCACTGAGGATCATTGTATATCCTGGATTTCCCCTCATCGTGACTCTAAGTCTGGCAGGATACAGCATAGCATATTGTATGTTTAAATCTCTTAGTTTCTGTTTCGCTATGCCAAACTTTTTTCTCACTTCTTGGACCAAGGCTGTAAAGTCTAGGTAGAGGGATATATCCATTCCTTCGTAGTTCAGTATGCCCAGTTCTCTTGCTTTCCTGAGCACCGCACCCCTGTCTCTATAATTCAAAATTCGTGCTATAATCGGTCTTGGTCTCGAGCCAGTCAGCGGTTTCAGTGCCAATGATCTGTGCGCTCTCTCCACTATGTATATATTAGAGAATGTTTCTCGGCCCAGCAGGGATATGAGTAGCTGTTCAATTAATCTTACCATGGGACCTGTGTCCGTAGTCTCCGATACTCCTGTTAAGCGGATGTTGTTTCTTCAAGACCAAGCCTCCAAGTCCTCCGCCTTTGCAATTATGGCTGCTAGCAGCTTATCCATCTTAACCTGTTTTGTGTCCATCTGTACCTGATTGCCTTCAGCTTCCGATATTCTGCGCTCTGCCAAATCTATTCTCTCCATGTGTTTGTCTATGCGTTCAGACATCCTGTTGACTCTGTACGTCAGTGAGTCTATCTTTCCATCAATATTTGACATTGCAGTTTGGATCGTGGCAAACATAGCCTGTACATCATCATTCGTTTCTCCCCCCGCTGCTCCTACGGTTGATTGCGTAGGCGGTTGGCCATCTGCTCCGAGGCTGTTTCTTTCCTTGTTCAAAAGTTAATTTGGGCTGGGTGCGGTCCGTCTTGCCCATGGTGCGGATACTTCCGGTCTGTAACTGAGGCCCTGTGAAGAATAGTCACGTATAAGTGGGAGCAGTTCGGGGTGGTATCGCACAGAGAATATTTCAGCACAGAGTTTGTCCTTTATCCCCCTTATTCCAGGTTGTCGCGTATCCAGCTTGCAGATATTCAGCGCAGATTGTTTTCCTTTTTATATTGTTTATAGTTCTTTTCCTGGTACAGGCCATTGGCGTGGCTCTCAATGGGCACGTATAACGAGGACCCTATGGGGGTCACTTGATTATGGCAGCTCTTTGTACCGTAGATCTGCACTCCGCCATATAACAAACAAGGCAGTGCACCAGTTCCAACCCTCCACGCAACCCCTCTTCGCTTTTCCAGCTTCACCCAGCCCTCCTTCAAGTGTTGGTGCTGCTACTTTCACTTGTTGCGTATCAGAAGAGGGGCCCAGTAGGTCCAGCCTAGGCTCCGCACCAATCTGCACATGGGGGACACATTGAAAAGAAGAAATATGGGCTCCAGAGAGTCAGAGGGAGGTGTCACTGTGTCTCCCCAGATCGCATCAAGTATTTGCAGACTCCATAGGCATCAAACTCCTGCGCAGCATTAGGACCGGGTGCACTCCCGTGTGTGAGGGAGTTCCATGTGGCCTGGCCTCCAATAAGTGTTCTAGCCCGGGTCTGTTCTACGTGCATAGGGGGGGGGGGGCACAGTGTCCGTGATGCTGTGATGCGGCTTTCATTCTTTCTCCGCACCTCCCGCCTGATCCGCAGCGCAATGCCGTTTCACTGCCTGCCTTGCGATTCTGCCAGCCACGAGTCGTGTAAAAGAAAGAGGCCTGCAGCAGCCAATGTCGCAGGTGACCCCCTCCTCAAAATTTAATGCAGACTACGTAGCAACGCAGTATGGTCTACCGCTGATGTCGTCTGTGCGTGCCCGAGCCTTTCAGCTCAGCCGTGCACTTCTCGCCTGCCTCACAGCTCGCAACAGCTTTCTCAGGATGGGGTTACAAACCGGTCACTCACCGCTCGGTCTAGTTTGGTTCTCCGTGCCGATCACAGCGGTCCGGCCTCTACCACATTGCCGCAATGCTTGCTGTGTGTCACAGACTGATTTGCCACTGCAGTCTGCAGCTTCAGTTTCGGTTTCTCCTGGCAGGGCCTCTGTTCGGATGTATGTCACTACAACGCATGCTTTTACAACGCATGCCATTATGACGCAGGTTTTACAATGCAAGTCGTTACATCGGCTTGCGTTGGGGGGGGGGCTGGATATTGAATAGTTTAATTTACTATTCCAACTCCAGTCCCCGTGGATAGTAGGAAAGGTGTTGGATAGTAATTAAACTATTCCCTATCCTAGAGCGCCCTCCAGCGCAATTCGTTGTAATCACTTGCGTTGTAAAAGTTGTGTCGTAATGGTAGTGCGTTGTAAAAGTTGCGTTGTAAAGGATGTTTTCCCTCTGTTCCCCCAGAGTCTCCTCTCCAGGGATTAACTTCTGCAAAGTCAATATTTTTGGTTCCTGCAGATGCCCGATTCTCGCCCTAGCCTCCTCCCACCATATTTCGTCGTCAAGTTTCAGTTTATGTAGGATTATTTAAGGATTTTGCCGGCGTCCGAGAGGAGATCGCTCACAATGCAGCCATCTCTCTCTGTGGCTAGCTCCGCCCCTGAATATCAAGCAGTAACCCAAGGAGTTTAGACCGACAAATATATTAACGTGCATTGAATAATGTATTTCATTTAACTGCAATAGAACATGTGTATTGACATTAACCAAATGTAAAGAATGCATTTAACAGAAAACTGACATAGATTTGTAGAGGTTTTTCTGTAACAAAAGTAATGAATACGTATTTTATAAGTAATTTGTGGAAATAAACTCATATGGCAACATAGTGAAATAATACTGATATACTATTTGAAAGAAGAAACATTTTATTAGTGCTTAATACTGACTTGATCTTCATGTGAACCATGCATCTGATTAACCAGAAAAATTAAAGCATTTAAAAATGTGTGATATTTATTAATATTAATATTCTCGTGATTTAGCTATTTTCTGCTTAGGCCTCAAATGCTTTCTTTCCTCAGCTAATGTTAAAGTCATGTGAAAGCTGTCACCAAAACCTATGAGAAGTTTCTGTAAAGTTTCCATTCGTGTTTTAGTTCTCAATGGACTCACTTCTCACTTGTAGCACACTCGATTGCATTTGTAACAAATGTTGATACATTCCATTGAAAAGCACCTGGGAATGGACTGACGACAGTTGACTAAAGGTACCACCTACTTCCGAGTGATTTTACTAGACACTAACCAAGTGGAATACAATGATCCTAAACAAAAATGTGAAAAAAGGATTACTTAATTCTTCCTGATTTCTATATTTCACTGATCACTACATAACAGCCCATCGTGAACGACCAATGGCACCTCATAGACTGATGGAAACAATACTTTAAGGGGTGTATACCTGAATGTATTGGAGTATAATTGCCCAAATTATGGAAGAGTCGAGGGCTGTCTGTCTGACTTTCCTGCATTCTCTGACAAGCATGCTTTTGGTTTTTCCTTGATCCAAGCATGTTTGTCGTGAGTTTCCTTTTCTTGCCCTGTTCCACTCATTTTGGGAGATATAGACTCTAACGAACTGAACCCTAAGCGAACTGAGACTGTATCCTGTGCTATTGCCAGCTGGCAACATGCGCAGGAATATAACCTTTCGACAGAGAGTTTATCTGACTACTGTTGTGGCAATCGATGCTACAAATTGGACACAAGCTGATTTACTGAAAGACAGAATCCGAAAACAACATTGAGTGGTTTGTATGAGCATCATTGAACCTGTAATTTAATGTACTCTGTGGTTTTCTTTGCATTAACTTGTTATTAAATATGTATTAATCTTCTTATTATAATGTATTTCTGCCTTTACTGCACTCTTGAGGCATTAGATAAATGTTTTTACTAAATTACCTTTATTTATTCTGTTTCGTTCTGATGGCACTTTTTGTCTCAAGGAATCTATATTCGTAGCTGATAGATGTGATAAGGTATGTTGAATCATTAGGTAACAATTATATGTTTCAGTTCCTCATAATAGGCCTGATGATTTGAGTTTTTGGTATCGGAGTAAAGGGTAATTTGTTTTATCCCATTTCCGCTGCAACATCTGCTCTTCGAGAAGGAAGACTGGAACTGCTCCCTTCTTCCAACACAGAATTACTCTAAGGGTTAGCCGGCTGATCTGTTCTCAACTGAAGGATACAACATGGTCCAGAGGCCTCCATCAAACTGGCCAGCTGACCTGCTCCAACTAGGCATGCCTGAACCTGGACCTGTCTAAGCCCAGCTGGTCTCTGCTAGAGTGAGTCCCTGATTTCCAAGAGGCACCTCCCCATGATTTGGTGTCATATGACCTATACTTTCTCAGTAAAAACTGTGCATTTGTTTGACAACATAAACATCAAAACTGTGCAAGACTGGTTCTATGCACACAATCAGGATATTTTGGCCTTAGTCCTGCTAGCTCACAGTGCACCCTCTGTACTCCTAACCAGAAAAGGTAACAGGTGGAATAATAAACCTCAGAACATGACAACCCCGACTCACAAATGAAATTGTGGTAACAGATCTAGAACCTTTTCATTTGGTTACACTTGCATACTCAAAGAGATACATAAGAAATACACAATATGATGTTTCAATATTTAATGAGGCAGTGTGATTCTTGAGTAAAATACATGTGCTGGAATCAATAGAAAGAAACGGAATAGTGAAATCAGCAATGGTGAAGAATATGAATAATTCAACCATTGTGCTGTTTGCAGATTATATATGCTTGCATATAAGTACTGTAACATATAGTACTCCTTCCTAGTGCTACCTGTCCTAGTGTGACTAGCGTGGGTGAGTTTTTCAAATCCTTGTAGGGTGATCTAACTCCCTCTACCAATGGGTAAGTGTGATAAGGGTGACCGTCTTGGTTGAGAGCTCAGTATCATCCGGCGCAGGAGGTAAACAGGAATCAGCTAGGTTGGAATTTAGGCATATGGCGACCTCTCAGTGCCAGCTAAATACTCTGACCTCTGGTCTAAGACCTGCTCTCTCCCCTGCAGCTCCACCATCATGGCCGCCGCCGCTGACCTCCAGGATCTCTAGGATTAGGTGTTCGAGGCTGCCCAGGCCCGGTATTGTGCCCACTCTCCTGCTGTTTCTGATCCTGTTTTTTTTTCCCCTGCCAGTTTCTGTTATTGTTCCTGTTGCAATTGTAATCGGGCCTGCTTCTGTTTTCGTTATTGACTCTGTTATTGTGCCTGCCAGTTCATTGCACCTGATTAGTTTGTTGCTCCGTAGCCATTCTCCTCCCTGCTGCTGCTGCCCCTGCGGCCCCTGCGGTTTCCCGCTTCCGCCTCCCAGATACACGTCCCTCCACCCTCCCCTATTCAATAGCGGCAGCTGCAGGGTAGTGTGAGTAAGACCTCTGACCTCTGGTCTGAGACCTATTCTCTTCCCAGCGGCTCCGCCACCTGTAGAGCCGCTGCTGACCTCCAGGACCTCTAGGAGGAGGTCTTCCAGGTTGCCCAGGCCTGGTATTGTGCCCACTCTCCTGCTGTTTCTGATCCTGTTTTTTCTTCTGTCATTTTCTGTTATTGTAACTGCCTCTGTTTTCGTTTATTGCTATTGTCGTTGTGCTTGCTTCTGTTTTCGTTATTTTGACTGTTATTGTGCCTGCCAGTTCATTGCACCTGAATAGTTTGTTGCTCCATGCCCGTTCTCCTCCGTGCTGCTGCTGCCCCTGCGGCCTCTCCCCCCTGCCGGTTTCCTGCTCCTGCCTCCTGCTGCACGTCTCTCCCCCTCCCATACTTAATGGCAGCTGCTTCATGGTCGCACAGCGGGGGCGCTGCTGGCGAGCCAAAGGCAAGCCCGTCTGAGCCCGACCACGACCCAACAGCGACCAGCGACAGGGACCCTGGCCAACCGACCACCCACCGCTATGACTCAGCTGCCTTCCTCGCACTCAACCCCAGAAGGAGCAACAAATGCCAATGGTCCATGCAGAGCACCACCCAAAGCCAGTTCTCCTGCCGCTACCTTCGACTCTGACCCTGCCCCCATAGACATAGCCCACCCGATGGACACCAACACCTCCGTTGCCCTCAACTACATCCTCTGCAATGTGCGCTCCCTGCACAGACATGCCGTCGCTATCTGGGACCTCCTCAACACCCTCTCACCAGACATCACCTTCTTTACAGAAACCTGGACCAACGTCTCATCCACCCCAATATTGCCAACGCCATCCACTACGGATACAAGATCCAGAGGAAGGATTGCCCTAGCCACCCAACCTCCCAGGAGGAGGACTCGCCATTGCACACAAGAGCTCCCTCCGACCCTCCACCTCCACCACGAGCAACTCCTTATCCACCACTGAACACCTTTACTTCCACCTCCAAACCAGCCTTAGAACCACACTTCGCAGCACCCTCATCTACAGACTAAGGGTGGGCGTAGTTCGCGAAGTAGCGCTACGCGAAGCTACGCGAAGTGCACTTCGCACTACGCGAACTTCACGTAGCACTACGCGAGCTGCATAGTAGCATGTTCGCACTGTGCAAGATGCATTTTCAATGATTGCACAGTGCGGACAAGCATCCGGCACTGTGCAAGCATTGAAAACGGCATCTTGCACAGTGCGAGCTGTAGTTTTCTGCTGCTCGAGTAGATTATAACTCGAGCGGCAGTTTTCTCAACGCGAACAGGTAGTTTCTCATTGAGAGCGGTCGCGAGCATGCGCAACCACTCACAATGAGAAACCTGACCTCCTCGCGTTGAGAATCTCGCCGGCATGTCATTTTGCTTGCTCGCGAACATGACGTTCAGGACCGCGAACAAGCAAAAAATGACCGCTGTACTACGCTACACTGCACTACGCATGTTCGCACTGTGCTACGTGCAGCTCGCGTAGTGCGAAGTTGCGAAAACTTCGCAAATGCCGCGAGCGTAGCGTAGTGCTTCGCCCAGGGTTACTACAGACCCCCGGGACCACGTGCCTTGTTCGCCATCCCAGACCCCATTGCACCCCACGCTATCTCCCCCATGGACTACACACTTGTCAGAGATCTTAACTTCCAACTTTACAACCCCAAATACCCCAACTCCACCACCCTCCTGGACAATCTCGTCAACATCGGACTGAAACAGCTCGTCACCACGCCTACTCGTACAGTAGGACACACCCTCGACCCCTTCTTCGTAGAAGTAACAACATCCATTTCAGCCACACCACGCAACCCCAATGGATGGACCCCAACTGCGTACACTTCCACATGGACAAACCCACACCGCCCAAACCTGCACCACGCCCTTCACGAAGGAACTGAAGCAAAGTCACTGAGGAGCAGCTCAACTCCACCCTCAACCATGACGCCCCCAACAACCTGACCGACACCAACCTCACAGCCAAAGAACTTCACAGATGGATCTCTAACTGCGTGGACAAGCTTGCACCCCTACGTAACCCCGACAGGCAGCACCCCAGCAGGGTCACCTGGTTCACCGCCGACCTCCAAGATTCCAGACGCACCTGCAGATGCCTCGAGAAGAACTGGAGGAACAGCAAAACGTCAGAAGACCGCACCACCTACAAGAACGCCATGACGGAATACCACCAATACATTAGATCTACCAAAAGGACCTTCGTTCAAAACAAGATCCTCGCCAACTCCAGCAACTCCAAGGAACTCTTCACCATCATCCAGGAATTCACCAAGTCCTCCAGCAAAACTAAGGACATCACCCCATCCCAGGACCTCTGCAACAAGCTTAGATACCACTTCCATCTGAAAATCAAGAGTCTCTACGGCAACTTCAATGAGAAGACACCTGACTCCGAAACCAATTCCCTCTCCAGCAACGCCAACCAGCCCACCATCTCCACCTGGGCCCCAGTCACTACTGAAGACATCACAGTGACCATGAAAGGCATCCACTAAGGAGCCCCCATGGACCCCTGATAGCTGCACATCTTCCTCAGACCCGCCACCACCATCTCTCCAGAACTACGATGCACCATCAACGCCACATTCAAGACCGGCATCTTTCCTGTCGACTGGAAATGCGCAGAAGTCAGACTCGGGCTCAAGAAGCCCTCAGCAGATCCCACGGACCTAAAGAACTACAGTCCCATCTCCCTCGCAGGCCAAAGTTACAGAGAAAACCGTCAAATCACAACTAACAAAATTCATCGAAGAAAACTACATCATAGACCCATTCCAATCCGGATTCTGCAGCAACCACAGCGCCAAGACCACTCTACTTGCCACCACAGATGACATCTGCACCTTCCTCAACCAAGGACACAACGCAGCCCAGATCCTACTCAGCCTTCCGGCAGCATTCAACACCATCTCCCACCGCACACTCACCGCCAGACTCCATGACACCGGCATACAGGGAACCGTCCTCAACTGGATCCGCTTGTTCCCCACCAGCAGAATCCAAGAATCAGACTACCACCCTACCTCCCCGAAGCCATGGAAATCAACTGCGGAGTACCCCAAGGATCGTTGCTCAGCCCCACGCTCTTTAACATATACATGGCCCCCTTGCCGCCATTGTCAGACAGCACAGACTCAGCATGGTATCCTATGCCAACGACACCCAGCTCATCCTCTCCCCCACCAAGGACCCCACCACCACCAGACTCAATTTCCAGGAAGAAATGCAGGACGTCGCATCCTGGATGAGCAGCAGCTGCCTGAAGCTCACCTCAGAGAAGACAGTCGTCCTTGTCCTCGGACCCTCTCCCTCTGCATAGGATAACACACGGTGGCCCACCACCCTCGGCAGTCCTCCCACCCCCACTGACCATACCTGGAACCTCTGCATCATACTCAACTTTTCCCATCCATGACCAGACAGGTCAACGCCGTCGCCTCCAGCTACTTCAACACCCTCCACATTCTCCAAAAGACCTTCAAAAGGATCCCGCCCTAAGCACAAAAGATCGCCACCCATGCACTCATAACCAGCACACTCGACTACGGAAACACCCTCCAAGTCGGGATCAGCAAATCCCTGCTCCGCAAGCTCCAGACCATACAGAACACCGCAGCCAGACTCGTCCTCGGCATCCCCCGACACAAACACATCACCCAACATCTGCGGACCATCCACTGGCTCCCCGTCGAGAAGAGAGTTACTTTCAAGCTACTCACCCATGCCTACAAATGCCTCCATAATCCGTGACCCTAATACCTCAATGAACAAATCGCCTTCCACCAACCCAAGAGGATCCTCTGATCTGCTGACCTTAAAGAAATCCTATGAATCAGCACAGCAGGTGGAAGAGCCTTCTCCTACATTGCAGCCAAGACCTGGAACGAGCTCCCGATTGACATCAGATGCGCCCCCTCCCTGAACACCTTCAGTTAGACACTCAAGACCTGGTTGCTTAACCCCCACTCCCAGCGCCTTGAGACCCTCATGGGTGAGTAGTGCGCTTAAAATTCCCCTGATCGATTGATTGACTGATGCTCCTTTAACTAAACAAGGGAGTGATTTTTATATAATAAACATTGCACATGTTACCATACGAAAGTTCCAGTCAGACCGCTAATGTTGATTCTATTATGATAGCTCAGTTGCTAAATTTTTTGCTGTGAACTTTGCCCTTGCACAGAATGTTCAATGTATCTGATAATATGCCTACGAAGTGGAAATGTAAGCAAAGCTGTTTAAAAGAATATTATCCTCCACAGGCATGCAAATGATTGTGTATCAATAACATTATGTTTAAGAAAAGAAGGCAACTTAAAAACGTGAGCATGTAAAATGGAGGTGTTTCTACTGGGGCATAAATGTCACCACATGACACTGGGCTCTTGGCTGATATCAGAATGTATCCTCTGAAGAAACGAAGAGAAATCATGAAGGTTTGGGGTTTCCACCACTGTGAATGGGCCTGTTTGTGCCGAGATTTTGCCATCTGTGATGACCACCAATACAAAGCTCTGGTGGACCTGACTCTTCAACCTAAAGCAACCACCAGCGATGAACCACAACGTGAAATCTGCATTTCACTATACAGCATCAACAGCCTGCTGTGATGGCCAATGCGGAGCATCAGCAATGACTCCCTGTGATGCCCACTCCCCATGCCATAGCGACGATCATCTGTGACGCGCTACCTGCTCCTTGCACTATCCTGCACTGGAAACTGTACACTGCGTGCCCTAACTTTTTCAGCTGGACTAACCTTGTTCCTTTATCTATCCAGCACTCCTTCATGGTGAGCTTGAACTTGTGACTTTTCCTGCTCCGGCATGACAACATAACCACAAGTGGTACTTTGGAATTTTCGGCACTCAAATTACTTATAATCTTTGAAATAGCATATCTGCGGTTCTATTGAGTGGATCTTTGTACATTTTACTCTTTTTCTAAATTGGTGTGGGATTTTTCTTGTGTTGTGTTTTAACTTTATTTCTGTGGGTGGGCTACATAAATATATTTATACATTGCCTCTTAGTTAAGCCTGATGGCTTTTGCGCAAAGCTAACAGAGGGTTAATCACAGGTTAATTTAGTGACTTTATTTGGTTCAGCCTGATAAGGATTGTGATTTTTTTTGTTGAGTTTTTCCCCTCCAACAAACAATGCAATTTCTCACACTTTCCTATTAAATGATCCCATTTAGAAGCCAGGGCAGCCACAAAAACAATGTATGTGCCCATTTTTAGTGTGACACCAATTTAGACTAGAGAGCAAACAGCACTTGCTAACATTCTGTGCTAGCTCCTAGCATGACAAACTAAGATTGTTTATGTACATTATTTCCCATTGTCAACATCATTGTCAAAATCTGGTGCAAAATTTAAGAAAAGAGTCACTACCAATGTTAGCTGCTTTCGGCATTTCATGCCTACTTTAAAAAAAAAGTTAGACATGAGTTATATAAAGGATAAAGTGCCCTTGTTATTCATTATGAGGATATTGCAATATCCTTATCATGTATGCCAGGGGGTTCTTAATCCCATATTATAGATGGTTACACCATTACTTTTCCTACAAATCATTTAAAACCTTGGCGAGCATGTTTGCAAACATAAGGAATACAAATAAAACCTCTACTGCAAAATCAAACACATCAAAAACCTGTTAGAGATTTGGTGCAAATAGATATTAGAAACTGTTCAAATACAAGTCAGTTTGAAAAAAAATGCAGCAGCTTCTAATGTGTAGAAACATGCAGAAAGATCCTAAGTTTTCTCTATCTAAGATAGGAATGCAACAAATAAATATTTTCCTTTGTCATTGCAAACTGTTAAAACATTGCAGAAGAATGAAAATAACAGTATGTTTTCGTTTCTTTAAATAGCTGCTTCAGTTATGCTCCATGACCTACCTTACTTTTCACTTCTTCTGCTGGCTTTGGCAGTAGATATTGTTGACATCAGAATTCAACTGTAATACTTATCATAGTTGCGTTCTGACGTCTTTTCTTTATAATCCATGAATGTCACTAGTCACCGGTTATAAAGAAATTAGAGATGTGCATTTATACAGGAATTACAGAATACCATGTATTATAAATAAATAAATAAATAAATAAATAAATAAATGGCCGTATTTCTGAACGTTTTAAAACAATATTGCCGTTGCTGTAGATCATAGAAAAATAAAAACTACATTGAAATACTATCCCCTGCTGTAGAAAGAACATCAAAGAAATGCCTGCAGCAACAAAATACCACCGTGTTAGAGCTGCAACTCTACTTTTCCAGCTCTATTAGCTAAGGAATACGTTTTCTTGTACAGCTAGATTTAATAAAGTTAAGCCATTGTCCCTAAATATATTACATTTTTTACTGCCATATCCTCTTGTTTTTCTCTTAGAACAACTCTTGGATAGCACATTGTTCTGTAAACGAAAATCATTCAACAGTCTCAGTTTATCATCTCTCCGGAGCATTGTTCTGTGGATCAGAGAAAGTTGAAGGGCCAAACGCTAATAATGAAATCAGTGTATTTCTTTACTTGTACACTATCCAGAGGCTGTCCTGCAAAATTTATGGGCATATGCCTTACATCTTTTATTGCAAATAGTACGAGAGAATCCGAAGAGCTTTGTGCTACATCCAAAAATTGGCAAGCAGATCTGCAGGCCTGCCCTCTTACTGGTATGTCAACCCGCGAGTTCTGGTTCCCATTAAAATCAACAAAAAAGTTAAGCTAAGAATCAGGGACCAGTCAGTTAAGTAATAGCAAACATGCCCTGTTTGTTGTGTGTTCTTACAATGCTTTCCTAATTTTAGGTCAAGGGTTTCATATCAATTTACCCCCTGATTGGTCATAAATCATATTCCCCCAACACTTAATTATTTTATCTAGTTGGCGCGGAATCAAAGTAGTGTGGAACAATGGCTCGATTATTTATGAGGCGTTTCATTTACTAGCAGGTTACCGCTGTTATGCACTAAGAAATAGCTCACTTAATTTTTAATGCCTTAGCATGGCTCTGGAGCACGGCGTTGATGTCAAAGTTTAACCACTGTGAAGGCCGTTGCCCGAGTGCTTCTGTTTCATAGGCCACACAGGCTCTCAACAACTGTGTGCCCATGCAATACCATACTGGTAGGAATACTCTTGGTCGCTCACTTCTAAATGAGGTACAGTGTGACTCCATCGAGTCACAAGTGCCAGACCATGTTGCGCTCAACTATGTGCGCTTCTCCATTTTGTACACACTAACTACACCTTCCAAAAATTCAGGGCAAACTAAAAATGCACCCAAGATGTCACACCCAGAAACTCACGTAGCAGGTAAAACTGACTTCCTCTTCTTTACTCCCAAAAGCATGAGGACTCACATTCCAGACTAAGGTCACCATAAACAATATTTCAGGTATCCAAGATGGCCATATGCCATCTCTCATAGCACCCTCAGATATCGTACTATCAACACCTTCAATAATAAAACCATCATGATTCAAATTAATGAATGGTACCTACTCGTCCTCAAAGAGATCTTTCAGACTGTCAAAAATCCAAAGCTGCATATTCACAACATTTCGAAATCTGTATCCCCTCCCTCTCTACCTAACACTATATATACTTCTAGAGGCATTGATCTGTTTCCTTACCTCTTGCTTCCATCCCTTGTCACTGCCTAGCACTACTGCAGAAACCTCAGAACCACTGAACTGATCGGTAAACATCCTTTACAACAAAACTTTTTCCACGCAGTACCTTTACAACGCAGGAATTACAACACAAGGCGTTACAACGACTTGCGCTGGAGGGCGCTGTAGGATAGGGAATAGTTTAATTACTATCCAAAACCTTCCCTACTATCCACGGGGACTGGAGTTAGAATAGTAAATTAAACTATTCACTATCCAGCTCCCCCCAACGCAAGCCGTTGTAACGACTTGCGTTGTAAAACCTGCGTTGTAAAGGCATGCGTGGAAAAAGCATGCGTTGTAACGGCATACATCCGAACTGATCACCCTTCTTCAACTTCATTTCAACACCAATCTAGCCCTGCCACTTCCCACCACACTGACCCACCAAGGTTCTGGTACTGCCCCTACAGATCTGCACAACCACATCCATTTTCAACTAACCATAAGTACCAAGTTTCTACTTGAAGGTCTGTCTAATCAATAACAACACAGTCCTAAGGCACACCCATAATATTCATGACCTCTTGGCGGAAAATGACTATCACATTGTTGGTTCTTGGAGACATGCTTTGGAGACAATCCAATTGCCACTCTCAAAGATCTCCTTCCTTCAGATGAACAGATAATCCGGAGAAACCTAGAGGTCATCATGTGAACAGGTCCTTACCTGTAGCACTAGTCCTTGTGACAATAATGTACTGCACTAAGGGGCTCATTACGATAGCGGTGAAACTGCCACTGCCTGCTATATTACGATGGCGGGCGGTGTGCCGGCAGACACGAAGTCCGTCCGCCAAGGGTCAGCCACAGGCAATCGTTCCGATTGCCTGGTGGACCCAGCCCATATTCCTAAAATGGTGGTGGTGCCTAGCAGGTACCGCCTGCCAAATTATGAAGCGGGCTTGCGCCAGCCTTTTAACGGCGGTGAAACCCCCATGGAAAGACTGGCAGGGATTGCATTTGGGGGCCTGTTGCGGGCTCCCCTTGTGTTGGGGGAGGTGGGTGTGCACTGGGTGGCAGGCACTAGGTGGCAGGCACCCATAGTAATGTTAAACATGCAGGATGCGACTGCCTCGTTAGCGGTCGCATGGTAATCCGGGATGCAGGTCCGCCGCCTTGCAGGCGAGCGGTCCCTCTCCCCGCATCGATGGCCTGAGTCCCCCCGCCATCGTAATTATCCCCTTAATACCTAGACACAATATTCTTTTCATTTGAGGTCTTACCTGCACATTGTATCAATAATATTGAAAGCTTTTTTTATTTCAGTAGTGTTTTCCTGCCCACCTGGGTACAATCCCACTTTTCAGGATGAGTTCTTCAAGCTGATACTGTATTCACAGATCAAACCCAATGCATTACTAAGCATTACAGACTTTAAATTGTGTATCAGTAGACCAGACTGCAATTCTGCGATCGATCTTCTACATAACAGGAACACCTGTAACATTTCTTCAAACATGGAGTGACCTGCCCAAAACACAAATCTGGGAACACCTTAGGGCAAATGTTCCCAGAAAATCTCAAAATTCAAACATGACAGTGCAAACATAGATACAGTTGAACAACTCCTTTGTTCCCATCAACCGTTCTAATGTAAGCTACAAACTTAGCACCTGAATCAAAAATACCACTCCCACAAAGGGCAAGGGTTGGACTTTGGAGGGATTAAATTGATTATTCCAACTCCAACATAAGTAAAATTGTAAAAGTATTCAGGCCCGATTCACAGAACTAACTTAGGACGAAATCCTAAACTTACTACCATTTTGGTATTCAAAGAAGGCACTTACTCATTTTGGTATTCACAGAAGGCACTTACTCATTTTGGTATTCACAGAAGGCACTTACTCATTGATGAGTAAGTGCCTTCCGTGAATACCAAAACGAGTACGTTATTCAAAATGAGTAAGTTACTCAAAATGAGAAAGTTACTCATTTTGGTATTCACAGAAGGCACTTACTCAGACTTATTTTGCCAGTACGAATTGGCAGTTTAAAACTGCACACAGGCTGCAATGGCAATCCTGAGACATTTTTTAAAGGGCTACTTAAGTGGGTGGCACAATAGATGCCCACTAGGAGCAATACATTTCCTGGAACACCATCTACTTTAACTTGAGATCTAAATGATACATGAATAAATATATCCACAAACGGTATAAGAAATGTTTTAAATCTGAATTATTCAGAGTTGTTTTCAACTATCCTTAGCACATAGCAGGGGTTGAGATTGAAGAAAATTTTATAGCTCCTCACTGTATCATATAGACCTTTTATTTCACCTGTCCTTAATAATGTGTATTTTTTTCGCTACTAGAACTCCGAAGTAAGTAAAAAGGTGACATGTAGTTCTTTACATAACTTGCAAAGTAAACAACCAGCAGACGCTTGTGTGCAGGCATGCACAAAGTGGCACCTAGGATGTCTTGAGTAAAAACATAAAGTCTGGTATAGAAATGTCCACACTTCAATGCTATTGGATCCTCTTTCTTATGCTATAACTGGGAGCCCTTATTAATTGACTTAACAGTATTTGGGGCAAACAAAATAGACGCTGACAAAAGCTTTTGTATAGTGCATGCAGAGAGGCAAAGCATTAACCAGTACTTTGCTATAATTCACATATATGTGTGAGTATGCAGAGCAGAGCAACGATGTGCAGACAGCCATGGATGCAAGTGTCAAAACCTATACATTCCTGTTCATACATAACAGCAGACAACATGACAACTGTGCACATAGACCTCATAATATACTGCCACCGTTATAGCACACACTGAGAAAGTATGGTGGGCTATGCCATGGTATTTTATGTTGTGGTATGTTATTTGGGATGGATGCCTAAACTGTGTTTTATGCCAGCCTAAGGCTGTCACAATGTGTTATGGAGGAATGAAGAATCAACTTTGTGAATGAATTGATCTTCTCCAAAATGGTTGTATCCCATCCAAAAGGCCAAAAATGGTAGTAAACCTGAGGTGTCTTAGCTGATATGGACAATCTGCTGAGGCAACGTAGGAAGCAGAAGAGAGAAATAAAGACCAAAAGAGAAGAGAAAATAAAAAATCAATCAGATAGCTTACACAGATTGAGGAAGTGGAGCCAGTCAGAGAGTCATGAAACCTAGTTGATTGTTCGAAAAGATATCAAGGCAATTAAAGGCCAGATGTAGGTAGCTAAATACCGGTCAGTAATACTGAAATTCGGTAGATTTTAGCATTACAGACCGGTATTTAACAATCCCCAATGTAGGAAAGGAATCGGTAATAGGGAATCGGTAAATATCGATTCCTTATTACCAATTCCTAATTTACCGATTCAGAGTTACCGAACCCCCAAAAACCGAATCGGTAATAAGAAACGGTAAAAGTGAGAAAAGAGAAGTAGAAAAATTCGGTAATACCGAACTTCCACAAATTCGGTATTTAAGAGTCGGTAATTACCACTGACTCAAAGCAGGTGGTAATCAGGTGCACTGTATTTAAACTGCCCCAAAATGCATCAGTGTGATCACTACGACGGCCCTCTATGTAATTGCAAGGCGGCTACGGCTACAGGCAGCAGGAGTGAGGATCTGGAGATGGGCGGAGCGCGTTTACAGACAGCGCATCACACTCTTCCAACTGACTGAGGCAGAGATCCATGAAAGGTACAGGCTATACCCCCAAACCATCCTGGACCTGATAAGGGACCTGCACCCACTCCTGGAGCATCCAACACCAAGGGCGCACGCTATACCACCACATGTGCAGGTGCTCTGTAGACTACACCTACTTGCATCTGGCAGTTACCAGGGGGTGATAGCTGCGGTAGGTGGTGTGTCACAGAGTTGCCTGTCCCGTTTCTTTAACAAGTTCCTGGTTGCCATGATGCAGAGAATGCATCACTACATAAGCTTCCCAACCACACAGGCGGAACTGCAGAAAACCAAGACAGACTTTTACCAATAGGCGCAGTTCCTGCATGTCATAGGGTGCATTGACAGGACACACATTCCAATCTGCCCACCTGCAGCCACTGAGTACATCTACTGAAACAGAAAACCCACCCACTCCATTAATGTGCAGGTAATTGCAATGCAGCCAACTTAATCACCGACATCGTGGCCAAATTTCCAGGGAGCCCCACGACTCATACATTTTCCAGGACAGTGGAATCTACACACACCTGGCTGTGAGAGAATTTGGAAACGTATACCTGCTAGGTAAATCACTGTGACACACCCTGATGTATACTGCAGATGAATGTGTTTGTGACTGTAGTTAATGGCACTGTCTTCCCCAACTAGGTGATAGCGCATGCTGTGCGGTCATTCATCCTCACTCTTTCCCTAAACTCATCAACCCTAAGTGAGAGACGATACAATGTTGCGCACAAATCAACACGCAACGATGTGAAGCGCACGTTTGGACTATTGAAAAGCAGGTTCCGCTGCCTACACAAAAGCGATGGCGCACGTCAGTACCAACCCATCATCTGCTGCAATATCATCGCAACTTGTGCTATGCTGCATAACCTTGTCACTAAGAAAGGTACAGCAGTTGAATTAACTGACTTTGAGGACGATGATGATGAACTTGCACAGCCAGAGCCCAACGCAGCAGGAGTGGCGCCAGCACCAGATGGGAGACAAAGACGGGCTGAGATTATATGCAACTTTATTTGAGTAAGTAAGGAGACACAGCCAGTTCTTCTATTTGAATGACGTAGTTTAATATATTGGCACTAAGCCACCACACGAAGGGCTCAACATGGCAGTCCTATTTGTAAACACCCTACAAAGATGTCATGGGTTAAGTCACCCAGTTAGCTAGACTAAGTGTGGCTTGCATTACCTCCTGCAGCCACGTAAAACATTGCTGCATTCCCTTTGCAGACTGTCGTCACTGGCAATCAATCCAGTGACAGCACCTTGACATCTACTGCTCCTCCTGGACTCAGTTGCATGGGGCGTTACACTGCTGCGACTTGTTGTCTCCTCACCGTGCCCCACATCACCTGCACCAGTATTGGCAGCCTGATTATTTAGGAGCACTTCAAGAGGAGTGGGCAATGTCACAAGCCCCCTTGAAACATCACGGCTGCAGTTTGCCATCCCTTCCTGCACGGCCACGGAGCGCCAGCAGAGCAGAGAAGTGGCAGTGGAGAGGCAGTTCACCGCCTTGGTATAATGCTCCATTTTCTGCCTCTCCCTGCGTCGGGCCATCCTGTCCTAATCAAGCTTGCTGCACAGCAGCATCACTGACTGGGACATGTCCCTCATGCCCTCCGCCATGTCCCTCATGCCCTCAGCCAGTGTTGTGTTCTTTGAGCAGATGCCCTTCTCCATATTCTGCATGTATGCTGTCACGTGTCTCATCTGCCGCTGAACTGATTGGATTGCTTTCCCTTGCAAGCGCTGGACCTTTAACATGTTCAGCTCCAGACCTGCAAACACACCATGTTCCTCTCCCTGCAAAGGTGGACTGGGTTCCCTAGCCCTGCGGCGTCTGGCACCTGAGTGTGATCGCTCTGTGGGGGACTGTGATCTTGCATTATTGCCATCCACTGGAGTCTGGCAACTGCATGCCTGCTGGTTCTTGGTAATGCCGGTGGTGACACTGCTGGTGATGCAGGTGGTGGTGGTGTTGTTGCAGGTGGTGGTGTTATGCCGGTGGTGGTGTTGATGCCAGTGGTGGTGGTGTGGTGTGACCTGCAGTTGAAATAGCCTCCTCCATTCTCTCCCTCCGGGGTGCCTTTCCTGCCTTGACATGTGCAGACCTGCTGGATGTCTCGCCTGTGGAGATACATTGTACATTAGCTCACTTGTCTGGCAGCATTTCGAAAAAAATACATTTTCATGTCTGCCAATCTATCTGCCTGTCCTCTGCTTGCTTTTCACTGATGTGTGTCACATGCCTTTGTGTTCAGTGGGATGACTGTTATGATAGGTGTTACATTGACTAAATCTCCCATAATGCATTGCTGGAGTTTACTAAAACACGTATTGGAATGGGATTCACACTGCCTCATTGGTGAATGGGGTCAGGGAGTGGGGGGGCACAGCTTGGTGTGCATGCATCTTACCTTGTTTGTTGCCAGCTCTTGCTGAGCTGTCTGCATCCCCGATCCCGCTGACACTCTCAGGCTCAATGGTTGACTCCACCAACAGTTTCAATGCAGTCAGTGCAGGTGCTCTATTTCTTCCTCCACCTGTCAGGCTGGCTTGTTTTTTCCTTTCGGCCATCTTCTTCTTTGCCAGGCTCCTGATGTCGTACCACCTTGTCTTGAGTACGTCTATTTCACGGTGGGTCACTCCAATGGCATTTACATTTTCCTGTATTCTAATCAATATTTTTCTCTTCTGGGATTCTGGCACTTGCAGTGACTGTTCCCCAAACAGCTTTGTGTGTTCTCTTGCCACCTCCTCAATCAGGACCTCCAGCTTCCTTTCATTATATTTTCGTTTTCTTTTCCTTTCTGCACCATCATTTTCACTCTCCTTGTTGGCCATTCTGCAGTTTGTATCAGGAAAAGTTATTTTAGTTGCTCCTGTGTTCTCCTCTGCACTCACTGCCTCTCCAACAGATTCTGATTCAGTGCAGCTGCATGGGTGTGGCCACTTCCTGGTTGGGAGGTGATGTGGATGCACAGGATTGGCTGAATCTGCAATTGCTGTTTTTTTTTTAAATTACCGATTCGCCATTTACCGATTTGGCATTTAGGAATCGGTATTACCGATTGGTATTAAGGAATCGGTAAATTTTACCGATTATTATCAATTCTGTATTTTTTTTTTATCTACATCGGAAATACCGACTTTCTTAATACCGATTCGGTAAAATTCGGTATTAAGAATTCTGTATTTCTATTTTACCTATATCAGGCCCTAAATGAGGTAATTATGTGCATAGACCAATGAAGTGGCTGCAGTTTCCTACAGTAAGCAAAACATGGGAATTTTCCCATTTTTTTCAATCCAAAGAGTGACATTGGGACTGATCACTGCTTTGTAGGTGAGGAGAGAGTCCCAAAAACACCATTGTTTTTAGTAGCACTGCAGGGATCTGATGATTGATTTATCTTAATTCTAACTACAATAAGAAAAATAAATTTTCAACAGAAAACGTATTCCTCAGGCTCAGTTTTTCCTGGATCAGATTGGTGTGGGGCCTATGTAACCCCAGACAGAGCAGGCAGATGCTAACTCAGCTCTTTAAGAGAGGAGGGTTTGGGGTGCCACAGATGGAACGTTATTACCATGCTGCACAATCACATTATGTGGCATTTTGATACAGGCTGATCTGCTGAGCACCACAGTTGAAGAGAACCAGGTGGAGAAAGGAAATCTGCACACTGGTGTAGCGACAAAACTCCAGAGATCTACACAAATGATACACATGGTACGGTGTTCCAGTTGGTCGCTATGGTCTATGACGAATCGTGTTTGAAAGGTACAACTGTACTCTCCCATGTCCCGCTCTCTAATAATCCTTGCCTACCCTTGAATCTTGACATGTCATACAGTCTATGTGTAGCATCTCCTTACACGGTCCTCCTGGCACTCCAGCAGGCACCTACCACACAGAAGGGCCCCTGCTGAGAAAGAGCATTGTCAGGGAAGGGCCTTTGTAATTAATTACCTTAATACAATCACCAATAAGGCAAGTATTTAGACATCAGTCAAGAAGGCACACCTAGAGGGACAGAGGATAGGAGCATAAGAAAGGAAAATAAACTAGGCAATAGGCTTTCCCCATCTGTGTACCCAGGATCAGGAATGACATTCTTGCATCAGTGGGGATGACTGCTACCCTCGGAAAGAGCTAAAAACAAATCTGTGTAAGGAAAGCTACATCTCAGCACAGTAAGTAGTTAACATCTCTTCTCTGGCCCAGGACCTGCCACCTAGATTCACTATCCAATTGGATATTTGCCTTGAAACCTCTACAGTGCTCCAATGCTTTTTGGCTGGGTTTGGTAATACAAATACCACATACATATAAACGATGAACAGATAGAGGGGTGGGTGGCAGATGGTTTAATGCAGGATTCATGCGCTCTCATACATTAGTAGAATTGCAATTGAGTTCCTTCATTTCTTTGAAACCAACATAAATACACATATGTTAATCAGATCATTCTATGTACAGTACACTAAATACGTTGTATACAGTCCCAAACGTTCCCTTGAGAACTTTTGCTATGCATTGGTTTGATTAAAGCGAACAAAGACTACAACTCCCGAAACACTGTTATTTTTGTTAAATTAAACCAAGGCCAAAAGCTTTTTGCAATGTAGCCCTGGAAGACACTAGTAACCGTGCTGCAGTCAATCATTATTAACTTCACCATGTTTAATTGTTACATAAAATAAACATTTGGTGTTTTTATTGTCAGCTGAATTAACAATAACAGTAATAATAAACACTAGATGTGTGTTTAATGTTTTCAACTGAGTTAAACGTACAGTAAGTAATGTTCTATTTTCATAATTCTTCTTTCATACAAATTAAGTGTGTTTTGCCATTCGGCAAAAAGGAAAATGAGACACTTTCTTTTCACTTCATTCCTTTATTGTGCTCCATTTACTTTTTAGGTCCTGTCTGAGATAGTGCATGTGCTGTCACTTGTAAAAGATGTTGTTTCCTTACAATTGGCTTAGAGCTGACTCATTGCTAACCATTTGTTGATTTCATCACCAGTCTCATTTCCTTGCTTCTCTCTGGTCAGCATGTGTCAGTTTAACTTCCTCTTCATGTGTTTGTCCTTCCCCTGGAGGTTGCCTCAAGTACTGCTTCTTTGCACAGTGCCCTTCTATACTGCGCATTCAGGGCTATTTTTTTCTTTTATTTGTAGCACTTCATTTGAGTGCATGTGTTTGCTGGTTGTCTTCTCCCTGTCTCACTCTGGGCTGTTGCTTGCTACCTTCAGTATTGTCGGATGCTTGCCCTCTCCCACATTGTTGTCTGTTTGGTCTGTCCGCCCCACGCCCTCCCGCATTGTTGCTTGCTTGCCCTGTCTCATCTGCCATCTTCCGCATTGTCGCTTGCTTGCCCTGTCTCATCTGCCATCTTCCGCATTGTTGCTTGCTTGCCCTGTCTCATCTGCCATCTTCCGCATTGTCGCTTGCTTGCCCTGTCTCATCTGCCATCTCCCGCATTGTTGCTTGCTTGCCCTGTCTCATCTGCCATCTTCCGCATTGTTGCTTGCTTGCCCTGTCTCATCTGCCATCTTCCGCATTGTCGCTTGCTTGCCCTGTCTCATCTGCCATCTTCCGCATTGTTGCTTGCTTGCGCCATTCCTGCCGCACAGTTGCTTGCTTGGCCAATGCCTCCCTTCCCCTTTGCCCCTTTCGCATTGTTGCTTGCTTGCGCCGTTCCTCCCGCACAGTTGTTTGCTTGGCCAATGCCTCCCTTCCCCTTTGCCCCTTTCGCATTGTTGCTGCTTGTCCCGTCCTTCTCACATAGTTGCTGCTTACCCTGTCCCTTCCGCCAGCCCCCAATTGTTGCTGCTTGCCCCATACCTCCGGCTCCTGCCTGCATTACTGTTGTTTGCCCTGTCTCTGCTTCACCTACTGCTTGTTTTATTAGCAACTCATTCTTCTAAGTAAACGCCTATAATGTGACGATCGGTGTAACATAGCCATCCTTGCTATACCTACATCAAAGTCCCTTCTGCACTCGCTAAAGTTTGTTTCGGCAGCACCAGTGAGCCACCTATGAAAACAGCAAAAAAGAAAGATGGGAAAGATGCACTCCATTCCTTTAGCATTACACCTGCATGCTACTTTTGTTCAACCAATCGCTGTGTCATCAATTTCACATTCTTAACCTAATGTCACTTCTTGTGTTTTATAGCCAATTGATGCAAGTGTCACTCAAATCTAACAAATTGTCAATTGTTGAAGCCTGAAAACTGGACAATCACAAATATCAGTACATGGAACCCTAAAATAAGGTGGGCAATTATAATAGTTCACAATCTGAAATAATGAGAGGGTGAAGCATGCTGATAGGAATGGTTTCCTATAATAGAGGTTCGAGATGCCAATAGGTGTAGGAATTGCTAAATGTCATACAGGAATTACGATGAACAAATAGAAAATGAGTTAGCCTAAGGAGCTCTTTCATGCAAAGGAAGTACTCGAAGTACGGGCCAGTTTAATGTGTTTTATTAAACTTTTCAAGATGAGACAGGACTATATTGTTGTATTCATCAATATTGCTGCCTTTTAAGTGAAACCCCAAGGAGAAATGAAAATTGTCTGGGGAATCAGATACAGTATCCCTGAATTACCTGTAACTTCTAATTGATGCGGATATCCTCAAAGTACACCGTGTAAAACAAAGTAGTTCGAGCACCTCTTAGTTACAATGCCACCAGAGTTGGCTATTCTAACTCTGAGGTCCTAGGTGTTGAAAGAAAAGAGGCATGGATCTGTCTGGTAGGGAGATAGAAAACTCATCAGTGCTCTGAAAAGTTTCCTCAGTAAGGGGTAAGAGATTTAAGTTGTATGCACTAGCTATCTATCAGTACTCTGAGTTCAATATGGTTTGATTTAAAGACAGTTTGTTCCAGATTTGGATGATGTGGGTGACAGAGCCGCATCTCGTCTGTGGCTGTTTAGGGGTCGCTACCATTGAGGAACTTGAGGTTGTTGCAATGAAGTCATTGTGATTAAACTCTATGTAGGTCTCAATATGAAACCCATGTATTGAAGACAGGACTGGAGACATGTATTTGCAGATGGGAAGTTTTAAATGTAGGAAATATGAGGCTCATTGATAGGTAGGACTATGCCTGTGCAGAGTATGCTGAATTCTGCAACTCAGAACTCCGCAAAGTGCTAAAAAAAACTCCACTGCGCTCTGCACAGAACCACGAGCAGCTGAATGTGGTAAGTTGCACTGTTCGCACTGATTTTTAGCTCTGGGAGTTTGTCCCTCCCTGTAAAATCAGCATGAACAATACTACACATCATGCCATAGGGCACTGCTTCTTTCTGCCGTTAGATATTCTACTCGAGTGGTAGCTTCCTCAACGCGAGCAGCAGATTTCTCAATGCGATTGGTTGCGACCTGCCACGACTGCCCGCATTGAGAAATCTTGCTGGGAAGAGGTCAAGCGCATAGTTTTTTCACTCGCGCTAGCCCACTTTACGTTGGGGAGCCGCACAAGAGAAAAAACTGTGCTCAATGTCTCCTCGTGGAGTTTTGCAGAAATCCATATGAAGTGGGCAAAACTTGTGTACTTCGCCGGCAGAGTGAAATTCTTCTCCCACCCTTAGTTCAGAATTACATTCTCTGATAGGGGTTACTAAAAAGATATGTTAAATAGTTAAATTGCTTGAGGCATGCACCACCACTATCACCAGACAGTGGAGGTACATATGAGGATAGACACTGATTAAACTGGGTAAAGAACAAGACCTAGGGCCTGATTTAGAGTTTGGCCGACGAGTTTCAAATATATACCTTCCGCCGTATTACAAGTTTAATTTTATATAATGTACAACTGATATGGTGGACAAGATATCCGTCATGTTTGTGATGGTGTAACCTGTCCATCAAACTGTAAACCAGGTCCATTGTTTGGAACTGGAGAAGGTAGATTTGTAATGCTGCTTTTCAAATAAGATTTTTAGGATTTGGCTTATATTTAGCTGCGCGGCCTATACTCCAGGGCATAGAGCTTCTGGCCAAGGATTGCAAATTACTTTTCAAAGAGATGTACATGATATGGATGCTTAGTATGAGTTTCAAACAGCAAATAAGCAGCGTGCCACTGATTAGAAAACAACCTGTATGTTTAGGTTGATAATATATGTCAGGTTGATCACAAATCGGAATAGGGAGATATTTTGAATTGAAAGCAGAACAGACAGTATGCACCCACAATGATATTCCCAAAATATGATAACACTCAAGTGGCTTTACGCAAATATGCTCCACACGGTGGGCAAGGCCTAAATATGTCTTTTCTCACCAGCGACATGGTCCCTGTATTGGTGACCAAGGCGGCTGGCTGGGCCCTTCCCCTGACCCAGTTGCATAGTTAGAAAATTGTGGTTTTATCATTGACAACTCTCTCTCCTTTAAAGTGCTTATCAACAAAATCACCTCCTCTTGCTTCTACTCTCTAAAGTTGCTGGCCAAATCTGGCCACTTCTGTTTGTTGACACCCGAGAAACAGTGGTTCAAGCCTCTGTTCTTTTTATGCTAGATTGTTGCTGTGTGTTTTTTGACGGGCTTCCTTGGCTAAATTACAAGTGTTACAACATTTGGAGACACAGACCATGTCAGCTCCATTTATGAGGATCCGCATAATAGCAGTGCTTAAGGATCATCATTGGTTCCCCCTCAGCGACTAGTACTTTTCAAAAGCTTCCATCTCACTCTCCCCGGGCCCTGCTACGACGAAGACCCTCAATCTACAAGCTGGATTTTGCCCGTACTGCCCTTCACTCAGCCGCCGTTTCTTTGACTGTGCACCTGGCTCCCTGCTTTAAGAAGACTCGGGCAGGAAGCCCTCGGCTGCCCGACTCGGGCAGTCACAAGTGTGATGAATACAAAGGGATGTAATACACAGCTACTCGGCTTGAGAATGGAGACAAAGCATCTGACTTTTAGAGAGAATTTAAAGACAAGGCTCTTTCCTCAAATGATTTCTTTTGCCCTGTTTATTACTTACGTGGATCTAGATTACTCATTACCAGAACATCACAGGGTAGCGAACATAGCATAGCAAAGCGCAGCATAGCAGTGCATAGCATAGCATAACATAAAATACTATAGCATAGCATAACATAACATAACAACATAACATAACATAGTATAACATAACATAGTAGGATAACATAACATTACATAACATAACATAGCATAGCACAGCATAACATAATATAACATAACATAACATAACATAAACATGTATCCTGCCGTGAATCTCGAGTTTTTAGGCATTTTAGGCATTTTTGGGTTTGCCATGTACTTGGGCATGTGGAAGTTGTCCTGTGTGCCCAGACGCATTCCACGAGTATGAATCGGAGCTCTACTCACATGCTGCTTATATCTAGCAAGATGTGGTGCAGTGAGGATGGGTACTTTTATTGGGCACCTGGAGTGTTGCTCTGGAGAACAGCAGGTGAGATTCTTGGACTTGGACTGTGATAGAGCCTTTTATATCTTGCTTTGCTAAACATATGAGCTGGCCCTGTACTTTGGTGTCTCACGGACACTGCAATATACCCTCTTTACGAATGATACCCTTCGGGTCATGTAAGCGCTATATAAAACTCCAAAAAAAATAAATAAATAATAATAAATAAATAATATATATTGGTTATGTGATGGTCTGTTATTGCCACTTATAATATTGAACTTGTGTACTACGTTGCAGTACACTCTATGGGTCTATATGTATTACGAAACAATGTTCCTTGGCTCTGCTGTTTCTTTCATGCCAGAGCCTGAATGCTGAGGAATCACTGATATAATCAAGTCTGATACAAAGATCAAGAGTATCACCTTTTACACAAACAAGCATTGGCATAGCCAATATGTCTCGCCTTTGGGGCCTTATATCCTTGGTACAACAACATCAAGTGTTGCATGGCTAAACACTTATAAGATCTCAAAGGCGAGACCTATTGGCAATGCCAATGCTTGTTTCACCTCCAGCTGTGCCGAAGTTAAGGGGCTATCCAGTCTCCTTTTGTTTGTATGTGCTGACTGGGGGCAGCTTGGAACCTGGCACTTAAATGTAAATATCACAGAGGGAAACAAAGGCACACAGCTTGCCTTCTCTTTACAGGTAATTAAGAGAGGCATGTCCCTGTAAATAAATGCAGACACTGTAAGTCTGTCAGATGGGTTGGTCTTTCCAAGGAATTACACAAATAATTTAAATAGCACTGTTTTATTTCTTTGATAGCGCTACGTTGTGACGTCATTTGCATACTATCTTATTTGGTCAGTCCGCCCACTTTTTTTTATAGGACTTGTGCCCTGGTCTGCACTTCTGGTACAGTTCCCCTTTTAAAATGCCGATAATCCTCTGCCCTCAGGTGATGCCAAAGCATACCTGCCACTTCCATGGTGCTGCTGTGCGCCTGGAACACCGGTTGCATTGAGAATGCATCGGTACCACGCTGTAATTGAACTACACATCCTGTGCACTACTTTCAAAGGGAAGACCGGATGCCCTACTGCAAAACTGCACAAACAATGCACTGTGGACAGATGTCACATATGCACACCTTGTGCCCAGAAGTAAAATAACTCTCTGTGCCATTATGTGCACTCTCTGTGCTTTGCAATAAAACTACAGGATGTACCCTGGTGTGACATTGTACAATTTGTGCCCTGCTGAAAACTGTACATTTTAAGCTCTACTGCTCAGCACAACTCAAGAAAGGAAAAATGTCTGAAAAATAAAGAGAACTTGTGTGACATAAAATGTGTGGCGTTAACAAGGTGCGACGGAAAACTACGCTGATAAAATATAAAGAGAGGACAGAGCAAATGAGAAAAATAAATCTGTGTAAAGAGAAAGAACCTGCTAAAAGATCCTGCTAAAAGAGAACAGATGAGAAAGGAGGCAAGAGAGAAAAGAAACATGTAAGCGAAGAAGAGTGAAGGAGGAAATGAGTGTGGAAAACAAGAACAGGGTGAAAGGAGTAAATTAAAACAAAAACATAAGTGAAAGACTCAAATGTGCAGAACTCCTTGCACCGCCGACAGCCCCCTGTCCCCACTACTGCAGGCACCTGTGATCGGGGTCTGAAGCAAGCCACGTGGCAACGACATCCTGCTCCATTTCCTCCTGTAGATCAAGGTACTCCGCCTGCTTCAGGTTCCTTGGCTGCCCAGGGCGCCTGTTCCAGGCGTCCACTCTTCAGTTTGGCTCGCACTTATTTACAGCAAGACACGCGACTCGACACAGACTCTAGCGTAATTTGAAAACCTGCCCCTTCCCAACTCGTTACAGGATGCGGCGGTGTTAGTGATGTTTTCCATGTGTGGGTCATTTGTGCGGCAGCATAGATTGGCGTGCAGCCACCGGCTCCACTGAGCTGATGCCCAAAGAGCCCGAGGCTGCTAAGAACAAGCGTGCGCACAAGCACCTCGCTCAGCAGCAGGGGGAGGGGAGAGAGGAGGGGGCCTGCACGATTCCCTTGCAGGAGTGAGCAACAAGGCACGTTAATTGATAACATATGGTGCCAGCTGCTACCTCCCACGAGGGAATCGCCAAACGTGTACGCGTTGCCATTGAAGACAATGGAACGCGTGCACGTTTTTGCAGGGAAAGCTGTGCCGATTACTAAAAATCTCTTTCCTATGCAGCGCATGCGTGCTGCGTAGGCGGGACCTAAAAAGGAACATTTTCATACAGGGGCACTGCTGGTGGCAAACAAAAGACGTGTTGATTCGTTAATGGAATGACAGTGCTTTATTCACCTGCTCAAAACCAGTACCACTAGAAGCAATTAAGTAAGCTGTGCTGAACTCGCTGGGGTTGAGGCTCATTGTGGTGATGAAAATAGTGATGATCTTGACTGATGGGGAGAAGACTTTCAAGATGACGAGAATATCCTACGAGAAGATCATTGCTACTGCCTGCTTCCTTGTGTCCTTCTATTAGTGGAAGTACCACAAGTCCCTTTTTACATTTTAGACCGTGCAAGGCAGCAATCCATGAAAAAACTATGGTAAGAAAACCAGTTGCAAATGTTAGTTTAGCAAAGCATATTTGTACCACATCCAACTCTGTCAATGCCATGATGTTCTATAACTAGCAAAACATCCACTCGTGAGAGAACCCTGGTATGAAATTAATTTAACTTTCACATTTGCCCCAAAGACATAAATAGGTATAGGCACAATGAACATCAGTGTATATCTGAGCATATTTTGGCAAACTGCACACTTGAAAAGGCACAACAGTGTGTGGAAAGAAGAAAATAGGTGCACGAATATGAATGCTGGGATTTGAAGCAAGACATGTCATCTTCTTAACAAAGCTCCGATATCAGTACTGCTAGATTGATGAGTATCCACCGCAGCCAGATCACGAAGATTGTTGGTGGTAGAGGAATTGTGAGGCAACTCACCTCTATCAATGCCCTTTGATGCCAGGCATCCTAGGATAAAAGAGATCCCAATGACTGCAAACTCAGTTATGAACTGCAGAAATGAAGGGCTGTAGTAAAGAATCACTACTCCAAGAGGGTTCTTAATATCAATTTATTAGTCATGAGCAAACAGGTGTTCCCAGCTTGGCGGTAAGCTCTCACAACCAACATTCTAACACGAGCTCCCGGAGGCAGAGCGGACAGTACCAAGTGGGGAAGGGGAGAGGGGTGGGCAATAGGGGAATAATGGAGAGAGAGGTTACAACACACCTTCCACCCTAAGGAGAACAAGGGAAGAAAGGGGGTACCAGGGAGAGATAAGGGGGAAACAATGGGAGGGAGAAAGGAGAGACGAGAGGGGTGAGTCAAAAGGAGGCGAGGGAGCAGGAAAGAGCAGGGGGGGTGAAAGTAGAGAAAAGAAACCAAAGGGTGGAGCAAAGTCCTAAGTAACAATAGCAGATTGACAGTATGATCTACAGGTAAACCCCTGTAACAACTAACTAGACGGGCCTTAGACGAAGGGTTCAAAAGATCCACTGGGTCCCACCCATGTCCAGACCTTTCTCACATTGGGGTAAGACACTAAAGACCCCAATAAGTTTCAAAACAAAACACCCTAAATAAGAGTGTTAAGGCCCCCCTTCTGAGGAGAAGAACAGCCTTCCTTCATCCTAAGGAAAAGGAAAAGAAATAGGTAATAACCACACAGGCCCGAAAGGGTGCCGTGTACAAGTATAACAAACAACTAATCCCCAAAATGGCTGAGAAATCCCCTGTGGGATTGGAGGTGCATTTAGTCAAAACAAGAGTTAAAGTACAACACAATACTCGTTATATTTTTACCCCCATTCCCACTGTATAAAATATGGTACAGCCGTAAACCTGGTGAGGAGAGGGAAGCAAAGGGACCAATACAAGGTGTCCTTTCCCCAACATTAAAGGAAATATTGCAATAGTATGCTGTGTCTCTAGTCATTACAAACCAGGGCACTATAGTATATTATTGCCCCAGTGCTGAACCATATCTCCACCCCGGTGAGTTGCCACAGCACATATTTTTTTTTTCTTGGGGAATATCCTGAGCACCGTTGCGCTGCAACTTCCCCTACTCCTGCGCCCGTTAACCTTCTCATCAAAATGAACAGTGTCAGGTCCCCAAAAGTCTCCCTTTGATGTCCTTTGAATCCATGCCAAATGCAAAACCTGCTGTACCAGCCTCTTCAGGGACCCGACAGGGGAAAGGTGCCACAACGTTTTTCCCACCTATGCTCCCCTTTAACTGACAATGCTGAACAGTTTACTTCAACATGGAGTTCCGCACTCCTCTACTAGTCTTTCCCTCCCCCTCCGGAAGGGTGATTCTGGCGGAAATGTTGTTCTCTTCCTTGAGCAGTAACATGGACCGGGGCACTACCCAACTACTCCCTCTGACACGATGAGTCTCTCTTTCAATGTCATCTTCTGTGACTGGTCTAAGCCCCCTTCTACCCTCCTTTCCTTGGCCATGCACAGTCTCCAAAACGTTATCAAGATCCATATCAAGCAGCTCCTGATCATTAGCTCCAGTCTCTGCTGACCTATGTCCATCCTCCGGTTCCTTCTCGAGACTCCCCTGGAAGAACTCAGTTCTGTTTTCTGGGCCATGACACTTATGCTTTCTCCTATAATCGTAGAGTTGACCCTTCTTCCCCGACAAGACTTCAAGAGGGGAATCTTTTAGTATTTTCTGCGTTTCCTTACTCTCACTCTCCCTCTTACCACTGTTCGGCCTTTGAAAGTATGTACCTGTATTTTCACCCTTATATTCAATCAAACTTGTGTCCGCTTCTCTTTCCTTTTCATAATTGTCCACAAATTCCTCTTTAGTCTCGGCCCTGAACTCATTCGATGTGGTACTTTGCCTCGTCTCATAGTGATTAAATTGTTTACTCTTGTAATTTATGCTTTTCCGCTCTTTTCCTGTATTTATTATGCGCTCTCCCTCTCCTTCGAATTCTCTGTTTTTCCCAAAATTGCCTTCACTACCATTTCTCACTTGTTTCTTACGTATTTCTCTTTCGTCCACCCAACTTTGAAAAGTTTCTCGTTTATCCTTAAGTTTGTCCTTAGCTCCTACTTTTCCACTTTCTCTATTCCTAGCAACTCCTTCCAAAACTGCCAAGTCCTTACACAGCTGCGTTTGAGCGATAACTGTTTCACCCTTAGTTGCAAACATGCTCTGGATCCTTGCCGGCTCACTGACGAGCCCTTCATTTTTTCCTTTGGGAGATATTCTCATTTTCATTTGATCCTTCCCCCCTAGCAGGGTGGGTCCACTTTCCGTTATATATATAGCACTCCTAGTATAAATTCCCTTGTACATTAAATCCACGACTTTGTGTCCTAATACTTTAATGTCCTCCCCAGTGTACATTTTTAGGGATAAGTTGGATTCTTTAAGCTCATCTCCATATATTTTAGCTAGTTTTCTGTTCCATTCACTCTTGCTTGCCACACTATAACGTGATCCAGACTCTGATATTATTTCAGTCTCTACTCCGCCTATGACGATGGAACACATCGGGATTATTTCGCTTGCTTTAACTTCCACTTTACTATCCCTTCTTTCCTTCAACCCTTCACCCCTTCGTACCTTTACAGACGAGGCTTGTATATTTTGTTCATCCAACACATTCAAACTGTTCTCATAACTATTTCTGTCAATTTCTTTCCTGAACACTCTTTCCCTTTCGTAGTACATTTTCCTTCCTCCAGTACCCAAACAGCTAAGTAATATTTCAGCCTTCTTCTCGGGTATGAGAGGTACTTCCTCTTCCTCACAAACAGATATATAATTCACAAAATATTCTTTCCACTGACTCCATTTAGCGATGCTTCTTTCATCCCCCTCCATAAACGGCATAGGTGGCTGTAAACGTTTTTTGAACCTAACCTTCATCTCTACCTAATCTGCGTAGCCGGCACCTTCTCCTTTCATCATTGGCTCCGGAAGCGATAAATCCCCCTTTTATTTTTCCTTTTCTTCTTCTAATAAATTTCTCTTTACTTTGCCTCTTATGTTCAGGCAGTCGGGGTTCTTATTCTGTTGGTCTATAGTCCTGAATTTCCCTTAGATCACTCTATATACTTACTCGGTATGCCTTTAGATTAATGATCCTTGTCAAACACAGGTCAAAGATCACCAGAAATCACGTATCACTCGCTAGACGCGCTTCCTCTACATCTGTGTTAAACACTCCACTAGGGGTTCTCTTCATTCCCTGCCCCTCTGAGTTTTCCTCACGCAGCTTCAACCTGCTGCCTAGGTACCGTTATCTACTCGGACACATGGGTCAGACTTCTTGTCTGTTCCTTGCAAATTCCTCACGCAGCTTCAAAACACTGCCTCAGTTCAGTTTTTCACGTGGCATCAGGGGTTACCTGCCTTCCCTGATCCTCTCAGACTTTCAAACAGCTCAAAAATGCTGCCTCTGTGAATTTTCAATCGTGGGAACGCGGGTTCGCTACACCCCCTGTTCCTCTGCACGTTCCTCACGCAGTAACAACTCACTGCCAACGATCAGTTTCAAAGGTTTACTGCACCCAATGTTCCGCTCACCGCTCCTAACAGTGTTTCAAAGGCTCACTGCAATTCATATCTATCCAGTTTGGGTCCCCTTCGGTTCATCTTCCTCCCGATGATATAAACATTAGTTCAGACTTCTCAGATACTATTATTCACTCGACTCCAATTCTCCTTGAGATCAGCGAGTGCCACCTCCCGATGCTGTCATTCACTCTTGCCTCAAGCGCCAAACACTTTACCTCGGGTCAGTTTCTTATTCAGTGACAGTAACTCGGCTCTTTCCCTGCTCCGCGCTCTTCACCTCACGCAGCTATATAGGCACACCTCACGCAGCTTTATAGGATCACCTCCCGCAGCTTTATAGGCTCAC
The DNA here is from genome assembly GCF_964261635.1 of Lissotriton helveticus. Lineage (NCBI taxonomy): Eukaryota > Metazoa > Chordata > Amphibia > Caudata > Salamandridae > Lissotriton > Lissotriton helveticus. The sequence goes on along the minus strand of NC_136057.1, from coordinate 481,562,657 downwards.
CTCATGCAGCTTTATGGGCTCACCTCAAGCAGCTTTATCGGCTCACCTCATAGACTGGTGCGAATCCCTCTGTAACCGACTTGAGTCTTGCTTCCCTGCACCAAAACATTTACGCAGGAATACCAGAGGTAGTCTCAGTATGCCTTCGCCTTTCTTCCTTTACTCCTGTATGAATACATGAAGTAACGTTGGCTGCGAAGTCCTCTTTCTTCTTTCACGATCGCAGAACAGGAATACCCGTCGACAACCCTGCGGTTCCTCGGAGCAAGACCAGCTAAGTCCTCTCCCTCACGAGTGTCGACTGCTTCACACGGCCCGCACACCGGTCCTCACAAACCACGGAGGGGACACAGCAAGGTGCGAAAGGGCGCACTCATGGTACCAGGAACGAAACCAATTCCCACGTAGTTCGCCAGTCCAATCACTTCGACAGCTACACTCCTGCCTCTCGTTTCTAAACGGACACCCGTTAGGCCGAAGTCTGCTTGGATTCGAGAATACAGCAACCAGATTTCTTGCCTTAGACCCACACTGCTCCTGGCTCAGCTCCGATTTCTGTCCGTTGTCCTGTGTACTTCTTTTATCAACTGGGTGAGTCTTCCTTATCACTTCAAAACTCCGCACAAGCATCAGATTTATCCAGGGGGGATACACCACACTGACACTGGCTCAGCTCCACGTCCTCGTCGCCAGAAAATGTAGTAAAGAATCACTACTCCAAGAGGGTTCTTAATATCAATTTATTAGTCATGAGCAAACAGGTATTCCCAGCTTGGCGGTAAGCTCTCACAACCAACATTCTAACACGAGCTCCCGGAGGCAGAGCGGACAGTACCAAGTGGGGAAGGGGAGAGGGGTGGGCAATAGGGGAATAATGGAGAGAGAGGTTACAACAAGGGCCTATTCACAAATGTAAACTTACACATGAGTAAATATGCAGTGTAAATTTACGTATACTTTTCGTAAACTTCTTACTTTAGGCTAGTTACCATTTCCAAGTTTAAAATTACTCAAAAGTGTAGACATACATGTATTCCCTGCAGAAGCCAAGAGCTGGAGCCTAACTTACAACTGTAAAATTACTAGTAGTAACTTTATGCCTGTATATTACGATTCTGCACACTTAGGGGCCGATTCGATTCCAGTCGAAAGGCACCGAATCGGCATTAGCGGATACGATTCGGAGGCAGGATTTCTGTCCGAGTTGTACCCGGGTCCGGACGTCGAAGTACGATGCGAACAAGCGCGAAATCTCGATCCGATTCGTTACTGGGTCTGAACCACTTCGTACGAATCGGTCATAAGCAAACCGTGGTGCGCAATGGAGATGTTTAATGACCGAGCTAGTACGATGCTCGATTCGGACAGCCGGATCGAGTCGGAGCGTCCAGCTCGCAACAGCTCCCAGAGTTGGACTTCGGGAGTCCGCATCGAACCCCCTGTTACCCGCAGCCCTACGACTCGGACACAGGTGGAGACCCATTGGTCTCCCCAACACAGGCATGTACGGTGCGGATGGCACAAACACGTACCCACTGTAGGGGGCACACTTGTCTGCGACGCACCCATTCAGTCAATGGAAGCCCATGTACGCGTCGTACCACCAGATCCCATTGACTTCTGTGGGAGTCCGACCGATCCGAGTCCGACAGCATACGTCCGCATTGTACTCGCTCGGTCGGACTGCAGGAGTCGGCATCGGTCGGAAAACACCCTGGCCCGGTCTGAGTGCTTTCTGACCCTGATCGGAATCGGCCACATAGTGGAGATTTCCACCACTGCTGTGGAGAGCTCCAGCTGCTTTTTGGAGATCGCCACCACTGCTGTGGAGAGCTCCAGCTGCTTTTTGGAGAACTCCACCACTGCTGTGGAGATCTCCCCTATGGTGAAGTATAGGTAAAAGATTAAAAGTTTATTGAGCTCTAAAAAATATTTAAAATACTTTTTGCTTAAATATTAATGTAAAATAAATGTATGAATATATTCGAATACTAGAAAAAAATTTAAAAAATGTTAGTTAATTTTTAAGTTAAATGTAGATTGAATTAATATTTAATTTTAATATGTATAATTCTAAAAAAAATCCACCTACAATAACATTTTACATTTATTTAGTATGTATAAAAAATAATAAAAGTTCTGTACAGAATTTAGGTGAAATATTTATATTGGTTAATTAATATGTAATCATCCTAGAGCCAGAACATTGTTTATTGTTGTTGCTGTAATGTAGTAGTACTGGGCTGTGTTTATAGCCGATTTATTTGTAATTTCAACCAGTAACCATAGTCTCTATGGTTGGTGGCTATTTTTAAGTAGTATTGGACCTTTTATCTATACTACTATAATAGGATTATGCCAGCCGCCATTATTATCGTTTTTGTTTATACAATATGCCCATGGCAGAAACTAGCTCCAAACTTAGGGGTCGATTACGATGGCGGACGGAAGGACGACTGCCGGCCTGGAGTAGGCGGAAAATGCCTTTTTCCTGTCCCCCTGCCGCGGTCACTCCGTCCGCCATATTAGGATGGTAAACACTGTCAAAAGTACGTACGCGGCAGAAGAGCACGCACCGCCGCGGAACTACCCCCGAGCCCGCGGTGGACGTAACCAATCCAGAGACACCGCCGTACGGAATGACGTCTCCGACCGTCCTCCAAATCACGAAGGCGGAAAACACACATAAAATCGCTGCGGAAAAACAACCTGCCTGAACACGGCGGATTCAAAACAGGAGGGCTCCAAATGTGCATCGACCATACACTGTGCTGGAGGACATGGTTGACGAGGAGGTGATCCTCAAATTCTGGCTTGATCGACGTAGATTGCTGGAGCTTGTAGCCCAATTGTCACCTCATCTGCAGCCACGCAGAACATATCCTGGAGCTATAACACCACAGCAAAGGTGATAGCACATACTTTTGAATATGCAATACAAAATGTCAGTTGATACCCCCCCTTACAGTCACATTGTAGCACCCACCACAGACCGCCGGGTGGTGGCCAGTCACCCACCGCCGGCCCAGGCTAGTCACCCACCGCCGGGGGTGACCGGCCACCACCCGGCGGTGGGTGACTGGCCTGGACCGGTGGTGGGTGACCGGCCTGGACCGGCGGTGGGTGACTGGCCTGGACCGGTGGTGGGTGACTGGCCTGGACCGGCAGTGGGTGACTGGCCTGGACCGGGGGTGGGTGACCGGGTGCTGCAATGTGACTGTAAGGGGGGTATCAACTGCCATTTCGAATTGCATATTCAAAAGTATGTGTTGGCCTGCACCGCCCACGCGGAATGCGTGCACCACCATAGCTACGCCACCGAGTGTTCATTCTCAAATGATGCACCGTCGCGGTAGTCCACACATGCGTTATGAGGGGTGTGACCGTGATCGTACTTGTCCATACTGCATATGTCATGCACAATATCATGAACAACGATCATCTTCTGTGTAGGTGGAAGGCATACACAAAGTGGCATATGTACACACACTGCATGTCTCCACAAACATGTAATGTTGACAGTTGTACATGTGTGTTAGGACATGTACAGAATGCTGCAACTATCATGGTGTCAAGTCAAAGGCCTGTGGCCACGTGTGTATTTCATATCCACTTTTTGTCATGTGTAGTCATACTATTGACCTTGCCAGTGGTTAACTATGGCTATTGATGTGCACCCAAGTTGCAACACATGTGCATGGCGACGTGTTGACGTCTTGGTTTTGCGTACACACGTTTAAATTCATACACATCTACACAGTACTTCAAGGGTGTCTAACCACATTCAGAAGCTGTTGTGAGTGTGTGGTTTGTGTGTGTAAGTAACAATGATGGGGGTATACATGCATTCTGTGTATGCGTATGTGTTTTGCCTGTTGTGTGCCCATGCATGTCATGTGAGGATGCCCAGCATTGTAGGTGGGGTCATTGGTGCATGAAGACAAGGAGGGTGTGTTCCATGTTCGTATTGTGTGTGCACGTGCATGTGTGTCTGTGGTGACGCTTGTCCACATTTGGGTCCTCAGTTATGTGTTGGTGGCACTTTTTTAGACATGTGTGCACGTTACATTGGACATGTGTGCACACATGATGTTGTTTGTGGCAGAACATTGTTTTTGTAGTTATCTGTATTGCATTAAATATTGGTCACATACCACATATAAGCAGTGTCGGCAACATGTCTTATTTGTATTGTGTTTGTCAACATGTGATAGTGTGGAACAGCTAGGCGTTGTTGGTCAATTGACATCTGCTCCCATCTACTCCCACACAGGAGGGCTCCAAATGTGCATCGACCATACACTGTGCTGGAGGACATGGTTGACGAGGAGGTGATCCGCAAATTCCGGCTTGATCGACGTAGATTGCTGGAGCTTGTAGCCCAATTGTCACCTCATCTGCAGCCATGCCGAACATATCCTGGAGCTATAACACCCACAGCAAAGGTGATGGCGGCACTTCACTTCTTTGCAACTGGCACCTTCCAGTACACAGTTGGACATGCCGGGGGGATGTCACAATCCATGTTCAGCACGGTACTGCGGGATGTTCTGAATGCCATGATGCTTTACAAGGATGAGTACATCCATTTTCCACGGCCGGCAGAGTTGGCAGTAGTCAAAGGGGACTTCTGTGCCCTGGCACAGATACTACATGTAGTGGGTTCCATTGATGGCACACATATCGGTCTCATTCCACCCCAGGCACGTGAGCCTGTATATTGCAATCGAAAGCACTACCATTCGATGAACGTGCAGGTGGTGTGCCTGGCTGACAACATCATCTCCCATGTGTGTGCCAGATTTCCAGGGTCCGCACATGACTCACACATCCTGCGGAGCAGCATTGTCCCCCAACTGATGGCTAATCTGCGTCCCGAACGTGCGTGGCTTGTAGGTGAGTATGCTGTGAGGACAGTTGTGTTGTATGTGTGGCATGGTGTACCCACCAATCCTGGTAATGATATTAGTGTCTGTCATCCCCCCACATAGGCGACTCTGCGTACCCAAACCGACCGTGGCTACTGAGTCCCATACGTAATCCTACTACACCTGGTGAAATACGTTATAATGATGCCCATGGGAGGACACGTCGAGTGGTGGAACGTACTTTTGGACTGCTGAAGTGTAGGTTTCGCTGCCTGGATAAAACCGGAGGGGCCCTACCATACTCATCAGGCAAAGTATGCAGAATCGTGATTGCCTGCTGCATGCTCCACAACCTGGCCTTGCGCAATAACATTGAACTGATCATGGACCCTGAAGACCAACAGGTTGCTCGGCCTCCCATCCCACCCATGTCGACTGATGAGGATAGTGGTGAGGAAGAAGGTGTGGACCAGAGGCGTCAGCTCATTGATCGCTATTTCCCTTGAATGTGAGTAACTACCTCTTGTGCAACCAGACAATGCGTGATGTGTGTTTGCTGGTGGAGTGTGGATGTGGTGTGTCTATGCTGCCTGTTCAGGTATGTTCTATTTGCAAATGTGTGTGGTAGATGGTGTACATGCAATGCTCCCTGATGTGTGTCCTGTGATCCACTTAATTGGTGATGAGTGTGGTTTGTGGGATGTTGCAGTACAGTGTGTTGTGATGGGTGTGAATCACTTTCCTGACCTGTGTTTGTTGTTCTCTCATTATCCCTAGGTCACTCCCACAGAGGCATGATTCTCAACAACATTGATCCCTGCACCTGGTAACGGTAAATTCTAAGACAATCATGTAATTAAAACATGGAGGCCACACATCATTGAGTGTTTACGTGATGTTTATTAACAGGTTGAGGATTGATGTTGGTGCATATTTACAAAGAAGTGTTGGGGGAAAGTGAGAGTTGAAGGTCATGGCAGATGAAAACACCATGGGGACACCACATTGTGTGATGTCCAGCTAGTCCAACAGACGTGTGCCAATGTTTGGCATTGTGGGCCAGGATAGTTGGCAGGGTGAATGGCAGGCTCAAGCAAGGGTGAAGTCATTGGCGGCCCCTCTTAGAGCGGGTAGATGGGGCATTATCACTGCTCTCACTGGGATCCAGCCTCGAATGGCCCCTCCGTCTTGGAGCCGGAGCGGAGACAGCTGTGGGGCAGGTTGGTCAGGGGCCACCTCCCTGTCCGTGGGCTCAGGTGTGGGTGGCGGTGGAGTTGGTGACCGGTCCCGCTGGGCAATTGGGTGAGGGGGTGGTGGTGTGGCGTGGGATAACCAGTCCCTCCACAGAGCAGTTTGCTGGCCCATGAGGTCCACAATTTGGCCTATGCGTGTATCAATGGACCGCACCAGATGCCTGCTCTCTTGTGAGTCTTGGTGGGCCCGATCGGACTGTGCCTGCGACCGCTCATAGGACGCATGGACTCTGGCGATGGCTTTCAGGGTTTCGACGCCAGGATGGGGTGGGTGTCTTTCCCCACCTCGCCAGAAAACTGCACTCCTGGTTGTGAGCTGTGCCCTCACCTGTGTCCTCTCACGTCCACTCTCCCTGCTTGCCTGGGATGTGGATGGCCCATCATCGGCCGATGGGTCAGGCAGGGTGGCACAGGCAGGAGTGGTGGTGGTGGAGGCTGCACAGCTCACAATGGCAGGTGTTGGTGTGGTGACACAGGCCAAGGTGGTGGAGGCAGTGATGTCCTGGGAGACTGATGGCCCTGGAAGTCTGCTTGGGCCCGCATCGTCCTCTGCACCCGAGCTGGCATTGGGCTCCTCCCCAGAGAGTCCGTGCTGTGAGGGGGGCGACAGGTGCTGGCGGTTGCTGCTTTCGCCAGTCAAGTTGCGATCACCTGAGGGACAAGATTTTCATGATCAATGCTGTGGACATGACATGTTTCGGTACCAACATTACAAATCAATAACCTCTCACATGCCCCAACCCCCACCACCCTCCCTGTGGACATGGGGGCCTGTTGGGAGTTGTAGTGCTGGTCTAACACACACCCCACCCACCTCTCACACACACCCCACCACCCTCCCTGTGGACTTGGGGCCTGTTGGGAGTTGTACTGCTGGTCTCTCACACACCCTACCCACCACCACCCTCCCTGTGGACATGGGAGCCTGTTGGTTGTTGTAGCGCTGGTCTATCACACACCCCACCCACCACCACCCTCCCTGTGGACATGGGGGCCTGTTGGGAGTTGTAGTTCTGGTCTAACACACCCCACCCACCTCTCACACACACCCCACCACCCTCCCTGTGGACATGGGGGCCTGTTTGGAGTTGTAATGCTGGTCTCTCAAACACCCCACCCACCACCACCCTCCCTGTGGACATGGGGGCCTGTTGGGTGTTGTAGTGCTTGTCTAACACACACCCCACCCACCTCTCACACACACCCCCCACCCTCCCTGTGGACATGGGGGCCTGTTGGGAGTTGTAGTGCTGGTCTCTCACACACCCCACCCACCACCACCCTCCCTGTGGACATGGGGGCCTGTTGGGTGTTGTAGTGCTGGTCAAACACACCCCACCCACCTCTCACACACACCCCACCACCCTCCCTGTGGACATTGGGGCCTGTTGGGAGTTGTAGTGCTGGTCTCTCACACACCCCACCCACCACCTCCCTCCCTGTGGACATGGGGGCCTGTTGGGTGTTGTAGTGATGGTCTCTCACACACCCCACCCACCACCACCCTCCCTGTGGACATGGGGGCCTGTTGGGTGTTGTAGTGCTGGTCTAACACACACCCCACCCACCTCTCACACATACCCCACCACCCTCCCTATGGACATGGGGGCCTGTTGGGATTTGTAGTGCTGGTCTCTCACACACCCCACCCACCACCACCCTCCCTGTGGACATGGGGGCCTGTTGGGTGTTGTAGTGCTGGTCTCTCACACACCCCACCCACCACCACCCTCCCTGTGGACATGGGGGCCTGTTGGGAGTTGTAGTGCTGGTCTCTCACACACCCCACCCACCATCACCCTCCCTGTGGACATGGGGGCCTGTTGGGAGTTGTAGTGCTGGTCTAACACACACCCCACCCACCTCTCACACACACCCCACCACCCTCCCTGTGGACTTGGGGCCTGTTGGGAGTTGTACTGCTGGTCTCTCACACACCGTACCCACCACCACCCTCCCTGTGGACATGGGAGCCTGTTGGTTATTGTAGCGCTGGTCTATCACACACCCCACCCACCACCACCCTCCCTGTGGACATGGGGGCCTGTTTGGAGTTGTAGTTCTGGTCTAACACACCCCACCCACCTCTCACACACACCCCACCACCCTCCCTGTGGACATGGGGGCCTGTTTGGAGTTGTAATGCTGGTCTCTCAAACACCCCACCCACCACCACCCTCCCTGTGGACATGGGGGCCTGTTGGGTGTTGTAGTGCTGGTCAAACACACCCCACCCACCTCTCACACACACCCCACCACCCTCCCTGTGGACATTGGGGCCTGTTGGGAGTTGTAGTGCTGGTCTCTCACACACCCCACCCACCACCTCCCTCCCTGTGGACATGGGGGCCTGTTGGGTGTTGTAGTGATGGTCTCTCACACACCCCACCCACCACCACCCTCCCTGTGGACATGGGGGCCTGTTGGGTGTTGTAGTGCTGGTCTAACACACACCCCACCCACCTCTCACACATACCCCACCACCCTCCCTATGGACATGGGGGCCTGTTGGGATTTGTAGTGCTGGTCTCTCACACACCCCACCCACCACCACCCTCCCTGTGGACATGGGGGCCTGTTGGGTGTTGTAGTGCTGGTCTCTCACACACCCCACCCACCACCACCCTCCCTGTGGACATGGGGGCCTGTTGGGAGTTGTAGTGCTGGTCTCTCACACACCCCACCCACCATCACCCTCCCTGTGGACATGGGGGCCTGTTGGGAGTTGTAGTGCTGGTCTCTCACACACCCCACCCACCATCACCCTCCCTGTGGACATGGGGGCCTGTTGGGTGTTGTAGTGCTGGTCTAACACACACCCCTCCCACCTCTCACACACACCCCACCACCCTCCCTGTGGACATGGGGGCCTGTTGGGTGTTGTAGTGCTGGTCTCTCACACACCCCACCCACCACCACCCTCCCTGTGGACATTGGGGCCTGTTGGGTGTTGTAGTGCTGGTCTCTCACACACCCCACCCACCACCACCCTCCCCGTGGACATGGGGGCCTGTTGGGAGTTGTAGTGCTGGTCTCCCACACACCCCACCCACCACCACCCTCCCTGTGGACATGGGGGCCTGTTGGGTGTTGTAGTGCTGGTCTCTCACACACCCCACCCACCACCACCCTCCCTGTGGACATGGGGGCCTGTTGGGTGTTGTAGTGCTGGTCTCTCACACACCTCACCCACCACCACCCTCCCTGTGGACATGGGGGCCTGTTGAGTGTTGTAGTGCTGGTCTCTCACACACCCCACCCACCACCACCCTCCCTGTGGACATGGGGGCCTGTTGGGAGTTGTAGTGCTGGCTGCTTTGCCAACATGCAAGGCTGGAAACGTAGGTGGCAACATTTGTGTTTGGTCATGGTGTGTGCATTTGAGGCCAGGACTTCACATTTTGGTGACTATGTGGCCCACATGCATGGATTGGAGCCTGGGAGATGTGTCTTGTCAGTTGTGAAAGGCAGACCATGTCAGTGTGATAGTGATGATTGATTTGTACTTACCAGCCTCTAGTCCCTCCTCGATTCCTTCCAGGCTTTCACGGTGCAGTATGCCCAGCACCTTCTCCGCCCATTCTGCATATGGTATGGGCTCCGGGGGAGTGCCGCCGCTAGTGTGGTGTGCCCGCAGGTGGTTCTTTGCCCTGATGCCTTTCACCCTTGTCTTGAGGTCGTGCCACCGCCTCTGGATCACGTGTTTGGTGCGTGGCACGGTCCCTGGCGCATTCACTCTGGTCACTATCTTGTCCCACGTGTTGTTTTTGGTTGCCACGGTGGTCTGCTGGACTAGGGTGCCGAAGAGATGTGGTTCGACACGGATGATTTCATCCACCATGACCTTTAACTCACTCTCTGTGAACTTGGGATTTTTCTTTGGTGCCATGGTGTGTGATGTGCAAGGTGTTGGTGGGGTGTGGTGGGATGTGCAGGTGTGTGGTGTGTAGGGATGGTGTGATGGGTGTTTGTGTGGTGGGTGTGTTTGTGTGCAGGTTGTATGTGTGTTTTTGTGTGTCTGCTGTTCGTTGTATTCAGCCTCTTGCTTGCAGCTATGCTGTGATGCAAAGGATTGTGGTTGTGGGAGGGATCCATTTTATACTGTGTGGTGGTTGTGTCCCAATGGTTGTTGCCAGTCAGGTGTTCTCTGGGTGTGTTGACTTGGGTGCATTTTTCGGTGCTTGGGGGGGTGTCATTGTGGCGTGTAGTTGCTGTGGGTAGGTGTTTCAGGAGGGTGGGTGTCCTGTTTAGTGTGTTTTGTATTTACTTCCGTCAGCCATTTTGTAATCGGTTTGACGGAAGGAATGGTGTTCGTGTTGTCCTTCCGCAGTCATGCTCCGTTTGTCGATGCATTGTTTCCGCTGCGGTCGAGGTAGGATGTGAGTTCCGTTGGAATGGCGGCGTTATCCTAATCGCGAGGCCGGAGCCTCCGCAGGTATTGCGGCGGATGTGCCTGTCTCCGCGGTCATGTTCATCCGCGGCGGAGGGTGTTTCTTTAGTACCGTCCGCTTGCGGCGGTCTTTGGTGTGCTCCGTCCGCCACAGATGGTGTTTGCTGTGATCCGTCCGCCGCGGTCGGAGTTTCTTCACATTATTATCCTAATCGCACTGATGGTTTATCCGCGGAGCGGTCGGGAGTTTTTTTGCCGCGCCCATGGCGGACGGAACCCGTTTCTGTCCGCCATCCTAATAGGCCCCTTAGTGGGAATACTAAAGATGATACCTACTCTTATCACTTACGAGCAATACCGTCTCCAAACAAAGGCTCAGTCGTTAGAAATAAGAAAAACAAACAAGACAATTCCTTTTATGAGACATACACATTCCCAACATGATGCAACACCCTTCGAACTTACTGTACTAATGATTGTGGAGTGATATCAACTAAAAATAGGATGCATGCACTTGAACCTTAGACCGCACCATCCTTTACGTAATTGAAAATAATGAACAGAGGCCCGCTTCTATACAGCCAGTCTCTATACCTTAAACGAACCACGCCAACACCAACTGAGATGACAGGTCACAGCATTATAAGAATAATGAGAGGACCTTTGCCAAATAGGAATGAGAGAATTTTTGTCATTGTATGCAAAGAATTGCCATTTTTTAGTTTCTTTAAATTTCTTCTGTACTACAGAACACAGGCAGCACCCATCCTAGATATTGCGTGAAACTGACGCTATCTGTATATGTTTGTGTTGTCTGCCTCTTTACTTACAGGTACTACCAGACCTTATCATAGTCAGGACAATATACCTAGACCAATCCTAAAATAACGGGTTACTTTTACTTCTACTTCTTTTTTCACTGTTTTTTCTAGGTCCTGAAGAAAGCCTACTTGACCCCTCCTGGGCAAATTAAGGCTGAAACATTTCAACCTTTTTTATGGACATTAAATAGTGCAGAAGCCCCCTAACTCCCCTTCCTACGCACGCCAACTATTTTAAATATGCCTGAATTCAGACTCAATAAAAATTCCTTTTGTCTGGTCACCCAAGCTTTTTATTAACATTTTTTCACTCACACTTTCATCACTAATCACTACTGTACTAACCAGTGGTTCGCCTCCGGGTGGAGGGAGCATGCGAACTAACTCGATGATGATGCTGTCACGTTGCTAAAGAAAGAGAGGCGGAGAACCAAGATATACCGCCATTCGAGCCTTGGTACATGAATGAGAGGTTTTTATCGGTATCCGAAACGAATAATTAACAAACCCTGGTTACTCATGACGAGTGCTCCATTGCCCCATTGATTTTTTGTAGCTGTTAGCAGTATTGGGCTGTGTTCATAGCCCAGTCAGTATTGTAAACTTATATGATAATGCGGTACTTGTACATTGTATTAGTTATCTACTTTTCTATTTGCTTTCATTGTCATGTGACCAGAAATATGTGTTTAGTAGTATTAAGCTGTGTTATCAGCCCACTTTCTATTAACAACCAATCACGTAATGGTTTATTTATTTATTGCATTTCTTATCTATTCGTTTTTATTGTCATGTGACCATAAATGGATGTTTCACATGCCTATTGTTGGACTCGGGCCTTCTGGCAGGTTCACCCCTGAACTTTTTGCCTTGAAGTGTAGTGATTTCTGGTCTTTGCGCACCTTGACACTGTGGCGCAGTGTAAAGTGCGTGCGCTCCTTGAGTGCGTGGGTGAGATAGGCCTGCCCTCCCATAGGAATGCATGGGGAATGTATGTGTCCCAGGTAGTTCCTGATGCGTGGGGAGTGCAGGCTCGAGTTTGGTATTTGTGAACTCGTGGGAATGAATGCTGCGCAATGGTATGCCCGGCTTGTATGTGTCTAGTAGGGAAGGGCCACTTCTAGACATGGCTGTGTGTGTGCAGTGAGGGTACTGGAGCGTGATTGGCTGGAGCTGGCTGGCATGCCAGGCTCCAGGAAGTCTGGCTGGGTCTGCCCGGTGGTGAGTGGGAGATTAGCATGAGTGATGTGTGGGAGGAGTGTACCTGTGTCCTGAATGAGGCTGGGTTTTCCCCTGACAATGCTGGCTCCGCCCCCCTGTGGTGCGTCTAATGACCCAAGCCCTGCCAGTGAATAGAGAGGGTGGTTGAGGTAAACAGAGTACTCAAGAACCAGCTGCGACTGGTTCTGCCCCCACCCTGCACCTAAAGACAAAGGGAAAAGGTGTATAAAAAGAGGCTGTGACCTCTTGAAAAATGTTCTTGTTCCCAACTTGAATCTTGCCAGGGGCGTGCTGCTGCTTGGGGCTCAGGGGAAGGCTTGCCTCCCTGAGCCCTGCCCAGCCCCTGGACTACTAATGCCCTGGAGGACTTTTCTCTGCTGTGCTTGTTCCTGGACTTGTGGGGCTTCTCCAGAGGGACTTTTGCTGGACCTTTGGTTGCCATAGTGCTTGGGAGCACTGTATTTACCCTCCAAGCGCCTGAAAGTCCTTTCTTTCCCCTCCTAGCGCAAGGAGCGCTTTTATTCTGCCTCTAGCGCTTGAAAGCGCTGTGTTGTTCCCTAGCGCTCGGAGCGCTTTATTTTTACTTTTGCCCGTATTTTCAGCATGGTTTCATTTATGGGTGCCACCCCTTTTGTCTGCCCCATTGGCGAGTGCCTACCTCGCTGTGACGTTGGTTCTGCCTACGGAGGGTGCCACCCCTCATTTGCCGACCTGGAAATCACCGCCGCGGCCCGAGCGCCGCAAAACAGGAAGTCAGGCACTACGGTGCCTGACGCGGGGCGGGACTTCCGGTTTTCCGGAGGAAGTCCCGCCCGCCGCCGCGCTGGGATTGGCCAGCGCCGTCAGGGAGACTGAGCCTGGGGCTGAGTCCCGGTCCCGAGATGGGGGACCGGGTGAAGACGAAGGAGAGAGCGGGCGGGGCTCCCATGAGGTGAGGGAGAGCCCCGCTCCTGCCAGAAGATGCCTGATGTCTGCCGAGGCCCCCGTGAGCGAGGGAGAGCCCCGGCAGACTGCTGAAAGAAGATGGTGTCCCCCGCCGCCTCCGGAGAGCAGCCGGTGAGTAGAGCTGCCCGGGGGGGCGGGGGGGGCGGGAGACCTGGTCGGTGCTTCCTTTCCAGGGCAGCCCCGCTTGATAGAGGGCTGCCCCAACGGTTGTCCACTGCAGAGCCCCAGTGAAGGGGGCTCTATGTTGTCGGTGCCTTCAAGGCACAGTCCTAATGCACGGAGCGGCCCCCGATGGCAGCGGGCCGCTCCCACATTTCGGGGCATCAGTATTTAGGAGCCCGTTAATTCTAGAGCCAGAGGGCTCCAACGATGGGCCAGTGTTTGTGCCTAGTAGGCTCCCAGCTTGCGCAGCATTTGTGGTGGAGGAGCCAGAGTGCTCCAAGGGGCCCCGTTCTTCAAGAGCCTAGAGGGCTCCCACGTCTTGGCGCATCTTTGTCCCAGAGGGCTAGTAAGAGCCCTGTCGCAGTTCTGTTTTCAGCTGCCCAGCAAGTAGTGGGCAGCTGCACCGTTTAGGTCTTTCTCTTTTAGGGACATGTACTTTGGACTTTAGGAGTGAGGCGCACTCCTTCATCCCTGGCCTTCCCCCAGCTGCGCAGCACTTAGTGCCAGCTGCAGCGTTTAGGCCCCCTGTTCTGTCCCTCAGCTGCCCAGCAAGTAGTGGGCAGCTGCTACGTTTAGGTTCTGGCGCAAGTGGCGCAACCTGGACTTTGTGAGTTCTGCGCTAACTGAGGTAGATGCTGTTATGATCTATGTCCTATTGCTTTTGGGTGTTAGGAAATGTACAATGTGTAGTATGTTTTGCGCACCCTGTGTTCTGCACCTCTGAATGTGTTGTTGATACATTATGTGCCCTGTTCTTTACACCACTGAACGTGTGTCGATGCGTCATGTGTTCCTTACACCGCTGAATGTAGGTTCTGCATCATGTGTTTTGTCCCCAGGTCTATGCCCCTACTTGTATTGTGATACTGAGGTGGTTGTTCTTGCTAGTGCAGGTGGTGCTAGTAAGGTCCTGGTTCCCTGCGTGACCTGTTCCTAGGGTGGTTAGGATTGCGTAGGGGGGACTTACCAGTTACCAGTGGGTACTGGTTTTGTGCTTTATGTCCTATTTTGTGTTACAGTGATCTTCTGTTATAAGTGATCCCAAGGGCTTGATACTAAGCTTGCCCCCTGACCAGAGTCCCAGGACCAGTGGACTCTATGGTGCCTTCCCTGCCAAATTGATGGGACTTGTCTGATCTCCCTGGGCCCCTGGGGCCTCGCTGAAGTGTGCCTCGCTCGTTCCCCTCGGCAGCTCGTGCCGGCAGCCCGTCCAAGCCTCGAGCAGCGCCGCTCTCCCCTGAGCCGCGCCGCTTCGCTGGGTCGCCCGCATCCTGCCTCCCCCTCCTCTTCTGAGCCGCACACATTGGTCGCCCCAGAGAAACGCTTGTACTGTGCCGGCAGCCCGTCCAAGCCTCGAGCAGCGCCGCTCTACCCTGAGCCGCGCCGCTTCGCTGGGTCGCCCGCTCAAGCTTACTAAGGAGGTCACTCGCATTATCCCGTGCAACCAGGACGGAAGGTACTGTCTGATAGGCTATGTTCTAAGTTCCAGGCCTACAAGTATTGTATTGTTACTCCTAAAAGTGCTGATTCCTGACAGTGGTCCAGGTGGCCCTGTCTTGTAAATAATCCCTTGTAAATTCTGCCAGTGCCTCTGGCACATTGTAAAGTGTGTTTTATCTAATGTGTTTTGGTGTAATACAAAGGCTATTTTTATATAACCTTGTGTGGAGTTTCCTTTGTGGTGGGCCTTTGGTTGTTGTTGCTGGGGTGCGTGCGCAAATACTTAACTTACATCGCCTCCAAGTTTAGCCTTGCTGCTCGCGCCACGTTACCTAGAGGGTGAGTAGGGGTTATCTTGGCGTGTAACTCCCTTGCCCTGACTTGGGAGTGGTGGTCTCTGACTGACTTTGGCGAAAGCCCTGGCCAGCCGGGGATCCCATTTCCAACATTGGCGGCAAGCGGTGGGATAAGGATTTGTGTTTGCGTTGTACCTTAGTAGCAGCTGGCTGCACCACAAAACTCTGCATTTTAGATAAAAACATTTTGGGGATTATTGTTTTAAGTTTGCTAAAAATGTCATTTCTGTGGAAATGTGTTTCTTGTGCACTTTGAGTTAGGTGTCCCTAGCTCGGGAGGGTAGATCATCCCCCTAAGTGCAGTGTGTTTTCTGGATTCACCAGAAGGGTGGGATCCAGTGGTGGCAGCATAAGTGTGTCCAGTGCATGTGTCCCCCGTCCCTGCCCTGGAGTAATGGTACCTGTGTCAAGTGTGGTCAGGTTGAGAAGTCAGGGGTGGTAGAAACTGCCTTACCAGTCTGGGGAGGGGTGTGTGTGGATGAATGGTGTGTGGCACTGGATGTGGTTGTGAGTTCTCTGGATGGGGAGCTTGCTGAATGCTAGTTTTGTTCAGATACCTAAGTCCTGTGTGTTGAACTTTTCCCAAGAACGTCTGCAGATAGTGGAGCCTGCTTTTTGATTTCTGTGGTCTGTTGAGAGACAGAATTTTGGAGTTGGTAATGTTCTGGGAGGAGAGAGGCATAGGGGATGGAGTGATTCCAAAAGGAGTGTCTGAGGTGTCTTCCAGCCCTGCGTGGTGGAAGAGGTTCAGTGTAGCCCAGCTAGGTCTCGGTGTAGGGGCTCACGTCCTGTCTCAAGAGGAGAAGGAGTGGGTGGGACTGCATGTCTCCAGGTGCCCGAAACCCAGTGTCAGGGCCTGGAATGTTTCTAGAGGGAACATCAGGTCGGGGGCCTAGGCTGTACCAATAGGTCATTTGAGGAGGATCTTCCAGAGTGTCTGGAGAACGTGGAACCTCTGTAACCAGGGTTCCAGTAGTTCTGGTGTCTGGCAGTACCGCTCCAGTTGGGAGGGTGCAGAAGTCCAGATGGAGGGGTGCGAGGGGGATAGGTTCCCCAGTGGAAGAGCCAGTGGGTCAGGGGCCAGCCAGAAGGGTTGTGTCGCCAGTGAGTGACCATGGTGATGCCACTTCTGTCCTGAGTGTCAGGCAGACTTGTACACGACACATTAGTTGTGTCACCCTTAAGGAAGTCCTGGTGCGCCAGGCATCTGACCAAAGAGGTACGTCCCTTGGTTGGGGAGCCAGTAGCCGGTGTTTCCGGATCTGGACGTAAGGACAACTGTATGTAGTGTCCTGAAGTTACAAGAGGGAACTCCTGCCTGATGAGAAGGAACCGGGTAAGCTGTATGGGGTATTGACCTGCAGTGGTTGCCTTGCTGCTGAAGGAGGAGAGAAAGTCTTAGATTTTTGTTTTCAACTTGTAGAAGTCCTGGTGCGCCAGGCATCTAACCAAAGGGTAGCGTCCCTAGGTTGGGGAGCCAGGGTCAGGTGTTGCCTGTCCTGGACGGCAGGGCGACTGTAGCCAGTGTCCTGGCCGGTTTGTCTTCTAGGGGTACCCCTGTGAACACAGGTGGGGCTCATCTTAAGTGAAGAGACCCTGGGTTTCCCAGAAGGGGTGGTACAGGCCTAGCAGGGATCTTGAGGGTTCTTGGCTGAGTGTTGTGGTACTACCCTGAGAGCAGGTGGGGCCTACCTTAAGTGGAGGGACCCTGTTCTACAGTGGGAGGGTGCAGAACTCTGGAAGGGGGTCAGAGGAAGTCTGACCCCTGTGCATCCGGTGAATTTGAATCCCAGGTGGTAGACCAGTTAAGGGAGCTGTGACTCTGTCATGACCAGCCTGGTGTCCTGTAGGCACCGCACTGAGCCGCGTCTGCCTTCGGCCGCGCAGTCTATGCCGCTCGCCGTCCCCGTCTTGACGCGGTCCGCGAGCCGCCGCCTGCGCCGCATCTGGCAACCCGCAAAGTGCAACGCCTTACTACACCGTTCTTGTGCTGGTCTGACTGTGGTCACTGCTGCTGAGGAAGTCAGGTCCTAAACTGGTGGGAGAGTTGTGTTCTGGAGGGTGCTTCAGAAGTAGAGGTAGGGTGGGGCAATCCTGCCCGTGACCTCTGGTCAGCCTGAGGGTGCGGACCCTAGGTTGGAGGATCAGTGGTAGTTTGGAACTACACTGAGAGGGAGTGGAGAATGGCTAGTGCAGGCCAGGGGTTACTACCCCCCACTCTGTGGATGGGCATGGACCAGTGGTATCTGGGTGACCTAGGGCCTGGTCCTAGCCGTGGACAACTAAGGAGTACCAGTGGGGTAGCCTAGTTGGGCCTGTTTTTTTTTTTAAGGATGTGCTTGGCTTATGGATCAACGTGGCGTAGAACCGGAGGGTGTCCCTGTAGTGCGGGCCCGCGTCCGTGTTCTATCGCCCCAAGCAGGGAAGTCCATCACAGTGGTGATTGGCCTACCCTGCGTTTTGGCTGGAAGGGGGTTGTGTTGGACTCGGGCCTTCTGGCAGGTTCACCCCTGAACTTTTTGCCTTGAAGTGTAGTGATTTCTGTTCTTTGCGCACCTTGACACTGTGGCGCAGTGTAAAGTGCGTGCGCTCCTTGAGTGCGTGGGTGAGATAGGCCTGCCCTCCCATAGGAATGCATGGGGAATGTATGTGTCCCAGGTAGTTCCTGATGCGTGGGGAGTGCAGGCTCGAGTTTGGTATTTGTGAACTTGTGGGAATGAATGCTGCGCAATGGTATGCCCGGCTTGTATGTGTCTAGTAGGGAAGGGCCACTTCTAGACATGGCTGTGTGTGTGCAGTGAGGGTACTGGAGCGTGATTGGCTGGAGCTGGCTGGCATGCCAGGCTCCAGGAAGTCTGGCTGGGTCTGCCCGGTGGTGAGTGGGAGATTAGCATGAGTGATGTGTGGGAGGAGTGTACCTGTGTCCTGAATGAGGCTGGGTTTTCCCCTGACAATGCTGGCTCCGCCCCCCTGTGGTGCGTCTAATGACCCAAGCCCTGCCAGTGAATAGAGAGGGTGGTTGAGGTAAACAGAGTACTCAAGAACCAGCTGCGACTGGTTCTGCCCCCACCCTGCACCTAAAGACAAAGGGAAAAGGTGTATAAAAAGAGGCTGTGACCTCTTGAAAAATGTTCTTGTTCCCAACTTGAATCTTGCCAGGGGCGTGCTGCTGCTTGGGGCTCAGGGGAAGGCTTGCCTCCCTGAGCCCTGCCCAGCCCCTGGACTACTAATGCCCTGGAGGACTTTTCTCTGCTGTGCTTGTTCCTGGACTTGTGGGGCTTCTCCAGAGGGACTTTTGCTGGACCTTTGGTTGCCATAGTGCTTGGGAGCACTGTATTTACCCTCCAAGCGCCTGAAAGTCCTTTCTTTCCCCTCCTAGCGCAAGGAGCGCTTTTATTCTGCCTCTAGCGCTTGAAAGCGCTGTGTTGTTCCCTAGCGCTCGGAGCGCTTTATTTTTACTTTTGCCCGTATTTTCAGCATGGTTTCATTTATGGGTGCCACCCCTTTTGTCTGCCCCATTGGCGAGTGCCTACCTCGCTGTGACGTTGGTTCTGCCTACGGAGGGTGCCACCCCTCATTTGCCGACCTGGAAATCACCGCCGCGGCCCGAGCGCCGCAAAACAGGAAGTCAGGCACTACGGTGCCTGACGCGGGGCGGGACTTCCGGTTTTCCGGAGGAAGTCCCGCCCGCCGCCGCGCTGGGATTGGCCAGCGCCGTCAGGGAGACTGAGCCTGGGGCTGAGTCCCGGTCCCGAGATGGGGGACCGGGTGAAGACGAAGGAGAGAGCGGGCGGGGCTCCCATGAGGTGAGGGAGAGCCCCGCTCCTGCCAGAAGATGCCTGATCTCTGCCGAGGCCCCCGTGAGCGAGGGAGAGCCCCGGCAGACTGCTGAAAGAAGATGGTGTCCCCCGCCGCCTCCGGAGAGCAGCCGGTGAGTAGAGCTGCCCGGGGGGGCGGGGGGGGGCGGGAGACCTGGTCGGTGCTTCCTTTCCAGGGCAGCCCCGCTTGATAGAGGGCTGCCCCAACGGTTGTCCACTGCAGAGCCCCAGTGAAGGGGGCTCTATGTTGTCGGTGCCTTCAAGGCACAGTCCTAATGCACGGAGCGGCCCCCGATGGCAGCGGGCCGCTCCCACATTTCGGGGCATCAGTATTTAGGAGCCCGTTAATTCTAGAGCCAGAGGGCTCCAACGATGGGCCAGTGTTTGTGCCTAGTAGGCTCCCAGCTTGCGCAGCATTTGTGGTGGAGGAGCCAGAGTGCTCCAAGGGGCCCCGTTCTTCAAGAGCCTAGAGGGCTCCCACGTCTTGGCGCATCTTTGTCCCAGAGGGCTAGTAAGAGCCCTGTCGCAGTTCTGTTTTCAGCTGCCCAGCAAGTAGTGGGCAGCTGCACCGTTTAGGTCTTTCTCTTTTAGGGACATGTACTTTGGACTTTAGGAGTGAGGCGCACTCCTTCATCCCTGGCCTTCCCCCAGCTGCGCAGCACTTAGTGCCAGCTGCAGCGTTTAGGCCCCCTGTTCTGTCCCTCAGCTGCCCAGCAAGTAGTGGGCAGCTGCTACGTTTAGGTTCTGGCGCAAGTGGCGCAACCTGGACTTTGTGAGTTCTGCGCTAACTGAGGTAGATGCTGTTATGATCTATGTCCTATTGCTTTTGGGTGTTAGGAAATGTACAATGTGTAGTATGTTTTGCGCACCCTGTGTTCTGCACCTCTGAATGTGTTGTTGATACATTATGTGCCCTGTTCTTTACACCACTGAACGTGTGTCGATGCGTCATGTGTTCCTTACACCGCTGAATGTAGGTTCTGCATCATGTGTTTTGTCCCCAGGTCTATGCCCCTACTTGTATTGTGATACTGAGGTGGTTGTTCTTGCTAGTGCAGGTGGTGCTAGTAAGGTCCTGGTTCCCTGCGTGACCTGTTCCTAGGGTGGTTAGGATTGCGTAGGGGGGACTTACCAGTTACCAGTGGGTACTGGTTTTGTGCTTTATGTCCTATTTTGTGTTACAGTGATCTTCTGTTATAAGTCATCCCAAGGGCTTGATACTAAGCTTGCCCCCTGACCAGAGTCCCAGGACCAGTGGACTCTATGGTGCCTTCCCTGCCAAATTGATGGGACTTGTCTGATCTCCCTGGGCCCCTGGGGCCTCGCTGAAGTGTGCCTCGCTCGTTCCCCTCGGCAGCTCGTGCCGGCAGCCCGTCCAAGCCTCGAGCAGCGCCGCTCTCCCCTGAGCCGCGCCGCTTCGCTGGGTCGCCCGCATCCTGCCTCCCCCTCCTCTTCTGAGCCGCACACATTGGTCGCCCCAGAGAAACGCTTGTACTGTGCCGGCAGCCCGTCCAAGCCTCGAGCAGCGCCGCTCTACCCTGAGCCGCGCCGCTTCGCTGGGTCGCCCGCTCAAGCTTACTAAGGAGGTCACTCGCATTATCCCGTGCAACCAGGACGGAAGGTACTGTCTGATAGGCTATGTTCTAAGTTCCAGGCCTACAAGTATTGTATTGTTACTCCTAAAAGTGCTGATTCCTGACAGTGGTCCAGGTGGCCCTGTCTTGTAAATAATCCCTTGTAAATTCTGCCCGTGCCTCTGGCACATTGTAAAGTGTGTTTTATCTAATGTGTTTTGGTGTAATACAAAGGCTATTTTTATATAACCTTGTGTGGAGTTTCCTTTGTGGTGGGCCTTTGGTTGTTGTTGCTGGGGTGCGTGCGCAAATACTTAACTTACATCGCCTCCAAGTTTAGCCTTGCTGCTCGCGCCACGTTACCTAGAGGGTGAGTAGGGGTTATCTTGGCGTGTAACTCCCTTGCCCTGACTTGGGAGTGGTGGTCTCTGACTGACTTTGGCGAAAGCCCTGGCCAGCCGGGGATCCCATTTCCAACACCTATACACTACTTCTGAAACTTTGTAGATAGATTATTTTGTGTCATCATTTTGGATTATAGCACTATTGTGCTACACTTGTAGAACACATGTTAATGTAAGCCAATCATTGTCCTCCTTTCAAAATTTGCCAATGTTAAGTACTTTCCTACTAGCAAATTATCTAATACTGTATATATTTGTTTCACTGCCTGAGCATTCCTTATTCTTGTATGTCAGTGCTGGAACAAGATGGTTCATGTTTGGCTTGTTGGGCACTGTTAAATTTTTTTACCCAGAGAGCATACCAAGAAAACAGATTTTGAAACTAATTGTGGTTTGAAAGGAGTAGATATTACATGGATTGGGGAAAGAGGTTTGAGATGGAATCCGTTACTCCCTCTACTTTCCTCTGTAAGTGCATGTGACCATTCACACTTTATGATTATCCACTGTGGTGGGAATGACATAGGCCACTTAACTGGAGTTAGATTAGAAATCGAGATAAAGGAGATATTTTTCAACTTAGGACCTCATTACGATGTCGGTCGGAAAGCCTCTGACCAACAGTCGGATTGCCCTAGACTATGTCAGAACCCATCTGCCCGACTCGGTCAGAAACAATTCCGACCGACTGATTACAATGCTCGCTGTCAGAAGATGAACCATTCGGTCATTCCGAATCGGTTCAGGGTGGTAATGGGAGAATCCAAGTTGATCGGAGGCAATCCGTCCAGCTCTAAAAACAGTGTTTCTGACCAACCAATTACGATGTTGGATTCTGACAGCCTTTCTGACGGAAACTGACTTTGGGGGCCCCTATCAGGCCCCCCTTCATACTGAAGCCTCTGGTTGGGGGCCGTGAGGGTACCTAAGGGACCCCCCCTGTAGGACCATGCACAGGATGGCAGGTACCATGGGGTGCCCCCTGCAGGGTGCAAGGTTTTCCGCAGACACCCCTTTTCCCATAGGAGCCTGTGTTGTTTGTCGGAACACAGGTTCCCATAGAAGTCAATGGGAGTCCTTCCGAATGGTGTTGGGAAGCATCGTAATCGGCTGGAAGGAACCACCGTCTGTGAGTCGGTCAGTACCGAATCCTACAAGGAGTCGGGCGGTTTAGTTTCCGACCGACATCGTAATGAGGCCCTTAATATCTATCAAAAACAATCAATTAAGCAAGGGTCGCTCCCCTGGGGGCATATTCTATCCACTTTGCGCCCCTTCGGGGCTCATTTGGCCAATCAGTCCCTAGGGGTGTCAAAACCCAATAGAAGACAGGGAATAATTTGTTATGTGATAGAGGCTAATTCGTTTTGGTAGTTCCACCCCCCTAGAGGGCAGATCGGCCATTTTTAGACTGATCTGCCTTCTGGGGGGTGGAAACCCACTAAACCACCGGGGATTTTTTTTTGTGTTTGAAGAGCGACTCCTTGGGCAAGGGTTGCTCCCCTTGGGGAGATTATTATTAGTCATTCCACCCCCCCAGAGGGCAAATTAGCTGTTTTAGGCTGATCTACCCTGTGGGGGGATGGAAGGCTACTAAACCACCAGGGATTGTTTTTTTGTTTGGGGAGCAACCTCTTGGGTAAGGGTTCTCCCCTTTGGGGGATAATAAGTTCTACCACCCCCTACCACCCTGTTTTTAGGCTGAGCTGCCTTTTGTGGTGGTGGAAGCCCACTAGACACAGGGGAGTTATGTTCTGTAGGGGAGCAGCCCCTTGGGGGCCCATATTTATTTTTATGCTGCCCTCCCCTGAGGGTAAATTGGGTATTTGTTAGCCGATCTACCCTGTGGGGTATGTTTTTGCCCCCTTGAGAGATCTGTGAGTGGATTTAACCTCGGGTGGGTGGTAGCACCTCAGTCACCTGGGATTAAGGCTGCGTATGTGGTGGGAGTTCTGCTTCTGAGGTAAGGTTCACCTGTATCTGGTGGTGACACACCTCCTTTTGGGTGAATAACAGTGCCTTTTGATATTTTTTTTTGTGTTTTGATTTTCTTTTTTTATTGTAGAGCCAATCATTTCCTTTGTCTTGTTGGTGAATCCTGTTTGCGGGTGCAGGCTTTGGCAGAGCTGCAGTTTGTGGAGTTGTGGTTGGTAAGCTACTCATTTTGTAATCTTTTTATCTAATGTGTATCCTTCGCCAGTCAGCCTAATTTGTTATGTTAGCTTTTGCGTGATTGTCTTTCAAAGTAACAGGTTGTTTACTGCCACCGCTATCTTCATATTGGTCTACTATTCCCTTGATGGCAACCGCTATATTTCCTGCAACCATGAGTTGTAATCGGTATTTGCTTCTTCTTCAGATGCTGCATTTTGTTGATAATGCTTTAACGATGCGACAAGATCACCCTGATTGTGACTGTCTTTTTAAGGTTCGGCCTGTCCATGATCACTTTGTTGAGATCTATGTTCCAGGGAAATAAATAGCTGTGGATTTGTCTTTGGTTGTATTCAAGGGCTGATATTTAGATTGTACATTATTGGATTAAGATGTATATGCTGTCTAAGAGTAGTACAGGATATGTTCATAATTTCAGGGTGTAAACTAGTAGGGATTCCAGTATTGACCCCTCTGGTTGTTTGTTCACTTTTGGAGTTGGTGGGAAAATTGTGTGGGAACTTGGTTGAGAACTGTTTAACAAAGTTCACCATTTATACCTAGATAACTTTTAAACTGCTGTGCAATTGTCCAGGGAGTCGTTCAAAGTGTACACTGTTGCTTTAGGCACATTCCGCTCTAACCGTAAAGGTTACCCAAAAGAGCTTGTTTATAAAAAGCTTGAGAAGAGACCGTGCAGTGCCTTGTGACAGGAGAGATATCTACATGTTGACTACTATACACGATAAAAGTATTTCACCTATGAATGTGTGGGGTCAGGTTGCTGAAGTGCGCAAACCTGAATGCATTTTAGACTACAATAATACACAAGTGAGGTATCATTGTACTCGGGAGACCGATGGAAGTGCTTAGTGGAAGGAAATTTGTGCCTGCATGGTGACATAGCTACATTTGAGGTTTGCAGGTGAGTCTGGGTAGGAAACCTTTAGGGGGAGACACACAAGCCAAACATCTCTGGACTTCCCCAGGTGTCTAGTTTTCAATAATGTATGGGTTTGGTAGGATTTCCTAGATGGCAACCGAGCCCAGGACCAAAAGACCAAAAGATCAAAAACGCACCGGCCCCCTTTGCACAACTAGGTCATTTTTTTATATTTAAAGCATATTTTTATTGCCATTTTTACATATACACATTTGAAGTGAAGACATTGACATTACATAAAACACAATATACATTTTGTATATTATTACTCGTGAGTTAGTGTCTGCTATCTATGTCATAATGTCTATTCCCCTCAGTTTCGCTCAGCTGTTTTCTCCATGGGATATCCTGTATCTAGCTATGACTACAATAGAGATGACTGGTGCATTTCATTCAGGGGGTTTATAAATGCCTACTATGTTCCATGTTTTATTACTGAACTGCCAACAATAGGGAACATTTTAAGAAGGAAAAAAACTAGTAAGGAAAAAAAAGCGTTGAACTTAGAACTTAACTCTGCAGTCAAAGGGGGTGTAGTAAGTTTTCTTCTGAGAAATTGACGGGATTTTTACCTCTTAAGGGGATTGTTCCCACCAATGGGTTCTTAGATTGCGTGACCACTGCGCCTTTAACTAGGCCGGGTCACCCCCTTGCTTCCTGCCGCTGCCGCTGCCGCTGCCTACCTCCTGCCTCCTGCTTCTCTGCTGCTGAACGCCCCAGCCGCCGCTGGGCCGCCCGGATCTCCCCCTGCCCACCTCGCTGGACCCAGGGACCCAGAGCCGCCGCCGGACGCCCAGAGGTTCCCGCCGCTGCCTCCCTGCGGCCCCGCCCACATCCAGCCCATTGGCCGCCCCGCTCCCGCCACCCAGCTGACCCGCCCACCCGGCTCCTTACTTAAGGGGTCCTGCGGGGTCAGACAGGGAGTGACCACTGCGCCTTTAACTAGGCCGGGTCACCCCCTTGCTTCCTGCCGCTGCCTACCTCCTGCCTCCTGCTTCTCCGCTGCTGAACGCCCCAGCCGCCGCTGGGCCGCCCGGATCTCCCCCTGCCCACCTCGCTGGACCCAGGGACCCAGAGCCGCCGCCGGACGCCCAGAGGTTCCCGCCGCTGCCTCCCTGCGGCCCCGCCCACATCCAGCCCATTGGCCACCCCGCTCCCACCACCCAGCTGACCCGCCCACCCGGCTCCTTACTTATGACGCCCTCAGAGCGTCCGCGCAGCGGACGCGCGCAGCGGGAGCACCGATTGAGCGCCGAAGGTGCGCCAAAGGTAAGCCCATCTGCGCCCCGTCCGCGCCTGGACCGCGCCCAGTGCCAGGACCCTGGCCCCCACCGACGGAAACCGACCCGACGGACCTACGACGCCACCGAGCTCAACGCACTCAACACCGGCCGAACCCCGGGCTGCTACCGAGCCACACCGAGACGCACCCACGGACCCTTCAGCTGCCACACCTGCAAGTTCACCTGCAACCAGACCCACGCCACACCAGCACCCACCAAGCCGACCTCCAGCAGCACCCACCTGAAGTGCATCCTGCTCAACACCCAATCCGTCCACAGACACGCCGTCGAGCTCTGGAACTTGCTCGACACCACAGCCCCAGACGTCGCCTTCCTCACGGAAACCTGGATGAACGACTCCTCAGCGCCCGACATCGCCATCGCCATTCCAGACGGATACAAGATCATCCGGAGGGACCGCGTCAACTAAACAGGAGGAGGCATCGCCATCATCCACAGGAACACCATCCGCATCACGACCAACACCGACGACACCCTCGCACCCGCCGAACACCTGCACTTCCAGATCCACGTCAACCCCAAGACCACCCTCAGAGGCACCCTCATCTACAGACCCCCGGGACCACGCACACAATTCAGCGAGGACATCGCCGACTTCATCAGCCCACACGCCCTCCCCTCCGCCGACTACATCCTCCTCGGGGACCTCAACTTCCACCTGGAGAACAACAACGACCGCAACACCACCACCCTGCTGGACAACCTCACCAACCTCGGTCTCAAGCAGCTGGTGACCACCCCCACCCACTACGCCGGACACACTCTCGACCCGAGTTTCTCCTCCAGCAAGGACATCGCCTTCAGCCACGCCACGGGGCTCCACTGGACGGACCACAGCTGCGTCCACTTCAGCTTCAGAAGGACCACGCTCCACCATCACCAGCAACAGGCTCCCCGCAGAAGCTGGAACAAGATCACTGCGGACCAGCTCGCTACTTCCCTGAACAAGAACCCTCCCACCAGCACAACGAACCCCAGCCAAGCAGCCACCAACCTCACAAAATGGATCAGCGACTGCGCAGATGACCTCGCCCCGCTGAAGACCCCGCCGAGCAGACCCGGCAGCAAGAAAGCCCCATGGTTTAACGACGACCTCAAGAGCTCCAAGAAGAACTGCAGAGCACTCGAGAAAACCTGGCGCAGAGACCCAACACCGGACAACATGACTGCCCTCAAGCTCGCCACCCGAAAACACCACCAGCTGATCCACGCCACCAAGAAAACCGCATTCAAGGAACGACTGGACAACAACGCACACAACAGCAAGGAACTCTTCAACATCGTGAAAGAGCTCTCCAACCCCAATGCCGGAAACAACGACATCACCCCTTCGCAAGACCTCTGCAACTCCCTCGCCTCCTACTTCCACAACAAAATCGCAGATATACACAACAGCTTCAGCACCCAACCGACGCACGCCACGACCGAACCACCGCCCCCCACCACCACCCTCCGTGCCTGGACCCCGATCAGCACCGAAGACACCATCCGCACGATGAACTCCATCCACTCCGGATCTCCGACCGACCCCTGCCCGCACCACGTCTTCAACAAGGCCGACGCTGTCATCGCACCCCACCTGCAGGACATCATCAACACCTCCTTCGACACCGCCACCTTCCCGGAGAGCTGGAAGCACGCCGAACTCAGCGCTCTACTCAAGAAACCATCAGCAGACCCAACCGACCTCGAGAACTACCGCCCCATCTCGCTGCTCCCGTTTCCAGCCAAAGTCATCGAGAAGACCGTCAACAAGCAACTGGCCGCCTTCCTCGAGACGAACGGATCCCTCGACCTCTCGCAGTCTGGCTTCCGGTCCAACCACAGCACCGAGACCGCCCTGATCGCAGCCACCGACGACATCCGAGCCCTGCTCGACAACGGAGAAACAGCGGCCCTCATCCTCCTGGACCTCTCCGCGGCCTTCGACACTGTCTGCCACCGTACCCTAGTACAGCGCCTCAGTAACGTCGGAATCCAGGAGAAGGCACTGGAGTGGATCACCTCCTTCCTCGCCGGAAGGACACAGAGAGTCCGCCTCCCCCCGTTCAGATCGGAAGCCACCGAAGTCATCTGCGGCGTCCCTCAAGGCTCCTCGCTCAGCCCAACACTCTTCAACGTCTACATGAGCCCCCTCGCAGCCATCGCACGCCAACACAACCTGAACATCATCTCCTACGCCGACGACACCCAGCTGATCCTCTCCCTCACTAACGACCCCGCCACCGCCAGAGCCAACCTGCACGAAGGGATGACAGACGTAGCCAAATGGATGTCGGAAAGCCGCCTGAAACTGAACTCAGACAAGACGGAAGTCCTCATCCTGGGATCCTCACCCTCCGCCTGGGACGACTCCTGGTGGCCCCCCGCCCTGGGCAGCGCACCCAAACCAACAGACCACGCACGTAACCTGGGCTTCATCCTGGACTCCTCCCTCTCCATGACCAGACAAGTCAACGCCGTCTCCTCGTCATGCTTCAACATCCTGCGCATGCTACGAAAGATCTTCCGATGGATCCCCACCGAGACCAGGAAGACGGTCACCCAGGCCCTCGTCACCAGCCGTCTGGACTACGGCAACTCCCTCTACGCTGGAACCACCGCCAAACTCCAGAAAAGACTCCAGCGGATCCAGAACACCTCAGCACGACTCATCCTGGACATCCCCCGCCGCAGCCACATCTCCGGACACCTGAGATACCTGCACTGGCTCCCGGTCAACAAGAGAATCACCTTCCGGCTCCTCACCCACGCACACAAAGCCCTACACAACCAAGGACCAGGATACCTCAACAGCCGCCTTAACTTCTACGCTCCCGAGTCCCAAACGCCAGCTTCGATCAACCAGCCACGCCCTCGCCACCATCCCCCGCATCCGAAGAGCCACCACAGGAGGAAGGTCCTTCTCCTACCTGGCTGCCAAGACTTGGAACTCCCTTCTGACCCACCTCCGCCTGACCCAGGACCACCTCGCCTTCAGGAAGCAGCTCAAGACCTGGCTGTTCGAGCAGTAGCGGACCCCCCACCCCCAGCGCCTTGAGACCCTCCGGGTGAGTAGTGCGCTATATAAATGCCATGATTGATTGATTGATTATCACCTAGGAGGGCTCAGCACATTCTCAGTACTGCTCTGTATAGTTATGTCCTCCGTGTCTTGACCCTACGTTCCCTCAATTTGGCTATGGTTGGCTAGTTAGGCGTTTCTGCTTCCCCATTCCATTCTTCTTCACTAGATGTCTGTGATGTGCAATCCCAACCCGATAGCAGTTCTTTCCATTGACCAGCTATGGGGCAGTGCCTCATTCCCCGTACCTCTTCTGTCGACAAGACCCTACTCTCAGCCCCTGCCCAATTAGTTACATCTCTATTCCAGGTGTCTATTCTTGGTCCCGTGCTGGATTTCCGGGACATTGCTATCGACGTTTTTGCTAAGGCCTTAGCCAGATCTATAAATCTATTCCTGTCTTTCCATTTTGGTGGGCGGGGAAAGAGTCCTAATAAACAACCCCAATGGAGGTATTCAGCTTTTGCCCTAATGTTGTGTTTATCTGTAATGTTACTTTATCCCAAAATGGGCGAAGTGTGGTACCGGCCCAAACCATGTGTATAAAAGCTGTATCTTGATGGCTACATCTGGGGCACTTGCATGTGTCCCCTCTGTATGTAACTTTGAGACGGTAGGAGGTCATGTGTAAAAAATTAAACTATGTGTATTTCCGTCTAGTTTTGCACAATATCTTCTTGGGGAAGGCACATTTTTTGCCCCATTCCCGGTAAGTAAGTTCTCTGTTTAGGACTTTTCCCCATCTGTCTCTGAGCCTCCTCAGTGGTGTAAGAGATGCCTCTATCAGGGCTCCATGAAACCATTTCACCTAGTGGCCAGCTGTACCCAACTTAAGCGGTGCATGCAATACTTTATGTGTCTCTGGCTCTTCCCGACCTCTGACCCATAATGTCCCAAAATTGCAAACAAGTGCCACATACTGCAGGAACTATCCTGGTGGAAGACCATGGTTTTCCACCAAGTCCTCAAAAGGAACTACTATACTCTCCTGGTAGCAGTCCACCACCATCTCTAATACCGCTTCAGTCCATGCTAGCATTTGGTCAGCCGTAAATATCGATCGAGGGTCTCCAGGGGCAAACCAACTAGTGAAATCTCTGGGGTATAGCAGGGGTCGCAGTCAGTTTAGACTTGCATTGTTTCCAGCATTGTAGAGCTGTGGTCTGTAGGAGTGACCTATAGAGGGTTGACACCATGGGGTCAATCACTTTAGCTAGTAATAGGGTGGGGCAAGTATTTGGCTCAGCTTGGTATGTTCCCTCTGGGTTTATTCCCTCTAGCCATTGCACTAGCCATTGTAACTGCAAGGCCAGTTGGTAAAATTTGAAGTTCGGTACCCCCAGGCCCCGTTGAATTACAGGGCGTTGCATTGTTTTCAATGACACCTCAGTCGACCATCACCCCAGATAAGCTCTCGCACTAGAGAATCCAGTTGTCTGAACCAGCCCGCTGGCATCATCGTTGGGAGATTAACAAAGAAGTATAATAGACGGAGAAGGATGACCATTTTAGTTGGTAAAATCCTGGCTATGATGGAGAATAGTAGAGAGCACTAAAAATCTACACAGGACTTGAGTGATCAAAGGGATCTGTCAAAGTTACCCTCTCTTAGATCATCTAGGGAGGAAAATACCTGGATTCCGAGATATTTAAATGTAGTAGGTGCACAGTTTAGGTCCACGGGTCACTCAGAGGGTCTGGGTAATGCCCCTGCCACAGGAAGCAGGTAGGCTTTACTTTATTTAAGCCACAGCTCGACATGTGTGCAAATTGTCCCATAAGATCCTTGGCTGTATCCGAGCTGGATATGTTGTCTTTCAAATATATCAGGAGAAAAGCAGCACAAAGCAAATAGCAGGGGTGACAGGGGGCATCCCTTTCAGATGCCGCAGGAGATGTCATATTGAGAGGAGACTGTTTTACCTGTCTTAACCCTCACAGTTGGACACATTGACAGGATTTTCACCCACCTTTTCCATCCCTCCCCAAGTCCCATATGCAACATGATCTCAAATAAGTAATTACAACTTACTGTATCAAAGGCATTTTCTAGGTCGATTGATAAAATAGCAGCCTGTGTGAATGAGCTCACCTTTGGGTGGCACAATACAGAACAGAGTCTATGTAAATTAAAGGAGGTATTCCGGGTTGGGATATACCTGTTTTGATCTCTGTACTTAAGGGCTTGCATATAAAGAAGCAGCCAAAATGCCAAAACCTTACTAAGGATCTTAAAATCCATATTAAGCACAGACAGGTGTCGTTAATCCACTACACGAGCTCCTGAAACTGTCATTTTAAGAAGCAGGATCACTAGTGTGTTCTGTGTTGAGTCAGAGAGTGGTCAGAGTCTCAAAGATTCAGCATAGAGAGACACTAGACGGGGTGCCAATTTAGGGTATAGGATGAATAAAATTCAGCAGGGAGGCTGTCTGGCCCTGGTGTTTTACCAGAAGCCATGGCGGTGATGGCCTGACAAATCTCTTGTAATGTCACATGGTCTCCCAGTGTCACCTGTGCTTGTCTGTCTAATCTTACAAGCTGCAGAGGAGTTAAGAAGTCTCTGACTTCTTCCCACCTAATTGGTGGAGGTGCCCTATATGACCCTCGTAATATTCCTGTAATAGTGTATTTATTGCTTCCAGCTCATGTACGGGCGTGTCTGCACCTTAGTGAATATAGGTGATCGGGATCCCACGCGATTCTGGCTTGACCAGCCATGTGTGGAGATGGCCTGCCTTCCCCTCTTCTCCCTGTACTTTAGTGAGGTGGCACTTATAGTTGTGGCATTGTAACTGTTCTAGGGTCTCGTTTCATTGTGTTTTCAATGTTGGCAAGTGTGACTGGGTGGCAGCGTCAATACCCTGAAGATTATCTAGTTTGCGCAATTGCACTTGCAGTTCGTCCAACTCCCTAGAGAGTTCCCTCCCCACCCTGACCGACTGCTCTATACAGTGACCCCTGATTACCATCTTAAATGCCTACTATTCCATCGATAGCGTCGAAGCTGCGCGTGTATTGGTGGTGAAGAAAGTATTGATACAGGTACATTGATTCCCTAATGGGGACATCTTCCAACATCCGTAGGGGTATCAGGGGGCGGGTCTCCGAGGACTGATGAATAATAAATAGTAGGCTGTGATCTGAAAAAGTGTGCCTCAAATATTCAGTGTGTGTTACGGATCCGCTAAAATTTGGGGAGCACAGAAAGGCATCTAGTCTTATGTGTAATTGGTATACTGGGGAAAAAAAGGAATATTCCTTATCTGTTGCATGTTGTACCCTCCAGATATCTTCCAGTTCCCAGTGTTTCTTCCAATCTCTGAACCCTACCGTTTTACCCGGAGTGTCTTAAGAACTTTAGGCCTATCTCTCTCATGCCTTTTCCAGCCAAAATCGTGGAACGAGTGGTGAGCAGCACTCTGTCCAAGTTTTTGTAACAATACAACTTGCAGGAGGAGGTGCAGTTTGGGTTTCGGCCGGCCCATGGAACTGAAATGGCTCTTGTGACCGTGATGGACGAACTTCGGATGCGGGCAGACAGGGGGAAGGCAGCGGTGCTGGTTTTACTCGACCTATCGGCCGCTTTTGACACGGTCAACCATGGGATCCTGCTGAAGAGCTTGAGTGAGGTTGGGGTGAGGGGAACAGTCCTGAGGTGGTTTCGGGCATTTTTAGGGGATAGACAGCAAGCGGTATCCCTCCCCCTTTTCAATCCACCTACTCAAATATCTCGAATGATTACCACAGGGCTCGGCTATCAGCCCTATTTTACTCAACATCTGCATGAAACCTCTGATTGCTGTCATCAAAAAGCATAACATTAACATCGTTAATTATGCTGATGACATGCAGTTGATCTTCTCCCTTGGGGGAGATCAATCAATATCAACAGAATTGTTTCATAATTGCCTGCGTGATACGGCCATTGAAAGAGAACTCGCTGCAATTCAATGCAGATAAGACTGAGGTGCTCTACTGTCCGAGGGATAGAATTCCATCTGTCTTGCCATGTCATTTCTGGCGGGCCACTACCTTGTCCATGGTTCAACCTGTAAAGAAGGTCCGTAATCTCGGCATCCTGTTTGACTCCAAATTTACTCTGGAATCACAGGTCATGAAAACTGTGTCCTGCTGTCTGACTATTATTAGGTCTCTGCGGAAGATCCTCCCTCTGCTCCCATCCTATGCTCGGGCTTTGATAGTTCGCAGCACCATTCTTAGTAGACTTGACTAATGTAATGCCTTGTTTCTCGAGTCTCCTATATTTTTGGTTGATAGGTTGCAGAGGATTCAGTCTACTGCTGCCAAACTGGCCTTGGGGTGGCCTAGAAGATCTGCCATTCAGCGGCAATGGCAGAACTACACTGGCTCCGTTTAGACAAAGAGTCCAGTTCAAGTCTCTCTGCACAGTGTTCAAAGCCTTGCATAGGGTGGGGACTGTGTCTATGCAGAGAAAGTTTGAGTGGTATGCTCCTGCGAGATGTCTTCGCTCTTCTTTGGCAAGACTTGTGATAACTCCCAGAATTAGGAAAGTTAGGGCAGGTGGTCAAACCTTTGGGCACGCTGCTGCCAAACTTTGGAATCAACTCCCTTTGGAGCTAAGACAAGCTAGTGATCTGTGTGTCTTCAGAAGGAGACTCAAAACCTGGTTGTTTCCCAAAACCTAGTCAGATGCCGGCTCCGATCTATCCTCTTGTCCTCTCTTATCTTGAGTCAACAGCGCCAGGATGCCTTTTTGGTGATAGCGCGCTTTATGAGTTAAATAAATAAATACCGTTGTGCGGTGAGTCTGTGATCCTGGGAGAGGTGGATGTGAGCGATCTAGTGCTGTATCGCTATGCAATCAAACTCTCCTCCCACTACCAAAGCTCCCATTGTGAGATGTGCCAATCGGGCAGAGAGGCCGTGCAGCAAGGCTATTTGATCTTGGTTGGGGGCATACACACTGCCAATGGTAAGATCCCGACCATATAGCTTCACAGTAATCCGAACATATCTGTCTTCTTTGTCTATCAGGGTATTTGTCACTTCTAAGGGTACCCCTGATCTTACCCAGATTAGCCCACCGCTAGCATAGGCCGAGTAGCTGGTTGCATGGATGTGTCCTCTCTGTCTCTTACACAGTTTCTCTATCTCCCCTTGCAAAAGATGCGTTTCCTGCAACAGGGCAATGTAAGTTGAAGTTGAATGTATTCTATATTTGCTTTTCAAATATCTACTTGTGTTTAAAGAGTAATGGAAGATGGAAGGATGAGGAGATAAAGATTTTAGGAATTATAGGCCAGATATTCACAGCTTTAGGTTTGCGATGACTTAATACTGAAGTTTTGCAATTTGGTAATCGCAAACAGTTATATACAAATGTGTGTTTCACACATTTAGTGATAACCAGAGTGTCGCAAATAGACCTACCACATTAATATTCAAGGACTAGGTCTCTATTTGCAGCCCAGTGGGAATTGCTAAAATCACAGAAATTGTGGCCTGCAGGGGAATGTATCAGTGTAGAGCATAGTTTACTGACAAAGAGTACACCTACTTTAAAAACAGGATCATAGACCACATGACATATGTTAGAAATAGTATAATTAATTATTAGTACAGAAAGAATATTAATTTTACTTTTGCAGTAGCTTATTATATATCTTTAGGTCTCAAAACATTTACCAAACACTGACACTCACTGGATGGGGTAATCAGTGATATCATAATTGATGTCACTGACCATGTAATGAGTGATGTAATATGTGAGGTCATGAGCAGTGCATTGCGGAGGCGTAAGTTCTAGTTAGCTCAGGTAACTATAAGTGTTTGAATTTCTATGGTTTTGTGTGTTCAAAATCTGAGTCTAACTGTAACGTTTCTTTAACCTTTCGTTTTTTCAGTCACTATATACAGATAGATAGATAGATAGATAGATAGATAGATAGATAGATAGATAGATAGATAGAAAGATAGATCTACATAGATAGATAGATAGATAGATAGATAGATAGATAGAAAGATAGATAGAAAGATAGATAGATAGGTAGATAGATAGATAGATAGATAGATAGATAGATAGATAGATAGATAGATAGATAGATAGATAGATAGATAGATAGATAGATAGATAGATAGATAGATAGATAGATAGATAGATAGATAGATAGATAGATAGATAGATAGAAAGATAGATAGAAAGATAGATAGATAGGTAGATAGATAGATAGATAGATAGATAGATAGATAGATAGATAGATAGATAGATAGATAGATAGATAGATAGATAGATAGATAGATAGATGGATAGATGGATAGATAGATAGATAGATAGATAGATAGATAGATAGATAGATAGATAGATAGATAGATAGATAGATAGATAGATAGATAGATAGATAGATAGATAGATAGATAGATAGATAGATAGATAGATAGATAGATAGATAGATAGATAGATAGATAGATAGATAGATAGATAGATAGATAGACGGACGGGTTTGCTTGTAACTTTTGCGCCTTTTGACAAATCTTTACAAAACGTCCTCTCCCCCCGCCTGTACCCCCAAAAAACGTAACCTCTGTCCCATTCTGGAATGTTTTAGAGTGATCCATCTAGTGGGTGCCAAGAAAAAGGAGGAGTCCCAAAACGTATTTTCCCCATTAATTTTTCTATAGGCACTTTAGACACAGCTACAGACCAAACTTTGGTGGAAATCCATTCTGTATTTTCAAAAAATTCATCCCAAAAAACGTTGACCATATCATGCTGTGGAGGATCCGCAGGGCCAAGAGATCTCAGGTTGTTTTGAATGTGGCTTCTCACCAATAAGCCACACCCAATCACTGCACTCCCACCTGGGAGGCAAATATATCATTACAACTTTGAATAATCTACACTTTAAAGCATGTCTTACCACCCCTGGCACAGCAAGACTGCAACACAAAACAAACAGCACCTTTTGAAAAGGAGTTTTATTTAACAAAATGCAAAGACTATCAGCCTGATTCATGTAGCTAAAAGCGCTCGCAAAAGGGCCAGATTCTGAGAATCTGGCCCTTTGCGAGTGCGATTTTTGCATTTGGTATTCATCATCCCAAATGCAAAAATCGCTATTTAAGAATTCGCATATTTGCGAGGAATGGCATTTAAGGAATCTCTAATAGAGATTCCTCAGATGCTATTCATGACACAATAAAAAATTGCGATTTAGCACTTTTGGGCCGCTATTTACCGAGAGGTCAGACCTCTCGGTAAATAGCAAAAACTCAGAAAAATGCTTTTAAAAGCATTTTTCTAAGTTGCATGTTGCACACACACATGTCCTTTGGACATGTGTGTGCGCAACACCTGTTCAATTGTGCATTTTAGGGGTGCTACAGGGTGTCCTTTGGACACCCCTGGCACCCTTAAAATCGCTATCTGATTTGCGAGTAGCAAATTGCTACTCGCAAATGAGGGATACTCCCCATTCATTCCTATGGGCCTTTTGGCCCATAGGAATGAATGGGGAGTTATTCCTTTTTTTGCGAGTAGCAAATTGCTACTCGCAAATAGACAACATGTAGGAATCGCTATTGATTTAGCAATTCCTACATGAATGCCGTTTTGTGTGTCCTCAATAGCGAGTCGCTATGATTCGCTATTAGGGCCACGCAAAACGGCCCGTACATGAATCAGGCTGTATCACTTTTAGAATAAGGCTTGGGGTTTATTACATAATACTCTCTAAACAAAGGCTGTCTCAGACACCAAATGCATTAGATTCAAATATATGTAGGACACTTATAATCTAAAGGCATTAATCAATAATTATACTGATTAATAAACAAGCAATAACTGATCTAAGGTAAGATACACTGGACGTCCTGCAAGAGATCAGAAAGATATATATACAGAGTAGAGGATCACTCTGGATGTGCACCTCCCACACCACAAAGAAAACACCTCAAATGATCACAGCCACTGGCTCACATCACAATGGCAATAATCACAAAACTCAATACATCACCTGATGCATGCACTGCCCACTTCTGGCTGGGGGAAGTCTTCACAGACACAGCCGGGGATCAGCGCTCAGCAATCAGGGTTCAATCCGAGATAGACACGTCTGCCCTCACTCGGAATCCAAACTCCCAAACTTCCACCAGACCAGTGGAGCTCCCCCTTTTAATACAAGTGGAAACGTTGGTCGGAGCTTCTAGCAAGCCTCGCCTCCTTTTCCCATCAGATTCCGTACCACTCTGTGCCAAGGACACAGCATCGGTTTATCAGGCCTTTGCTATGACTTCAAGAAGGAGCCTGTACATTACTCCGATAAGAACCGGTTTCTACTAGCAAACAGAGTGCAGAAAACAAGTGAAAGCAAAACATGCCCTCTTCAGCTCTGCAGCTTTGTGCACATCAGAAAGGCCCAAAGCAAGATGGAATTGAAAAGCAAGATGACATGAGAGCATGTCAAAGGTAATAGTCAGCACTGCCATAAAGCAAAGTAAAGTCAGAAAACAGAATGGTCAAAGCCAATAGTAAGAACTCATAATTCTCACCAATGCACAATACAATACACATTTCTGCACAACTGCACATCTTCAAATACACATCCCACCCGCTCTGCTCTTGGCATGACTGTTCCACTCCGTAACAGCTCTCACTGAAAGACAGCAAGATTACAGAACAGAAAAGAAGCAGGCAAATGCAGGACATCCTACATTAAGACTAGGGTAAAATAACACACTAAAATCAATTAAAATGATGATAGTTGGAGGTCATCATAGGGTGCAAGACTACAAAAGTGGCTCTTTCATTACACAGGTGAGGTCTGATTGGCTGTCATCACATCAACAAGAATGTATGGTAGCCATCTTAGGACTAGTCCAAAGTGTAACCATCTTAGGACTTGGGACTAGTCCGAAGTCCCAAAAAAATGAAAAAAGACATAAGAGGTCAAGTTACTGATACCCTGACCTCCTAACTGTGGTCAGGGTAACAGATGAACTCCGCCTGGGGCTAAAAAAAGTATTTTTAAAATGTTTCTACAAATTTGACACTACTTTTATTAAATCCTCTGGGGTAGGTCAGTTCTTGGGGGTATCTCAAAATATTTCTTTAAGAGAGGTGGGTGCCTGGCCCCCTCCCTGAGCCTCCATGCCGCCCCAGGCTCCCCCTCCCATAAGACTGAGGTGTAATATGTGGCATGGGTGCATGCAGCCCTCCTTCCTGAGCATTATTAGGCCCTGGGAACCCCATCCTCTGAGGCTGAATTCTAAGCCCGGGCGGAGTTCACAGAGGTCTGCGAAGTGCCAAAAAGACTGCACCAAGAAACACGGAGTTCTGCGAGCTGCGGAGTTGGTTACCTCAGTGTGAATGTCATCTCGTACAGTGCAAGAGGGCGCTGCTTTTTTGTGCTGCTCGGTAGAAGGTCTATTTGAGCGGCAGCTCCCTCAAGACAAACTGAAAGTTTCTCAACGCGAGCAGTAGCGACCATCTACGAGCGCCCGCATTGAGA
This sequence comes from Lissotriton helveticus, assembly GCF_964261635.1. Taxonomy (NCBI): domain Eukaryota; kingdom Metazoa; phylum Chordata; class Amphibia; order Caudata; family Salamandridae; genus Lissotriton; species Lissotriton helveticus. Next base: position 481,524,449 of record NC_136057.1, on the reverse strand, counting down.
AATCTCTCAGGGAAGTGGTCTAGCATTGTATTTTCCTTGTTCACACTCACCAACTAACCGTTGGCGAGTGTGAGCGAGAAAAAAACTCCACCAGCTCTGCGAACAGAGCAGAGTTCACCGCCCAGGCATTACTGAATTCCAAAATAAAAGGGGAGCGGAGTGCGCAGCTACACTCCCCAAGCCTTAAAATACCCTGGGGCTGACCACAATTTTAGAGAGAGGGAGCAGTGAGACTCTCCTACCTGAGACACTAAAGACCCTGGAGACCCATCTTCAGTGGCTGGCTAAATTACTGTGTCCCAGGGAGCCCACACCCTGGACATAGCAGTTTCCCTGCTCAAATTAACATGGGCAGGGAAACATATGTTTGCTTCTGCTATGTGGTAGTAAACATGCCTTCTCTGCCAGCAGGAATGCGGGTAAGGAACGCATGTCAGTTCCCACCTGGCGAGAGATTCAAAAATGCTCCCACTGGGTGGGAGCATTTTTCTATTTTCCTGCCACCAATCCTGTGGGCAGGGAAACGCATTTTGCTTCCATCTAGATGGATCATGCAGAAACAGGTGCTTCCACTGGGTGAGAGCAATGCTGGCTCCTGCAGTTTATGGGGAGCCAGCATGGTCTGTGGCGGCCCTGGGGCTAAACCGTAACCCCCAACCTGTTGCTTGGTGGGTGCCCATGGTGGGCACCAGGACACCCACTGAAAAGAAATACAATCTCCAGGGGATGGAGCCCTGGGCTACAATAGGCTCACGGAGAGAGTCCTTATGTCCCCCACTCATTTGTTATGGAATGTGGCCCTGGGAATGAGGTGCCTGAGGCCACTTCAGGCTTGCAGAGGGGGGTCTGTCATCCTCCCTCTCCTCGGCAAATGTCATTTTGCCTGGGAGGATGAGGTCCCAGGGTTTGAAGTGGCTCAAGAATGAGGGCCAGGTGCCCACTCTCTTAAAAAAAAACAAAAATATAGGTGGATGAGGTACCCAGTGCGCAAATAAGCCTGGGGAGGTGGGCTTAGCTTATGGGTTAGAGGCAGGGCCTCACTACAGGCTAGGCCTTTTCAGCCAATTCCACATTTAAGGCAGTGCACGGCACATATGGAAATAAAATATTATTTACTTTAAAGAAAAACACTAGAAATGAATTGAAAAAACTATTGGTTTAAGTAACGCTATAGTTAGGTGAGAATTTCAGTGACAACGTAAAAGGTTAAGCGTACAAAACCACTGAAATTCACCAGTTATAGTTATCTCAAGTTACAATAACTCATGCTCTAAGAGAGAGGTCTTCAAACTGTGGGCCCTGCCCACCCAGGGGGCTGTGGATGTGTCCCCAGGGTGGTGTAAATGGGTCTGCAATTACATGTAAATGAATATAGCCTGGTAGCGCGAAAGACGCATTTCTAGGTTGTCTTCATTTACATGGAGCAGTTAAAGCCCATGAAAAAGTACAGCTCTACTGAGTGGCAATGGGCAGGGTCAGTGAGTGTGATGTCGTTGTCAAGTACATGGCTAAAAAGAAGAATCAATTTCACCTAAAATGCAGGTTAAATTAATCAAAGGGAAAAATGTTTGAACCGGACAGTATATGGTTAGGTGCTGGTGCCATTATACAAGCGGGAATGTAGAGCAGGGAAAGAGTTTGATGCCTAATGATTCCCCAGCCACAGGAGACCAAGATCTGACCCATCAAATCTCAAGCCCAGCTGCCAACCCGGCTTCGGGGAAGTCTCTCCAGGAGGGCAAAAAAGAAATTTAAAAAGCAAACAAATAAGCAACGCCTATTAAAAAGAGCAATTTCGAAACTATGTGTAATACCACCAATTTGCCTCCTATATTTGGGCAAGTAAGACAGGCTAAGTCTCGACAGGTAGCATCCTAAGACTTGGGATCGTCTAGCTGCTCAGGCTCCATCGAAGTTACCACACAGGTCGATTTGCCCACAGAAATCGATCCCTGTACATCGGGATTTTCCCTTGCTCAAGGTTCCCTGGTAAATCAGCGCCAAGACAAATCTCAAAGTTTTAAGGACAAAAGTGCACAGGCGCTATGTGCAGGCCCGGATGTATCACAAGGTACAGATTCATCCCATGGCCTCAAAATAAGGTGCCGTGTGGTCAACACCACAATTGTAGCCCTGCATGGATCGTGAGGGAACACTGGGATCTCCCGCTAAATAACCTGGAGTCCTTACAACTGGCTCAGTTGGGTTGCTGTGGAGAAGCGGGCTGTGACCCGCCTGAAATAATCTTTATACCCAGATACTGCCCGGGGGCCTCAGGACACGCTGTTGAGATTGTGCAGTCACATCCCTGCTCTCAAGCATATTACTTCGAAAGATTTGATATGGGTGAAATTTGATTCCCCACTTTTAAACTCCACAGTGGAAGTTTCAAGAACAGCTTGGAGGAACATGGTCCAAAGGGATGTTGTGTGGGGAGAACAAAACATATTTGCAGATGGGGGAGTAGGTTCATTTCCAGTCTAAATACCTGCATGTCCTACTGAATTTGCCTATATGGAAGACTACTCAGAGCATCCTTAAGGCACAATAGGTGGAAACAGAAGCTGGGAAATAAAGGATATCAAAAGTTCCATAGTCTTAATGATCATACATTCGCTTAACCAAAGAAAGGAGTGATTTACCCCCACAAGAGGTGGTCATTAGGTGGTGGGTGGAAGAAGAATCTTACGGACAGGTCTTTGGGCATTACGCATCAGCCCTGATTGGTGTTCATTTCAAACATCACAAAAGATAACATTTAGACAACCGATAAGAACAAGGAGTCCAAGCCAAACAGCCTGCGGGATTGAGTCCAAACTCCAAAAATTTCATTAAATGTGGCAGGGCTTAGGAAAATTGCCAAAAGCAGTAAAGGGTGGTTTTACCTGGAAATAGGAAACCTCCTCTGCCTCCAAGAATCTTGGGCTCTGACCCCCATGTCCTTGCCAGGCTTCTATGAGATCTTTAAAGCTGCATACAGTTCTAGTATTTTTGGGCGTGCGTCGGGGGGGGGGGTCTATCAATCTTCATTAAGCATGTTGCTAAATTAGAAGCCAAGGCTCTTGATAATGAATGTAGGGCAGTCCAAGTCATCTGAATTCAAGGTCTGGACTCTGGAAAGAACCGTAAACATATGGGCTTGATCCTGGTGAACTGCTATCTTAACCCCTCAAGGAAAGTAGGGGGATCTGGCAAGCCACCTCCTTGAATGCCTTGAGGACCTCCTTTTAGATCATCCTGACACAAATTTATAATCACTGGAGACTTTAATATCAGAGGTCTGGGGGAGACCATCGCCTGAGCTGCCCGTCCAAGTGCAAGAGCTGCAACCAAAGATTTTTTTAAGCTATACAATCTTGCATCTGCTCAGCAAGAGTTTGAGGTGAAAAACAAGGACCAGGAATTCCCCCTAACTTGTAAAGGCATATCAACCATAGATTATACTTTTTTTGTATGGGGATATATCAGTAAAGCCAGAAAATGATCCTAATCCATTGAAGAGCACCCTGAATCTCATTGTACAATTTACGGCCAACATTAATCAGGTAGAATTTGATAAGAAGAATTAAGTAGCCCGCTTGAATACAGATCTTAGCTCAGTACCCTGCTAGGGGAACTGGAGCTAATTCTAGTGTCCACTCAACTGGAATGCGCACTACAGGAGTGGGTAAACCACATGGAGGATCTTTGAATGCACTTACTGGAACAGGAGCATACGCCCAAATTTGTACACGAGGGAGGAAATGAGATGATGCCAGGATTTACAGCAAAGCATTTATCCTCACCAAAAGATCCCTCCATAAAGCCCAGCATGCTCATCAGCTTAATCTATTCAAAACTACAGCTGTGACAGTAAAATTGACCAGAAAGTTACATAAAACAACGGTTTGGGAGCATGAGAAGGGAAGACAAGACAAGGAATGGGCCACAGTCTTTCAGTTATTAAAATACTCTAACCAGGCTTGTTTCTGGGCCCATATAAACAAACTAAAAAATAATAACTCGCAAAGGGAAAATGGTGTCTCTGAAGCAGCATGGTGTGGCATATTGTCAAGCTGTATGTGCATCAGTCAAATACCGTACTATGTACTCGCTGGACTAAAATTAAAGTTTGAGAGTCAACTCTGGTGATCAGCCCAAGGCACATCATCAGGATGATTGTTCTCACAATCAGGGTCACTTTTGTGGAGAAGAATCAGTTTGACTTAGGTAGTCTGACCAGCTTTCAGAAGGTTGCAACATTTTTTAAACTTCTGAAATCTGACAGAGCTCCAGGCCTGAATGGCCTTCAAGTGGGCCTTTTCAAGCATGCATATGCGAATTGGACTAGGATATTGCCAGAACTCTATAATTACTTGTTTCAATACGTTGTCATCCCTGAGGCCTGGAGAGGATCTCTCTTATGCCCCATATTCAAAAATGGAGATCGGTCGCTAGCTGCACACTACAGATTGGTTGCCCTTTTAGGTATTGAGACAAAAATTTATGCCCAAACTCTACTAGAACAACTTGAAGCCTGGGCATCTGAGGAGAACATTCCGCCTTATTTCCAACAAGGCTTCATGGCCGGAACATCCAACGCAGATACCATCCAAGCACTATCAGTCCTCAGGCATCGTGCCCTTCAGAAGAACAGCTTATCTCTTCTGTGCTACTTTATAGATTACAGCGGAGCTTTTGATAGGGTAAATATGTCCACCCTTTGGAGGAAGCTTGATGCATGGCGCATAGCGTCAAAGCTTTTAAATGCAATCATTGCTTTACACACAAAGATGTGGGTAAGGGTGAAAACTGGCCCACCCAAGGTCAAACGAAAAGTTGAAACCAACCGTGGGTTAAAACAGGACTGTGTTTTGGCCATAATGCTGTTGAATCTGTACACGGCTGACCTTGGGAAGGCACTGGATGCCAGTAGTTTGGTTCCTCCAAAGCTAAGCTTCATCATGCTGCAAACAATCCGTTATGCCGATGATACTGTGATCACGGATCAGACTAAATCGGGTTTGCAAAGGGCTCTGGATGCCTTGTTCAGATTTAACATGGCTCACCATCTAATGGTGAATCAGGCCAAAACTAAAGTCTTTGTATTTGGCAGATATCAGCATCAGAAGACAGCGATGTGGTGCCTGGGTGGTAAGATCATCACCACAATGAGGCATTATAAGTATTTGGGTGTATGGTTTAGCAAAAGCAGTTCAGCTGTCGCCCAAATGAATGCTCTAAAAAAGAAGGCAGCTGGTATTACTTACATGATTGATCAACTAAACCTTCTATTAAGTAGCACCGCGACAGCCCCTAGTTTAAGAGTAATGAAGCAACTTTAACACCAGCCCTAAAGTATGGTCATCATGCTTATCCTGGGGCAACATGATGCCAGCCTGGAGCTATGCCTCAGTAGAGCATACAAGGAATTATTTCAGCACCTGTGATATGCTCGATGCTCCAGATTGATACTATGGGGCCGATTATGATTGCGGTGAATCCGCATCCTCCGGGCCGGCGGAAGCCACCGCCGGCCCGGAGGATGCAGATTCACCCCCGCCAGATTAGGATGGCTGGGGGGTCATCGGCGGATTGGGAGACCGTCTGCCGCTTTTCCGCCGCGGTTGCCTTCAGACCGCAGCGGAAAAACTCTAATATGGTGGCGGTGTCTATCAGACACCGCCAGCCATATTAGGATTAGCCTTGGGACATGCCTTTCTGCGGCCGCAATGCCGCCATGAAAAGGCATACGGTCTTTTCTTTGGGGGCCCGTTGCGGACCCCCAGGGTGAAGGGGGGTGGGGGTGCACATGGGGGGTACCTATGGTACCCCCTGCATTTGCTTGCAGAAAGCGGCTAGCACCGCGGGGTGCCTGCCGCTTTGTGCATGCAAATGCACTGCATGCAGTTTTAACATTGCGGCGGGTGCTGCTTCAAGCAGCACCCGCCGCAATGTTAAAAATACAGGATGTGACCGCCAGGGTGGTGGTCACATCCTAATTCGCACTGAGGGACCGCCGCTGCCCCTGCGGACGGTCCCTCCACCTCTGGGGTGGCGGACGGATGCAGGTACGTCCGCCATCCTAATAGGCCCCTAGATTTGAGGCTAGTAACTCAATCCCTTGAGTGCAAGGCATGCCTGCTAAAATACTACATCAAGCACAGTATGGTCCCTAAGAATTCCATAGAAAGCCTTCTAAAATCCAGCTATAAAAGTCCTGGTAACCCTTGGTCATGGCAATTAAAAGAAGTGATCCTGACACTTAAGCCTGAAGAATTTGCCTTTGGGGATGGCACTATTCTATACTCAGTATGGAATTCAGCAATTAACCAATCGTAAGTGGCTTCATGGGAACAGAATTTAAATGCAGTTGATAGCTCCACAGTGGTGTAGCCTTTAAAGGACTCATATCATGTGGGGAAATCACAATCTTATTTTACGGGCCCTAGTAACGCATCAACATGGGCCCTGATACTCTACATGAGACTGCGTGTTCTACCAAAAAGGACTTTAACCCACTCTTGACAGGCCCTGTTGTCAATAGTGCCTGCAGATTATGCTGCTAAAATCAAAAAACATGGGTTCATCAGCTGCTGAGCTGCTGCCCCGTTTTAGATCAGTAAAGGCGACTCTTACTTAAACTGGTATTTCAGGCCGGGGGAGCATGCACCTTCACACAGGCATCTTTTATTGGCTTTAGTCACCTTGGGTGCTGGGAAGATGTGCTAAATATGTGGACATTTTAAAGTAGCAGCTCTTTCAACTAAAGGTTAAAACTCTCCACCGGGAACAAAGACAGACTTACTTACATCGTTTGCCTTGCACCCATGCAGTAGCTGGGTCACCTCCAGGTCCAGTAGAGCAAACTGTTTGTCCCCTGATGTGTTCTTAATAGTTTCAGTTGCATACAGGATGATTTTTATAGGTTTTTATCAAGTATGTTCTTTGAATTTTATTCTGTTCTTTCCTTTTATGGTGGTGTGCTATTTGCAAGAGGTTAGCAGCTAAACAACAAAGAATTATTATTGCCAGTGTTATTAGTATATTTAATGCACATATGTACTTTAGGTGCGAGGTAATGCAGGAAATTTAAGAATGCCTACTGCTAAGAATGGAGTGCATGTTTACTTCGCGCACTTTTGCACACTGAATCTATTCCCAGATTAGGGAAGCATCTGGCAGGTACGCACGAAGGTAGCTTGTGCGGTAGCCCAAGACACCTTTTACTCCTCGGAAAACAGGCTAGTGTATACATTGCTCATAGCATGTTGTACAAATATTTAATATCTGCCGATTGAATTCCAATTTGTGGCAATTTGATAGCAGAATTCACTTTATGCTACTCGATAACTAGGTCAGTGCATACTTTGTAAAGTGTGTATATAGAATTAATTTAATTGTTTATAAATTGATCAACAAACTTCAGATGAAAAGGTATTGTGTTTATCTTAAACTATATAACGTTTGTGATCTTTAGCGTTAGCTAGCCTCAGGTATTTTGGTTTTGAAATAACGTATTCTGCTTGAATTACTCCCAGACAGGGAATTAATGCTTAATGCGCTGTTGATCAAGTACCTTATATGAGACAATCTGCTGCAATGCACCTGTGTTATGCTAAAAATGCTTAATGTGATGTTAATCAAGTCTCCTCATTTGAGAAAATCATTTGTAATATGTTTACTTTATGTTAACTAATCAAAATTATCTACTTAAAAAAAGTGGATGGATTTCATTTGGGGTGATGGCTGCCACAAGGTCAGGGTCAGTTTGTCAGCTGAATTTGGAGAATCTTGTTGTGAGGTCGAAGGTGTTCAGTTGATGGTTAAAGTTACAGTAAATGGAGGTAATTTGATTGCATGAGATTTCCAGGAGTAGAGGTCCTGTAAAAGGAAGAGATACTGCTGGAGTGGGCTAACTCTTTAATGATGGCAAAGATTTCCTTACAGCTGTTGGTGTCGGCATCAATATGGTCTCTGAGTGCTCTGCACTTGGTGTTATGGATCTGTTTGTGGTATTGTCTCAGGGTATATTTGAAGGTGTCTTTGTAAGTGGTGTTTCCATTTATTCTTCAATTGCGCTTGAGTAGCTTGCAGTTACCTTTGGATAGCATGAGTTCCTCTGTGCACCCGCTGGCTTGTGGTTGGGTTCCCGCTATTCTGTTGCACTTAAGGGAAGCCAGGGTGTTGGTGCTTGTGGCGAGTAAGCTGTTGTTCTTGATGCCCTCCGGCAGGCTGCTGGTGTGTTCAAATTGGTGCACATAGAGCTTAGGAGTTCAGTCTTCGTATGTGATATTTTTCCAACTACTGTGGGAAGGTCAAGTGGTGGTAGGTCTGTGGTGTTGAGGGACAGGATTGCTGATACAGACATGGGTGTGGTTTGTCCATGTCCTTCATGATGTTGTGTTGACTGTGATGTCACTGCAGGAGGTGAATATCAGATCCAGGACGTCTCTGTCGGTGTAGGTGGGTCCTTTAACATTCTGGGTGAGGCAAAGGTTTCCGTGATTTTTTATGAGGTCAATCGAGTCGGTACATTCTTCCATTTTAAAATGTAGGTCTCTGAAGAGGATGAAGGTTTTGGACTTAATGACGATGGGTCTGATGAAGTGTGTGATGTCAATGGTGAAGTTGGAGTTTGGTCCTGAAGGAGGTCAGTATACAAGAATTCACTGCAGACTGAGGGTTGCTATCGTTTGTAGTGTGCACGAGGTGTTCTATGTAGCTTGGGGGGAGTCCTTGGAGGTGGTGTAGTTGATGGTGTCTTTGAACATGATGTTGACTTTACCTCTGTACTTGTGCTGACTGTCCTGCCTAGCAATCTTGCACCGAACAGGAATGACTGTAGCTATATCCAGTGCTGCAGTTAGGTTTAGCCATATTTCCATGAAGAAGGCTCAATTATTTCACTGGTCTACTTGCATTTGGGTAAAGACTTTCCTGGATCAATTATAGACTCATTCTACCAGGGGTATGGCTGTCTCCTGGATGGAATGGGCAGGGTCTCCAATTGTGAATTGTCATACAATTCCTGCGAATTAAGTAGATGCTGTGTATCCGGACAATATAACCTCCAGAATGTGGGGACTGAGTCTACACATTTCATCAGAGTATATTGACCCAACTCAATTCCTAGCTAGCTGACAATGCCCCATCTGAAACCTTAATCGTAACAGGGCACCAGATAGTATAAGCAACCTCAGAACATGACCACTGTAATTCCCCAAGGAAATGGTGGAAACAGAGCTACCCTTTTGCTGTTACCCAGGCATGCCCAAGGGAGACACAAGAAAGATACAAATTGGCTTTTCAAACATGTATTGAAACAATTGTATTATTGTGTAAAAAATGTGAGCTGCAATTGTTAGTAGGATAAAATATAAGCATTGTAACCAGTATTAGAAGAATGCTGGAAAAAAATAGTTTGACCACTATACCATTGTTGTGTGATTATAGGATTATATAATTATATGTATACCCCTATCTAAAATTACGTACACTAGTGAGAACATAGTGGGAGTACCCTCTGCTAGATCTCTTGGGACAACCCAACCCTCCCATACCTGTGCATGATGTATCATGAAGCCAATCTGGTGTAGTTTTAAACTGTAGGGGTTACGTCCGTTTCGGGGGCCCGGTAGGACGTGCAATATCTTTTCAAAAAGGATTACCTGGCCACCAGTTTTGGAACTGCTAATTACTCATGCAGATTTGGAAATACAACGCATCACGTCATTGCATTTTACTTCCACAGTTGTAATGATTCAACTTGATTTCAAACATCCTTTCATTTTTTTAAAGCATGAAAAGAATACACATTTCATTCATTTATACATTCCTCATGAATAAATGTTACTAAACACATAAAAAACTGGACAAATAAAAAACTTAAACATGACAACAATCAATTCAAATCTAACGATTGATTCAAACAATTACACCAGTCGGTGATTCAAACAATGCCTGTAAGCGCTATGACATTAAGTATTGTTCAGTTCGTTGAGCGCTTCAAGAACTTTGCTCTCGGGGTATATTTCATGTAGTGGCACCGAAAGCAAATCACTTCCAGAGAAAGTTGTCCCCGCAGTATACCTGTTTGAAGCGCTCAACGAATTATATTTTTGTTTTTCCAAATTTACTCCTGGTGGTGGGTGGAGGTAGCTTCTAATTACCCTCTTAACTAATTTCTTCCAAGCGGCTGTCCCTGACTCTCATTGGCAAAATGGAATTTGCTCTGGAAGAATTAGAGACCTATACTGTGGCTCAACTCCGAGAATTTTGTCAAAATATGGGAGTGTTCTTCAAGCGTGGTGCTAAAAAGGGGGAACTCCAAACCAGCTTGAGAGCGTGGGTGGCAGCGCACCCAGATAGGAAGGAGGAGGAAGAGGAGGAGCGGGACACGGTCGTTGGGATAGATGTGTTGTACCAGCCTCAGAGGGAGAACTTACTGACAGGTCCCAGAACACTCTCGAGGGAGGGCAGCAGTGTTTCCGTGAGAAGTTTGACTGAAGCCGAACTAGCGGACAGGAGGGGGAAAAGACAGCTGAAGTGGGAGTTAGCCCGGTTGGAAAAGGAGAGCGAGGAGCAGAGGATGGCTCATGAGTTGAAACTCTGAGAGTTAGATCTCAAGGCCCTACAGGCAGGGACTATCAGTATTTCTAATGGTGGCAGCAAATCCAAAGATACAACCAGGGAACCCAGACCCTACTTACCAAAGGACGTAGTTGCCGGCTATAGCGCAGGGGATGACATTGCCAAGTGGCTGGCTGCCTATGAGGTCTCCTTAAGAGTCCATGGGATACTGGAGAAACACTGGGGGGTGGCTTGTATAAATACATGCCTCCTGCAGGAAGGGATTCACTTTTGGCCCTAGAGCAGGGAGAGCAGACCCACTACCCCACCATGAAAGTGGCGCTGATCAAGAAGTTTGGACTGACCCCAGAGAATCGGCAGAAGTTTAGGGGTAGTCACAAACTAGGCATACAGAATTGGGTGGATTTCTTGGACTACGCAAAGAAGGCATTAGAGGGATGGGTACAAGGCAGCGAGGTGAAGGGCTATGAGGGGTTGTATGACCTTATTCTCAAGGAGCACCTACTCAAGAAGTGTTTTCCCGAGCTGCGACAACACCTGGTGGACAGCAAGCTGACCAGCCCCCGGAAGCTTGCTGAGGAGGCGGACATCTGGGCTAGTACCCGGGTGTCCTCAAAGGGGACTGGAGGGGATTCCCAAAGGACCGGACAGGGCGCCCCCCAGAAGAAAGAGGGGGAGACAAAAAGAGGGAGTTCTCAAAAGGCCCCCAAAACAGTTTCCAGGGAAAGGGAACAGGATTCACCCCTAAGGCTAACCCGCCCAGAAACCCTCATCCTGGCCAAAGTCAGCAGCCAAGGGTTGTCCACTGCTTTGAGTGTGGTGGCGTTGGACACTATAAGGGAGATGTCAAGTGCCCAAAGAGACCACCCCCTCCCACTGGAGGAAAGGCCCCGGGAGTAGCTAGTGTAGTGCTCGGGGAGGAGTTGCCCTTAGATAAGGGGGGGGAGTGGGCGGGTGTCACCTTAGTGTCCCTGGGAGATCGGGAGATGGTTCCTAAGATCCAGGTGCCCTCAAATACTACAAAGTATGGGCAGTGGGTCACCTTCCACGGCCAGAGAGGGGAGGCTCTGAGAGACACAGGAGCCAGTATGACTATGGTAAGGAGTCAACTGGTGTCTCCAGAGCAGGTGATTCCACATGTACTCCACGCCCCCGCGATGGCTGATGGCAGGTTGGATATATCTTTAGTGAGAGTGGGATGCACACCTCCGTATTCTTCTTTACACATACTTTTATTTCCTTTTATGTCATGATTGCGTGCAGATTGCAATGGCGCTCTGCCCACATGGTGCCAGAGTACAAAAGTCATTCCAAATGGGGGGCGAATTCTCACCCCCAAACAATCGCACAGCTTTTATGAAGCCTCCCTTGGCTTTCATTCTCTAACAACTATTTTAACCATAGTATTCCAATATATTCCAATTATTCTCTTCTTTGTCACTCAATTTTAATAAATAGTATTGTCTATCCACACGCGGAAAGAGAACTGTCATGTTTTCAGGTTTCTGATGCTCATTCAGTGTCCATCCGGACCTTCTCAAAGAACACGATTGAAGCAAACATCGTATGAAGCAGTGTTTATTGAATTAAAAGGCCCAATGCATTTCGGGCGACTCGCGCCCTTCGTCAGGGGTCACTAAAAAATAAACAAATAAAACAATCACTATCCCTTACATTAACATCGTGTCATGCCGTAATGAATACACATCAAACATTAAGTAATCCATAACTGTTATACAGTGTGTTAATCATTGTTTCTGCATGTCAATTCGTCAAACATTACCCCCAAAGTGCGTCTGTTGTGTTTTATACAGGTTTACAATGAGCATACATATACTCGTTCCACCCCGTTTTGTTGTGTAGCCCTCATTAGTCTTTAGGTGTAACTCTGTTCTATCTAATGCTTTCTTTCGTATCTACCCTCCCTATATTCCTCTGAATCCTCCCTCCGTTCACATCTATCATAGTACTGTTTAACTTTTTACTCACTTAACCCGCCTCTCATGGCTACATACATTTCACTGTTACCAGCTTCCATCTGCTCTATTAATTCCAGCTAGAGTTCTAATCTCAGTGCTATATCCCGTTGTTAACCATTCTAATCCCTTAAATCCAGAGTCACTCTTTTCATACCTGCTTTCCTAAAACGTGAGATTTCCCATCTTGGTCTGTGTGAATCAACAGCCAGGTATACGCCCGTGGTTACCTCCCACGTGTCCCAGAATATATTAACCCCCTCATCTTCCCATTGGCTCACACAACTGCTTAACCACCTGGTGGTAACATAATCATTAGTTACTGGATGTCTAACGAACTCCAGTACCCATAATCCTATTCGTCTTGCCGATAGTAACATAAATAAAACTACATTTGGAAACCCCATGCCTAAATCACGTAGCAACACTATTACAGCCCATATGAAGGGATAGTATCAAGTTTAAAAGTTCTTCATCCTTATTCATTAAACGTTAGCATTTCAAAACGACTCTCGATGTTGTTCCGTCCGTGTGGATGACTCCATTCTTCGTGGTAATGTTTTTCTCTTCTCATTGTTTATGACGGGTGCAAACCCAATTGTGGACAGTGGGTATGAATATATCTTTAGTGAGAGTGGGATGCACACCTCCGTATTCTTCTTTACACATACTTTTATTTCCTTTTATGTCATGATTGCGTGCAGATTGCAATGGCGCTCTGCCCACATGGCGCCAGAGTACAAAAGTCATTCCAAATGGGGGGCGAATTCTCACCCCCAAACAATCGCACAGCTTTTATGAAGCCTCCCTTGGCTTTCATTCTCTAACAACTATTTTAACCATAGTATTCCAATATATTCCAATTATTCTCTTCTTTGTCACTCAATTTTAATCAATAGTATTGTCTATCCACACGCGGAAAGAGAACTGCCATGTTTTCAGGTTTCTGATGCTCATTCAGTGTCCATCCGGACCTTCTCAAAGAACACGATTGATGCAAACATCGTATGAAGCAGCGTTTATTGAATTAAAAGGCCCAATGCATTTCGGGCGACTCGCGCCCTTCGTCAGGGGTCGCTAAAAAATAAACAAATAAAACAATCACTATCCCTTACATTAACATCATGTCATGCCGTAATGAATACACATCAAACATTAAGTAATCCATAACTGTTATACAGTGTGTTAATCATTGTTTCTGCATGTCAATTCGTCAAACATTACCCCCAAAGTGCGTCGGTTGTGTTTTATATAGGTTTACAATGAGCATACATATACTCGTTCCACCCCGTTTTGTTGTGTAGCCCTCATTAGTCTTTAGGTGTAACTCTGTTCTATCTAATGCTTTCTTTCGTATCTACCCTCCCTATATTCCTCTGAATCCTCCCTCCGTTCACATCTATCATAGTACTGTTTAACTTTTTACTCACTTAACCCGCCTCTCATGGCTACATACATTTCACTGTTACCAGCTTCCATCTGCTCTATTAATTCCAGCTAGCGTTCTAATCTCAGTGCTATATCCCGTTGTTAACCATTCTAATCCCTTAAATCCAGAGTCACTCTTTTCATACCTGCTTTCCTAAAACGTGAGATTTCCCATCTTGGTCTGTGTGAATCAACAGCCAGGTATACGCCCGTGGTTACCTCCCACGTGTCCCAGAATATATTAACACCGTCATCTTCCCATAGGCTCACACAACTGCTTAAGCACCTGGTGGTAACATAATCATTAGTTACTGGATGTCTAACGAACTCCAGTAGCCATAATCCTATTCGTCTTGCCGATAGTCACATAAATAAAACCACATTTGGAAACCCTATGCCTAAATCACGTATCAACACTATTACAGCCCATATGAAGGAATAGTATCAAGTTTAAAAGTTCTTCATCCTTATTCATTAAACGTTAGCATTTCAAAACGACTCTCGATGTTGTTCCGTCCGTGTGGATGACTCCATTCTTCGTGGTAATGTTTTTCTCTTCTCATTGTTTATGACGGGTGCAAACCCAATTGTGGACAGTGGGTATGAATATATCTTTAGTGAGAGTGGGATGCACACCTCCGTATTCTTCTTTACACATACTTTTATTTCCTTTTATGTCATGATTGCGTGCAGATTGCAATGGCGCTCTGCCCACATGGCGCCAGAGTACAAAAGTCATTCCAAATTGGGGGCGAATTCTCACCCCCAAACAATTGCACAGCTTTTATGAAGCCTCCCTTGGCTTTCATTCTCTAACAACTATTTTAACCATAGTATTCCAATATATTCCAATTATTCTCTTCTTTGTCACTCAATTTTAATCAATAGTATTGTCTATCCACACGCGGAAAGAGAACTGCCATGTTTTCAGGTTTCTGATGCTCATTCAGTGTCCATCCGGACCTTCTCAAAGAACACGATTGATGCAAACATCGTATGAAGCAGCGTTTATTGAATTAAAAGGCCCAATGCATTTCGGGCGACTCGCGCCCTTCGTCAGGGGTCGCTAAAAAATAAACAAATAAAACAATCACTATCCCTTACATTAACATCATGTCATGCCGTAATGAATACACATCAAACATTAAGTAATCCATAACTGTTATACAGTGTGTTAATCATTGTTTCTGCATGTCAATTCGTCAAACATTACCCCCAAAGTGCGTCGGTTGTGTTTTATATAGGTTTACAATGAGCATACATATACTCGTTCCACCCCGTTTTGTTGTGTAGCCCTCATTAGTCTTTAGGTGTAACTCTGTTCTATCTAATGCTTTCTTTCGTATCTACCCTCCCTATATTCCTCTGAATCCTCCCTCCGTTCACATCTATCATAGTACTGTTTAACTTTTTACTCACTTAACCCGCCTCTCATGGCTACATACATTTCACTGTTACCAGCTTCCATCTGCTCTATTAATTCCAGCTAGCGTTCTAATCTCAGTGCTATATCCCGTTGTTAACCATTCTAATCCCTTAAATCCAGAGTCACTCTTTTCATACCTGCTTTCCTAAAACGTGAGATTTCCCATCTTGGTCTGTGTGAATCAACAGCCAGGTATACGCCCGTGGTTACCTCCCACGTGTCCCAGAATATATTAACACCGTCATCTTCCCATAGGCTCACACAACTGCTTAAGCACCTGGTGGTAACATAATCATTAGTTACTGGATGTCTAACGAACTCCAGTAGCCATAATCCTATTCGTCTTGCCGATAGTCACATAAATAAAACCACATTTGGAAACCCTATGCCTAAATCACGTATCAACACTATTACAGCCCATATGAAGGAATAGTATCAAGTTTAAAAGTTCTTCATCCTTATTCATTAAACGTTAGCATTTCAAAACGACTCTCGATGTTGTTCCGTCCGTGTGGATGACTCCATTCTTCGTGGTAATGTTTTTCTCTTCTCATTGTTTATGACGGGTGCAAACCCAATTGTGGACAGTGGGTATGAATATATCTTTAGTGAGAGTGGGATGCACACCTCCGTATTCTTCTTTACACATACTTTTATTTCCTTTTATGTCATGATTGCGTGCAGATTGCAATGGCGCTCTGCCCACATGGCGCCAGAGTACAAAAGTCATTCCAAATTGGGGGCGAATTCTCACCCCCAAACAATTGCACAGCTTTTATGAAGCCTCCCTTGGCTTTCATTCTCTAACAACTATTTTAACCATAGTATTCCAATATATTCCAATTATTCTCTTCTTTGTCACTCAATTTTAATCAATAGTATTGTCTATCCACACGCGGAAAGAGAACTGCCATGTTTTCAGGTTTCTGATGCTCATTCAGTGTCCATCCGGACCTTCTCAAAGAACACGATTGAAGCAAACATCGTATGAAGCAGCATTTATTGAATTAAAAGGCCCAATGCATTTCGGGCGACTCGCGCCCTTCGTCAGGGGTCTCTAAAAAATAAACAAATAAAACAATCACTAACCCTTACATTAACATCGTGTCATGCCGTAATGAATACACATCAAACATTAAGTAATCCATAACTGTTATACAGTGTGTTAATCATTGTTTCTGCATGTCAATTCGTCAAACATTACCCCCAAAGTGCGTCGGTTGTGTTTTAGACAGGTTTACAATGAGCATACATATACTCGTTCCACCCCGTTTTGTTGTGTAGCCCTCATTAGTCTTTAGGTGTAACTCTGTTCTATCTAATGCTTTCTTTCGTATCTACCCTCCCTATATTCCTCTGAATCCTCCCTCCGTTCACATCTATCATAGTACTGTTTAACTTTTTACTCACTTAACCCGCCTCTCATGGCTCCATACATTTCACTGTTACCAGCTTCCATCTGCTCTATTAATTCCAGCTAGCGTTCTAATCTCAGTGCTATATCCCGTTGTTAACCATTCTAATCCCTTAAATCCAGAGTCACTCTTTTCATACCTGCTTTCCTAAAACGTGAGATTTCCCATCTTGGTCTGTGTGAATCAACAGCCAGGTATACGCCCGTGGTTACCTCCCACGTGTCCCAGAATATATTAACCCCGTCATCTTCCCATTGGCTCACACAACTGCTTAACCACCTGGTGGTAACATAATCATTAGTTACTGGATGTCTAACGAACTCCAGTACCCATAATCCTATTCGTCTTGCCGATAGTAACATAAATAAAACCACTATTGGAAACCCTATGCCTAAATCACGTATCAACACTATTACAGCCCATATGAAGGAATAGTATCAAGTTTAAAAGTTCTTCATCCTTATTCATTAAACGTTAGCATTTCAAAACGACTCTCGATGTTGTTCCGTCCGTGTGGATGACTCCATTCTTCGTGGTAATGTTTTTCTCTTCTCATTGTTTATGACGGGTGCAAACCCAATTGTGGACAGTGGGTATGAATAACTCTTTAGTGAGAGTGGGATGCACACCTCCGTATTCTTCTTTACACATACTTTTATTTCCTTTTATGTCATGATTGCGTGCAGATTGCAATGGAGCTCTGCCCACATGGCGCCAGAGTACAAAAGTCATTCCAAATGGGGGGCGAATTCTCACCCCCAAACAATCGGACAGCTTTTATGAAGCCTCCCTTGGCTTTCATTCTCTAACAACTATTTTAACCATAGTATTCCAATATATTCCAATTATTCTCTTATTTGTCACTCAATTTTAATCAATAGTATTGTCTATCCACACGCGGAAAGAGAACTGCCATGTTTTCAGGTTTCTGATGCTCATTCAGTGTCCATCCGGACCTTCTCAAAGAACACGATTGAAGCAAACATCGTATGAAGCAGCGTTTATTGAATTAAAAGGCCCAATGCATTTCGGGCGACTCGCGCCCTTCGTCAGGGGTCGCTAAAAAATAAACAAATAAAACAATCACTATCCATTACATTAACATCGTGTCATGCCGTAATGAATACACATCAAACATTAAGTAATCCATAACTGTTATACAGTGTGTTAATCATTGTTTCGGCATGTCAATTCGTCAAACATTACCCCCAAAGTGCGTCGGTTGTGTTTTATACAGGTTTACAATGAGCATACATATACTCGTTCCACCCCGTTTTGTTGTGTAGCCCTCATTAGTCTTTAGGTGTAACTCTGTTCTATCTAATGCTTTCTTTCATATCTACCCTCCCTATATTCCTCTGAATCCTCCCTCCGTTCACATCTATCATAGTACTGTTTAACTTTTTACTCACTTAACCCACCTCTCATGGCTACATACATTTCACTGTTACCAGCTTCCATCTGCTCTATTAATTCCAGCTAGCGTTCTAATCTCAGTGCTATATCCGTTGTTAACCATTCTAATCCCTTAAATCCAGAGTCACTCTTTTCATACCTGCTTTCCTAAAACGTGAGATTTCCCATCTTGGTCTGTGTGAATCAACAGCCAGGTATACGCCCGTGGTTACCTCCCACGTGTCCCAGAATATATTAACCCCGTCATCTTCCCATTGGCTCACACAACTGCTTAACCACCTGGTGGTAACATAATCATTAGTTACTGGATGTCTAACGAACTCCAGTACCCATAATCCTATTCGTCTTGCCGATAGTAACATAAATAAAACCACATTTGGAAACCCTATGCCTAAATCACGTATCAACACTATTACAGCCCATATGAAGGAATAGTATCAAGTTTAAAAGTTCTTCATTCTTATTCATTAAACGTTAGCATTTAAAACGACTCTCGATGTTGTTCCGTCCGTGTGGATGACTCCATTCTTCGTGGTAATGTTTTTCTCTTCTCATTGTTTATGACGGGTGCAAACCCAATTGTGGACAGTGGGTATGAATATATCTTTAGTGAGAGTGGGATGCACACCTCCGTATTCTTCTTTATACATACTTTTATTTCCTTTTATGTCATGATTGCGTGCAGATTGCAATGGCGCTCTGCCCACATGGCGCCAGAGTACAAAAGTCGCGAGTCGCCCGAAATGCATTGGGCCTTTTAATTCAATAAACGCTGCTTCATACGATGTTTGCTTCAATCGTGTTCTTTGAGAAGGTCCGGATGGACACTGAATGAGCATCAGAAACCTGAAAACATGGCAGTTCTCTTTCCGCGTGTGGATAGACAATACTATTGATTAAAATTGAGTGACAAAGAAGAGAATAATTGGAATATATTGGAATACTATGGTTAAAATAGTTGTTAGAGAATGAAAGCCAAGGGAGGCTTCATAAAAGCTGTGCGATAGTTTGGGGGTGAGAATTCGCCCCCCATTTGGAATGACTTTTGTACTCTGGCGCCATGTGGGCAGAGCGCCATTGCAATCTGCACGCAATCATGACATAAAAGGAAATAAAAGTATGTGTAAAGAAGAATACGGAGGTGTGCATCCCACTCTCACTAAAGATATATTCATACCCACTGTCCACAATTGGGTTTGCACCCGTCATAAACAATGAGAAGAGAAAAACATTACCACAAAGAATGGAGTCATCCACACGGACGGAACAACATCGAGAGTCGTTTTGAAATGCTAACGTTTAATGAATAAGGATGAAGAACTTTTAAACTTGATACTATTCCTTCATATGGGCTGTAATAGTGTTGATACGTGATTTAGGCATAGGGTTTCCAAATGTGGTTTTATTTATGTTACTATCGGCAAGACGAATAGGATTATGGGTACTGGAGTTCGTTAGACATCCAGTAACTAATGATTATGTTACCACCAGGTGGTTAAGCAGTTGTGTGAGCCAATGGGAAGATGACGGGGTTAATATATTCTGGGACACGTGGGAGGTAACCACGGGCGTATACCTGGCTGTTGATTCACACAGACCAAGATGGGAAATCTCACGTTTTAGGAAAGCAGGTATGAAAAGAGTGACTCTGGATTTAAGGGATTAGAATGGTTAACAACGGGATATAGCACTGAGATTAGAACGCTAGCTGGAATTAATAGAGCAGATGGAAGCTGGTAACAGTGAAATGTATGGAGCCATGAGAGGCGGGTTAAGTGAGTAAAAAGTTAAACAGTACTATGATAGATGTGAACGGAGGGAGGATTCAGAGGAATATAGGGAGGGTAGATACGAAAGAAAGCATTAGATAGAACAGAGTTACACCTAAAGACTAATGAGGGCTACACAACAAAACGGGGTGGAACGAGTATATGTATGCTCATTGTAAACCTATATAAAACACAACCGACGCACTTTGGGGGTAATGTTTGATGAATTGACATGCAGAAACAATGATTAACACACTTTATAACAGTTATGGATTACTTAATGTTTGATGTGTATTCATTACGGCATGACATGATGTTAATGTAAGGGATAGTGATTGTTTTATTTGTTTATTTTTTAGCGACCCCTGACGAAGGGCGCGAGTCGCCCGAAATGCATTGGGCCTTTTAATTCAATAAAGCTGCTTCGTACGATGTTTGCTTCAATCGTGTTCTTTGAGAAGGTCCGGATGGACACTGAATGAGCATCAGAAACCTGAAAACATGGCAGTTCTCTTTCCGCGTGTGGATAGACAATACTATTGATTAAAATTGAGTGACAAAGAAGAGAATAATTGGAATATATTGGAATACTATGGTTAAATTAGTTGTTAGAGAATGAAAGCCAAGGGAGGCTTCATAAAAGCTGTGCGATTGTTTGGGGGTGAGAATTGGCCCCCCATTTGGAATGACTTTTGTACTCCGGCGCCATGTGGGCAGAGCGCCATTGCAATCTGCACGCAATCATGACATAAAAGGAAATAAAAGTATGTGTAAAGAAGAATACGGAGGTGTGCATCCCACTCTCACTAAATATATATTCATACCCACTGTCCACAATTGGGTTTGCACCCGTCATAAACAATGAGAAGAGAAAAACATTACCACGAGGAATGGAGTCATCCACACGGACGGAACAACATCGAGAGTCGTTTTGAAATGCTAACGTTTAATGAATAAGGATGAAGAACTTTTAAACTTGATACTATTCCTTCATATGGGCTGTAATAGTGTTGATACGTGATTTAGGCATAGGGTTTCCAAATGTGGTTTTATTTATGTTACTATCGGCAAGACGAATAGGATTATGGGTACTGGAGTTCGTTAGACATCCAGTAACTAATGATTATGTTACCACCAGGTGGTTAAGCAGTTGTGTGAGCCAATGGGAAGATGACGGGGTTAATATATTCTGGGACATGTGGGAGGTAACCACGGGCGTATACCTGGCTGTTGATTCACACAGACCAAGATGGGAAATCTCACGTTTTAGGAAAGCAGGTATGAAAAGAGTGACTCTGGATTTAAGGGATTAGAATGGTTAACAACGGGATATAGCACTGAGATTAGAACGCTAGCTGGAATTAATAGAGCAGATGGAAGCTGGTAACAGTGAAATGTATGTAGCCATGAGAGGCGGGTTAAGTGAGTAAAAAGTTAAACAGTACTATGATAGATGTGAACGGAGGGAGGATTCAGAGGAATATAGGGAGGGTAGATACGAAAGAAAGCATTAGATAGAACAGAGTTACACCTAAAGACTAATGAGGGCTACACAACAAAACGGGGTGGAACGAGTATATGTATGCTCATTGTAAACCTGTATAAAACACAACCGACGCACTTTGGGGGTAATGTTTGACGAATTGACATGCAAAAACAATGATTAACACACTGTATAACAGTTATGGATTACTTAATGTTTGATGTGTATTCATTACGGCATGACACGATGTTAATGTAAGGGATAGTGATTGTTTTATTTGTTTATTTTTTAGCGACCCTTGACGAAGGGCGCGAGTCGCCCGAAATGCATTGGGCCTTTTAATTCAATAAACGCTGCTTCATACGATGTTTGCTTCAATCGTGTTCTTTGAGAAGGTCCGGATGGACACTGAATGAGCATCAGAAACCTGAAAACATGGCAGTTCTCTTTCCGCGTGTGGATAGACAATACTATTGATTAAAATTGAGTGACAAAGAAGAGAATAATTGGAATATATTGGAATACTATGGTTAAAATAGTTGTTAGAGAATGAAAGCCAAGGGAGGCTTCATAAAAGCTGTGCGATAGTTTGGGGGTGAGAATTCGCCCCCCATTTGGAATGACTTTTGTACTCTGGCGCCATGTGGGCAGAGCGCCATTGCAATCTGCACGCAATCATGACATAAAAGGAAATAAAAGTATGTGTAAAGAAGAATACGGAGGTGTGCATCCCACTCTCACTAAAGATATATTCATACCCACTGTCCACAATTGGGTTTGCACCCGTCATAAACAATGAGAAGAGAAAAACATTACCACAAAGAATGGAGTCATCCACACGGACGGAACAACATCGAGAGTCGTTTTGAAATGCTAACGTTTAATGAATAAGGATGAAGAACTTTTAAACTTGATACTATTCCTTCATATGGGCTGTAATAGTGTTGATACGTGATTTAGGCATAGGGTTTCCAAATGTGGTTTTATTTATGTTACTATCGGCAAGACGAATAGGATTATGGGTACTGGAGTTCGTTAGACATCCAGTAACTAATGATTATGTTACCACCAGGTGGTTAAGCAGTTGTGTGAGCCAATGGGAAGATGACGGGGTTAATATATTCTGGGACACGTGGGAGGTAACCACGGGCGTATACCTGGCTGTTGATTCACACAGACCAAGATGGGAAATCTCACGTTTTAGGAAAGCAGGTATGAAAAGAGTGACTCTGGATTTAAGGGATTAGAATGGTTAACAACGGGATATAGCACTGAGAATAGAACGCTAGCTGGAATTAATAGAGCAGATGGAAGCTGGTAACAGTGAAATGTATGGAGCCATGAGAGGCGGGTTAAGTGAGTAAAAAGTTAAACAGTACTATGATAGATGTGAACGGAGGGAGGATTCAGAGGAATATAGGGAGGGTAGATACGAAAGAAAGCATTAGATAGAACAGAGTTACACCTAAAGACTAATGAGGGCTACACAACAAAACGGGGTGGAACGAGTATATGTGTGCTCATTGTAAACCTGTATAAAACACAACCGACACACTTTGGGGGTAATGTTTGACGAATTGACATGCAGAAACAATGATTAACACACTTTATAACAGTTATGGATTACTTAATGTTTGATGTGTATTCATTACGGCATGACACGATGTTAATGTAAGGGATAGCGATTGTTTAATTTGTTTATTTTTTAGCGACCCCTGACGAAGGGCGCGAGTCACCCGAAATGCATTGGGCGTTTTAATTCAATAAACGCTGCTTCCTACGATGTTTGCTTCAATCGTGTTCTTTGAGAAGGTCCGGATGGACACTGAATGAGCATCAGAAATCTGAAAACATGGCAGTTCTCTTTCCGCGTGTGGCTAGACAATACTATTGATTAAAATTGAGTGACAAAGAAGAGAATAATTGGAATATATTGGAATACTATGGTTAAAATAGTTGTTAGAGAATGAAAGCCAAGGGAGGCTTCATAAAAGCTGTGCGATTGTTTGGGGGTGAGAATTCGCCCCCCATTTGGAATGACTGATGGCAGGTTGGGCCACTACCCTGTGGCCGAGGTTTCATTTGAGTGGGAAGGGGTTGCAGGTTCACTTCGAGTTGCCGTAAGCCCTGCCGTGCCAGTCAATTGTCTGCTGGGGAATGATATGGAGCACAATGCTTGGAAGGAGGTGGAATACCGGACTCATTCTGAGATGCTGGGTACACCTGACTGGGCCTGTGCTAGCACAAGGTCCGCGACTACCCGGAGGGAGAGTTCGCTTGGACTGGAGCCTGGAACAAAGGCCCAGCCAGCTGCCAAAAAGGGAAAGAACCGAGGACAGGAGAAGCATGCCTTGGCTTCCACGCCCCATGAGACAGTTAGGCCACCTGCGGTGGTGGACCAGGAGTCCGTGGAGGGAGAAGTTGTCTCCCTGGAGAACTTACCTATCCCTGCTGAGTGGCATGTGAAAGGAGGGCCTACCAGGGAGGAGTTTTGTAAGGGCCAGAAGGAGTGCCCTACCCTTGAGGGACTGAGGCGACAGGCCGAAGCCCAGGCAGCAGGGAACGTTACTGGGAGTTACCATATTTACTGGGAGGATGGACTCCTCTACAGTGAACCTAAGGCACCTGCGAACGGTTCATCACGGGCCTTGGTTGTCCCTCAACGTTACCAAGCCTTTCTTCTAGAATTGGCTCATGAGATACCCTTGGCAGGACACTTAGGACATGACAAGACCTTTGCCTGGCTTGTCCCCTACTTTTACTGGCCTCAGATGAGGGTGGCATCCGACACATACTGTCGGACATGTGTATCTTGCCAAGCCAGTGGGAAAACAGGGGTGAAGCTGAAAGCTCCCCTGGAACCACTTCCTGTCGTTAGCACCCCCTTTGAAAGGGTGGGCATCGACATTATGGGGCCATTGGATCCCCCAACTACAGCTGGTCACAGGTTTATCCTGGTTCTGGTGGATCAGCGCAACACGGTACCCAAAGGCAATTCCTCTGAGGACCATTACTGCACCTGCAGTGGCTAGGTCCCTGATGGGGATCTTTACCCGAGTGGGTTTCCCCAAGGAGGTTGTGTCCGACAGGGGGGCCAACTTCATGTCAGCATACATGCGGGCTATGTGGAAGGAGTGTGGAGTTACCTACTGGTTCACCACTCCTTATCACCCACAGACCAATGGTCTGGTGGAAAGGTTCAACAAGACCTTGAAAGGCATGATAAGAAGTCTGCCTGAGAGCCTGCGGAGGAAATGGGACGTCCTCCTACCCTGTTTGTTGTTTTCTTACAGGGAAGTTCCACAGAAGGGAGTGGGCTTCAGCCCCTCCGAGCTTCTGTATGGGCACCCTGTGCGTGGACCTCTCTGCCTGGTGAAAGACGGATGGGAAAAGTTTCCAAGGAAGCTTCCCCAGGATGTGGTGAGCTACATGCTGGCCTTCCGGAGCCAAATGGCTAAGTTGTGGAAGCAAGCTTCAGAAAACTTGGAAGCCAGCCAAGCAGTGATGAAAGAGTGGTATGACCACAACGCTCACCCTGTGGAGTTGGAGCCTGGCCAGAAAGTGTGGGTGATGGTACCTGGAGAGCTTAGTGCCCTCCAGGATCGCTGGACAGGCCCCTTTGAGGTGATGGAGAAGAAGGGTAAGGCCACCTATTTGGTGGACCTTAAGACCCCTCGACAGCCCCTACGGGTGTTTCATGCCAATCGTCTCAAACCCCACCATGAGAGACCCGAGGTCATCTTGATGATGGTGACTGATGGAGCAGAGGAAGCGGAAAGCGAGCCTCTCCCTGATCTCTTTTCGTCTCAGGAAAAGGATGGGTCGGTGGAGGGAGTAATTCTCTCCCCATCCCTAACTCCTGAGCAGCAAGAGGACTGCCGCCAGGTCCTGGAGCAGTACTCCTCGCTGTTCTCCCTTGTTCCGGGAAGGACCCACCTGTGTACCCATGATGTGGACACAGGAGACAGCCCACCAGTGAAGTCTAAGACCTACCGTGAAGGCCAGCATCCACAGTGAGGTCACGAAGAAACTAGAGCTAGGAGTAATTGAACCTTCTAGTAGCCCCTGGTCCAGTCCGGTGGTTCTGGTACCAAAAGCTGCCCCACCGGGCACCACTCTAGAACTAAGGTTTTGTGTGGATTACCGGGGACTGAATTCAGTGACCAAAACTGATGCACATCCGATCCCTAGTGCGGATGAACTTATTGACCGGCTGGGAGCTGCCCAATACTTGAGTACCTTTGACCTTACTTCAGGGTACTGGCAGATCTCCCTTACAGATGGAGCAAAGGAAAGGTCAGCCTTCTCCACGCCTGAGAGCCACTACCAGTTCTGCGTAATGCCCTTTGGGCTCAAGAACGCCCCTGCCACCTTTCAGCGGCTGGTGAACCAGGTCTTCTCTGGGATGGAGGCTTTCTCCGCTGCTTACCTGGATGACATTGCCGTCTTCAGCAGCAGTTGGGAGGACCATTTGTGTCACTTACAAGCTGTTCTCCAGGCCCTGAAACGGGCTGGCTTGACAATCAAGGCCAGTAAATGTCAGATCGGGCAGGGGTCGGTTGTGTACCTAGGCCACTTGGTGGGCAGGGGAGCGGTGCAGCCCCTCCAGGCGAAGATTGAGGCTATCATGGCCTGGGAGCCGCCCAAGACCCAAACTGAGGTCCGAGCCTTCCTGGGCCTGACATGTTATTACCGTCACTTTGTGAAGGGGTATGGCACTATTGTGGCACCCCTGACTGAGCTCACATCCAAGAAGCAACCTTGACGGGTAGTCTGGACGGAGGCTTGTCAGCAAGCCTTTGAGAAGCTGAAACAAGCAATGTGTGCAGCACCGGTCCTGAGGGCCCCGGATTTTTCTAAAGAATTCATTGTCCAGACAGACGCATCATAGCATGGCATTGGGGGAGTGTTATCGCAACTCAATGAAGAGGGTCTGGATCAACCTGTGGTCTTCCTGTCCAGGAGACTGCTTCCCCGGGAACAGAAGTGGAGTGCAATTGAGCGGGAAGCCTTCGCAGTGGTATGGGCTCTGAAGAAGTTGCGGCAATACCTGTTTGGCTCGCACTTCCTGGTTCAGACCGACCATCGACCCCTTCGTTGGCTGATGCAAATGAAGGGGGAGAATCCCAAGCTGTTGAGATGGTCCATCTCCCTACAGGGAAAGGACTTCCGGGTGGAACATCGGCCTGGAGTGGACCACGCCAATGCAGACGGTCTCTCTAGGTATTTCCGCCTTAGTGATGAGGACTCCCAATGGGTTGGGTAGCTCTCCCCACTTTCAGCTGGGGGGGACACGTGTTAGACCTGTCAGCCCTTTGGGTGGTCCCTCCTATTATTTATTTATTTTTTCGTCCTCTTTTTGCCCCTCAATTCCTTTCATTTTTATGTCCACTGGAATTTTTAGGTGTTGTCCCAGGGGCTAGGTACTCCTTGACATTATAATTCCTCATAGGCCTAGAAATCCCTCCTTTTTCAAGGGCAAGTTTAGTTACACAAAATGGTGGCTAGTAACTGCAAAAAACTGATTACCTCAGGGACTGGCCCATAGACACATATGGGGAATCTAGAACCTTCTGGCCTGTTCTAGACACTAGGGGCTAGGGGTATAAAAGGCCAACTGTAAGGCGGCCATTTTGTCATACAGAGAGAGAATCAGCTGGAGTGCAGGCTGTGGCATTAGGTGGGGGTAGGACATTCAGAGGGTTGACCTCCTTCTTTAGGGTTACCTCCTTACTGCTTTCACCACCCTCTCCCCTTTTATCTACAGACCTGACCCTGCCAAGTTGTGTTCCTGATGACCCTGGACATAAGATCCTTCCAAAACCTGAAAGTAGACCCCTAGCCTGGGGGGGTATTGGAGTGATCTTAAGAGACTGAACTGTGAGGTAGTTCTGCCCCGTTGTCCAGTGGGTGAACATCTATTAGAAACTTTGAGAGCATTACCACGATAGGAGAGAGAACAGAAGGTGCAGATTTGATACCCCCCTTTCTCCTTCGGTTTATGTCCATACTTACTCCACGCTTTCCCCTACTGTCCCCCTCTCACCTGAGCTAAATATCGCCAATACGTGAACGTTTTCTCTCACGAGTGAGACTGGGTGGAAGTTAGTGAGCCTGGAGAAGGAGTCAGTGGCAGTGACATCAGGTAGCGTGGCCGCTCTGAGGAAAGGGCAGAGTGAGTGGCCGAGAGATACGTGCAGCCGCGGTGTTGCGCAGGCCCTGTGAGGCGATCGCTAGTCCCTGTGTGGGGGAGGCGCTGTTGGAGAGAATCGTGCCGCCGCGGAACTGCGCAGGCTCTGTGAGGTGATCGCTAGTCCCTGTGTGGGGGAGGAGCGGCGGTACACAGTCAAAATATTGAGTTGAAAATTTCGACCTACCAAAATATCGTGTTTAAAATTTCGAAGGTACAGAATATCGATGTCAAGAATATCGTAGGACAGAATATTGACCCTGAGGTAAGTAATATCGAATTCATTTATATCGATGTAAGTAATATCGAAGTTAGTAATATCGATAGCATATATATCGATGTAACTAATTTCGATGTTATTAATATCGATATTTGTATTATGTTTTAGATTTTTATTATGTATGTGTTATATGTTTTTGTAAAGTATTTAAATTAATTTATATTATATGTGTATTATTTTTATATATTAATACATTTATTTTTAAGTAAATTATATATTTTAGTACCGGAGCAGGTTTATAGGGGAATAGGGTGGGAAGTAATTTAATTGTAATAATTAATTGGTAATTAATTATTTTATTTGATAAATTAATTATTTAATTGGTAATTAATGTTAATATTTATTAAATGTTATGTTTACGTACCAGAGCGGGTTGTGGGTTTATAGGGGAATAGGGTGGGAAGTAATTTAATTGTAATTAATTAATTTTTTATTTAATTATTAATTGGCAATTAATTATTTTAATTGATAAATTAATTATTTAATTGGTAATTAATGTTAATTATTATTAAATGTTATGTTTTAGTACAAGAGTGGGTTGTGGGTTTATAGGGGAATAGGGTGGGAAGTAATTTAATAGTAATTATTAATTGGCAATTAATTATTTTATTTGATAAATTAATTATTTAATTGGCAATTAATGTTAATTTTTATTAAATGTTATGTTTTAGTACCAGAGCGGGTTGTGGGTTTATAGGGGAATAGTGTGGTAAGTAATTTAATTGTAAATAATTACAATTTTTTATGTGTAATATATTTTGTAAATATTTATTAATTGGAATTCCCTACTGTTGAACCCTTTGGAGTTGGAATAGTAATTTTTCTCCCTACGCTATCCAACGCTTTCCCTACTGTTGCACCCTCTGGAGTTGGAAGAGTAATTTTTACCCATACGCTATCCAACGCTTTCCCTACTGTTCCACTCACTGGAGTGGGAATAGTAATTTTTACCCACCCGTTATCCAACGTTTTCCGTACTGTTGCACTCTCTGGAGTGGGAATAGTAATTGTTACTCTTACGCTATCCAATGTTTTCCCTAATGTTGCACTCATTGGAGTGGGAATAGTCATTTTTACATACCCGCTATCCAACGCTTTCCCTACTGTTCCACTCACTGGAGTTGGAATAGTAATTTTTACCCACCCGCTATCCAACGTTTTCTCTACTGTTGCACTCTCTGGAGTGGGAATAGTAATTTTTACTTTTACGCTATCCAACGCTTTCCCTACTGTTGCACTCTCTGGAGTGGGAATAGTAATTTTTCCCCCTACGCTATCCAATGTTTTCCCTACTGTTGCACCCTCTGGAGTTGGAATAGTAATTTTCCCACCTACGCTATCCAACGCTTTCAATACTGTTGCATCCTTTGGAGTTGGAATATAATTTTTTACCCATACGCTATCCAATGCTTTCCCTACTTTTCCACTCACTGGAGTTGGAATAGTAATTTTTACCCTTACGCTATCCAACGCTTTCCCTAATGTTGCACTCTCTGGAGTGGGAATAGTAATTTCCCCCCCTACGCTATCCAATGTTTTCCCTACTGTTGCACCCTCTGGAGTTGGAATAGTAATTTTCCCACCTACGCTATCCAACGCTTTCAATACTGTTGCACCCTTTGGAGTTGGAATATTATTTTTTGCCCATATGCTATCCAATGCTTTCTCTACTGTTCCACTCACTGGAGTTGGAATAGTAATTTTTACCTTTACGCTATCCAACACTTTCCCTAATGTTGCACTCATTGGAGTGGGAATAGTAATTTTTCCCCCTACGCTATCCAACGTTTTCCCTACTGTTGCACCCTCTGGAGTTGGAATAGTAATTAGCCACTCTTACGCTATCCAACGTTTTCCCTAATGTTGCACTCATTAGAGTGGGAATAGTCATTTGTACATACCCGCTATCCAACGCTTTCCCTACTGTTCCACTCACTGGAGTTGGAATAGTAATTTTTACCCACCCGCTATCCAACGTTTTCCCTACTGTTGCACTCTCTGGAGTGGGAATAGTAATTTTTACTCTTACGCTATCCAACGCTTTCCCTACTTTTCCACTCACTGGAGTTGGAATAGTAATTTTTACCCTTACGCTATCCAACGCTTTCCCTAATGTTGCACTCTCTGGAGTGGGAATAGTAATTTTCCCCCCTACGCTATCCAATGTTTTCCCTACTGTTGCACCCTCTGGAGTTGGAATAGTAATTTTCCCACCTACGCTATCCAACGCTTTCAATACTGTTGCACCCTTTGGAGTTGGAATATTATTTTTTGCCCATATGCTATCCAATGCTTTCTCTACTGTTCCACTCACTGGAGTTGGAATAGTAATTTTTACCTTTACGCTATCCAACACTTTCCCTAATGTTGCACTCATTGGAGTGGGGATAGTAATTTTTCTCCCTGCGCTATCCAACACTTTCCCTACTGTTGCCCTCTCTGGAGTGGGAATAGTAATTTTTCCCCTTACGCTATCCAACGTTTTCCCTACTGTTGCACCCTCTGGAGTTGGAATAGTAATTAGCCAATCTACGCTATACAATGCTTTCCATACTGTTGCACCCTTTGGAGTTGGCATTGTAATTTTTACTCTTACGCTATCCAACGTTTTCCCTAATGTTGCACTCATTGGAGTGGGATTAGTCATTTTTACATACCCGCTATCCAATGCTTTCTCTACTGTTCCACTCACTGGAGTTGGAATAGTAATTTTTACCCACCCGCTATCCAATGCTTTCCCTACTGTTGCACTCTCTGGAGTGGGAATAGTAATTTTTACTCTTACGCTATCCAACGCTTTCACTAATGTTGTACTCATTGGAGTGGGAATAGTCATTTTTACATACCCATGATCCAACGCTTTCCCTACTGTTGCACTCACTGGAGTGTGAATAGTAATTTTTACACTTACGCTATCCAACGCTTTATCTACTGTTGCACCCTCTGGAGTTTGAATAGTAATTTTTACCCTTATGCTATTAAATATTATTTATATTTATTCATGTATTTAAGATGTTACATAATGTTGTATTTAATTAATTTTAAAAATATTGAAAGTATATTTAATTGTTGTTATTTATTAAATATAATTATTTATTATTATTTATGTTATTATTTTATGAGTGTTGATGTATTTTTAAATTGTAGTATTTGTTAATATTTTATAATTATTTAAGAAATAATGTATATATTATAATTATGTAAGTATATATTATATATTTAATTATTAATTAAATGTTTAATAGTAAATATGTATTATTTATTCATTTTAAATATTATAACACATTTTAACATAAGTTTAAAATATATAAGTACTATTTACTTAATTTTACCTTTGTTTTAAAAAAACGATATATTTTGTCTGTCGATATTTTCAGCCACGATATTCTGTCAGAGATTCCGGAGTGGCAACAGGAGGCCTGCCGCGATCGAGCAGGTTCAGTGGAGGAGCCGCTGGTCTCCTGCGCTTGCTCACTGGTGCCGCTTTCCCGGAGGGCGGCGGAAACGGCGCACTGACGGGTAGTGAGAGAGGCGCGGTCGCCGCTCCCCTTCTTCCCGCGCAGCCTTCCCACAGTGTCAGCCCTGGGACCGAGTGGCTTGACCTGTGGGGGAGGCACTGTTGGGAGTGGATTGGGGCCAAATAAAACTTCTGGCCTCCCTCAGCTGACCGGGACATTGGAAACAAATGCCAAATACTTCAAGTAAGGAGTGATCTGGGGGCTAACGAGGGAACTGGGATCTGCGGTGGGTCTGGGGACTATCAACAGAAGGTCCCGGAGGGGAGATTCTTCCACCTTTTACCTGACTGGAAGTACAGAGTTGGCAAGTCAGGGAGAATTGAGTCCAGGAAGCCACTGAGACTCTTACAAAAGGGGAACCAGTAAGGTGGAGAAGGGTGACCAAGTGGGAAAAAGGCCTCTGAGCTTATTTGAATGCTGTCATTGTCCGTGTTTATTGCTTAACCTTTCTATTACAGTGGTGGAAGAGAAAGCTTACTTTAAATTCACTTTGGTAAACACTTGATGTCCTTTAGTGAAGCAGGTTGTAGAACTTATTTTACCCACTGGAACTATACAGAAATTCCTTTTACCTTTGTAGGCGACAGACTCTGCTTCTTATTGTGCCAAGGCCATATTACCAAGGGTATCAACTGTGGAACTGTCTGCTAAACCTGAATATCTTCCTGTTTAAAAAGACAAAGAGCTATTGAGTGTAATGTGCATACTGATTACTCCATAGGGAAACACTAATCTTGCCGCTACTTAATATAAACTGTGAAGTTGTTGTTTAACTTTTATCTTTTGGGAGAATAAGTGTATCACCAGGTACAAGGTATTGTTGAGTTTTAATTGATGCAAAGAAACAGATGGAGAAATACTTGATGTGAATAGTAACAAAACTGTCAGATGAGATAAATAAGAGTAAACAAAATTATGTTTATAAAACAGCCCATATTTTCCTAAAATTGGTGTAGTGTCATTTTTGAATGGATGGATGCTGAGTTACTGTAAGGGTGTGACGCAAGCTTAACATTTTTGCCTTTGGGTTTGACCGTCCTACTCTGTGCCAGGCTACCCTATGTGGTCTGGAAACCCCAGGTCCAACACTCAGTATCAAGGAAGATCAAAGAATCGGTTCACTACCTTTTCTGAGTCATCATCCTCAGACTCGTCTAGTGACACAAATCCACGAGAGGGGCCATCAAAGAGACAGGGTCCTTTTTTAGAACAAGGCGACCCGAGAAACAGAGTACGCTTCAAACCACCCCAACCACAATGGGAGATGAGAACGCGGAAGAATTACTACAAGAGTTAAAAAACACTTCTATAGTGAATTTATCAACGAGAACATTGACAGAAGCAGAGAAATCGGTCCTTGAGCTGGGTATCAAATTTGTTCCATCAACACGGACAGACTTCGCAAATTTAAAAATAGAGACACTGGATCTGTATCGAAAGATCAGATTGAAGGTATTCTTTGCAGGAAAAGAATACCAAGGAAACCAAGAAGTGTCCGGTTTGCAAAGTAACTCAACTTTTACCCCTCCACCACATCTGATACCGAAACAAGTATTGGCGTTCGAACAAGCCGTCATGTCCTCAATTTGTCATCTAGAGAAACAAAAACAGTTTACTAGAATGAACATTTCAAAACAACAAAATGAAGCAATCAAGAGTTTACAGAAAGAAGATTCTGTAATTATAAAACCTGCCGACAAGGGCGGAGCCCTAGTGGTATGGGCCAAAAATCTGTATGTAGCTGAAGCTCACAAGCAAATCCTGAATAAGGACTGGTATCGACAACTAAGTGAAGACCCGACACGTCTCATTCAAGAGGAAGTCAAAGAAACACTTAAATGGGGACTGGAGGAAGGAATATTGGGACCGAAGGAGTATGAGTTCCTGAACAAAATAAATCCATGCATCCCAGTGATCTACTTTTTACCAAAAATTCATAAAATCATGGTGGATCCTCCAGGGAGACCGATTGTCTCCGGGTGCGAGTCAGTACTAGAGCCTGTTGCCAAATACGTGGACATCTTTTTGAAGCCGTTCATCAATCAAGTACCATCATACTTACGTGATACAATTGACTTTCTAAACAAAATTGAAGGATAACCATTTGACAGCAACTCACAGTGGCTAGTGTCATTCGACGTCACATCTTTATATACACAAATCCCTCAAGATGAGGGCTTCGTAGCAATGGAGGTTTACCTTGAGACACATGTAAGACCACACCGAGTGCCGACAGTGTTTATTCTTGATCTGGCACAACTCGCATTAAAACATAACTACTTCCAATTTGAGAATACTTTCTACATGCAGGTGAAAGGCTCAGCCATGAGGTGTCCTTTTGCACCAGAGATGGCCATTCTGTTCATGGCCTTGCTTGAAGAATGGTTCATTGACAATAACAATCCTTTCAGTGATTGCATCACACAGTGGTACAGATACATCGACGATATCTGGTGTGTCTGGAGTGGATCAGAGAACCAATTAGCACAGTTTTATGAATGGTTGAACATGAGACACCCAGACATCAAGTTCACGATGACAAAGAGTCGCTCAACACTCACATTTCTTGATGTTGAAGTTTTTGAAGAAAATCAAAGATTGACCACAACACTACACCGCAAATTGACTGATAGGAACACTATACTGCACTATCAGAGTTCCCACCCCAACAATCTAAAAAATAATCTCCCTTACGGGCAACTATTAGGAATCCGACGCAATTGTGCACGCAAAGAAGATTTCATGGCCCATGTGTCGATGTTTTGAGATCAACTCAGGGATCGAGGTTACCCACACAAACTGCTGAAACATGCTGTAAAAAGAGTGTGGTATACCACATGAGAGACTTTGTTAACCAAAAGGGTAAAACCACCAATGGAAAAGCTTGTTTGTGTATCCACCTTTGGCCCTCACACCAATAAGTACAAGAAAATCTTCACATCAAAATGGCATCTCCTGTCACAGTTGGAGTGTCCAATTGGGAAACCCTTGTTCGCTATGCGAAAAAACAAAAGCATAGGCCAGAAAATAATTCGAGCAGACATGGAGACAACGAGTTCCAAAGTTAAAGACTTGCGGACACAGTGGAATCTATCTCCCATATAAGGCCATCACAAGTGTGGAAATTGTTCAGTTTGCAGCATAACTATTGAAGGGCAAGAGTTTACACATGACCACATCAAATGGACTCACTGTGAATTTAAAAATTGCAAAACGAGAAACATTGTGTATGCCATCAAATGTCCTTGTCCCAAACTGTACATTGGGAAAACCACGCAACAGGCCAATCAGAGGATTGTGTAACATCGATCGCGCATAAAAAATAAAGTACTGACTGCCCCAATGGTCCAACACTTTGTGAACCATAACCATTCAGAAAAAGAATGTGAATGGACTGTTTTATCCTGCGTTAAGCCACCACCGCATGGAGGAAATATGGAAAACATGTTGGCCCAAAAAGAAGCGTATTTAATACTGAAATTCCATTGCACAAACAATGGGCTAAATGACTTGACAGAACTAAACCAATTCTGAACAAGCGCAACGTTTGAAGATTCCAAAAACCGGGTGTTGTTTCATCACAACTTCATCAAACTACGTGTCCCAGAAACCCTGCTACCAGAAAGAAGAAGAAGAACATATAAGCAGAGTCAGCACAAGCACCGTGTGATGAATGTTTGTGGAGAGATGCCATTTGCTAAGTGAAGCTTGAAGAATATCGCCTAAATGTAAGTGTGGAGAACTGCTCAAAACGTTTGGCTTTAAGGTTTATTGGCAAACATGTGCGCAGCATTTAAGCATGTTTTAATTTATTGCAAAAAAGCAGCCACGTGAGGAACTGTTTGAGGTTAATGACCCGCAAAGAAGATGTAACTACAAACTAAAAGCGCGAGTCCAAAACATTTGGCCAGGAGGGGCATTGTTAAATATATGCGCACCATTGAAGCGCCTCTCAATTTAATGTAAACGTGCATGCGAGGGAAGGAATAGAAACACCAAAATATTGAGAAAATGGGGACACAAGCTTGAACATATAACATACCGCAAAGTAATTTAGACTTTCTTACTATTCTTCCAGTTCCATCAGGAAGTTATAACCCGTTAAGAAGAGCCAGAAATCCCCTGAAAAAGGATTACAACATTCACAAGTAAGGGAGAGGCCATATTAAGCTTGTCCTGTGCTTTTAAGATTGGTTCATAATGGTTGTCTAAATGATCACGATTTAATTGTATTTTAGGGTAGAATGTAAAGCCCTCAATGAAGTATTTTGGCTCAATTTAAATCGAAAATAAGGATACAAGGTGGGAGTCATCGCAAGTAAACACGAAGACTCCAGTAAGTCTCATATATTTAGACAAAAATGAATCATACCTGCTGAAAAGGATCAGACTCAAAACCTCATACTTACACAATGTATCTACCCATGTTTAGGTGTCTAAGAGGATACTATTAGGAGATTGAATTTCAGCAAAGAAGATAAGGTACTAGATAAACTTAGTGCCCATTTTACCTATTAATTGCAGAGAAAGAAAGGGTGATGTAGTGTGTTATTTATACATCTCATTATTTGTTAATTTAGATTACACCGTGGTCTAAGCCCTGATGATAATCCCCTAAGGCAGAGGGGGATTGGAAACGCGTCGGCACGCTAATATTTTGCCTGCGAGGGAACTACATTCATTGAAGATCTAGAGAGGGTGACACTACATGAAATATATACAAATCACTTGCAGAGAAAGTTGTCCCCGCAGGATACCTGTTTGAAGTGCTCAACGAACTGAACAATACTTAATGTCATAGCGCTTACAGGCATTGTTTGAATCACCGACTGGTGTAATTGTTTGAATTAATCGTTAGATTTGAATTGATTGTTGTCATGTTTAAGTTTTTGAATTGTCCAATTTTTTATGTGTTTATTAACATTTATTCATGAGGAATGTATAAATGAATAAAATGTGTATTCTCTTCATGCTTTAAAAAAATGAAAGGATGTTTGAAATCAAGTTGAATCAATACAACTGTGAAAGTAAAATGAAATGACGTGATGCGTTGTATTTCCAAATCGGCGTGAGAAATTAGCAGTTCCAAAACTGGTGGCCAGGTAAGCAAATCTGGTGTAGAGCATGCTATCGTCCTTTGCAGGAGGCGGATTAGAGTCAAAAGGGCTGCATCTCAGTCACAGTGCACAGTGAGTTGAATTGCACTTGTAACTGAAACCTACTTGTCTGCCGGAGAGGGAGCTCTTACTGGAGGATTCTGAGTGTTTCCGGTGTTGGAGGTGGAGCGATAGTGCGAGGGCGAGGGCGTGCAGGCAGCGGAGCACAGGAGCACAGGAGTGCAGAGTGCAGAGTGCGTGTCCCGGAGCCCGGCGTTTGCGTGGAGCCACTGGAGCCCGGAGAACGGAGACCGGAGTCCGCTATACTGCCCACCGCAGCTTCACACCTGAAAGTGAACGAGGATCTGAAGGGGAGGCGCGGTGTGAGCGGGCGAGTGAGCGGAGCCGGGAGGCGCCGCCTGTATTCAGCCCCTGTGACCAGCGTGTGTGTTTGCCCGCCCCCGCCCCGGTCCCCGCTCACACTGTGTGTCCCCGTCCCCGGCCCGACCCTGTGTGTGCTCCAGACCCTGTTTCTGGAGCCTGCCACTTTCAGTGGGGCAGAAGGGGCAGAAGGGGAAGCTGCCAATGCAGCATGCCTGTGATTTTTAAGGAGCACCGGCACTGAAGCACTGAAGCGTAAGTGACACCGCGGTGTGAGAGTGCGCTGTCAAGGCTCAGGAGGCAGGAGTCAGGCGAGTCAGCCCACAGGAGTGGGGAGCTGCTTAATCCTGTGGCCTGTCTTACTCTTGCAGCGCACCATATCAGTGAGACGTGGAGAGGAAACCCCAGGGCAACAACAGTTGGTAGCTGGCAGCGACGGGGGACTTAAGTCGGGGGTCACATAGAGACAAATACCAGATCCCAGAGACTGCAGCAGAGGCAGCGTCAATCGTCATTTGGCAAGCGGCAGTGGTAACAGAGAAACCTTTGGGTGACAGGAGCTTGGGAGCCTAAGTTTTGGCAGAACTACGTGCCATAAAAACAAATATAAGGAGCATCATTATTGGAAGGTCCACCTAATTATCAAAGAGGCGCACATCGTAGCCTACACCATCTCTATCTACCAAATTGCCCACCCACCAAACCCGTCCCTTCACCAATACCTTTGTCATCACCCTCAGTCATCACCTCAGTCACCTCCTCCACCATCCTCCAAAACGGCTAACTTCCTGGCGGCAGCTGCTCGAACTAGGTCACAGTCACTCTGCCACGCACTCGGTCACATATAAACAGCTTTCCTGCGACAGTCGGTGGACAGGTGCCTGAAGAGCAGACAGGCTTGGAGGTAAGCCGTGGCAAAAGCCGTGGTGTGTCGTTTGGTGGGGGTGTTGGTTTTGGAGGAATAAGGGGGAAAAGGTCTCCCCGAATAGAATATAGGAAGCAGGGCGAAGGGATAAGAGAAAAGGGAAAAAGGTTTCTGTAATAGGTCTCTGTGAGAGGCTAAGGAGCCACAGCAGCATGGGCATAAGAAGTGGAACGGAAGGGGGTTCAGGGGCTGTGTGATTCCCCATAGCATCGGCGAGTCAGTGCAAGTAAACATTAAAGTTATAAACTACCTAAACATCAGGAGGTACAAGAAAGTCATCCTAAGAGATACTTAAGAAAATCGGCATTTCCTAGATAGTCTTCCACTCCATCTAAAACGTTTAAGCCAGCTAAAATACTGCTAATATAGGAAGGAAAACTCATAATACATATAAGTTTCGATTCCAGGATTTCCAAGCCAGCCGATTAGCAGGAAAACACTTTTGAGTAATCGTAAAAAGACCATGAGGTCAGGAAAAATTCGACAGGCACCAACATACAAACAAAAGAAAAGAGCCGCTACAAAAGACCAAAGCAAGCAAGCAAACAAAAATAAAACACAGGTGACCGCTGGAAAGGAATTAAAGAGCCTGATCCCGGTCTCCACTCCGGAACTTTTCAAGTTTGGGGAGAAAAACCCAAGGCACAAATTTCATTTTCTAAAAGATCAAATGGCGGCTATTTATGCAAGAACAGAAGAAGAAAAAAGCCTACAAAGCCCATTAAAACCAATAAACTCAAATACATCAAGTAAATGGGAAGGAAATGGTCAGGTACAACGAGAAAATCAGCCAATACTTAAACCAAGTAATGAATTGGAAGGTAGCAAGGGCACTTTGCCCCGAGAAAAAGCAACGATTAAAAACTGGTTGTTAAAAACAACAGATCAGATCCATGTACCGAACTGCCAACTTATGTCCACACCGGATAAGAGAAGCTTTGAAGAAAATGGAAATAGCCCAATTTTAAATACTGATCAAAGCCAAACGAGATGTCAAGTGAATCCCCAAGGGTTTACACAAAAGATAAACTGGTCTAGATCATTCTCAATTTTTGAGGAAGAAGAACTGCTGAAGATGCTGGAGGTAAACGTTCAAAAAAC
Source organism: Lissotriton helveticus (assembly GCF_964261635.1). Lineage (NCBI taxonomy): Eukaryota > Metazoa > Chordata > Amphibia > Caudata > Salamandridae > Lissotriton > Lissotriton helveticus. The sequence goes on along the minus strand of NC_136057.1, from coordinate 481,485,473 downwards.
AGAGGAACCAGGGGGGAAAAGGCAAGTGGAAAACTTTGAAACAGAGCAGTCAATAATAATAGAAAAGGGAGAAAAACGGGAAATTACCTCAATACCTAAAAAATCAATATCCAGTTCAATCAGTAGGAAGGCCTATAAACCTGAAAAAAGTGGTCTTCAACATGGAAACGCATAAAAGCACTCAGCGATAACTATTTCCTCCGCCAGTGGCTTCGAGTCCATGGCAGGGGCCCCGACGCATCAAACAATAACACAGACGGCCCCGTGGAGCGATCTATTATTAAAAAGTTTACAGCAAGTAATCAATGTCTTAAATCTCCAATCTGACAAACTGGACGTTCAGGTGGATCAAATGAATATAATCACAATGCATATAGCAGGAATAAACACCAAATTGGAAACTATCTCAGATCACATCGCAAGAGAAACTATAAAGGAAACACTGACACAGGGTAAAACAAAGGCACCAAACTGCGACTGCGGGAAAATAATAGACAAACTGGCTACCTTACCAGCAATCCTGTCAGAAATCCTACGTGTAACACGCACAACAAGGTCCCATAGAGAAATGTCTTACCAAGAAACAAAGACCGAAATTTCTAAGACAAAAAAACAGCAAGGCAAATGTCCATCCCCTGGGAGAGAAATGTCATGTGAAGAAAGGGAAATAAATGAAAAAGGTCAAGAAGAAACTAATACACATTTGACAGCGGTTAAAACTGAAATCCAATCTAAAAGACAACGTAAACGAGCACGGAAAGCCAGGAAGAATGTTTCCAAAACCAAAAAAGTCAAAATTACCCCATTTTCGCACAAAGAAGGATTTCGAGCTAAATAGATCAGAGAGAAGAATCAGATATAATAGAAGCTATAAACCAAGCGGTAGATACAGAAAAAAACACTGATCTGTTAAAAAACGCAAAGCAAGCAAAGACAACGCTTTCTCTCCAATGAACTCCTAAAGATGATAGAATCACAAAAATAAATCCTCCAAATAAAATAAAAAGAATAGTAGACGATACAGCAAAAACACAAGGAGGATCAGGAAACAAACAACTAAAACCACAGGTTATAGTGCAAATAAAAGACAAACCACAAGTACCTAAAGCGCAAGATAATTCAAAGTCGATTATAGGGGAATGCGATGGAAGCGAATCAAATCAACCTGACAAAGTAATTAACCACAAAACCCAAACAGAGCAATTAGAGCAATCAATGAGTATGAACACCAAACTAACAATCACAGTAGGATACTACGAAGTAACACATAATGCCCCTCAGAAGGAAACGCAAAGGAATTTTGAGAGGCGGATTACAACGTATAGGCCAGTCGAACCAGCATCATGGTCCCAAAGAGAAGCGGGGTCATTATTCAGAACCAATTCAGCAGAAATATCCAGTGCTAATCTCCCAAGGCAAGACACTCACCGAGATCAAACAGAGGAAAGAAGTGAACACAGCCGGACTCAGACAACCCAAACGGTTACCTTAGAGACAGGCCGTAAATTACTATTCAGGCCAGAATATCCAACAAAAGGTAAATTGGACACACTGAACCGGGGGAATATACTAAGGCTATTCAAGGAGATTCCGAAATTAAGGGAAATAACAACTAAAGATCTCATTGCAGTAGAGTTTGTTCAAACAAATAAAGACCCGGAGTGTGAAATGAGTTGTACCACATGGGTTTCAAAGGAGACAACGGACCTTATTTTTTCTACAAGATCTGTCTTCGAGGCTTGGGGCATAACGCTTGAATATCCCACCCCAATAAAGTATCCATACCCACTATTAAATAGCATGGCACCCCTAGTAACAAATATTAAAGTAATATCATCTTCCGTTTTAAGAGGAGCAAAAAATGAGTCAATTACCCAACAAAAAAGGAGGGAAGACGTGTCTTCCAGCAAAAAACCGGGTCCACAGAACTACCGACCAGATGTAGATCAGGACTGGTCTTGGATCGCACAGGTATTGAATGCGCATCGATCCTGATGGAAACAGTTCGGAAAGAACAAGACAAGAAAGATACATCGAGGATCAAATGAAAGTGGAAAGGAAAATAAGAATTTGCTCATGGAATGTTCACGGTTTCAAAGAAATGGAACAAGATCGTGAGACAATTGCCTTCCTGGGTTCTTTCGACATAATTCTGTTACAAGAAACATGGAACATTACCCCCAGACAAATTATAGGATACGAGGAACACCATGTGATGGCGGAAAAAATAGCAAAATACGGCCACCCTAGGGGGAGTCTGTCAACATTTATAACAAATAACTTTAGTTAGAAGTCAGAGATAATGGACTCAGGGGTAAATTGGATACAAATTATAAAGCTAGAAAACAACCAATCAACACCAGAGTTCGGGTGGAAGTTACTGATTTTAAATGTTTACATTCACCCTGAGAAGACCACAAAAATCGGTAAACTGCTAGAACTGATAAATTTAATAAAAACATTACAATTAACTCACTAATATTACGCGATGCTGATCACAGGTGACTTCAACATTAACCTGATAAGAGTAAATAGTAACAAATGCAAAATCCAAGCAACACGGAATGACCTGGAATCGTTGGGACTAATGACGCTAAATGGAAACACAAAGGGTGATCAACCCGCAAATATCACTTACATGTCTGGAAACAAAAAATCGATAATAGATCACACATTGATTAGTAAAGAGTTCACAAAGTTGGTTAACCATTTCGGTATTATAACTCGACCCGAAAGTGACCACTTCCCGCAGGAAATTATATGGAATTTAAATTCACAACAAAAAGCATGTATCGCGTCGCTAGCCTCAATCCCGAAAGTCAACAATTTAAGGAAACTTAAATGGAGAGGTGTTATAACAAATGAGATTATGGAAACAGTGTATACGCAAGTAGATAATATACAGACATCAGATCCTCATTCACTTGCAAAAAATTGGGAAAATCTATATACACTCCTGCTAGAAAAATTTCCGGCAAAGTCAACAGTGAAACATGCATATGACGCCCATAAACCGCCATGGTTTTCCACAAAGCTAAGAGTTAAAAAAAAGGAAATTGCCCAAAAATTAAGACAACTGGCCGCTTTAAACAGACAGGGAGTGGTTATAGACAATAGCGAGTTACAGAAAATGAGAAAAGAATACAAAAAAGATTGTGGAAGGCAAAAAGGTTATACACTGGGAAAATATGGGTAGATCTGTTAAGGACAAGTAAACTCTCAAACAGCAGCGAATTCTGGGGCCTAATCAATAATTCATCAAAAGAATCTGGAGGGCAGCTAAATATAGGAATAAGTGAAACCGCATGGCTGAAACACACCTTATACAACAACCATATGTGGCAATCCCCGCGCATAGAACCGAGGAACGAAATAAACAAGGGAATGGAAATGGGAAACAAAGTAATAACACACGTAACATACAAAAGGGAAAAAGAAACACCAAGTGGGGTACCCATGGAGCCTTCACCGTTGACAACGGTGGAACAAACGACTCTGTTGATAAGAAAATTGAAAACCGAGGGCGCATCTGGTCCAAATGGGCTCCCAAACGCCATATTCAAACAAGACCCTGACTTTTGGGCAAACTACCTTACCCCACTTTTCAACCAACTCTTCATTGATAAAAGGATACCAAGGTCCTGGTATGGTAACATTTTCCACCCTATTTTTAAAAACGGGAGCAGATTGGAACCAGGGAACTATAGGCTGATTGCCCTCATCGATGTAGAGGCAAAACTTTTTTCATCATGCATATTACGCCATCTACAGGAATGGATAAATAAAAACAATATAGTCCCAAAGTTCCAAACGGGTTTTAGAGAAGGCATGGGATGCACGACAAACCTCACCGTTTTGTCGTTATTAATAGAAAAAGCAGAAAAAATGAAGGCTGGACTGCTGGCGTGCTACATTGATCTAAAATCTGCGTTTGACAGAGTGCCAAGAGACCGGTTAAGGAAAAAGCTAGAATCCTGGGGCCTCCCGCAGAAATTAATAGATATATTAATCACCTTATACAGTGAAACATGGGCCAAAATAAAACTTGCTGATGGGAGACGGTTATCAAAACAAACAAATATAAGAAATGGACTTAAACAGGGATGTGTACTCTCGCCAAGCCTATTTAATGTGTATCTAGCAGATTTAAATAGTTATCTACTACAGGCAAATGGGCACCCACCGAAACTGGCAAACGAGGCAATCCAGTTTCTGCAATATGCAGATGACATTGTGGCTCTAAGCCACACACCCATAGGGTTACAAAGGGTCATAGACAAATTAACAGAGTACCTCGACATAGTAGGTTTGGAACTTAACAACAAAAAAACAAAGGTCGTGAGACTGGCAGGCCCGAGTAAAGGCTCATTCAAATGGTACGCAAAGAATATCCAAATTGAGGAAACAGCAACATATAAATATTTGGGTATCAAATTATGCAGAAACATGTCAATGGTAGAACAAAAAAGAGATATCTCAGCAAAAGCACAATCATTGACCTTCGCCTATAAATTACTACAAAAGAAACTTCAATGCCCCTCATACGGCCATCTTCTAAAGGTCATGGCAGCTCAACTGTTACCCACTTTGTCTTATGGGCTAGAAATATGGCATGGGAAAGAAATCGACATCCTAAATAAATTACAGATTAGAGTATATAAATAGGTATTTAATCTTTTTAATGGATCGTCTCCTGCACAAATACGCCTGGAATTCGGATTACAAAATCAAGTCTTCCAGAGGAAAGCAATCTTTGTAAAATGGTGCTGGAAACTTAGAGCATCAGAAAAAGGAACACTAAACAACCTTTGCTGGCTGGAAATTAAGAAACAATTCGAAGAAAAAGAACCAAACACTTGGGGCTCTTATCTGGGAATTGCCCTGGAGTCACTAAAAATCAAGGAGGTTTGGAACAGCCATTTGGAACGAACAACTTTCAACAAAGTTTGCAAGTTAAATGCAAAGTCACTATCCTTTCTAGAAGACAAAGGGATTTTAGCCAAACGCCGCCACGCTTGGTCTGTAATCAATTCATATAAGAGATTAAAACCACAACTTTACCTTGGGGCTCATTTTCGGCTATCGTTGAAAATAAAATTTATGGCATATAGAATGGGTGATCATTGCTCCAACGATTTAATACCTACTTGGAAAAGCAATCAGCAAGAAAAGACATGCCGCCTGTGTGGATATCATACAGAAAGCTTGCACCACTTAATGTGCACGTGCGAGACAGTAAAAAATGAAAGAAGACATTTGTTGAAATCAATTTTAAACGTCTTAAGAATCCGCACCTGTAGGCAGGCGGTCACTAACTGGTTGGGCGCATCATCGAACATCCTTATATGCCGCGGAGTAAAATTCATGACTTTGGTAGAGACTTTACTCTTGAAAAGCGAGACAGATTAAAACCTGGGCGTTCTTCTTTTTTATTCGTAAATTTTAAGGAACATATTTTTACTATGTTTTATACTGATGTTTATTTTACTACATGTACACTTTTAAGGTTGCGATAAACCAAATAAAGTAAACTTTGATTTGTTGCAGTCACAGTGCACCTTTTTCTAGGATAAGCCCACAGAAGTGCTCCTTCGTCTCAGAAGGGGTTTGGTTTATATATGAAAAGCACTGTTCCAATCGCACTGTTCAAACAAGCAGCGCTGATCTGATTGTGTGTCTTGAGACTCAGCGCTATCTCCAACCAGACAACTAAATGCAAGGGTATTGAGTTTAAGTTTTCCTAGCCTTGGACAGAGAATACAGGTGACATGATAAAATAATAAATAAAGAAATGTGAAGCATGCAAAATAATTTCAAAGTATGTTCTCCCTTCCTCGTCCCAGTATTTACGACCATTCCTCCCTCCCTTCCTGGCAGCCTTCATCAGCTATCTGATAGAGGTGCTTGGTATTTCAGGAAGTTCCCTGGGTGGTATTACTGTTTATAGGGAAGAGGGTTTTTAGCATTCACCTGAGAAACAGATTGAGAAGGTGGTACCTGGGGTGGTTCACTGGGAAAGAACCTCATAAAGTAAATACGACTATGTGGAATGGAGAATCGGAGGATTGAAGATTCCAGTCAGTAATCCAAACATTTCTTGCCCCTCACCTCACCCCGCTGCAGATCACTTGATGGAACAAGGCCAAGCCACTGCCATGAAGCAAACAGGACAAACAATGGGTCATGCTTGCGTGGAAGTACAGCCACGCCACCTGCTTTCTTGAAAAACAGCTCAATGTGAAACTGCTCAAACAAGCCTTCAACTCTGAAGCATAAAAACTACGTGATGCAGGAATGGATTAACACCGGGTAATACGTCATTCGTCGGTCCTGCTCACCTCTAGCCACCTTCAAGCATGGAACCAGGACGCTCCTTCTGTGTTCTCGTATCAAGGGTAACAGATCAAACAAGATTTTGCAATTGTTTCGTTATTAGGTAATAAAGTAAAACGACGCTTACTAATACCTACTCCAAAGAAGTGTGTCCCAACGGATTTCCATGGGCGACTTCGTCGATACTGTTTTCTTGGGGTTGCAGGAGGGCGAGTTGAATACTAAATATCTGAAGCGTCCTTTGAGATCGATGCTATAAATCCAGCAGCTCGATAGTTCGGGCTGCTGAAGACAAGAATGGCCTGCCCGGGCACGCCCTCTAGTGGTAGAGAAGGGTCCATTTTAGCTTAAGCGGTTTTGAAAGAAAGCTATCACCTAAAGATAAGAGAGCGCTTATGAGTCGCCCCGCCGAGGCTCAGAGGTGTTTATATACAGGGCCCCTAGATAATGCTTGTAACTGAGAAAAAAATCAAATGTGAGCATTCAACTTTTCAAGGCTGAATATATATGTTATTATATGTTATATATCCAATGTTATTAAAAACAATGCATCAGTATAATTTCATTTTCACCCCTCGAGAGAGTACTTGCTGCTTCCGTTTGCTACAAAGTGCAGCACGTGTAACTGAGATCGAGCAGAAAGAGACAGGCTGCGCTCTGGTGTCTCTGATGGGCAGCAAAAATGCCACATTGAACACAGCCAAGCCTGGAAAGCTAGAGAGTTCTTCCCATATGACTACTTTTACTCTTAGAGCAAATAACGATCTGTGTGTCGATATAAAGAGGCGTTGTGATGCTCTCTTCCAAACTGTACATTTGTAGGGATATTCGTATGTGCAAATGTATTCACGAAATGCACATATTTTACACAAACATGCATTTGTACATTTATTTTTTATTTAGCAAAATTTAAGTATTTTTCACATTTAGGAACCCTACAACTTCAACCCAATTAATTATAAGAGGTCTCCTATTCCCATCTAGCAACGACGCACCTGCATGACCGTATACATGCAAGATTATCTTTATAACATGAACGTAGCAGGTAAGCAAAGGAGTGCTGTAAAGACGGTGAAGTCCTAGGTATTGGGCCACTGGAATTATGCAGCAGGAAAGCCCCAAATCATTCGGAAGGGTTGACTAACTTGTGCGTCAAAAAAGGCAAATTGTGTGGTACAGTTTGGGATAGCATTACTTAATTATTTTGTAAATTTTACACATGGCAACACTGCATGGATAAAGATTTCACCTTATTAGTACCAGTTTGGCACACAGATACAGCAATAAGCAATTGAAATATGCTCAGTCAACCTTTTAGAAGGGCTTTTTACTGGCGGGGACACGTGCCGTCATGTGTTTAGTAATATTTGATTCGTTTGAGCTAGAAACAAACTTTGTAGTTCTTAAAAGCTGCAGATAATGCATCATATGATGAATTATCTGTCAAATGCAGCACATCCATAATAATGTGGAAAACACTGCAGCTGGAGCAGTGTATAGCTGTTGTGAAGTGTGATAGTGTTGAAGCTATGCTTTTCTAGCCCTTTCTTCTGAATTGAAGGAGCTTTGGAGCAGTTGCGGTGTTGGCGGGAATATTGTGCCAAATCCTGGGTGCCACTCGATTATTAGTTGGAGGAAATGTGAACCCTCACCAAGTTATTAAGTCAGAATTCCATTCCAGGCAGTGGCAGCCCCTACGCTAAGGCGGAGGAGCCTCCCCGCACTGCTTCGCAGTGAAATAAAGGAAACATAAAATGATAACAAACGGTTATTATCATTTTATTTTGTTCTGCTGCGGCAGCTTGGCAGGGCAGGAAGAACGGTGATGGATTAAACCCAGATCTTTTGACTGGGTGTGAGTGTTTGATTGATTCAGATGCTCCGTCCATCACCACCCCCTTTTGTATCCCTGACCAAGAGACAAAAAGTTCCCATGGGCAACCTTACGCACACTGACATTTCCTGGGTGTTTGGCCCTACACAATCCCACAGTGCATCATTCTGCCAAAATCCAACATCGAACATTCTCTTTCCCTGAGCTGAGCTCTGAAGTGTGTCTAGTAAAAAGAGAAGCAGAGTTACATCTGCCTGTGATAGGGGATGTACCATTGAAGCTTGCGCAGTTGGTGGACACATCCCCCGGGCCGACCCAAGTCACTTTTTGTTGCTATCTTGGGAGCCATTCACACCTCCTTGGAGGTGGCCAACAGGCTGCCAGGTGACAGTTAGGGATTAACTCCTATAAGGCTACTAAAGGCTTTAGTTAGAAAAATGGTGAGTTTCTAAAGTCTCTATTTCTAAAATAGTTAGACATAAATCGACTTTAGCATTAGTTAAGACATTTATCTTTCAGGTCCTGAGTACACTTTGGTACTCTATACTAGGGACTTATAGGTAAGTTAAATATGCTAATTGGACATGTTTTTAGGGGTTAGACTACATCCACTGGGCACTGGACAGCAGTGCTCCAGTGTTTTGGGGTGACCACTTAAAAAGGATTTTTGTACACTGGGAGCTTAGACAGGAATGTATTTTCGTAGTGGACAACTATCGGCAAGGGTTGTCAAAGTATGTGGAAATGTATCCGCTTTGCCCATCGAAGATTGTCCATAAACCTGGCTTTAACTCTAAATTTACAAAGGTCATTATGTAATATGCAATATGTAAAATTCCATACCCTTGCAAACCTTTTTTTGGTGCCCATTAGTTCAGCTTAGATGTACAAAATGCTCGTTGATGCTAGCCCCATGCATTATCTGTGTAACTGAATGGTGATTTGTGGAAGGTAAAGAGGTGCTTCTTATTGCACTTTGAGGTACACTATGGACTTTATTAAGAGTTTGGTCAAAAGGGTCCCACTGTTGAAAATACGTCAGATTCCTCACTCACCAACTTGGTGGTCTGCCCCCCCAATTATGATGGAAGCAGGTGCCTAGACTAAAGATCTCTGTGGTACTACCGTCGCAGCCAGGAAATCTCGACCACAATGGGATAGGCCAATGCGTCTGTCGTAAATTGGACCACCAGTTTCCCTGCAGGCCCAATCACAATGTCTCTTCTGGCCGACGTGACTGTGGTGGCAAAAACCTCCACACCTGAGATGGCGGAAAGGGGCAGATATAAGGCAGGAACTCACCTGTACTCTGCTTCACACATCCTGTGCTGCCATGGAGCCTATCGTACATGTCCTGCCACTGCTGCTCTATGACGTCCAAAATGACACCATTGTGTATGCAACCTACGGTAAGCCACAATCGAATCCAGTTCTGTTGACCTCTCAATTAATAGATGCACAGGCAGGGACATCTTAAGGTGTCTGGGGGCCCTGGACCAAACCTATTTTGTGGGTCCTTGTTCCGAATAACTTTCGAATGTCTGATCCAAATTCAGCTCTTTGATGCCCTTTTTGGCCAAGTCACTGACACTGCACAGGCACACTCTTCCAAATTCGAAATGTGATCACATCTGATACACATGGATAGCGATGTGTGTTTTTACTTTTGTAAAACAACAGCAGTTCTTCGTGAACATTACAGCAAATAATCTCTATGACACCCTATCATTTCTCAAATGCTCAGTTCCTGTTTAGATGTGAAAAAAGCTAAAATATGGATGTTTCATGCAACAGAACACAGTTTCTCTGCAAAATTTCTGTAATAGACTCTCACACATCACCCACATTAAAAAGTAGTTTTTGGAAACTGTTAATTAAAACAATCTGTTCAAGAAGTTATTCAGGGTGATCATGGAAAGACTCTGTAGAACAGGGTTGGATCATTCAAGGGGTACCCTGAAAGTCTGACTCCCTGGGCCAGAGCCCACTTTACACATGCCTCTAGACGTGTCTGTACCCACCCCACCCCCCACTTTAAGTATATCAGGGACATCATGTATATGTGTATAATGTGTAAGTGAAAGATAGATAACAGCATTCTTTTCATATAACTATAGTAGGTGTAAGGTACACACAAAATAATGGACACATGTCAAAAAATAAGATGTTAAGGTATGGAAACTAACCAGCCTCCAGATGTGGCGAAACAAATAACTAACTTGCACACATTAAACACATTAAACTTTTGTGGCTCTGTTGCCAACATACATCATACGGAGAAGTCCAACCAAAACAATGTAGATATTGCTCAAGACAAGCTGAATCTTGAAACCTTTACCATTTGAAATACCACCTAAATCAATGTTTGGGCCAATTTGGATTCATACTAGGGGTGGGCGTAGTACGCGTAGTCGCGCTTCGCAAAGCTACGCAAAGACGTTCTCACACTAACTTCGCAAACATGCGTAGTCGCTTGTCGGACCCGTTCACAAGCCGTTTTTCTTGCTCGGGAGCCTGTTGTGCGTGTTCGGGGCGCTGTCTGCGTGCTCGGGGGATCGTAGCTCGCGAACTTACCCATGCGGTGGGCTATGGGCGCGGCCATCTTGTTTTTTCAATTATCCTGCCTGCTCGCGTTGCCTTATTTCCTGTTCCGGGTCGCGTATAACGTGTTCGCGTTGTGCAAGCCATGTTTGGGAACGCTATCTACTGGTTCGCGACGACAAGTGCTTGTTAGCAAGAAATATCGCACAAACTTACCCATGTGGTCACAACGGGCGTGGCCATCTTGTTTTACACTCTATGCTATGGTTCTGGGCCTAGTTTTCTATCCAGCTTTTATCTTTGCAATCTTTACTTATTTTCACTGTTTTATCACTTTTTTTATTTATCATCTCTGTCTCTCTGTCCCTAAGTTTATATTTTGTGATTTATTTCTACTTTCACTGTGTTTTTGTTACTTTTCTACTGTTTTATTTTACTTCTTTATTCAAACTCCTACCTCTTCCCCCTGACTTTCTTTTTTCCTTCTTTTCTTTTCTGCCTCCACCCCAGAACCATGGCCAAGGGCAGCAGTACCGGCTCGAAGGGCAAGGCACCTGCGCCCAAGAGCCGGCTGCCTTGCGGCAGAATGCACCCTGCAGGGGTGCAGGCCCGACAACTTTTCGGGGAGGCGGAGGTGGCCGCCCTAGTTTTCTTCATCCAGCGCCACCTTCCCTTGACCTTGGCAGCAGACGGCAGGCCAGGCTCCGGGTACCTTACCCAGGAGCATCACCGTCCATGGGCGAAGGTGCGCCGGGCAGTATTTCGCTGCTCGGGGATCCGGCGAGCCCACCAGCAGCTGGCCCACCGGTGGTCCGACATCCTGGACCGGGAGGAGGACCTGTTGGACCTGCTAGGTTTCGAGGTTGTGGGGCTTGGTGAGTAGCTAGTAATATATAGTAGTATAAGTATTGTGTTTAATTCTTGGACGAATAACACAAACGATTACTGGTGCGCTTAGTTACATTGCAGATCAATTCCGTTCCAAAATCTTCTGTGATTGAATGACACAGGTGCTGCTAGGCACTTCTCTTACTTGTTTGTAACTTTGCGCTAGCTTGGGCTGATTATTGATGTTAGAGTTTACTTTAGAGAACTGAAGTTAGTTTTATTGCTAGAGTCTAGTCCTTCCACTGTCCTTCAGTGAAATAGTGGTGGATGGATTATAGATTTACTTAGTATTAGTTCATATTTTTTTTACGGTCTGCGCGACGCCTCCTCTGTCACTGAATGCTTCTTACCCCAGTCCTCCATAGAACCTTTTTGTAGTTTGTTTAGTGAATGGTAGGCTTAGCAATAGCATTGCCACTGAGTCAGTAGCAGAACAACATATGATATGACGCAACCAACCAACAATTTGGTGTCTGTACAAATGTATGCATCGCATCTATGCATTTTTGCTGGCAAAAATAAAATGGAAATGACGACTTACTGAACAATTGGCCCATCTGGAATAGGTGATGTAGGTCCGGTGGTACTGGCTTCGTTAGTTAGTATTCTGCAATCAGAATGATTATGGAACATTTGATTAGTGTTCATATAAATAGACTGTCCGTGAATCCTGCAAGCCAGTAGTCGTTTAAACTTTAGATAGGTCAATTTTATTGCAATTGATGTTTCCTAAAATGTTTGAGCATTTTTTTGTTTGATTTTTTTGTTTCGCAGCACTCAATGTTTCTCTCTTTCTTCATTTTTTCTTACATGATCAGCACCCAGGGGCAAGCAGACCGGGTCCGAGTCGGTGGGACAACACCCTCCTGAGAAGTGCTCCTCCACCGAGGATCCTGCTGCTGGCCCCAGTAAAGTCCTACAGTGCGTATCTTATTAACAATTATATTTCCCTAACTTTTAACGCCCCTTATTTTTTTCCAAACTATTAATTAAGCTTCCTCCTAATTCCATTTTTAACAAAAGCTTCTTTGATCTTCATTATCTGTTTTCCAACTTTTGGGTATCCCTGCCTTTCAGATCCTTCCAACTGCCTCTGCTATGACTCTCTGTACTACTACTATTAGAATGTCTGTAGCTAAGCTTGCCCTGTTGGCCACTCTTTAGTTAAGGTATTCTTTTGAATAAAGCTGTGATAGAATAGCTGTAGCCACTGGGTCCACTCCTGTCCTTTGCGTTGTCCTCTTTAATCTCTAGGCTTTGACAATTCCCACCAACTAAATGCGCAACAAGATGTTTGTCTAGTATTTTTTGTTAGGGTAGTAGTACATACTACTACTACTGTTGTGGGTATTCTGCACAGCCACATACAGAACTATGCTCAAGAAAATAGGATGTTGGTGATGGGAGGTTGGACCTTACTTACACCTCAGTCACAGAACTCGGAAGAACCCACAATTCACTGACCGACTAGCTATATAGCTATAGCTAAGAGATCTGCAGTCCATAAAAAGGCAAAAAGTAGCCCCCTGGTACACTCCTAGCCTAAGGAACATGAAACAATCATGCCGTAAACTGGAAAGGATCTGGAGACAAGGTCGCTCACTGCACAAGAAGGCAGATTATAGAGCTGCAATCAGGCATTATAAAACGGAAATTAAGTCGGCCCAAGCCCAGTTCTACGAAACAAAAATTAACTTGGCCGCAAATGCTCCCAAGGACATTTTTTTGATAGCCAAATCGCTGATCTCCCCTCCCCCAGAGCGAACGCCACTAGATGGGGCACTTGCCCGTTGCAATAATCTAGCAACTTTTTTCTTTCAGAAGATTTAGACCATCTATTCATCTTTTACCTCTGACAGAACTGAATCTGATGCTGCTACAATAGTGAACTCCAGCACACTATTCCCCTGTATGCTGGAAAAATTCACCCTCCTAGATTCTGTCTCCTTGGATAAAATAATTCCTAAAGTCACCTCAGGATCCCCTAGAGACCCAGCACCGCCACAGTTCCTTACCTCGGTCATTGACTCAATCCGTCCAGTCATTCTTGATGTTCTTAACACCTCAATCATCTCGAGCACAGTTCCGACATCCTGGAAATGTGCAATGGTCAAGGCCCTCTTAAAAAAAAACAACCTGGACCAAAGCAACCTAGCTAATTTTCGCCCCATCTCCTTGTTACCCTGGATGAGTAAACTGCTAGAAAAGCACATTAATAACACCCTAGTGGATTATTTAGAATCCAACAATCTGCTATGTGCTTCCCAGACGGGATTCCGTCCCCAACATGGGACTGAGACAGCCTTGCTAGCAGTGACCGAAGAAACAAGAACTGTGCTTGACCAGGGAGGGAAAGCAGCCATCATACTATTAGATCTCAGTGCCGCGTTCGACACGATTAACCATGCCACTCTATTACATCGACTCAATGGCATGGGGGTGTCGGGCGTGGCCCTGGCATGGCTCACCTCCTTCCTGGACAAGCGCTTCTTCCAGGTGTTTGAAGGGGAGGCTGTATCCACCAAGCAGCCACTTAGTTGTGGGGTCCCCCAGGGCTCTGCCCTGAGTCCCACACTTTTTAATGTCTACATGAGGCCTTTAGCGGAGATAGTCCATCCATTTGGCGTTCGAATTGTCACCTACGCAGACGACACTCAGCTGGTGGTTTCACTGAACCACGCTGAGGGGTCGTCCAGCACTCTGAGCCCATGTTTAGAGGCAGTGGCCAGATGGAATCCTCCTGCCTCAGACTAAATGGGGAAAGACGGAAATCATGCTACTGGGCAACCCTTCACCTACCATTCTGGCCTCCATCTGGCCTACGTGTCTAGGTCCCCCTCCCTCCCCCAAGCCCCAGATAAAAAACCTGGGAGTTTGGCTAGATAAATCACTTGACTTCACTTTCCAGGCTACCAAAACCGTATCTACCTGTTTTGGGCTGATGAGAATGCTCCGGAAAGTTCTCCCTTTGCTTCTGTCCCAGGCGAGGAGAGTCATGGTTCAAGCCCTGATACTCTATCGCCTGGATTACAGTAACGCTCTTTACCTGGGCGCACCGGTGGCCGCGATCAACAAACTCCAGGTCACCCAAAACTGTGCGGCCCGACTGCTTTTTCAAATTCCACGCTGGCAGTCGGCCAAACCTGCCTTGAGGAAGCTACACTGGCTTCCTGTGGCAGCCAGGGTACAATTTAAAGCCATGTGCCTTGTCCAGAGAGCTATTCATAGAACAGGTCCTGCCATAATGTACCCTCTAGCCACTCCCTACCTTCCCCTCAGAGCTCTCCGCTCCAGTTTGTTACATCTGGCCACTATGACTAAGATAAACAAGGCTCGCTGGGGCGGTCGCTCATTCTCACACAATGCTGCGAGAATATGGAATTCCCTCCCGCTTGACCTTAGAGAGAATAACAATCTGCTGGCTTTCAGAAAGTTCTTAAAAACTCACTTGTTTGGAAGAGCCTGTTAGCACCCTATCCTGCCGCCTTCTGATCACAATTAAAGCGCTGCAAGGCCTCAGGGTAGTCTATGCGCTATATAAATATAATTTTCATTTAATTTCATATCATTTCATAGTGTCACAGTCATTAGTTATTTGTCCCGACCCCCCCACACGAAGATACTCAATGATTTTATTACACAACCCAGAGTATAACACCCTTTCGCTCACTCACTCGTGTAAGTCCACAACACCACAGACACTCTAAATATACCACAGAGTCTATGTGCAAGTTCAAAAGCTTTATTTTTTTTTTCAAATAATAACAAACTTCGTAAGTTGTTCCATGAAAAACATCCAGCTCCACCATGCAAAATTAAGAAGATTAAAACGAAACATTTGTACAACTAGTGCATGATAGAGAACTGTGGGAATTGTGGGAGACCCCTCACCGTTGAACGTATACTGGTTACACATGCATCTTTCGTAAGCTCTGCAAATTTCTGGTTCGTAGAAGGCAATCTTCTCATCTGCCTATTATGAGAAAAATGGAGCACGTTAGACAGTATAAAATACAATTATGAAAGCTTTTTGCAGTCATGCCAAAAAGTGTAACATCATAGCTAAGCAATAGGGACCGACTAACCAAACTCCATAAAAAAGTGCCTTGTTTTTCAACCTCTTCAGTTTTATGCAACACTCATGTTGCCTCAAAGGCGTCTTACTGCACAACAAGCTGCGAGGTAACATGCGCAAAACAGTAGACATGAATCTAAAATGGTTACATGGCTCAGGCTAACTTTCCAAAGACTAGAGTAGGAGTAGAGATGAGATGACCCTAGCAACCATAGAATAAATTAATAATACTACTAATGTCTGTCTACTGACTCTACTGCAGTACGTAATTTGGACTAGTGATGATTTATGTTGTACTTTAACTGTTTTTTCAATCTTCCTTCCTGGTGAAAAAATGAGTAAAATAGGAAGAGGTGTGCAGGCATCTAAAAAGGTGTACTTGTTTTTATAGGTGCACAACCAGTACCAACCACCAGTGCGGACGGGGCCAGCAGCGATGCTAATGCTGCCTTCCAGGAGGGGGCAGGAGATGCGGCACCTGCAGGAGCACCAGTGGGGGAGGAAACAGCAGCGGTGGGCGGTGGTAAGTTATATTCATTACTTATTGGCATTACTAGGTGGAAGGGGAACATTTCCCTCACTGTACTGTGAGACTTATTAAGTAAGTATGAACTTGAAGTTGTACTGGACAATATACAATGGTTGAAGAAGACACCCTTTACTTAGCATTACCAATGCATTAGCAATAGCTTTACCAGCGTGAGTTGAGTAAACAAAGGCCTCTTCTATCAGACTCCGACTCAGCTGTGAAAGTTATGGAGAAGACTAAAAGTCAGATCAGATGACCTTGATGGATGTGTTGAACAAAAAGGGAAAGAAGTGAACTAGGTTGGAAGGAGGAAGGACGAAAGAGATGTAATACGACTAGCATAGAAGGATACTTTGGAAGCAGCATGCAGGTGGCTGATAGGAATCAAATGCATGGGTTGTTGAAGGATGGGTGGAAGGTGAAAGAAGATGCTTGCCTGGGTGGGCGACAATATGGATGGATAGTGGATAGCAAGAATCCTCAGCGGTGTTTGTGTCAAACCCAAAGCCAAGTCAAGGAAGGAAGGAGTGGACGCATGGGTGGTTGTTGGTGAAAGTGAAACCAGGTTTGTTAAGCGGTACCTAATAACGAATGATAGACATTTACTTTTAATGGATGGATGCCCCCTGGATGTATTGTATTCATCATAGGTGGAGACTGTCATTGGATGCAGAGTTTTACTTTGAAAATAATAGAAACGGAGATACGAAAAAGACTGGTGTTCTTCTGTGTACTGAAGTCCATCCATAGTACTAGGGCAAGTATAATGCCGGAAAAAAACTCCAACAAATGTTAGAGGCCGGGGAAGCAGGACGATAGATACTTAAAGTTACCACCAATTTTATGTACTGCGCTTGCTAGTGCTACTGTGCCACTATGTGTTGAATTAATTTTGTGTTACTGTTTTGCTAAGAGTTTCGGTTACAATTCTGTTTCTTTCTTTATAGATACTCCTTCGCAAAAACCATCCCAGAAGGAGTTGGCAGCCAGGGCCCAGCAAAGGAAACTGTAGGTCATCGTGGAGGAATATCGCTGGCTGGTGGCTCAGGCCGAGGAGGAGGAGGAGGAGGCGGCGGCAGCAGCTGCTGCCTCTTCCAATGCCCTGGGCCCCAGCCAGGCCCCGCCTGCAGGAGTACGGCGCCGTGGTCCGGCAGCCGCCCAACGCCGGCATTTGTCAACATCTGCCGCCCCCCCCACATGGATGCAAATGTAGGTGCCATGCATTTCGGAAACAACTTCTCCTCCGGATGGCAAAGCTGGAGGTCCAATTAGAGGAGCATGTCAAAATCCTGGTGGACAAACACCTTAAAGCCCGCCGATTATAATGGACCCTGTTGATTTGCCCCTTTTTTTTGGTGGGTGGAAATTGGGTGTTGGGGTTTTTATTGGACATTCTTTGGACTTGGACATTGGTTGGGGTTAGGGAGAGGGATGGGTGAGGTGTGGGATAGGCTATTTTTTTAATGAAAATAAATGGTATTTATTTAAATGTGCACATGATGTTAATGTTTTGTGGTGGGGTTACTGTTTCACGAATTAATGTACGTCACAAGGTTTACTTGCAGATGCAGGGCAGCAGCCAGTGTTTGATTTAAATAATTGGCCAAATTTGTAACATGCAAACAGATAGATGCGGTACCCCTCACTGAGTTATATTTGTCCTACTAGTACTACCAGTCGCTCCTCCTACTCCATTATACCTCCCAGCAAAAGCAAACTTATCTTACCTGTGATTTATGATGATTAAGCTGGGCACAGCAATGGCTGCATGGTTTCCCAAGACAATGGAGAAGATGCCGTGGTTGTGGTTGTAGTAGTAGACACTGGCACTAGCATTTGCAAACAAAAACAAAGAGACAGTCATTTTAATGAGAGAGACTGTGGGAATAGTAGAAAAGTACAGTACATAAGAAGACTGACAACCAAACAATATTGCAACTGCTAAACTAAAAGAAAACAATGGTGTCGGGGACAGCCTAGTACAAGAAGATAAGAAGAAGTTCAACTGTAGTTGTGTTGAAGGAGTGACTTAAACACAATCCTAATTTGTAAACTTTAATGCTGTAAAATTAAATCCAAACAATGCCGGCAAATAATAAGATGTATTCTGTGGGTCCCTTTGGAAAATTAATTGGCTTGTACATACACTGAGCATGGGTGGGCAAGCAGAAGAAGATCCTCGCCCTGCCTCGTTGACATTTAATTAGTGTTGCTTTCACCACATCTACCCCAACAAGCGTGTGATCAATTGTTGGTGTAGATTTAATGTAGTCACATCACACCTCAATATAAAACCACACAGCCCAGGGGAAGAGGAATAGGGTTTGATGAATGGATGGGAAGGGGGGTTTGGGGAAAGGTTTGACAAAGAAAAACAGTACGCATGGAGACAACATAAGCAAAACAATGAAGACGATGATTGATGATCCAGTACCCAATTCATTTAAACTAAAGGTAGAACAAGGAAATGCATAGATGATGAAGATAACTTGATGGTTAATAATGAGTAGTACCTAACTACTACTACACAATACGACAGTACAAGGAAGTATTTATTATATATGACATTTGTCTTGGCTGTATGCCCTCAGAGAAACCCTAATACCTGCTGTACCGGGCTGAAAGCTAGCAAAGAAAATTAAAAAATAGTTTTAGGGAGCAATTACCAAACAAAGTCACACAGTCGTAAAATGAATGAAGAGAAAATAGGAATCAAATTATTAAAAATACGAAAAGGATACTAAAGTTACTGTATTATCCAGGTCCAAATGTGCAGTTGTATCTCGTCATTCATCTTAGTCCTCCCTTCCATGGACATTCTGAACATCATTCTTGGTTCCCACTGGCTGGCTGATGAGGATTGGTAAGGTAAGTGTGAGTTGTTGCTCCAAGTATAATAGCACTGGGTAAAAGGCGGCCTGTAAGTTATGATGGAAAACAAAAGGGGTATTAAAAAATAAATGAATGAAAAAATAAAAATCAATTATGGTGTAGTGCAAAAAGACAAGACTTGTGATGTCGTGAGCGAGAAGACTTTCAGACTGAGGCGGCTTGGATACATTGTGTCTACTCTACTAGTTACACAGCATTAATGTAGAAGAACAACAAGATCGGAGCTAGCACAGAACAGGCCCACGGCACTGGGCTGCCTGTGAGTCCGTGACCCAAACTCCATTTACCTTAATTTTTGACAGAGCCAGACAAAAGGCATATACATACAGCAACCTAGCATTTTCCAAATCAAGTGACTAAATCAATGCGCCACTGTCAGTCATTATACCACTATTCGACTCCACCACTGCACAGACATGTAGCCTAGGTCTGCTGTGGTTCTTGTTGAATGGTTGTGTTTACCTTTTATTGCACTTCCTGAAACGTACTCCATCAATCATCTCAGATCCAACTGACTGACTGCGTGCAAAGATAGTATGGTCATCATCATCATCGTCATCATCAGGTGTGGTACGTGTACGTGTTGTCCAACAGACCAACAGCAACTCAGTCTGTGAGTGTCTCCGATTAAGTAAGTCCAGACTGCACCTGCAGTAGTAGGAGTACAATTGGCAAATATTATTAAACAACATGGAAACATTGACTATCACTTGAGTCATAAGTACTTTGTTATTATTTAAACTACTAGTATATTTCTACTTCATGCACATTTGCTCAGAGTCAGCAAGCATTCAATGCAATGCATGGCATCCTTCATTTCATATACCTGTCTTGCTCTTCTCTTTGGCTGTCAGATCAGAGATGCCGAGCCTTCTGAAAGTGATGACAAGTCTACTTTAGTTTTGGATGCCTGCTCAAGTTCTGACAGTGAATAGTTGTGTATGCTTGCAGACAGAGGTGGTAGCCTTAAGACAGTGATGAGTTTTGGATTGGAAACAAAACAGAAGATGGCTATATTCACGTACGTTTCACTTGTTATGGAGGGACTGTTAGAGGATACATTATTGTACTATTCTCCATCTTCAGCCAATGTCTGGCAAGATGGAAATGTATTTAGGGTGAGTCCGGAAGATGGAGCAGGACTCTGAGGAGTGGAGTGGACAGTTAAATGCACAGACGTGCAACTCCAATAGGTAAATAAAAATAAGAGACGTGGTAATGGATTTGTTGTGGTTTGATGCAACCAGAAAGACAGATATACACACAAATAAAGGAAGGGAGAAAGTAACAATTTGAAAGCCTAGTTGTCAGGGAAGAGGAGCTCGTCCTCAAACCCTGGTGGTTCGGACATAAGTAGGTCATGTAACCCACTAGTTATGTCTTAGGAGTCGCTCTCCTCTTCCTGCTGTGATTCACGTATTTTGTAGTCTGGTGGTATGAAGTGCTGATTCATTTTGATCATGGTTAACCTCTACACGCTTTTGGGCGAGAGACTGGTCCTTTTCGCAGTTACAATGGCACCAGCAGCACTGAAAACACACTCAGAAGAGACACGTGCGACAGGGCAAGCCAGATACTTTATCACCAGCCTGCTGAGCCCTGGCCATTGGCTTCTTTTCCCATACCAATACACCAATGGGCTTTGCTCCATGTACACCTCTGTTGTGTCATCCAGATAGGCCTGGACCATCCGCTCAATGTTCAGTGGTGCTCTGATTTGCTTGGCCTCTTTTGGCTTTGCGACAGCAACGGACTTACCCATCCCTTTCTGTAGAAACCAAGCAGCTATTTTTTGAGTTGTGTCTGATGAATCAGATCCTGTTGGTTCTGTTGTTGATGTTATTGGTAGTGTTGGTGACTGCTGGGAAGCAAACGCACTGCTCTCATGCTCTGAATAAGAACTTGACTCTGGAGGATGCCCTGTAGTACTTGCACTGTCCTGGGCTGGCAGTGGCAGGCCTCTAATTGAGAGCCGTTTGTTTTCTAAATCAGTGGATTCCTCAGTTATTAAAGTTTTGTACTTGGCAACATCCCCTTCTGATAAGGAATTACTGCATTACTGTTCAGAAATAATTTGTACCGTGGATCCAAAATTGTGGCAGTAATGTAATGTCGATGTGAAACAATCTTATTTTGAATCCTTGTATTGTCAGATAAGCGGGCGGCTAAGGCGTTCGCCAAATAACATGCTTCTACTTTTTCTTCCATACCTTCGTATGTTTCAGACACCTTCTTCGGCCCTTGCTCTAGCATGTACAACAATGGGATAGCTTGGTCCATAGTACAGTCCTCCCTGCTGACTGCACGTGTGAAGACCTCAAAAGGAAGTAGCATCTCTGTCAGACATTTAATGAGGTCCCATTGCCACATCTCAACGGTCATGGCTTTCACAGTAGGATCCCCTAATCTTGTTCTTATGACATAAGCATTAAGTGGTATGTACTGCTCACACAGATGATCAATCATGTAATAAGTTGAGTTCCAACATGTTGGGACCTCCTGGATGAGTACTTTGACTGGCATTTTATGCTCACGTTGAATGACCCTTAGCTGCTTCCGGGCTTTAAAAGAATGGTTAAAATGCGTGCATATTCTTCTGCAGGTGGTCAGTAAGTTGCTGACTTTGCTTTCATTTCTCAGAAAGTCTTGAACAACAATGTTAATGCAGTGTGCCAAACATGGGACCCTGAAATAGCCACCATCTTTCACGGCCTTAACTACATTACTGCCATTGTCCGTGGCAACAAAACCAATGTTAAACCCTCTTGGTCGCAGCCGTTCAAAGACCTTGCTGTTAAACTCAGCCAAAATGTTTGCAGCAGTACGAGATTTCTCCATAGCAAACATGGCTACAGTTGCATGCCTGGGAGTCTCATTAAAAATCTCAACAGTGTCAACGCCTGCAGATAGCTTGTCTATAACACCTGAAAAAGAGATCCAGTGTGCAGTGATGCACATGTAATCAGTGGCTTGGCAACTGGTCCACATGTCTGTTGTCAGGTGGATACTATGAACAACACTCTGATGTAAGGCTTTTCCAAGCAATTCCAGCACGCCGTAGTGTAGTGCTGGAACAGCAACTCTGGCAAAATAGTAGCGGCTGGAAACTTTCCATTTTGGGCAGATGGTTGCCACAAATTCCCGAAAACCCACCCCTTCAACAAAAGAAAAAGGGAGAATTTCCTGTGTTAACATTTTAGCAAGCTTAGCATTGTACATACGTGCTATTGGGTGGTTGCTTTCGTACTTTCCCTCCTGCCTAAACATGCTAAGAATGGTACCCTGCTTGGTATTTCTTTCGGTTATGCTCGACGCAGCACTTTGCATCTCAGACTTCGCAGCAGTACTCCTTGGTGTCTCCGGCTAACTCTTACTCTAGTGCCACTGAGATGTTGCTGATGCGGAGGATGTGGGCTGTATCACTGCAGTGCTGGGGACAGAGGTACTTTGTGAACCACTACCAGATAGAATGTCTCCCTCTTCTTCTTCCTGTTCGACCGTGAGTGGACCTTGTACTAGTTTATCCCCACCAACATCAATGGTTCCAGTTTTTATGCTACGAAGGTGGTCCTCCCACTTGATTGCATGGTGTTTTTTTTCAAATGGGTCATTTGGTCTCCGGTACCATAGTTTGTACCAAGCTTACCACGACTAACAGAGGAATGACAAATGGAGCATTTAGCAATGATGTCCTCCTTTGCGCTAACCGTAAAGAAGTCCCACACCTGGGAGATTAACTTTTGTCTCCTGCTAGAGGTGCCACTTACGATGCCGGATGAACTGGAGGGTGTGTGTTGAATTTGACTATGTGGCTGCGCAGTAGTACCACTACCTACTTCTGCTGAGGTGGTGCTTGTGCTGGATGTAGGACGCTGCCGGCCCTTTGCTAATGTACAAATAGAAGCTGTAGGTCGTGTTGGTGTTGCTTGTGTTGTAGGTATGCCTGCTACATCCCTATTTGTCGCAGTCATTCGGGATAGGGTGAAAATGTTGGTCTCTATGTCCTCGGGCCAGGAGTGATGCTTGTGATGACTGGGTCAGACTCATCATCATCATTATCCTGCTGTTCTACATCGACCTCAATAAATGTAAGGCTTTCTGGAACCTTCCTTTTCCCTAGCCTGGTCTTGGGATGTCTCTCCCTCTCATGCTCAGATTGTTGAGGCTCCCAAGTGAGATCTAGATTATCAGAAGTGATGCTTGGCGAAGAACTCGATGGATTAACCCTCCTTTTCCTTGGTGGGAATTTGGAAGACAATAGATCTCCTGCATGAGTGGCTTCCTCTTCTTCTTGCTGTGTTTGAGGCTCATTTTCCTGAACTACCCCGACTTCAGGAGGAACAACAACTAATATTGCGGGCGGTGGTTGAGGTTGTTGTTGTTGAACAACTACTATTGCGGGCGGTGGTTGTTGTTCACCACTTATCTGCTGTGTTCCCTCATTCGTTGATTGTGTACTATTTTGAGATAGCGATAAGTTTAGGTCAGGCTCAGCATCACTGCTTTCGACCATTAGGTTGACTACCTCTTCCACACTCATCTGCTTGGGCCTGGGTTGGTGGGTTGGGTCCACTGATGCGGAGGCGCTGGCCCCAGCTTGCACCCCGGACACCGCTGCTGCAGGCGTACTTTTTGTTTTCCCAAGAAAGGTTTTGGGGTCAACACCAGACTTAAGTGTCACTTCCTTCTTCTGATCTTCCTTCTTCTCAGCAACTTCCTTGGTCTTGGAGGACCTGGTACCTGCTTTCTTTGGGCCCATCTTCTTCAGATGTCAGCAGCAACACTCAGTTGCACAAGTTGCAGAGATGTCTGGTCAGGTCACACCACACGTCACGTACAACAGATGGACGTTCGTCTGGCAGTACAACGGGCGATGAATGATAACAGACACCTCCTCTTCAGTCTTTTGTGCACCTACAAGCAAAGAAGGCAAAAAAACATCAGTCAAATGTGGAATTTGTTGAGCTTTAATTTTAATTACTAGTAGTGTTAGTACACTCAGTAAGAGTAAGAATAGCAAAGAACTAAAATACAAATGTAGTGTAAGTGGAACTTGTTTATCCTTAATTTGTGCATCATGTCGGATTGATGCAGCATCAGTGACCTACAGCAGATAGCAATGGGGATGTAAACAGTAAGCCAACAGGAACAATGGAAAGACACACAGGCCTATGTGGCAAAAACAAAACAGCACACTACTACTACCACCACCACGGCTCCCAGCCACATGGTCACTCATCATAGGCACATGGGTAAAGCCCAGAAAACAATAAACTCAAGCAGGCCTATATATCCCTATATGGCCAGAAAAAGGAGGATGCCTGTTACACATCACAGATTAATGCAAAAAATAAAATCCCCATGGCTACAAGGTTGGAAAGTTACTCAACAACAACACATACAAAAAAAGGCATTTAACACACACCCAAAAAGTTTACTACACCCCAAACACCACATTTGGAAATTCAATCAAATGCCATCCATGCCCTAAATGATGTTAAATTCAACTGACAACATATAAACAGCTACATCAAGCACCCCCGCTGACTACCTCTGGGACTCTAGGCCTACTGGCAGAATAGGCCACAAGTTTGGAGGCCTATAGCAAAAGCACAGTGGAAGGTCACACAAAATCGCCGCCACCACATGGTCAGCCCACCCTCAAACAACAAAGTACATACAAAGGACAGGAGCAGGAAGTTGAGGTCTCTGGGGAACTTCCTTCCTCCTTTAAAAAAAAAAAAATGAACAGAAAAATGACTCCATGCTCCAAAAACTACAACCATATGACAACCTGAGGAGTTTTTTTTAGCAAAATGAACAAAATCATCATTTTCGAGAAGGTTTTATGCAACTCGAGACATATTGCTCGCGAGATTGCAAATTCGGTGTGTCCGGCAGCGCGAATTGTACTAAATTACGTTATCGCGTGCCCGAGCACGCAGATTGAGCGCGCGAAGAAGACAAAAACTGTAAGGTCGCGTTGTCGCACTGTCCAAAGTTACCAAAACTATGAGAGCTGAATTCCTAAGTTACCTACTGGCAGAAAAAGCCATATTATTTAACACACACCCAAAACCTGAAATTCCACACCAAAAACTACATTTTGAAAATCAATCCAAAGCCATCCATGCCGTACATGATGTTACAAATTAAACAAACACCACAAAAACAGTCGATAAACTATCATGCACCCATGATGACTCGAGTAGTACCCTTGGGCCTACTGGCAGAGTAGGCCAAAAGCTTGGAGGCCTACGGCAAAAACACAGTGGCTGGTCCCACAAAATGGCCGTCACAACATAGCCAGACGCTCACAAAAAATAAGAAAACGAATAAAAATAAGAAAGGAATAAAAAAACAGACAAAGCAGGCCTATGGGAAAAGCACAATGCCTGGCTTCATCAAATGGCCTCCACCCACATGGTCAGCCCGCCACCAACAAGAAAGTACATACAATAAACTCAAGCAGGCCTATATCCCTATATGGCCAGACAAAGGAGGATGCCTATTATTTTATTTATATATCGCAGCTGAATGCAAAAAATAAAATCCATATGGCTAAAAAGGTTGGCAAATTACACAAAAACAACACATACAACAAAGGCATTTATTAACACACACACAAAAAGTTAACTACACCCCAAACACCACATTTGGGATTTCAATCCAATGCCATCCATGTCCTAAATGATGTTAAATTCAACAGACAAATAGAAACAGCTACATCAAGCACCCCCGTTGACTACCTCTGGGACTCTAGGCCTACTGGCAGAATAGACCACAAGTTTGGAGGCCTATGGCAAAAGCACGATGGAAGGTCACACAAAATGGCCACCACCACATGGCCTGGCCACCCACAACAACATGAAAAGAAAGAGAAGACAGACAATAAATGCCTATGGCAAAAGGACAATGCTTGGCTTCACAAAATGGCCGCCATCCACATCAATCAATCAATCAATCACTGCATTTCTAAAGCGCGCTACATACCCGTGAGGGTCTCAAGGCCCTTGGGGGAGGGGGGGGGGGGCTGCTACTGATCGAAGAGCCAGGCCATGGTCAGCCCACCCTCAAACAATAAAGTACATACAGGACAGGAACAGGAAGTTGAGATCTCTGGGGAACTTCCTTTCTCTTTGCAAGAAAAAAAATGAACAGAAAAATGACTCCATGCTCCAAAAACTACAACCAAATGACAATCTGAGGAGTTTTATTAACAAAATGAAAAAAATCAAATTTTCGAGAAGGTTTTATGCAACTCGAGACATATTGCTCGCGAGATTGCAAATTCGGCGTGTTCGGCAGCGCAAACTGTACAAAATGTCGTTATCGCGTGCCCGAGCACGCAGATTGAGCACGCGAAGAAGACAAAAACTGTAAGGTCGCGTTGTCGCACTGTGCAAAGTTACCAAAACTACGCGAGCTGAATTCCTATGTTTACCTACTGGCAGAAAAAGCCATATTATTTAACACACATCCAAAACCTCAGATTCCACACCAAAAACCACATTTTGTAAAGCAATCCAAAGCCATCCATCCCATACATGATGTTACAAATTAAAGAAACACCACAAAAACTGTTGAATAACTTTCATGCAGCCTGGGCCATAATGACTCCAGTAGTACCTCTGGGCTACTGGCACAGTAGGCCACAAGCTTGGAGGCCTACGGCAAAAGCACAGTGGCTGGAAACATAAAATGGCCGTCACCACATAGCCAGGCCACCCACAGAAAGTAAATACAATGAACTCAAGCAGGCCTACACTAACTATATGAACTACTAGGGTTACCTATTGGCTGAAAAGCTAATATTTAATTACACACAAAAACTGAAATTCTACTACAAAAAACAGAGTTTGAAATTGAATCCAATGCCATCCATGATGTTTAAAATCTTGAAATTCAACAGACACCACAGAAACATGGTTGGACCCATGGGTACCTCTAGACCTACTGTATGAAATTTCAAAGAAATACAACTTGGCCCCTCATGAAAGTACAGACCTCCCTCAACAATAATTCTTAACAAGGATTGAAAAACCCAGAAAACTGTAGTAAAAAAGAAAAAAAAAAGCCCACATCAAACAAACATGTACACCAATTGTCCAACTTACTTTGTGAAAGAAAATTTCAAATCCAAATGTCCTCAATAAATCCAATCAAATGCTATGTTGTAGCAGACATACACAAAAAGTGATACTTCGAGCTCCAAATCCAAATTAAAGTGAACAGCACATGGACAAAGCACTGGGAGGAACCTGGTGGACAGGAACAGGAAGTTGAGGTCTCTGGGGAACTTCCTTCCTCTAAAAAAAAACATGAACAGAAAAATGACTCCATGCTCCAAAAACTACAACCAAATGACAACCTGAGGAGTTTTTTAGCAAAATGAACAAAATCATCATTTTCGAGAAGGTTTTATGCAGCTCGAGACATATTGCTCGCGTGATTGCAAATTCAGCGTGTTCGGCAGCCGAATTGTACAAAATGATGTTATCGCGTGCCTGAGCACGCAGATTGAGCGCGCGAAGAAGACAAAAACTGTAAGGTCGCGTTGACACACTGTGCAAAGTTACCAGTGCTTAGTGATTCTAGTCCTCCTCCGTGACATGAAGTGTAAAGTGTAAAGAACTGTCCTGTTCCTATATATTTTGAATATGGGCATAGTCCTGTTGGTGCCCCATCTTGGTGTCTATAGTTACCGTTTCCATGTATTCTGTAGAATGGAACAGTCAAAGTGGAGGTACTGTCGGTAGTGGCGTTGCTCTCATACGGGACAATGGATGTTTCTGATTATGGCACTTACTAATTTTTTAACCTTCTTGAGTAAATTCCTACCCATGATCTTGCTAGCATTAAGAGATTTGGAAAGCGGGTGAAAGAGGTCTCTGCCGTTATCGTAGTTTTAGTACCGTGTGTCACTGGATCTTGTCTTTCAATCCTGTCTTGTTGATGGACATGCAATTGCAGGAAGCTGTCTCTGTTTATACTATACCAAAGTGAGGTATAGTGTGCACAAGCAGTTAGAAAAAATATATAAAATGCCCCTTGAGAGCCTGCTCCCATCTGCACTACAGGACTGTAAGAGACTGTGCACCGACGCGAGTGGCATCAGCTCCTGGCTCCTGGGTCGTGGAAGCGGAGCTCACCATGTCACCTTCTGGAGTGGAGCGGCACGACTACCGTACATAGCCGGTAAGTGCGTGACAATAGCTGAACCCAGGGACATATCTACTTAGGCATGACACACGGCGGGGGGCACTGACAGGGGGCACTCTTGCCACAGTTCATTATGCTGAGCATGAGGTGGGCCCCGAACAGAGTGCCTCCGATACCAAGCCACAATCTGCTACGACACAGGGAGTGCAAACGTGCGCAGAGTGAAACAAGAGCCCAGAGGCCATATTGGAGGGCTCGTGGGTGCTGACTGCTCCAAATTCAAAGTCAGTGGAGCGTTGCTTCCACTCCTAAAAATTTGGTTCCCGGCGTATAAGACGACCCCTGACTTTCGAGAACATTTTAGGGGGTTAAAAAGTCGTCTTATACGCCGGAAAATACGGTATTGCTCGCGAGATTGCAAATTCGGCGTGTTCGGCAGCGCAAACTGTACAAAACGTCGTTATCGCGTGCCTGAGCACGCAGATTGAGCGCGCAAAGAAGACAAAAACTGTAAGGCCGCGTTGTAGCACTGTGCAAAGTTACCAAAACTACGCAAGCTGAATTCCTAGGGTTACCTACTGGCAGAAAAAGCCATATTATTTAACACACATCCAAAACCTGAGATTCCACACCAAAAAACACATTTTGAAAATCAATCCAAAGCCATCCATGCCATACATGATGTTACAAATTAAAAAAACACCACAAAAACAGTTGATTAACTTTCATGCACCCTGGGCCATGATGACGCCAGTAGTACCTCTGGGCTACTGGCACAGTAGGCCACAAGCTTGGAGGCCTATAGCAAAAGCACAGTGGCAGGAAACACAAAATGGCCGTCACCACATAGCCATGTAGTACTAGGCCTCAGCAGGGCCTACCAGTGCTAGGGGTTCTCCTTTCTCATGCACAGAGTCTTCCTACGGAGTGCGCTAAAAGCAGGCATGGCCAGAAAATAGTGCAAAATATGCAATATTTATAATCAAAGTAGCACTTAAAGTATATTTAATACGTTGTGCCGTTCAAATCAGAAATCAGAATTTTAGAGACAAAAATCTCTGCATTTACCTGCCTATATGTATTGCAACACATATATTACTCTTTCACATACACATCATGACTAGTCATACCAAACCAAAATTTGCCACAGCAAGCGTATTCTAAAACTGCCTTGCCAATCCCAAGCTTCCAAAACCCACAGCAAGTACCGTACAACGGTTCTTACCAATCACAGGGCGTCCAGATTCCAACTGCCAAGTTCTAAATTCGACCAAAATGGCCACTGCACGGCCAGCCAACAGAAAGGATCTCAGTCGAGGACCGGAACCACCTGGATGGTCAAATCGGAAAGAAAGGAAAAAACGCCTTGGATGCCAAGACTCGGGTCTCCTCTGGCAGTGATCACGCCCACGGCGAGATTCCAATCCTTCGTCACGACCACTCCTTCGGGCGTCCGAGTCGCCGATGAGCGCCACGTTGGATGCGCCAATTTGTAGTACTAGGCCTCAGCAGGGCCTACCAGTGCTAGGGGTTCTCCTTTCTCATGCACAGAGTCCTCAGACAAATAGGAAAAAAATGGCACAGGAACTGGAATAGAAAAAACAAAGTTTATTAACCTCAAGAGGTGGTACTATATTCACACAGCACCCTTCGGCAACTGTATGAAGTAGCACACTGAATGAAAAGAGCATGGCTCTTTTATACCCACACAGGGGCTCAAAAGAAGGCGGTACAACCACAGAGTGCTGAGTTTCGAGACATATAAGGTCCTACAGAAAATGCAGGGTCGACAAGTAGGAGGAGCTAACAGTGTCCAGTTTCTAGTAAACACATCCTGACAGATATAAATTGACAACAGCTGCAAGCTCAACTGAGCATGTGCAGAACAGGAAAGGTCTAAATATATCTCGTCTCTAGGCAGATTTCAGGAGCAGTTAACAGGAAGGTAGGACAGAGCACATGATGAGCACATGGCAACATGTGGCATACAAAATGGCTGCCGCAAATTCAAAATGGTGTCTAAACAAAAGATACAATAGTTGCTAAATACAGCATGTCTTCAGCTAATGCTTAATCTAACTGCTGCCAAATTACAACAGACGACCCTTTCAGCATTTAGCTGAAGACATTTGACTTTCTGGGGTAATCTAAGTATTCATCCTGTATATTTATACTCATCATTTCAACTATCTCCCTGTCCATCATGTATTGTGCTTTCATTTCTGCAACATTTTTCTTGGCTGGTATACAAGCAGTAATACACGTAGAACATAACATTGGACCACACTGAATACATATGCAACATGTGAAGATAATTGCAACAATTATACAGAGGCCAGTTAAAACTTTCCAGCCCCATGCAGAGATTAGAGTCCAGAACCATCCTGCAAAAGTCCAGGTACCATTATCGGTATGTAAGTCGGCAGCAATCTTATGAAGTTTATTGATTGCTTTATACATGGATGGGGTGTGGTCAGGTATAAACACACAGCAACTACTTCCGATAATGCGACATGCACCACCTCTGTCTGCTAACATAATATCTAGAACCATTCGGTTCTGTAAAGCAACAATTCTAGCAATTTGTAATTCTTCAGTATGGTTCCCTAGAGCTGCAGCAGCTTGATTTGTGACGGCTTCCACAACTCTGGTTAATCGCCGCACTTTCCTACTATTTAATGCAGCTCCTACAATAAAGAGCAGTCCTAAGTTGAAATCTACATATTGTTGCAGACTAGTATCAGTTTGGTTTACGTCATCAGTAGACAAGGCCCTCTTATAGCGATGTATATTCACATTATTCAGCAGTTTAAGATCTTTATGATATGATGCAGGTGCCAAAAACACAGGGGGCAATAAAAATGCAACATAACAGACCCCAGACCACCCAGCTGGTAGTCGATAATATCCCCTATTTCCACATATGAAATATGTATTATGTGAAGCTAGAAAAGTACTGTTATTCAAACCATCTATGTTTAATACAGTGATGCAATCACTAACACTTAAAGGAATATGTCCAATACTCTGTACACATAATTCAGCTTGTGCTTGAGCTACAGAAATAACAAATTTCTCACTTTCGACAATGTCTCTTGTGTTGGTGAAAATGTAGGGCGTTGAAGCATTGTCCGGTTGGTACTCCTCCCATTCCCATATAGTTCCATTGGCTTGTGGATAGCCTTCTTTGTCCTGATGACACTCTTTATTCAACCGGAAAAGCAGTCTTCCTACTGTAGGCTTCCTAGTTGCAAAAAGCAAACTATACCTGGCTCGACAAGAACCATTGTGCGAGAAAGGAAGAGGTATAAATGATGTTCCCCCCTTCTTTTGATGAGCTGGCATCATTCCGCATATCCAACAGTTTGTAGCGTTCATAGCAGTATGCGTATGATGTAGCATCTGGATGAAAGTGTTATTCAAGTAAGACTGTCTATGTTTCAATTCTTGATATGGGAGAGTAAAGTAAAAATGTTCCTCGGGCACTGGCGTAGTAAAAACGAACAACTCACGCACAGGAGTTGCATCTTCAACAAACCATGTAATTGTAGCTGTAATCGCTAAGGCAGCAATGAACCCTACAACACAGAAAATCTTCTTTTTCTCCATTTGAGCAAATGTACAAAACAAATCTTCCTGAAACTAAAAGGTTGTCAGAACTCTTCCAGAAACTAAAGTAGTTGTCAAAGCTCTTACCCCTGGGCAGCCGTTGATTTCTTCACCACGGGCCAAGACGGGTGTCACTACTCTAATGCAGGGCTGATCCCCCCCTTGCCACATCGGCTCTCCGTTTCACTAACCCAGGGACAGCTCAGACAACTTTCACACTACTGCAGGTTTCTTCCTTGGCCTCAAATCGTATCTCCTTGTTCCAGAAACAGTTGGGTACGGGAAGAACTCCTCAGATTCGTCAGGTACCACAGCACGGCCTTTCTCCACAGTCAGAATCTCTCGATGGTCGGTCAACACAGCAGGCTCCACCAAACCAGGTTGCACTCGTCGACAATGGACCCCATGGATCCAATTTTTCCGGTTGGTGACACGGACAGCTGTTCTTGTTGCAAGCAAGACCTGCTCGGGACCACACCACCTTGGCTCCAGACTGCTCGACCTCTCAAAGGACTTGATAAGAACGAAATCGCCAGGTCGGAGATAATGACCTTCACCTGTGGATCGGTCAGGGAGTGCTTCTCGAACCTGTTGATGAATAGAAACCAAGTTATCAGTTAATTGTGCCAAATAGTCATTCATTAAAACACAAGGTACATCGTACGCTGAACTTGGTTTCGGGACCCCCCATATATTCATGGGACGTCCAAACAGAATTTCGTACGGAGTAAGACCTGTCCGAGAATGAGGTACTGATCTGATAGACAACAATGCCAGTGGAAGTGCATCTGGCCAAGTCAGAGAAGTAGAAGCTTGTATTTTAGCTAATTTCAGCTTCAAGGTAGCATTATATCTTTCCACCAGTCCTACTGACTGCGGGTGGAACACTGCATGAAACTTCTGCTTAATCCCTAATCCTTTCAGAACATACTTAATAACGTTCCCTATGAAATGAGGTCTGTTATCACTCCACAAAAGTCTACAAACACCATAACGAGGGAAAAATTCCTTCAAAAGCACCTTTGCCGTAGTAATTGCAGTATTGTCCTTTGTGGGGTACGCCTCAATCCATTTGCTGAAGGCACATACCACTACTAAGACATACTTCAGATTATTGCAGCGTTCAAGCTGAATATAATCCATCTGCAAAACTTCAAAAGGTGCAGTGGGTGTAGCAAACCCTCCTGCTGGAGTTCGTGTTCCCTTTCCAGGATTGAATTGCAGACAAATCATGCAGGACTGTACTACTCTCTTAGCTTTGCTAGCAATTTCTGGATGCTCCCAAACTTGCGTAAGCAATGTCACTACTGCTGAAGCTCCAACATGTGCTAGCCCATGTGCCATCTGAACCATAGGTTGTACAAAAGCTATAGGTAACTTCCATTTGTCCGTCTGTTTGTTTCGCCAACAACCTTCATCATCCAACTCTCCATCCTTGGACCATTGCTCCCTTTCCTTGTCAGAAGCGGTCCTCTGAATCTCTAGTACTTCTTTCCTAACATCGTGCCACCGCTCAGCTTGTGACTTCACTACATACATA
This sequence comes from Lissotriton helveticus, assembly GCF_964261635.1. Classification (NCBI taxonomy): domain Eukaryota; kingdom Metazoa; phylum Chordata; class Amphibia; order Caudata; family Salamandridae; genus Lissotriton; species Lissotriton helveticus. The sequence goes on along the minus strand of NC_136057.1, from coordinate 481,452,070 downwards.
GAAGTAGTGTTAGGCTGCATCGCAGTCTCACGCGCCACTTGATCTACGAAAGCATTTCCTTGTCCCACCTTATCAGTCACTTTCTTGTGTGCACTACATTTCACTATTGCTATTTTCTTTGGATATGTTAATGCAGTTAAAAGATTATGCACTAATTCTCCGTGCATTATCTGCGTTCCATGTGATGTCTGAAAACCTCTTTCCTTCCAGAGCAGGCCATAATCATGCAGTACTCCGAAAGCATAGCGGCTATCTGTGTAAATGTTCACACATAAACCTGTACTAAGCTCACATGCTCGTGTCAGAGCTATTAGTTCTGCTGCTTGAGCTGACTTCTGTGGTATGCGAGCTGTCTCCACTATCGTGTGAAGCGTAGTAATTGCATACGCGGCTGAAGTTGTACCATCCGGTAACTTTAGACAAGACCCATCAACCCACAGTTCTCCATCTATATCTGGAAGGGGCGTATCTTGCAAATCAATACGACCCTTTGTCTGTTCCTCAGTCAGAAAAATACAATCATGTTTTTCTTGCGCCTCAGGCTGAGTCGCCGGAAATGGCAACAACGTGGCTGGGTTTAGTGTTGCACATCTCTTCAGTGTAATATGAGGAGCTAATAGCGTCAACTCATATCCTGTCAGGCGAGCACTAGTTAAATGCTGCGTCTTTGTTTGATTCAAAAGGGCATCAACAGCATGGGGTACCAGCACCAACAGCTTATGTGATAAGACTATCCCTTCACTCTGGCGTATTGCCACAGCTGTTGCTGCAACCGAGCGAAAACATCCAGGCAACGCTCGAGCAACAGGATCAAGTACTGATGAAAAATAAGCACAAGGGCGTTGCTTACCACCATGTGTCTGCACTAAAACTGACAATGCACATCCATCTCTCTCATGTACGTACAATGTAAAAGGCTTCATATAATCTGGAGTACCTAACACTAGTGCTGAACAAAGAGCTTGTTGTACCTGTTGGAAAGCATTCTCACATTCATCTGTCCAAGGAAGGGGTATTGGAGTGTCTTTTGTCAAAAGGGCTAACAAAGGTTTAACAATGTGTGAAAACCCTAATATCCATTGCCTACAAAAGGAAGTAAGACCTAAAAATGCTCGAACTTCTTTCTGTGTGGAAGGTACTGGTGTGTCTATAATTGCCTGAATACGATCTGATGTGAGTGCACGCCCCTCCTTAGACAAAAGGTGACCTAAGTAGGTTACCTTTGGTCTACAATATTGCAATTTCTTTCTTGATACTTTGTGATGATGTGAAGCAAGGAAAGAAAGCAAGGACAAAGTGCATTTTTCACATTGTTCAGGGGTATCAGCTGCCAACAATATATCATCGACATATTGTATGAGCGCCACACCTTCGGGCAAAACAAAAGAATCAAGTTGTCTCTTCAATGCTTGACTGTAAATACTAGGACTCTCAGTATAGCCTTGAGGAACTCTACAAAATCTATACGATCGATTATTCAAAGTGAAACCGAACAAATATCGGCTATCAGGGTGAATAGGGATCGAAAAGAAAGCGTTCTTCAAGTGTATACCAGAGAACGTAGTTGCTGTTGGAGGAACCAAAGTAAGTAGTGTCGTTAAGTCAGAAACCACTGGGTACTGTGGTACTACAATTTTATTCACTTCACGTAAATCAATTATGAAGCGATAGATCCTAGTGTCAGTGTCTTTTTTCAAAATCGGGAGAATCGGACTGTTACAGACATTAAATGGAACTTCTTCAACAACCCCTACTTCAATGAGATCGTGTACAATTCGTGTAAGTGCTTCCTCACCCTCTTGTGAGATTCTATATTGGGGCAGTCGTGGCAACACAGCTCCCTCCTTTACACTAATATGTACCGGTGGAATAACCATCTGTCCCACATCAGTATCTGAAGTAGCCCACAAAGTTTTAGGTAGGGAGGCTAATGCAATATCCTCTTTAACAAGACAAACTCTGTCCATCACAGGGTAATTATCATTCAAAATCACACGTACTCCTTCAGGGGAACATCTTATTGTGGCTCTGAAATACTTGAGCATATCAAGACCCACAATATTATCTGGTGTATTTGGAGAAAGCAGAAACGGGCATGGAGCAGCAAATTTATCAACATGAAATGCAAGTGGTTGGGACAATGGGCTAAGGGAAGGTGTTCCATCGAATCCTATCGATGTGATCGTTAAGCCAGACAGGGGAGCCCTTGGAACCAATTGTTTAGACAGAGCGCTACGAGTAGCTCCTGTATCAACTAGAAACTGATCAGTAGAACCCAAAACATATGCTGTAACATAAGGAGCCCTCTGATCTACTGGAACTTCAACTGATTCCTTACCCCATCCTACCCAATCCTATGCATAAGCAGAATCATGTAAATCAGGCTGCGCATAATCAGACATTTGGTATTGATTACGCCCATCAATAGTGTTGAACCCATTCTGTGCTCGTGCATTAGGATCAAACCTGGCGCGATCGTTCGTGTTACCCCTGGGACCTGAGTATCCCGCACGATTTCTCATTTGCCCTCGGCCACGAGCATAGCGTTGGGAGCGCAACAATGGACACTCATCAGCCCAATGGCCAAATTTCCGACAATACGCGCATTGATCAATAGCCAAATTCGAACGAGTATAAGACGAACCATTAAAACCTCTATCACTTCCTCTAGAAGGCGAACCATAAACCTGAGATAACATAACCTTTGTTTTTAAATCCTTAGACTTCTTATCCTCACTACCCCTTGCTTCTAATTCCTGACGCTCATAATATTGAGCCATTGTCAGGAGAGATGCCGGGGAAGAGGTAGTCCAAGAGCTTTCACTAGCTTTTAGACGGATAGCCACTCCTGGTAATAGATTCGTAACATATTTATCTACAAACAGATGTCGGCCCGTATCGTCCGTTAGCGACTGACCACTAAAATCATGAAAGGCTTCCTCAAAACGCGTAAAGAAATCTGAAACCGATTCATCTGCCTTTTGCTTACACGATGCTAAAATAGTCCAATCAATCTTTTTAGGGGGAATGATCGTTTTTAACTTAGTTAATATCGCAGCGGGAAGATCCAAAATCAATCTACATGGCTTTTTCGCTGGTTCTCTCTCCCTCTCTTCTGTCTCTATATCATCCCAATTTGCCCCATAGGCTGCTTGATCATCAACTTTCCGCACAGACCTCCACATATCAGGCGGTAATATTAGCCCGAAAAATAAATCGATGTCGGCTAATGTCATAGTACAAGAATTTATGGCTCCCTCAACTTCCTCATAGAAAGCGGCCGGATTTTTCCGCGGGTCAGGCAATGCAGCTTTAAGTGCCATTACATCTGCCCTATTCCAGGGAGTATACACCCAATTATAAATAAAATATCCCTTTGCGTCAACGGAAGACTTATCATCACTGGTGCCTGCTCCTTTAGGAGGAACATATAAAGGCGCTGCCTCTCGCATAGGCTTTGCATGCACTATACTAGTCTTATCTGCTTCGAAGATAGGTGTTTGTTTCTCGTCAACCGGACCCTTCCATTCATCTGCTTTAGCTTTCCGTTTCTCCTCTCGCAGACGAAGCGCCTCAGTTCGTAGTTTGAACAACCGCCTTATCGTATCAGCAACCTGGGTAAGAGTAAAAAAACCATTACGCATTCGTTTACAATCGTCTGCTACATCATCAGGTTATAAAAGATCGGAAACTTTCCGAAACATCTCTACAACAAAATACTCAGTAAAATATAATTGCTCCCTTTCCTGCCACCCCTGTAAATCATCCAAGATGTTAGAAACGGTGACAGTATCACGAAGTGCTTGACGAGCGGCCTTTCTAAGTTCAGCCGCACGATCGGCCGTCAGCATGGAGCGAGTGTCTGGTTTTGTTCGATCTATCTCAGGGTCCTCATCTTTGCTGGATGGAGCGGACGGAATGGCATACAGAGGCGGAGAGCGATCTAGTAACAAAAAATCATCTTGTGGTTTATTAAGGACAGGATAAAGAGGCTGTCGAACAGCATATTGGCCAGATATCTGTAATCTGCGCTCCTTCTCCTGTCTTTCTTCCAATTCTTTCACTTCTTTCTTTCTTAACGCTTGCGCTTTTTCATACACACTCTTCCGTTGCTCTTTCTCAATCAGCGCTTGCTCATGTTTCTCGCGCTCACGTACTTCCTTCACCCACATACGCACACACTCAAACATATCTTGTCTGGATTTTCGTTTAAACATACACTGTTCCACATACTCAATCTTTCGCACATCAAATGACCCATACATTGGCCAACGTAACTCAGGATCTTTGCGCGTGTATTTCCTCCATAATGTGCTGTACATTATAGAAGAAAGACCGTATTTTATATACATCTCTCTATTAGGCGTCCCCTCTGGGGGAGCCGGCTGCGATTCCTCAAGTCTTAACCGGTTATTTCCACAAAAGCAGCACATCCTACGGAGTGCGCTAAAAGCAGGCATGGCCAGAAAATAGTGCAGAATATGCAATATTTATAATCAAAGTAGCACTTAAAGTATATTTAATACGTTGTGCCGTTCAAATCAGAAATCAGAATTTTAGAGACAAAAATCTCTGCATTTACCTGCCTATATGTATTGCAACACATATATTACTCTTTCACATACACATCATGACTAGTCATACCAAACCAAAATTTGCCACAGCAAGCGTATTCTAAAACTGCCTTGCCAATCCCAAGCTTCCAAAACCCACAGCAAGTACCGTACAACGGTTCTTACCAATCACAGGGCGTCCAGATTCCAACTGCCAAGTTCTAAATTCGACCAAAATGGCCACTGCACGGCCAGCCAACAGAAAGGATCTCAGTCGAGGACCGGAACCACCTGGATGGTCAAATCGGAAAGAAAGGAAAAAACGCCTTGGATGCCAAGACTCGGGTCTCCTCTGGCAGTGATCACGTCCACGGCGAGATTCCAATCCTTCGTCACGACCACTCCTTCGGGCGTCCGAGTCGCCGATGAGCACCACGTTGGATGCGCCAATTTGTAGTACTAGGCCTCAGCAGGGCCTACCAGTGCTAGGGGTTCTCCTTTCTCATGCACAGAGTCCTCAGACAAATAGGAAGAAATTGGCACCGGAACTGGAATAGAAAAAACAAAGTTTATTAACCTCAAGAGGTGGTACTATATTCACACAGCACCCTTCGGCAACTGTATGAAGTAGCATACTGAATGAAAAGAGCATGGCTCTTTTATACCCACACAGGGGCTCAAAAGAAGGCGGTACAAGCACAGAGTGCTGAGTTTCGAGACATATAAGGTCATACAGAAAATGCAGGGTTGACAAGTAGGAGGAGCTAACAGTGTCCAGTTTCTAGTAAACACATCCTGACAGATATAAATTGACAACAGCTGCAAGCTCAACTGAGCATGTGCAGAACAGGAAAGGTCTAAATATATCTCGTCTCTAGGCAGATTTCAGGAGCAGTTAACAGGAAGGTAGGACAGAGCACATGATGAGCACATGGCAACATGTGGCATACAAAATGGCTGCTGCAAATTCAAAATGGTGTCTAAACAAAAGATACAATAGTTGCTAAATACAGCATGTCTTCAGCTAATGCTTAATCTAACTGCTGCCAAATTACAACAGCCAGGCCACCCACAGAAAGTAAATGCAATGAACTCAAGCAGGCATACACTAACTATATGAACTACTAGGGTTACCTAATGGCTGAAAAGCTAATATTTAATTACACACAAAAACTGAAATTCCACTACAAAAAACAGAGTTTGCAATGGAATCCAAGGCCATCCATGATGTTTAAAAACTTGAGATTCAACAGACACCACAGAAACATGGTTGGACCCATGGGTACCTTTAGACCTACTGAATGAAATTTCAAAGAAATACAACTTAGCCCCTCATGAAAGTACAGGCCTCCCTCAACAATAATTTTTAACAAGGATTGAAAAGCCCAGAAAACTGTAGTAAAAAAAAAAAGCCCACATCAAACAAACATGTACACCAATTCTCTTACTTACTTTGTAAATGAAAATTTCAATTCCAAAAGTCCACAATAAATCCAATCAAATGCTATGTTGCAGCAGACATACACAAAAAGGGATCCTTCCAGCTCCAAATCCAAATGAAAGTGAACAGCACATGGACAAAGCACTGGAAGGAACCTGGTGGACAGGAACAGGAAGTTGGAGACTCAGGGGCACTTCCTTACTCTTGAACAAAAGAGTAGAAAAAAAAGAGGACTCCTTGCACAAAAAAACTACAGCCAAATCACAATCTGAGGGGTTTTCCTGAGCAAAATGATCATTTTTTAGAAGGTTTTATCATGCTCGAGAGATATTCTGAGCCAGATTGCAGATTCTGCGTGTTTGGAAAAATGATCTTACCAACATTGAGCCGCAAGGAAGATCGCGCGTCCTAATGACGTGATCGCGCGTCCAAATGACGTGATCGCATTCTCACAGTCTCGCGGATTGTACGGCCCGATTCCAAACATTGTGGCGCGCGCGACCGGGAGAGATAATCGAGAAGGCGAACGCAGAACCATGGTAAGTCGTTACCGCGCACGCGAGAACGCTATTGAGCGCGCGAGGAAGAAAAACAACTACGCTACGCTGTAGATTGCGAAGTAGTTGACAACTTTGCGTTCACTGCAAAGCGCGAAGTTGCCGCTACTTCGCAGACTCCGCGAGGGGAGCGTAGTTCACTGCCCAGGGTTAATTCATACCACATATCCATCCGTGGAACATTTCCCCTTGTCTTGTGTGACTCTTGCACTGGTTCCCAGCTCTAAGTATGCAAACCTACTCATATTGATCACCAACAAGGGTGAAACAAACATGCCTGTAGTCACACAGCCTGATATATCAAATCACATCAAATAGGTGGTGTAAATGGTCATTATTAGACCTGGCATCCTTGGCATGGTTTTCCCTGACTTTTTGCCTCTACCTCCTGTGTTTTTAATGCTGTGATGGATTTTGTTTTTCTGGCTTAGATGCTTTGGGCACTTTGCCACTGCTGATCAGTGTCAAAGTGCAAGTGCTCCCTGTGTAAAGTATGATTATGATTTGTTCTCCCTGATTAGCATATTTATTTTACTAGTAGGTCCCTAGTTAAGTACACCATGTGTGCCAGGTCTGGTCAACCAAATGCTAAGTGTGGGCCTGCAGCGCTAATTGCTCCACCCACATGCGTAGCCCGGAAAAGATGTTGCAGGCCTGCCACTGGAGTGCCTGCTCCAGTTTGTTGACTGCAAAGTTGACCTGGCAAACGCACCCACTTGCTAGGCCTTACCATTACCTTTCCTTGCACATAGGACACCCCTATGGAAGGCCCAAGTTACCCCTCCCGGGCAGGGTGCAGTGTGTGTGAAAGGTAGGATATGTACTGAGTTGTGTAACATGTCCTGATAGTGAAATAGTTCCAATTTCGTTTTTCACTATTGAAAGGCTTTCTGGCCCATAGGACAGAATGGGGAATGCTTGGCAACATTTTACAAGCATATCTTCCCATAGGAGTAAGATGAAAATTAGTGTTTGGTATCCCTGAACTCAGAATGTAATAACACATCTCCAGACCTTCATACATTGGAAGAAAGGGATATCATCATGACGTTTTATTTGAATAGACAAACCATACTGTATTTATGTGATCAGTTGGAGCCTGATCTCCTGCCTCACAACACTAATCCCACATGTATCACATCAATTGGGAAACTTCTGGCAGTACTGCATTTTCTGGCCATAGGTTCTTTTCCAAACACTGTGGCAATATCTGGTGGTATGTCACAACCAGTGTTCAGTGTTGTACCACAAAACATGCTTTTGGCAATGAGTATACACACTGACAGCTACATTCAGTTCCCCAAACGTGAGGATTTAGCCAATGTGAAGGTTGACTTCCATGGATTTGCTCACCTACCACATGTGGATGAATCTATTGATGGCCCTGATATTGCGTCTGCAAGCCAGGGACAAGTTTACTGTAACAGGAAACACTTCCATTCTATCAAAGTACGAGTTATTTGCTTACCGGATTTGCATATCTCAAACGTCTGTGACCGGTTCCCTGGATCAGCCCATGATTCCTTTGTACTGGGGAACAGCACCATATGTCACAACAGGGCAAAGGCGGATGTCACAACTACTACCGGAGAGGGCCTGGCTTGTTGGTAAGTATGGTCTGCCCTAATGTTGTGTGAGTAATGTCAGGTAGGATAATCAGACAGTGTATAACTTATTGTTGTAGTTATGCCTGTCTTCCATCTAGGAGACTCAACCTATTTCAACCAGCCATGGTCGTTGACACGCTGAGGAATCTAACAACACCAGGGGAAGTCAGCTTCAATGAGGCCAATGGAAGGACAGTGGAGCGGGCTTTTGGGCTCCTAAAGGCCAGATTTAGATGTCTGGACAAATCTGGGGGAACCTTCCACTACTCACCTGGGACGGTGTCTTAAATCACTGTGACCTGCTGCATGCTCCACAGCATCGCCTTTGACGGAACATCCCTTAAATTGCAGTGGATGGAGACCATGAAGTACCACCGAATGAGGATCCTGAAATGCCAAATGATGGTGATAGTGGTAAAGAGGAAGGAGCTGACTTGCATCAAGATATCATCAATAACTTCTTCTCATGAGTGTAAGGACTTTGTCAAATGTTGTAATTTGGACTGTTACAGCAACTCTTGTTGTGAGGATGCGAGCAGTATGTTAAGGGAAAATATTAGAAAGGGTAGGCTCTCGAAAATACAGGTGAAAGGAGTTTCTTGAACAAGGTTTTGACACATGGTTATTTTACAGGAGTTGCTTTGATTTGCTCAGATTTTTCTCATGGACTGCATTCTCCAAACGTTGACTATGTTAATTGTCTTCTATGTATGGTTTCATAGCTAATTTCTTTGTTTTGGTCTGGTTTAGGTTCCTTCACCATGGCATCTTAATTTGAAAATTTCAGAGTTGTGACATTTCGGGTATATGATGCTGTTTGGAAGTACAAAGGGGACATAGGTTGTTCCTGGGAATGACAGGCACTGACTTTGGGTATACACATCCTGTACCAAGACAGCTTCTACAGTGATAGGATGGAACTTATGAGGAATCGTAACCTCATTAGTTGGAGCTTCAGTGCTGGCTAAAGGGACTTCGAGAGATAATAAGGCAGTGCCCCACAGTTGTATAGCTTCGACGCCGAGATGCCATGACTTCGTTTTATTTTTCTACCAATAAGTCCTGTGCCGCAGACAATAATTTTGTTTGTTTTGTTAATAGTTTTGCAGATTTCTTATGCCTCCCATATCTCAACACAATGTGTTAGGAATTTGTTCCATTTTGTTGCCAGGTTTTTTATTAGTGACCAAATGAGGCTCTTTAAAGTATTCCCCTTGGCCTGCTTCGCTTTTAAGGAGTAGGCTATAAACTTAGCTTTTAGCAGCCACTGCCTTAATGTCAGCTTGAAGTCCATGAGGATTTGTGGGTGCGATGTGGAGTTTGGTAACAAGAACACTCTGCGGTAACAGGACAACTATGCTCTTTCCAGCCAGGCTGCAACTTACCTCTAAATACCATTGCCCCATAAGCCACTGTATGTTAAAATGTTGAGCGAAGAAGGGGGCCAAGCCTGGTGTGCCCATTAATTTTCTTACTTTGGAGAATGCTCCCTCGAGGGCGTTTGCTGCCCCCTGCTGTGCGGTAATATGCATAGCTAATCGCCCTTTGTGGTCCAACCAGACACCAAGGTACTTGTAGGTGGTCACTACTTCAATGGGTTTCCCTGCTATATTTGCAAAACCTTTCCAGGCCCTTAGTCTTGTTACTATCATCACCTTCGATTTTGCTCCATTTAATATTAGCATATTTTCTTTACATTACAATGTCAAGGACGTCAGGAGCATCTGGAGTCCCACTATGGTTTGGTCTAACACTATTGTGTCATCGGCATACTGTTGTTAAAATGTAAAATCGGATTCTCTCGTTTTTTGATTAAGATATGCCTCATCCATTTTTCACCTCTGCCCTACTTCTAGCCTAGCTCTATCCTTGACACCGCATCTGTATAAACATCAGTAAAAAATCTAGATTGGAGTATTGAAGGCTGTGTACACATGCAGAGTCAGCGCAAAAGAACAGCTGGCATCTGCTCTGGGTTTTTCAGACAATGGTAAAGCCTCAGGTAAAGTTTACATATAGAATATATTTTTGTGCAGGCTTAGGACGCGACAATTGCACAAGACACCAAGGCTGTCAATTATTACCGTTACCTCATTTGTGTGTTCTTCCCAAAGCTCTATTTACCTCTGGGCGTCCATTCTTTGTGATCTTTTGCTATAAAAACCCATGTGTTAGACCTGGCACCATTGGCGTGGGTCTCCCATATTATTTGGTGATTCCATGATTGACTGTTTGGTTTACTGTCAGACCCTAGTACAGTGCACCAGGGGTGCCCAGGGCTTGTAATTCAAATGCTGCTAGTGGGACTGCAGCACTGGTTGTGCCCACCCACAGAATCAGCCTTTTAAAATGTGTCTAAGGTCTGCCACTGCAGAGCCTGTGTGCAGTCTGGTACTGTCATGCTGACTACTTGCCAGTCCCTAAACCTTTCCTTTTCTTCATATCAGTCACCTGTATGGTAGACCCATGGGCAGGATTCATTGTAAGTGTAAGGTAGGGCATTCCCTGGTGTGTGTGGCATGTCCTAATAGTGAATTACAGTCATTTTTGTTTTTCACTATTGCAAGGCTACCTGTTCTCCATAGGCCAGAATGGGCTGTTAGAATTATTATATTTTATAATCCTAACTGACTCAGAGAACATGGTAGAAATTCGAGTTTAGTATGCCTGAACTCAGAATAATAAAATACACATTTTGGTAAAGTTGGTTTTAATATTCTGTGTTTGAAAATACCACTTTTAGAAAGTAGGTATTTTCTTGCCTAACCTTTCAAGCCTGCCTCTGCGAGGTTGTGTATTCCTCTGTCTGGAGTTTGTGAGTGACAGGGCTGAGGGATTCCAAGAGACTGGCTGTGGCAGCCCAGTGGTTAATAGAGAGATCTGCATCTAGGTGGGAAGGAGGAGTTGCCCCTGGGACCTGAATAGGGCTGGACCTCCCCTCCACAATGCTGGCTCCACCTCCTGTGGTGTGTCTGATGTCTCTGCCCTGCACACTGAAAGAAGAGAAGGAATCCTGTCAACAAAGTGCTCCAGGGCTGTGCCTTCCCTCCCCTGTGCTGGCTCCACCTCCTGTGGGGCGGCTGATGTATCTGCCCTGCACAGTGAATAGAAGAAAGGAGTCCTGTAAACAAAGTGCTCAGGAAATGGTTTGGACAAGGCAAAGGCCCCTCTCCCCTCAGAGAACAAAGGATTTTGGGGCATAAATATTGGCACCCTGATCCCAAGAAATTAGATCAGTTTTGGACTACAAGAAGAAACCTTTGCTGAGGAGAGGAACCTGAAGAAACTGAGGAGAGACTATCCCTAAGCTGAAGTGCTGCTTGGGGTATTGGCCTGCAGTGGTTGCCTGACTGCCAAAGAAAGGAGAGAGAACTTTGTGTCCTTTTCTTTCAACTTGTAAAGGATCTCCAAGGGCTTGGAACAGAGCTTGCCTCCTGGTGAAGTCTGAGGGACTCTCTGTCATCCCGGCTGTTTGAATGACCTATGGACGGATTGCCTCAGTTTATTCAGTGTGAGAATTACTAAGTGGGTGGAGGTTTTGTTGATTCGACTTCCCCACCCCTGCGTCATCGACTGGAGACGCTGTATTTCATTCTTTTATTCACGTGAAGTGGTATCTACGCCGAGTAATAAATTAATGCCGGGTAGTCCCTTTTCGGCAAAAGTGTGAGTCCAGCCTTTTTGGTTTGCGTGTTGTAAGTTTGATTATATCTGGGTGAAAGACTTGTGTCATCTGGCAGAGACGAGAGGATTAAGTCACAGATTATTACTCTGACTACAGATTGTGCCCCCTTGTGACTCTATTATTGGACGGAAAGCACCGTATTATATATTTTCAAGAAAAAGAATGTTGTGAATGGAAATAACGATGTATATGCGCCCTGATGAAGGAATCTAGGACCAAGATTTCCTTTCCGAAACGCGCGTCAGCGCTTTTCTTTTCTTCGTGTGTTCTTGTTTGTATATATGAATCACTTGGTGTGTGCAGTTTTTATGTTGTACAATTTCTGGAACTCATGTGTTGAGGCTGTCATACTGGTGAGATTGTGTGTCCGAATGAGTTGGATGAGTGGTTTGACTGGTTTGGTATGTGCAATTGTTTTCCTAGCTGGGGGTATGTGTGTATATATTGTAAATATGTGTATATATAATACGTGTAAAAAATTGGTATCACGAGCACGATATTTTGTTGTTATAATGTTCTATGCATCAGAAAATTGTGTAAATAAAAATATGACAATGCTTTTTCAATAATTTCTGTTTGTGGGACAATGTCATTATTCTTATTAATGTAGGATATATTATCTCATTTGAATCAGACTTTTGTGAGAGGCTTTTGTTCTTGTACTTGCTTTGTTTTCCCTGCCTTCCTCTCATAGTATTCATTTTCAGGGACCCTCTTTTGTTCTTTTGCAGGACAAAAGACTTTACCCACCAGCTCTTTAAAAGTCTTCCTGAAGTGCCTGCAGCTGTGCTGGACTTTGTGGGGGATTTGCGTTTCGTAAGGAGCTGGAAGCGCGACTCAAGATCGAGAAGCGTGTTGCAGAACCGCCGCTGCCACTTTACAACACGAGGCGCCCCACATCACCGAAGAAGAGAATCGACGTCGCCGCAGATGCCGACGCATCCCTGGGAAGCGTGTCGTAGAAGAGAGGGATCGACTTCGCATCAGATGCCGCCACATCTCTGAGAAGCGTGTCACAGGGCCTGTCGCGGCTTATCACCTGAGAAGAGGATCGACATCGCCACAGATGCCGACGCATCACCAGGAAGAGTGTCACAGGGTCTGTCGCGGCTCGCATCGTTGTGGAAGCAACTCGCATTGCCAGTAGAGAGGATTGATGTCACCGCAGATGCCGCCGCATCGCTGGGAAGATTGACGCAGGGCCAGTCGTGGCTCGCATCTTGTAAAGTACCTCGCATAGCCTGAGAAGAGGATCGACATCGCCACAGACGCCGCCGCATCACCGGGAAGCGTGTCGCATCAAGGAGAGAGCGTCGTCTTTATTTCTTTGCACCAGAACTTCGTCGCATTTCCCTCGCTGCGACATTGCTTGTCGTGGAAGTGCAACGCATCATAAGGTACATTGATGCAAAGTGTTGCATCTTAAGAACTGAACTAAATTAAGCTAAATCTACGATCTTAAAGTAACAGTATTGTTTATTTTTGTCGTTTATGGTCTTGTGGTACCTCTATATAAAGTATACTTATTTTTTATATAAAACCTTGTGTGGTGTCCATCTGTAGTGTTGTCACTGGGTTACTGTATGTGGTCACAAATGCTTTACATACTGCCTATAAGATAAGCCTGTCTGCTTGTGCCAAGCTACCAAGGGGGTGAGCAGGGGTTATTTAGGAGTTTACGCCCCTTATCCTGACTAGAGGCGAGGGTCCTTATTTGTCACAAGTACCTACCTGTGCCAACTGGAGACCCCCAAATCTAACATTGGTGGTCAGCGGTGAGGATTCTGGACTTGCATTTGTGACTACTGTACAGTGATTGGTGAACACTACTTAGTGAGTGCAGACCAAAACGCAACCACATACTTTTGGTAGATTCCTTTTTGGGATTTTCTATTTTTGAAAGATGCCACATTCAGTTACCATGCAGAAAGCAGCATCCATAGCATCTGTTGATCTTGATTGGGAGGAAGAGAGGCTAGAATGCTACACAGTTAACCAGCTCAAGCATTTCTGCAGACGATTCAAAGTTTCTACTACAGGTATCTCCAGGAAGGAGGACCTGCAAAGGGCGCTGAGGGCCTGGTTTGAAGCAAGGAATGCGCCTGAGGAAAGGGCTGAGAATGCAGATGAGCAGCTGCAAGGGCTTTTGGGTCCAGGGGGGAAGAAGGTAGTCTCCCCAGCAGGTAGCAGTGTTTCTGCCTGAGGACTGTTTCCAGAAGAGCTGGAGGACAGGAAAGAGAGCAGAATGCATGAACTAGAGCTGACCAAGCTCAAGTTGAAATGGCAATTGAAATTTGAAATGTAAACTAGAGAATTAGCCATAGAGAAAAAGAAAATGCAGTTTGAACATGAAAAGGTTTTGAGGGAGTGAGAATTGAAGGCCAAGATCTTAGAGATTATTCCCTCTGGTGGCAGCACACCATAAAGTGCCTGTGGAAGCTAGAGTGTATATTCCCAAAGATGTGGTAAAAGAGTTTTATAAAAATGATGATATTGGGCAGTGGTTCAGAGACTAAGAGGTAGCCATGTCTTCCCACCGGGTCCCTGAGAGAGTTTGGGGAGCGAGTTTGTAGGGAAGGTTCCCTAGTGAGGGGCGGGACACACTGTTAGACTTGCCTTTTGAAGTCCACAATTTATACAGCCACATGAAGGAAGCCTTAATGTCCAGGTATGGTTTGACCCCTGAACTCTATAGGCAGAGGTTCAGGTCTTGTAAGAAGATAGAGAACAGTACCTGGGTTGAATATGTCACTTTCTTTTGCAGAGCACTGGATGGTTGGGTAAAGGGCAGCAAAGTTAATGATTTTCAAGGTCTCTTTGATTTGATTGCATGGGAGCACTTGTCTAATAATTGTTTTCCTGAGCTGCACCAGCACCTGATTGATAGCAAACTGACTAACCCTTGGAAGCTTGCTGAGGAAGCGGACCGCTGGGTGAGCACCCGAGTTCCGCAAAGGGCGCCAAAGTAGTCCCCAAGGGAACCAAGGGAAAGGTTCCCAGCCTCCCCCTGAGAGAAAGCAAGGGGTCCCAAAAGGTAGTCCTGTTCCACAGGGGCACCTGAAATGTTACAAATGTGGGGACCTGGGTCACAAGGCGAGTGATCCAGGTACCGAATATTTGGAAAAGCAGCACCCACTGGTGCTCTGCCCCGGAAGATGGCTAGTGTAGCCTTGGGGGAGGAAATTGATGTCCAAGGTGGTTGGGGTCCCGCACAGATGACCCTTGTCTCTTTAGGAGACTGTGAGGTGGTCTCAGAAACTCAGCTGCCCAGGACCACTAAGAAATATGGGCAGTGGGTGACCATCAATGGCCAAAAGGTAGAGGCTCTTAGAGACACACAAGCCAGTGTGACCGCTGTCAGGTGTCACCTGGTGTCTCAAGAGCAGATTGTCCCTCATACATCTTGGTGAGTTGTTGCCGCCGACAACACAGAGAGCCATTGTCCAATGGCTCAGGTTCCCTTTGAGTGGGGGGGTTTCTGGTACTCTTCAGGTAGCTGTGAGGCCCGCCATGCTTGTTGACTGTTTGTTGGGGAACAATATGAAGAGCTCCCCTTGGGAAAAGGTGGAGAAGAGTACTCACTTGAAGATTGTGGGTCTGCCTGACTGGGCGTGTGTGACCACCCGGTCAATGGCAGCCAGTAGGGGTGCTCAAGAGGACCTGGAGCATGAGAGGGTGGCCCAGGAACCTGCCTTAGAGAGAAGTGGCGTGGACGCGGGAAACCGGTCCCCGAAGTTCCCACGGCCCAGGAGGAGGTAGACCCTGTGGGGGCAAAAGTATCTAGCAGAGGCGGGCAGCTTTGTACCCTGATGTTGGCTGACTGGATGATATATAGGAATTTTGTGATGACTGAAGAGTCGGTATCAGGTAACCTACCCGCTTGTCTCAGTTATACTCTGGTGGAATTGCGGGCTGCACTCTGAGGATTGTGAACCGGCAGTGGTATCTTCTCACGCATGTATCCCCTTCAGATTCTTCTTCCTCTTGTCACTGGAGATTTTGGTGACTTTCTTTCCCTGGTCCCCTTGTGTTGTCCCATCTTATTGAGGCAGCTGAAATGCCTCATAGTTCCTCCTACTCTGAGCACTGCATGAGTACTGTTGGGATAGATGTGTATACAGAGAGAATAGAATGTCTAGTTATGTGTTCTAATTATTATTTTAGATATACCCTTGTCCTGATGAAGCTGCAAGAAATGAAAGGCTGAAACGCGACCGCGACTGCATCAACATAATTAGGAGGAGTCTTTACAAAATATAAACTGTTGTTTCTTTATGGTTAGGACGCCTAATGATAGGATAGGAGGTGTAATACCTCAGGCGCTTAGGTGACTTCCTCTTAGTATAGAACTCTGAATAAGGAGTGTACATGTGTTTGAATAATATTTAAGTTTTTGTTTGTAATTGTTGTTGTATATAGTGTGTTTTTGTATTATATTGTGATTTTGAATATGTGATTTATTGTCCTGGCATATGTGTTGTATATATCATGTTTGATGTGACTCTGCATACCCCACTGTGGTCTCACCTCTTCATCAACAGTGTGCTCCAAGGCAGACCACTCACTGAAGGAGGACAGGACATTACACTACAGGTACCATGAAATCCTGCGACCGGCAACGCCCACCTGGGCGGGTACTTGTGCCGTGGTTTTGCCTAAATAATGCCTGCCTTGAAGCTCGAGTCAGTGCCTCTGAAGAAGTAGCAATACGAAACGCGTCAGGCTGACTTTTCATTGAATTTGCTGTTTTTGCATCCATTTCGCAAGCTGCGCTCCTGACAAAGAATTAAATGCTGAAACCTTTACCTTGCTCGTGGGCCCCTCTTTCTTCCAGGTAAACTTAGTTTTGGATATATCATGTTTGATATACATGTATTTATTATTATTTCTTTGTGTATCCATCACCATCATATGATACGCGTATTTTATAAAATTATGTGTATTTAGTTGCAAGAAATTTCAAATGACAGGGTAATTGATTGTGCCTTGTGCAGAAATAAAATAGTTAATTGATCCCTTTCTGCTTTTTTTCCTATAATACATCTTTGATGTTCTTTGCCCAGGCAGAGGAGGGTGATTTGGGCATCCCCTCTTTTTTAGAGACCCTGTACCCGGAAGCCATACCTCTGAAGACAGTGACCGCCCCCGTGGAGGGACGAGCACTGATGGGAATTTTCTCACAAATAGGGTTCCCTCGGGAGGTAGTGCCTGGCTGGGAAGCCACCTTCATTTCCAAGTATATGAAGTCCCTGGGGAAGGAGTGCGGGGTAACTTACAAGTTCACCACCCCTTACCACCCCTAAGGAAACAGGTTGGTTGAAAGGTTCAACCGGACCCTAAAAAGCATGATAATGGGTCTTGAGGAACCCATGAGGTGGGACGTCCTCTTACCATGCCTTATCTTTGCATACAGGGAGGTGCCACAGAAATCTCTAGGGTTCAGTCCCTTCGAGCTTCTCTATGGATACCCGGTCAGAGCACCTCTGAGTCTGGTCAAAGAAGGCTGGGAGCAATCTCCCAGGAAACCTCCCCAGGATGTATGTAGCTACATTCTGACCTTCAGGAACCAGACTAGGTGTTTCAGGAAACTCGCTGAGGCGAATCTGGAAGCCAGCCAGGGGGAGATGAAGCACTTGTATGACCAGAATGCCACTCTGGTAGAGCTTCAATCTGGACAGAAAGTGTGGGTCATGGCCCCAGTGTAGCCCTGTGCGCTCCAAGATAAGTGGACGGGACCATTTGAGGTTGTGGTGCGCAAGAGCCCAGTAACCTACTTGGTGGACTTGCGGTCTCCAAGGGACCCCTTGAGGGTCCTGCATGTCAACCGCCTTAAGCCCCACTTAGAGAGGTCTGAAGTGGGCATGCTCTTAGCAACAGATGCTGGAATGGAGTAGGAGACTGAGACTCTTCCTGACCTCCTGTCTGCAACAGAGCAAGATGGGTCAGTGGATGGTGTTAACCTCTCTTCCACCCTGACCCCTGAGCAACATGAAGACTGCCGCCAGTTGCTGGGACAGTTTACTGATCTGTTCTCCCTGGTTCCTGGTGTCACAGATTGGTGCGTCCAGGATGTGGACACAGGAGACAGCTTACCTGTGAAACACAAGTCTTACAGGGTAACTGACAGGGTGAGGGCTTGCATCAAAGAGGAGGTCTCAAAGATGCTTGCGCTAGGGGTGATTGAGTCCTCTAGCAGTCCTTGGGCCAGCCCAGTGGTCTTGGTCCCAAAGGCAGAAGCGCCGGGTGCCACACCTGAACTCCGGTTCTGTGTGTACTACAGAGTGCTCAATTCAGTCACGAAAGACTGATGCGCACCCCATCCCCAGAGCTGATGAGCTCATTGATCGGCTAGGGGCTGCACCGTACCTCAGCACGTTTGATTTGATGCCTGGGTACTGTCAGATTGCCTTGAGTGATGGGGCAAAGCAGAGGTCAATATTCTCTACACCAGATGGGCATTTCCAATTTCGTGTTATGCCCTGTGGGATGAAGAATGTCCCTGCCACCTTTCAGAGGATGGTCAACCAGGTGTTGGTTGGACTGGATGAGTTCAGTGCCACCTATCTGGATGACATCACAGTGGTCAGTGCCAGTTGGGAGGAACATCTGCACCACCTCTGGGAAGTGTTGTAGGCACTGCAGAAGGCAGGCCTAACAATCAAGGTGAGTAAGTGCCAGATCGGACAGGGTTCCGTGGTGTACTTGGGACACCAAGTTGGGAACGGCCAGGTGGCCCCCCTGCAACCCAAGATTGAAACCATCCTGGCTTGGGAGCCCCCAAAACTCAGACAGAGGTGAGAGCCTTTTTAGGACTCCCTGGGTATTACAGGAGGTTTGTCAAGGGGTATGGCAACATTGTTGCACCCTTGACAGAGCTGACATCCAGAAAGCAGTCCAAGAAAGTGATTTGGACTGACACCTGTCAGAAAGCTTTTGAGGCCCTGAAAGCTGCCATGTGCTCCTGGCACCCAACTTCTCAAGAGAGTTCTTTTTTTCAGACAGACGCTTCAGAGCATGGTGTGGGGGCTGTTTTGTCACAGATGAATGAGGAGGGCCCAGATCAACCTGTAGCCTTCATCAGTAGGAGGTTACTTCCACGGGAACAGAGGTGGAGTGCTATTGAGCTTGAGGCATTTGTTGTGGTCTGGGCATTGAAGAAGCTGAGACCCTACCTGTTTGGGACTCACTTCCGGGTTCAGACAGACCACACGCCCCTCAGATGGTTAATGCAGATGAGGGGTAAGAATCCAAAGCTGTTAAGGTGGTCCATTTCCCTACAGGGTATGGACTTTACGGTGGAACACCGCCCTGGTACAGAACACGCCAACGCTGATGGTCTGTCCAGATTTTTCTGCCTTGGTGATAAGAACTCCCAGGAATTAGGGTAGTTCTTCCCACATTTCAGATGGAGGGGACACGTGTTAGAACTGGCACCACTGGCATGGGTCTCCCTTCCATTTTTGCTGTTGCCTCATGTGTTTTTGCTGGTGTTAGATGCTTTGGGCACTGTGCCACTGCTGTCCAGTGCCACAGTGCAAGTGCTCCCTATTGTAAATGAATGTATTAATTGGTGATTCCATGATTGACTGTTTGGTTTACTGTCAGACCCTAGTACAGTGCACCAGAGGAGCCCAGGGCTTGTAATCCAAATGCGGTTAGTGGGCCTGCAGCACTGGTTGTGCCATCCACAGAAGCAGTACTAAAAGGGGTGGTGATGGACGGAGCATCTGAACCAATCAAACACTCACACCCTGACAACAGGTCTGTGTTTAATCCATCACCGTTCTTTAGCCCACTCTGCCAAACCTGTTCAGACATGGCCATATGCAAATCAGCCTGACCCTGTCCCTCATGGGAACAGTCCAGCCCCAACTGCCAAGCCATGCCTTCTCTGGACCAGAAACAAGCTTCCTAGGACCGGTCTCTGGCATTTCAGCCATCTTCAGCCAGGCTTGCTTGAATCCAGTGGCAAAGTGAGCAAGGGACTCACATCTGAGCCTACCCAGCCAACTTATGGCGAACAAAGCGGTACAAAAGGGGGTGGTGATGGACGGAGCATCTGAACCAATCAAACACTCACACCCCCAGTCAACAGATCTGGGTTTAATCCATCGCCGTTCTTTAGCTCACTCTGCCACCCCAGTTCAGACATGGCCATATGCAAATCAGTCTGACCCTGTGCCTCATGGGAACAGTCCCGCCCGAACTGCCAAGCCATGCCTTCCCTGGACCGGAAACAAGCTTCCTAGGACCAGTTTCTGGCATTTCAGCCGTCTTTAGCCAGGCTTGCTTGAATCCAGTGGCAAAGTGAGCAAGGGACTCACGTCTGAGCATACCCTTCCAACTTATGGCGAACAAAGCAGTACAAAAGGGGGTGGTGATGGACGGAGCATCTGAACCAATCAAACACTCACACCCAGTCAACAGATCTGGGTTTAATCCATCACCGTTCTTTAGCCCACTCTGCCACCCCAGTTCAGACATGGCCATATGCAAATTAGTCTGGCCCTGTGCCTCATGGGAACAGTCCAGCCCGAACTGCCAAGCCATGCCTTCCCTGGACCAGAAACAAGCTTCCTAGGACCGGTTCCTGGCATTTCCGCCGTCTTCGGCCAGGCTTGCTTGAATCCAGTAGCAAAGTTAGCAAGGGACTCAAAGCATCTTAAGAACTGAGCTAAACTAAGCTAAATCTACCATCTTAAAGTAACAGTATTGTGTATTTTTGTCGTTTATGGTCTTGTGGTAACTCTACATAAAGCATACTTATTTTTTATATAAAACCTTGTGTGGTGTTCATCTGTAGTGTTGTCACTGGGTTACTGTATGTGGTCACAAATGCTTTACACACTGCCTCTGAGATAAGCCTGTCTGCTCGTGCCAAGCCACCAAAGGGGTGAGCAGGGGTTATTTAGGAGTGTAATCAAGTGTACTCCCCTTATCCTGACTAGAGGCAAGGGTCCCTATTTGTCACAAGTACCTACCTATGCCAACTGGAGACCACCAAATCTAACACCATGTAACCATTGTTCGGTGTGCTTCCTCCTAGAGCATGGGTCCTCACAAACTTTCTCTCGGAGGCCAAATTTACAGTGTGGTTTGTGGCTGAGGGCCGCACCGGTGGGGGCGGGGTCAGAGGGTGAGGGGGCGGGGCTAAAGCAAACAAAAATTGTGACCATGAGGTTAAACACAGGTCCCCGCAGCGGACACCTTCGCCCACTGAGCCACCAGACCCAGCATACACACATCTTTCTCTCTCTCCCTCCTTCTCGCCCTTCTTCTCTCTCTCTCCCTCTCCCTCCCTCCCTCTCTCTCTGTGTCTCCCTCTCTCTGTGTCTCCCTTCCTTCCGGTATGTCTCCCTCCCTGTCTCCCACTCTCCTTTCTGTGTCTCCCTCCCTGTCTCCCTCTCTCCCTCTGTGTCTCCCTCCCTGTCTCCCACTCTCCCTCTGTCTCCCTCCCTGTCTCCCACTCTCCCTCTGTGTCTCCCTCCCAGTCTCCCACTCTCCCTCTGTGTCTCCCTTCCAATTTCCCACTCTCCCTCTGTGTCTCCCTCCCAGTCTCCCACTCTCCCTCTGTGGCTCCCTCCCTGTCTCCCACTCTCTGTTTCCCTCCCTCCCTCAGTGTCACCCTTCCTCACTCTGTGTCTCCCTCCCTGTCTCCCACTCTCTGTTTCCCTCCCTCCCTCTGTGTCTCCCTCCCTCCCACTGTGTCTCCCTCCCTGTCTTCCACTCCCTGTTTCCCTCCCTCCCTCAGTGTCTCCCTCCCCCACTCTTTGTCTCCCTCCCTGTCTCCCACTCTCTGTTCCCCTCCCTCCCTCTGTGTCTCCCTTCCTCCCTCTGTGTCTCCCTCCCTCCCACTGTCTCCCTCCCTGTCTCCCACTCTCTGTTTCCCTCCCTCCCTCTGTGTCTCCCTCCCTCCCTCCCTCTGTGTCTCCCTCCCTCCCACTGTGTCTCCCCCACTGTCTCCCACTCTCCGTTTCCCTCCCTCCCTCATTGTCTCCCTCCCCCACTCTGTGTCTCCCTCCCTGTCTCCCACTCTCTGTTTCCCTCCCTCCCTCTGTGTCTCCCTCCCTCCCTCTGTGTCTCCCTACCTCCCACTGTGTCTCCCTCCCTCCTGTCTCCCACTCTCTGTTTCCCTCCCTCCCTCAGTGTCTCCCTCCCCCACTCTGTGTCTCCCTCCCTGTCTCCCACTCTCCGTTTCCCTGCCTCCCTCTGTGTCCCCCTCCCTCCCTCTGTGTCTCCCTCCCTCCCTCTTTGTCTCCCTCCCTGTCTCCCACTCTCTGTTTCCCTCCCTCCCTCTGTGTCTCCCTCCTGCCCTCTCTCTGTGTCTCCCTTCTCCCCCCCCTGTGTCTCCCTCCCTCTGTGTCTCCCTCCCTCCCTCCCTCTTTGTCCTCTCACCTGTGTGTGTGTGTCAACCTTCAGCCCGGGCTGACACAGCTTCCCCGGCCGCGCGCACACAGCCCCACCAAGTACTTCATGGGTCTTTAAAAGACCATTTACATGTTAATGAGGCTTTGTTGAATTTCACCTCTTAGGCCCCTGCAGCTCCCCTTTGACAATCACTGGAATCCCCCGGCCCCCACAGAGCAGAGTCTGAGTCCGCGCTGCTGCGGCTGTATTTGCGAACACTATTTAATTAATTTATTTTTAAACACAGGTGTCTGCAATGTCCGCGGGCCGCCCAGAAAGGCTTGCCGGGCCGCCACCGGCCCGCAGGCCGTACTATGAGTACCCCTGTCCTAGAGTATCTCTATGGTGCTTGTTGGATGAGTCCCCATTCATGATTGCTAATAAATGATCCTTGGTTTGTACTTCACTCCAGTGCCGAATCCTCCTTACTTGTTAAGCACCCGTGGACTAAGGGTGACCCTGCACCTGTGGGTTTTCAATAATCCGCTTCCACAAATTGGCGCCCAAACGTTGTGCCCCACCAAAGGCTTGCAGTCAGACCGGTGAAGGATCTCATGTCGGTAAGAGGAACTTCACTGAGGAGCACACCACCTGAAGAGACTTGTTCTCGTGTCCAAGGTGATTTTTCAGCTCTCCAACTCTGATCTTCCTGGCGTCTGCTAGCCTTGACTGGGGTCCTCGGATGGTCATTCTTTTGTATCAGGGAGGATCGACAGGTGGGAGTTGAAGACTATGAATAAGGTAGATTTGTATTAAACCGGTTCTTTTGGTTATTTGGAATTTGTCTGGAATTTGTTTGGAATTTTGTTTGGAATCTGTTTGGAATTTGGTTGGAATTTGTTTTGAACCTTCTTTGGAGCTTGCTATTTGATATTGATTAACATTTTTTTTCTTACAGATAATGTAAGAATATTTTTTTACTTCTATCTGTTTATAAGTTTTTTATATCTTATATAACATGCCTATATTTAGCACACTTTGGAAGTTTTGTTGCTGCTGCTGCGATAAGCAGAGCATTTTGGAAGGAAGTCAGCCGGCGCCACCAGAAGGTACGCCGAATTTTGAAATATACATCAAATATGGTATTTGTCCCATCATGTATAAAGCATTGTGCCGAATAGCAGGCGTCATCTTGGTTGGGGGGCTAGTGATCTTACTGCAGGACTCCCATGGCTGGAAAGGGTATAAAAACGGAACTTCCTCATCGACAGGTCAGACTTACTTGACCATCGCGCGCTGAGGCATTTGTTGCTACATTGTTGCTTTTAATTATTTTAGAATTACCTGCTTTACTGCGCGTTCGCGCTGATGATTTTAGCGCTAGGCGCAATTCTTTTTCTCTATCTTGTCACTGGGGGGGCTACACCTAGAACAGCTCTTACCTGCACTATAATTGTGTCCTCATCCCGCACTTGAGGGAATTAGAGCGCTTCAGGGCTCCTTGGGCTCTTGGGGACATCGCGTTGCGGTGATTGCAGCCGCCATCTTAGGTGAGGGAACCAGGGAGTGCCGAATAGCAGGCGCCATCTTAGTTGGGGGGCTAGTGATCTTACTGCAGGACTCCCGTGGCTGGAAAGGGTATAAAAACGGAACTTTCTCATTGACAGTTCAGACTTACTTGACTATCGCGCGCTGAGGCATTTGTTGCTACATTGTTGCTTTTAATTATTTTAGAATTACCTGCTTTACTGCGCGTTCGCGCTGATGATTTTAGCGCTAGGCGCAATTCTTTTTCTCTAGCTTGTCACTGGGGGGGGCTGTTATGTTATGTTATGTTACTTTATTTCTTTTATAGCGCACGGCGACTCCAGAGGAGCATGCCGGCGCTTTGGCAAAAAATGACAGCATAGAAAGCAACCACACAACAGAAAAGGGCAGGAATAAAAAGACTATTTCCTAAAAAGCCATGTCTTCAAATCCTTTCTGAAAGTAAGAAGACAGGGGGCTGATCTCAGGGACAATGGTAATTCGTTCCATGCCTTGGGTGTCAGGTAGCGAAAAGATCGACCTCCCAATCGTGCACGACGAATTGCAGGGACAGTAAGCAGAGACAGACCAGATGACCTGAGAGTCCTGCTTGGCGTATACCGGGAGAGACGTTTCCCAATATATTTGGGGCCAATACCATGTAAGGCCTTAAAGGCCACAGTCAGGCATTTAAAAAGGATTCGCTTGGAGATAGGTAGCCAATGAAGGGTGTTCAATAAGGCAGTGGCACCAGCTCTCCTCGGGAGTCCAAAGATAGAACGGGCTGCCGAATTCTGGACAACTTGCAAACGGGTCATAAGATATTTCGGTAGACCCAAAAAAAGAGCGTTTGCGTAATCCAGTCGCGACCCGATCAGTGCCTGAACAACTGTTTTCCTGTGGTTGAGTGATAGTAGAGGAAGAAATTTCCTCAACATCCGTAAAATGCCGAAGCATTTCCCAACAATAGACAGGATGTGAGGTCCAAAAGATAAATCACAATCTACTATCACTCCCAAATTCTTGGCCTTAACAGCAACCTTGTCAGGGGGAAACATATCCTGTGGCCACCAAGATTTCCAGTCATGTTCCGGTGCGCAACCGAAAAAGAGCAACTCTGATTTATCAGAGTTGCATTTCAAGCCATGACCTCTGAACCACTTAAACACCGCACCAAGGCAATCCCTGATCTTTGTGCCATCAAATGACCCACCCCTGTCACATGTGAACAGGAGTTGGGTGTCATCGGCATAAGACACGATCTGGGTACCGAAAGATTCCGCGACTTCCGCCAGAGGGGCCATAAAGATGTTAAACAGCATAGGGCTAAGAATGGAGCCCTGCGGGACTCCCACCTCTAGCGGAGCCATATCAGCGGAAAAAGGAGGCGCCCAGATCGTTTGTCGGCGGTCGGCCAGAAATGATTTTAGCCAATTCCACACCGTTCCGCGAAGGCCACACTCCCAGAGTCTTACAAGGAGGACATCGTGAGGAACGGTGTCGAAAGCCGCCGACAAGTCAAGCATGACTAACACGGCCTTTCCCCCCAAATCGAGTACTTCCCCGATGGCATCAGTGACCTCCAGCAGAGCCGACTCCGTGCTAAAATTAGCGCGGAAGCCGGACTGCGAGGTGTGCAACAGGTCGTTTCCTTCGATGAAACTGGAAATTGTCCTGTGCACATAACGCTCGGCCACTTTTGCCAGAGCAGGGAGAAGGGAGATTGGCCTGTAATTGGCATGTATGAGGGGGTCCAAGGTGGGTTTTTTGAGCAGTGGTAAAATCAAGGCCCGCTTCCAGGCCTGAGGCACCTCCCCTGTCGACAAGGATGTATTCAGCAGGGGGTTCACCAAGATGTTAATGGCGGATGCCACTTTCCCCAAGCATTTAGCCGGGCATGGATCTAGAGGAGAGCCGGATTTCAAGCCGGACAAAAGCTCCAAAGTTGTACTAAGATCCATGGGAGGGAATACAGAGAGGAAAGGGCCGTGGCCTTCCACAGAGCATGGTAGTGTTAGATGGCTCAAATCCGATTGCGCACTAGAGAGAGAGGCCTGAATGGCTGTGATCTTACTGACAAAGAAGGTGGCAAGTTGTTGTATCCACGCGTCCGTATGAGTATGGTTAGGAGTACAGACAGCAGGAGAGATAAAATCCTGAACCACTTTGAAAATTTCTTTGCCGACATTATCAGCCTCATCAATGCGGTGCTCAAAATAGGCCTTTTTTTCGTCCCAAATAGAATGATGATAGGCTTTAATTGCTGCCCGAAATTTCAATTTCTCAATTGGGTCGTAAGCCCGCCTCCAGGCCCTCTCAGCCCTTTTACACTCCTGTCGTTGTATCCTCAACTGAGGGGAGAACCATGGGGCTGACGCCCTGCGCTCTCCTAATTTAGATCTTTTTTTGGGGATTAAAGTCTCAAATCTTGCTATAAGCCATTTATGGAGGAGAACAAGATTCTCCTCCAGACTTCCCAAAAGGGGGCAAGGAAAGGAGATGAGAGCCTCAGATAGCATGTCCCCAGAGAGCAGATGGAAAGGGCGTGAAGTCCGCGTGGCCCCAATTTCTCTCTCCCGAACAAGGGCAATGACAGGCAAAGAGAAGGAAATTAAAAAATGATCCGACCAGAGTACTGGCTGTATGGCACAAACAGAAATGGGTCTCGTTGAAAATACCTGATCTAAGGTATGGCCTTTATTGTGTGTTGGACCTTTCACAAAGGGAGATAACCCTAACGGAGCCGTGATATCGATAAGTTTTGTAGCGTCAGGGTCGCAGCTATTGTCCAAATGGACATTAAGATCTCCAAGAAGAATACAGTGATCAGACCTAAGACAAGGGACTGCAAGTGCTTCTTGCAGTTCGTCAAAGAAAGGCCCTGTTGATCCAGGGGTTCTGTATACAAGTATCCCAGTACAGGCCTGGAGAGGGGAGAGGTGTAAGGTGAAACCAAGGGCTTCACATCCCTGCATATTCTCCACCGGAAAGGTAGAGCAGGGGATACTCTTTTCCACAATAAGAGCAACTCCACCACCTCTGCCCGATGTTCTATCCCTCCTAAAGATGATATAATTCGGGGGGATAGCGTTTGCCAGGTCTGGTGCGGAGAAATCGCCCAACCAGGTCTCGGTCAAAAACAAACACGTAAAGATTCCTTGTGGCTGCTCCAAAACTTTGGAACACACTGCCTCACTCGATTAAGACCAGCACGTCCCTCTGGTCTTTCCGAAAAAACCTCAAAACGTGGCTTTTTAATCAATGATCTCCCAGTCCTCCTGTTGGTTAAAACATTGCAGTTATTTAGCGCCGAGATGCCCACGGGCCTTCGTTTCGCGCTTTACAAATGTTTAAATAAATAAATGTTGGAATTATACAACAAATTCCAAATATTAATGGAGTGGCGATTTACGGACCTGGTATTAGCTACACCTAGAACAGCTCTTACCTGCACTATAATTGTGTCCTCATCCCGCACTTGAGGGAATTAGAGCGCTTCAGGGCTCCTTGGGCTCTTGGGGACATCGCGTTGCGGTGATTGCAGCCGCCATCTTAGGTGAGGGAACCAGGGAGTGCCGAATAGCAGGTGTCATCTTGGTTGGGGGGCTAGTGATCTTACTGCAGGACTCCCGTGCCTACGGCTATATAAGATGGCCGACTCTACTGCGCGCAGCAGGCGCGCCGGCGGATCGCCGGAGGTGCGCCAGAGGTAAGCCCGTTTGCGCCAGTTCGCGCACAGGATGCGCTGGGCGGCGGACACTCTGCCTGTCGGGACCGCACCGTACTATCATACTCCCGTGACAAACTTATACGCTTGAATCCCGGTACCCTCCCGAGCTGTAGGCATAACTCCAACTGTAGGCATCCAGACTCCTTGTCCTGTGGCTTGCTGAACGTGAGATCTCTCATCAAGCATGGTGAAGAAATTGCGCTACTCATAGAGTCTTATGATCTAGACGTACTCTTCATGACAGAGACTTGGACTACGGCGGTCAGCTCGGTGGAACTAGGGATAGCATGCCCCCCGGGTTTCAAAATAATACACAATCCCAGGGTGGGGGCCAGAGGAGGCGGAACCGGACTAATCTTCAGAGAGACTCTAAACTTCTCCCAGCTTAACATCAAGGCCATCGCTGGATGTGAAGTACTTGGCTTTTCCATCAAGGACTTAGGAGGTGTGCTATACACAGGGCTATTATGCTACAGACCCCCTGCTGGCACGTTATCCGCTGTGCCTGAGCTCATAGATTTAATCTACGACCTTTCATACTCCCACACTAGGCTGATGGTGCTAGGGGATTTTAACCTCTGGCCAGATGGAGCGACTAATTCGGCTTTTGTAGAGCTGGTCCAAGCTTGCCGCAATATTGAGCTACAACAAGGAGTACTCTCTCAGACTCATTGTAAGGGTCACATCCTTGACCTGCTCTTTGCCGACGCATGTCAAACGTCTCTGCTGGATGTCCTACCCCAGGGTTGGACGGACCATGCTCTCGTCCTCTTTTCCCTCTCATGTCCAGTCGTTACAGCAAAGAAAGGTAGTGTGGGTGGTATTAGACAATGGTCTAGACTTCTTAAACAATCTACCCTGCCTACTTTGCTTCCAGACGGCTTTACACTGGGAGCCACTGTGGACGTAAGCTACGAGATTCTCTGTCAGCGAATCTCGGCTTCTCTGGACTCTTTGGCGCCGATGCGTTAAATTAGAGTTAGGACTAATCTGGCTATGCCATGGTACTCGGAGGAACTCCGGCAACTTAAGCTTCAGTGCAAACAGGCTGAGCGTGCCTGGAGAAAACAGTATCTGGAATCACACAGAGTCCTCTTTAAACAAGCACTGGCGACCTATAAAGTCCAGATCAAGTTGGCCAAGGCTAGATACCTTGAAGAATTACTGCTGGCAGCTGCAAATAAGTCCCAGGCCCTATTTAAGATCGTAAACGACCTGGCCCATCCAGCCTGCACCAAAAACAACATCCTGGCCTCCCAAGTTCTCTGTGACTCATTGGCACAAGCCTTTGAGGACAAGATTGCTACCATCTTAAATAATCTTGCCACGTCATCGCTGTGCACGAATCCATCTCCACTGAGAAGTTGGAGGAGGGTGCTAAGCCAGCTGAATTGAACAACTTGCCTTTACCATCTTTCAAGGATTTCTGTGCTTTGGCTGACGGCATTTCTTCAGGCTCACCATCTGACCCTCTTCCACCAAAATTTTGGAAACTGTTTCGGGAAGAGCTTTTTCCCCCACTTTTCTCCATCTGCTGTCAGTCCCTCAGATCGGCACGGGTCCCAGACAGCTGGAAACTGGCAGTTGTTTCCCCATTACTTAAAAAGGAAAATTTAGATCCCGCCTGCCCAGCTAACTACAGACCCATCTCTCTGCTGCCATTCCCTATTAAAATTCTTGAGAAACTGGCCACAAAACATCTGTCCAACTTTCTTGAGATCACCGACTTTTTGGATGTGGCCCAGTTTGGCTTCAGACCAGCACATGGGACAGAATCAGCATTGGTGACTGTTCTTGATGACCTTCGGACGCGGGCCGACCAAGGTCTAGCAGCCTTTTTAGTGCTGCTCGATATGTCGGCCGCGTTCGATACGGTCAGCCATGCAATCCTGATCAGGAGATTGGCAGAGGTTGGAGTATCTGGCTTGGCCCTTGAGTGGCTGGCGTCGTATCTCGATCATAGGCACCAGGTAGTGGCCCTGCCACCCTTTAAATCTAACATCAGGAGGGTTGGTCAGGGAGTACCCCAGGGGTTAGC
Organism: Lissotriton helveticus; assembly: GCF_964261635.1. Lineage (NCBI taxonomy): Eukaryota > Metazoa > Chordata > Amphibia > Caudata > Salamandridae > Lissotriton > Lissotriton helveticus. Next base: position 481,422,585 of record NC_136057.1, on the reverse strand, counting down.
CATCAGTCCCATTCTTTTCAATCTTTACCTCCACCCCCTGGTCACGCTGATCAAATCTTTTGGCATAACAGTCACCAATTACGCCGATGACACCCAACTTATCTTCTCGTTTGAGGGTAAGGATGGGGTGTCTCAGGAGGTCTTCCATCGCTGTATGAACACTACGGATGAATGGCTGGCTAATAACTCCTTGCAGTTCAACAGCTCGAAAACCGAGGTGCTGCATTGCTCCTTGGATCGTACCCCCAGACCGCTCCCACACGATTTCTGGCCTCTTGATTTTCATCACCATTGAATGGACGAGGGAGAAGTATCCAGCCTCCTTGCGAGACGTTTAACAAATCGAGGACACCGTGGTCCCGCCAGACATAGAAAAATCAAAAACGCCATCACGAGGGTTACCATTAAAGATAAAAGAACAGTGAGACGCCTTCAGTCACAGCGGCCCGCCGCGTATTCCAAAGTGGATTTTCAACCTCAGCTGCAAGTGGAGCTCTGGCCCACGAGGCAAGTGACAGTTTTTGGTTCTGAGGAGAACCCCGGCTACTCACGGGGTTTGAAACGCGTCGACCAACCTGGTCCCGGGTCATTTAAACATTCAATTACAAATAGAGCAATTGTAAAAAGAAAAAGAATTTTTTTTACTCTAATTCCTGCTGCACGACTTGGATGATTACCAAAGAACTTTAGATTGTATTTTTTCAAGAAAGATTTTTTCCATGTGATATGTTTAAAAAGACATTGACACCGAGACCACAGTGTGTATGTTTGTTTGCATGAGTGTTAGTATGATTGATTGGCCAAGAGTGTTTGAACTGTACAAATTGTTAGACTGGTATTTGGTATAATTTTGGCGTGTATTTTCCTCTGTACATTGTAATTAGTATGTATATAAACATTTTTGTATTTTCATGCACAAAATAAGTATATGTTTCTAACACTGAAGAATTGAAAAAGAACTATTAAAAAACTCAGTTGCAATTCATAAAGCAGGTTTTATGTTACATTCATAATAACCCCTTTCTGTTTCAGATTGGAATCATAAAAAAGAGGTGCTCAGCATTGGCAATTGTTGTTGTTTTGATTATCTCTTGATTTTCAAGGCACTAGCCTGGCTGATGAATCCGTTCGCAATCTGGGGGTGATGTTCAGTTCCAGCCTGCAGCTTGATGTATCAGTGAATAGAATGGTGGCCACTTGTATGGCACTGCTCTGCTCGCTGCGTAAGATCTTACCCCTGCTCCCGGCACAGGCTAGACCAGAGGTAGTGCGGAGCATAATCTTAAGTCGAATCGACTATTGTAATGCACTGCTTCTGGGGGCACCTGTTATTCTGGTTGGGAAATTACAACGGGTACAGAATTTCGCCTCCAAATTGGCCCTCTCATGCCGACGCCTGGACTCTTCTGCCAAGGCACTTAGGGACCTCCATTGGCTGCCGGTCTCTCAACGGATTGATTTTAAAGCACTGTGCCTGGTATTCAGGGCTTTACACGGACAGGGTCCGTCCCCTCTGCAGGATCTTTTTTCCTGGTACACCCCGCCTAGACCTCTTCGATCAGCTTTGGCCCACTTGGTGGTAGTACCTAAGATTCTGAGGTCCCGGATGGGCGGCCGGTCCTTCAGGTTCACCGCAGCGAGACTGTGGAATTCCCTTCCGCTGGGCCTGAGGGGTCTGGAAGATCTCCACTCTTTTAAAAAAGCCTTAAAAACCTATCTGTTCCCCAGAACAATGTAAATGGACCGGATGCTGGAAACATCATGTATGTGTCATTACAGTCTAAGCGCCAGGATGCCCGTCGGGTGACAGATTTAGCGCTATATAAGAACGCCTATACATACATTGTGGAACAAATATACAAAAGGGGATCCCCAGTTGCAATGGCCATTAGAGGGAACAATGGACCCTCACAAGCTCGAGTATTTAGAGAAACGATTATTAAAGATAGTTAGGCCAGCTATGTTTGACAGTTTGCGTATGTGGAGGAAAGAAGTGAAGGAGCGGCAGCTCAAGGCGGAGAAAGTACAAAGGAAACAGTGAATCAGAAGTATAAGGAATTGAAGGATAAGGAAGTTCAGGAGAAGAAGGAAAGTTTAGATCGAGAGCATAGATTGCTAATATCTAACGAATATATAGTCAGACCGACAATAACAGCACAAATCCACCAAGAAGATATGGATTCAGATATGGATTTTTTTTTTTTTTGTTTTATTTTATTTAGAAAGTTTTGTATAGCACGAACACGACCCTCGAGGGTATCAGAGCTCTTTACATGGAGATATCACGATTAGCACTTGGTCTGATCAACATGCAAACATATGCATGAGAGACAAACAAATCAACGATTAAGAATAGGCTAACAGTGGTTGGAGTAGAATAAGGTATGTACAAGGCCGGATAGTCTACATAAGAGTTTGCTAACTGAATTTATTCAAAGTCATTGATATGTTGATTTAGGGTTGGAACTTAGTAAGTAGATATGATTTGGCTTCTCTTTTGAAGGTGTAGGTGAAGGAAATTAGGCGAAGGCCCGGCCATAAAGAGTTCCATATCTTGGGAGCGACAGCCGAGAATTCTCTAGCCCCAGTTTTCCTTTTGTGGATTCGTTGGGGTTTCAGCAACAAGGTGATCGCACTTTGTGAGGATCTGCTGCCCCCTGATTTTTCTAGATTTTGTGCCAAGTAACTGGGGGTGTGGAAGTGTAGCACTTTGTGTGTCATGCAAGCAGTTTTCAGTTGGATTTTTGCTTCATATGGTAGCCAATTTAAGGTTATTAGCGCTGGTGAGATGTGTGCATTTCTTTTGGTTCCAAGGACAAGTCTTGCTGCTGCATTGAAAGAGGCCCTTAGTGCTGCTAGTTTGTATTTAGATAGGCCGCATAGTGTGGCACTATCGTAATGCAATCTGGGTAATACTAGGGCTTGAACAGCTTGTTTTAGATCTTCATGAGGTAGGTATGGTTTCAGTATCCGCAGAATGCTCAGTTGGCAGTTTGCTCCTTTGGTGGCAGCACTAATGTGACTCTGCATATTTAGGTGTTTGTCTAAAGTAATACCTAAGGATCTGGCAGAGTCTATGATGTGGAGTGAGCATTTGAGTGCTGTAAGATGATTCACCCACATATCAATCTTGATGTTGTTATTTGGTGGAGAGATGAGAAGAAATTCAGTTTTAGCAGCGTTGAGTTTGAGGTGGTTAGCTGTGAGCCAGAGGTGTGTATTTTGAACTATGGAATTGAGGGATATAATGTCATCTGGAGAGGCAATTTTGAGATATAGCTGGGTCATCAGTGTACATATGGTAGTGGATGTTAGCTGATTTTAGGAGGTTTGCTAGTGGTTCTAGGAATAAGTTCAAGAGAATGGGGGAGAGAACGGATCCTTGAGGAGCACCAAGAGTTATCGCTTGTGGTTTGGCTAGAGATTGATTCATTTTGACTCATAAGGATCTGTTTTGGAGGAAAGAAGCGAACCATTGTAATACGGCCCCTGATAAGCCCATTCTTTGTTCCAGTAGTTTTAGTAGGGTGTTGTGTTTGGCGGTGTCAAAGGATCACTGACAGAATATCGACAGTCAAAATAGTGAGATGACAAAATATCAAGGTAAAAATATCGACTGCCAAAATATCGACTTCCTATCTTCAAACAGGTAAGTACAAAAATATTGACTCCAAAATATCGAGTGTAAAAAATATAGACTGTCAAAATATCGAATTTTTTTAAATGTCTTAAAAGTAATTTTAAAGTAATATAATAATAAATAAAATTAATTTTAACTTATTTAAAATACTTAAATAAACGTAACATTAAAAAATAATTATTGTAACTTAAACATTTTTTTATTTATTTTTAATACATATATATATATACATATTAATAACAAAACATATACAATATTTTTACCGTAGGATAGCAAAAGGTTTAAATTTACTGTAACGACTCCAGTGAGTGCAACAGTAGGGAAAGCGTTGGATAGCGTAGGGGTAAAAATTACTATTCCCACTCCAGAGAGTGCAACAGTAGGGAAAACATTGGATAGCGTAGGGGTAAAAATTGCTATTCCCACTCCAGAGAGTGCAACAGTAGGGAAAGCGTTGGATAGCGTAGGGGTAAAAATTACTATTCCCACTCCAGAGAGTGCAACAGTAGGGAAAGCGTTGGATAGCATAGGGGTTAAAATTACTATTCCAACTCCAGAGAGTTCAACAGTAGGAAAAGAGTTGGATAGCGTAGGGGTACAAATTACTATTCCCACTCCAGAGAGTGCAACAGTAGGAAAAGCGTTGGATAGCGTAGGGGTAAAAATTAGTATTCCCACTCCATAGAGTGCAACAGTATGGAAAGCGTTGGATAGCGTAGGGGTAAAAATTACTATTCCCACTCCAGAGAGTGCAACAGTAGGGAAAACATTGGATAGCGTAGGGGTAAAAATTGCTATTCCCACTCCAGAGAGTGACACAGTAGGGAAAGCGTTGGATAGCAGGGGGGTAAAAATTACTATTCCCACTCCAGAGAGTGCAACAGTAGGGAAAGCGTTGGATAGCATAGGGGTTAAAATTACTATTCCAACTCCAGAGAGTTCAACAGTAGGAAAAGAGTTGGATAGCGTAGGGGTAAAAATTACTATTCCCACTCCAGAGAGTGCAACAGTAGGGAAAGCGTTGGATAGCGTAGGGGTTAAAGTTACTATTCCCACTCCACATAGTGCAACAGTAGAGAAAGAGTTGGATAGCGTAGGAGTAAAAATTACAATTCCCACTCCAGCGAGTGCAACAGTAGGGAAAGCGTTGGATAGCGTAGGGGTAAAAATGACTATTCCCACTCCAGAGAGTGCAACAGTAGGGAAAGCGTTGGATAGCGTAGAGGTAAAAATTACTATTCCCACTCCATAGAGTGCAACATTAGGGAAAGCGTTGGATAGCGTAGGGGTAAAAATTACTATTCCCACTCCAGAGACTGCAACAGTAGGGACAGCGTTGGATAGCGTAGGGGTAAAACCTACTATTCCCACTCCAGAGAGTGCAACATTAGGGAAAGCGTTGGATAGCGTAGGGGTAAAAATTACTATTCCCATTCCAGAGAGTGCAACAGTACGGAAAGCGTAGGATAGCGTAGGGGTTACAATTACTATTCCAACTCCAGAGAGTTCAACAGTAGGAAAAGAGTTGGATAGCGTAGGGGTAAAAATTACTATTCCCACTCCAGAGAGTGCAACAGTAGGGAAAGCGTTGGATAGCGTAGGGGTTAAAGTTACTATTCCTACTCCACAGAGTGCAACAGTAGAGAAAGAGTTGGATAGCGTAGGGGTAAAAATTACAATTCCCACTCCAGCGAGTGCAACAGTAGGGAAAGCGTTGGATAGCGTAGGGGTAAAAATTACTATTCCCATTCCAGAGAGTGCAACAGTAGGGAAAGCGTTGGATAGCGTAGGGGTAAAAATTACTATTCCCACTCCAGAGAGTGCAACATTAGGGAAAGCGTTGGATAGCGTAGGGGTAAAAATTACTATTCCCACTCCAGAGACTGCAATAGTAGGGACAGCGTTGGATAGCGTAGGGGTAAAAACTACTATTCCCACTCCAGAGAGTGCAACATTAGGGAAAGCGTTGGATAGCATAGGAGTAAAAATTACTATTCCCATTCCAGAGAGTGCAACAGTACGGAAAGCATTGGATAGCGTAGGGGTAAAAATTACTATTCCCACTCCAGAGAGTGCAGCAGTAGGGAAAGCGTTGGATAGCGTAGGGCTTAAAATTACTATTCCAACTCCAGAGAGTGCAACAGTAGGGAAAGAGTTGGATAGCGTAGGGGTTAAAATTACTATTTCCACTCCAGAGAGTGCAACAGTAGGGAAAACGTTGGATAGCGTAGGGGTAAACATTACTATTTCACTCCAGAGAGTGCAACAGTAGGGAAAGCGTTGGATAGCGTAGGGGATAAAATTACTATTCCAACTCCAGAGAGTGCAACAGTAGGGAAAAAGTTGCATAGCGTAGGGGTTAAAATTACTATTCCAACTCCAGAGAGTGCAACAGTAGGGAAAGTGTTGGGTAATGTAGGGGTAAAAATTACTATTCCAACTCCAGTGATTGCAATAGTAGGAAAAGTAAATACTTCATATAAAAATATAAATAACATAAATAGTAATACCAATTACAAATAATTAAAATATTTTACAATTGTATAAAATATATTAAATAATTATTTATAAATACAAATTAAAATGATTTAATTATAAAAAGTACCTACTAATACTAATGAATTACCTATTAACAATATATAATAATTTACAATTTAATAATTAATAAATTCATTTTAGTTACCAATTATATTTTAATTTATTACCTTTTAATAATTAATTAACAATTAATTCTAAATAAATATCAATAAATAAATTAACATATTTAATTAATTATAATTAAATTACTTCCCACCCTATTCCCCTATAAACCCACAACCCGCTACAGAAAATAAATTACTAAAATTAACATATTTATCAATTAATCAATTATAATTAATTTCCAATTATATTTTAATTAATTAACAATTAATTCTAAATAAATAACAATACATAAATTAACATATTTAATTAATTATAATTAAATTACTTCCCACCCTATTCCCCTATAAACCCACAACCCGCAACAGAATTATATAACACAAAAAATAAAAAAGAATATTAACTTACCTTAAATTCGATATTTTTGTTGTCTAGATTATGTCTAGTCGATATTATGTCCATTTTATATTTTTGATTCGATATTATGTCCATTGTATTCGATATTAAATTTTTCTAGTCGATATTTTTGTTGTCTATATTATGTCTAGTCGATATTATGTCCATTCTATATTTTTTACTCGATATTTTGTCTAGTAGATATTGAAAACTCGATATTTTGACTCTACACCGGTGTCAAAGGCAGTAGATAAATCAAGCAATATTCGAAGGCATGATTCGTTCTTGGTCAGCATTTTTAGTATGTCTTCTACAATATGGGTTCGGGCTGATTCTGTGCTGTGATCGTGACAGAAACCTGAGTGGAATTGATTGAGTAGTTAAAACTTTTCTATGTGGTTGCAGAGTTGTTTCTGTACACATTTTTCTAAAAGCTTTGCCAGTGTAGGGATGTTGGAGATGGGCCGGAAGTTGTTAGGGTCAGAGCAGTCTGCCATAGGATTTCTTATAATGGGTGTTACTTGACCGATTTGTAGGCAGTCTGGGATATTGCCTTGTCGTAGAGAGGCATTTACAATCTTTGACCATAGTGGAAGGATACAGGTTTTGACCTCTTTGAATATGCTGGGAGGTTAAGGGTCCGAGAAGTGGCTAGATGGGCTAAAAGACGAGAGAATATTGTAGATTTCCTGTTTGCTGATTAGGGAGAAGGCGTTCCAAGTAACATTATTTTTAGAGGTTAGGCAGGGCGGTTCCATTCCTTCCGTAAATTGAGCGTTGTGAGATAGGTGGACTGGGAGGGCCGATAGTTGTTCCTTCACTAGTTGAAGTTCATTCTCTATCTTTGTTGTCTTATCCTTGAAGAAGGTGGCTAGTACTTCGCAGTTTGGCAGGGTACTGGGTCCGGAGTCAATGGGGTTTGATGTGTTACGTGATTACTGTTTGACTATTTTGAATAGTTTTTTGGGCCTATTTCTGGCCTGGTCGAGTTGGGTTCTGATAAAATTAGCTTTCGCCTGTCTTATTCTCCAATTGTATTGTTGTGTGTCGATTTAGATTCCGTATGAATTTCCCGATTTAGGCCCTTATATAGGTACAATTCTCATTGCCCTTATTTAGGCATAGAAATACAGCCCTTATTTAGGCATTGCTCATGCTAACCAAATACAGGCATGGTCACCTACATCTGTTCATCTACGTCACAACGAGTTCTTGAAAACCAGACTCTTAAGCCTTTAGGATTTCCCCTTGCTTAGATATTGATTTCTCCAAGAACTATTTTATTATGCATGAAGATCTATTCCTTAGGGGTTAATTCATGACATTCTTATGCCCGACTTTTACGTCAATACTGGCATTCCTAAACACCTTCAAGATATAAATATGCCTTCACTTGCCATGACAAACCACGGTTCGGTCCATGGTTCGACTGCCTACTTGCACGACGCGGTTCGCCACAGCAAGTTCGGAAGGAAGTCCAGTCCCCAACTGATGCACTGACCAGACGTTGCCATCCTACTCTCCGAGAATCCAGCTCCAGTGTTTCTGACTCCCTTTGCGGGGTGTTAGAGATCGAGACCCGGGAAAGAGATTCCAATGTCTCTCATTTTAAGGTATGGAGCAGACTAGAACCTTGAGGGACTCTTGGCAACTATAGTTAAACTAAACTATAGCTAAACTAAACTATAGCTAAACAAGACTATAGCTAAACAGCACCTACTTCTTCCCTCGTACTACACTTAGGTTAGGTACACTGGGGTAGGATTATTTTAGAAGCACCAGATGAGTATTTTAGCCTGTGTTATTTATGTAGGTATTTTATGAATATATGTCATAGCTACAGACCATGCTATTGCAGTTTTATTTTATCCAACTGCTAACGATGTATGTATTATACTTCGCATTCTTTCTTACGATTGTAGCAGTTCATATCTCTTGCATGAGAAATAAGACTGTTCAATAAACCCTTTTTATTGAAATGTCTGTCTATCTACTTATGTGTAACTCTGTAGAAACGAAGCATGCACGATTGACTGAGTGAAACGGTTATCTATTGTGTCCACGATTCTGAGATTGTTCCAAATCTAAAGGAAACAAAGTTGTCATGTTTATGCAGTTGTCAGAAACTAATACCTTCTTGTTCATTCGAGAACATTCTAGAGACTTCTGAGTTAGCTGGCACACACAAGTAATTACTTTTAATGTACTTGATAGAGACATACTGACCTCAATCCTATCTCAAAACTATAGTGTATATTATTCTAATGTGCAGAGCCTATCAGGGATATAGGAGCTACACTACATGGCGCCCAAAGGTTTGGCGAGGCACTAATTTAACACTAGATACTGAAGTAACTCAGTCGTGCTTTTCTCAGAGACCTCTACTCATAAAACTCCATAAGATGTCTGGAGTGAGTAGGGATAATATCCGCCATACCTGAGTAGGACGAAAATCCTATGTATTAGCTTTTTGGCTTGTTCAACATTGAAGTATACAGTGTTCCAAAGTATTGTGCACCTTATCTTTGTTCCCTTGAAACTTGCTCTGAAACATTCATTAAACTTGGCCGACGAAGCCAATAACACCAAAACCGGTGGAGCTGCAGCCGACCAAGTTGCAGCAGCTTTTAATCATACAGATTTTAATTAAACCAATGAGAATGCTATAATCATTCCTCCAAATTTAAGGAGAGCCATCACTCTAAAACTTATGAAACATGGTCTAACACCAAGAGGTGGGAGAGTAGTTTTTGTGATAGAGGCACATGAATAGCACCAGACAGAGGTATTCTATCCATGGATAGTATTCCCAGAATTAAATCCAGTAAAACATGTGTTTCACTTCTACAAAGAAGATGAACCACTTTAGGAATATATTCCTTTCGAGGATATTGAAATTCTACTCACATACCAGGAGCATAATCTCTCGTTTAAAGAAGCCCTAAAACATACACCACATCCTGACATTGAAGACATGTCAGACGTAGAATTATTCACTCACCTCAAAGAGTTAATCAACATGTTAGAATTGGGGGTCTCTAGATGGCACAGGTAGGTACTTGTGACAAATAGGGACCCTTTCCTCTAATCAGAGTAAGGGGGATTACACTCCTAAAATAACCCCTGCTCACCCCCTTGGTAGGTTGGCATGAGCCGTAAGGCTTATTTCAGAGGCGTTGTAAGTTAAGCATTTGTGACCACATACAGTAACCCAGTGACAACACTACAAATGGACACCACACAAGGTTTTATATAAAAAAATAAGTATATTTTATATAGAGTTACCACAAGACCAATAAACGACAAAAGAACCCACAGTACTCTTAGCTTTCATGAGTTCTTGTTAAAAAGGCTTAAATCAAGGTTCTGTGTGAGTCGGTAGCCTGGCCAGGCTACAGCGTTGTTGAAAATAACAGAGTCTAGCAAATCCAGTGGACCACGTTGGTACGGGCCCACTCAAATTTTGACAGACTCAGTCACAGCACCTTTTACTTGGGGCAGCCAGCAATGATGTGCGAGCCGGTTCCAGTGATCGTCGCGGTGCAGAAAGGAAGCGTTGCAGGACGCGGTGTCCCTCAATACGGTGCAGGCAGCGACCCATTGACAGAGTCGGTGGATCCAAGGCTGCGTTGCAGGACGAGACGGTGCTTCGATGCGGTATTTGCAGCTTGCGGTGCGGCGAACGAGCCGGAGTTCGGGAGCTGGCATCAATCGAGCCGGACAGCGGTGCGAGTCGGGCGGTGCGTCGTGAAGTGTGCGAGACGGTGCCCAACTCCGGTGCGGTCACAGGACTTGAAGTCAGCAGCAGTGACCGCGTCGGTCAGACTGGTTCAATTCCGTGTAGCGAGGCGTTGCACGTCGCGGTGTCTACCAGTCGTGGTGCAGGCTACGGTTCAGTGATGCTGTCAGGACCGAGTCGATGAGCGCAGAGCTTGCGTTGTTTGAGGCCGACATTGCTCGATGCAGTGCCTACAGGACACCGGGCTGGTTTTGAGAGTCGGTCACAGCTCCCTGCCTCTGTAGCCACTTGTTTCCAGCAGCAATTCACAAAGGCTGGTGAAGTCCACGCGTCCTGGGACTTCGGTCAGGGGGCAAGCTCTCTTCCAAGCCCATGGAGATCTTTGCACAAATTGTAATAAAAGTCCACAAAGTTTTTTTTTCCTCTCTTTGTCAGTCAGGCAACCATGCAGGCCAATCCCCCAAGCAGCAATTTAGCTTGGGAATAGTCTCTCCTCTGTTTCGCCAGGTTCCTTCTCCTCAGCAGAGGTTTCGTCTTGTAAGTCCAGAAGCGATCTAATTTCATGGGATCAGGGTCCCAATACTTATACCCCAAAATCCTTTGTTCTCTGAGGGAAGAGGGGCCTGTGCCCAGTTCAAGCCCAGTTCAAGCCAGTTCTGAAGCACTCTGTTTACCAGACTTCTCCTTTCCTTTCACAGAGCAGGGCAGGCACATCAGACAGGAGGTGGAGCCAGCATTGTGGAGGGCAAGTACAGTCCTGGAGCACTTTGTTGACAGTCTTCCTTCTCTTCTTTCAGTGTGCTAGGCAGAGACATCAGACGCACCACAGGAGGTGGAGCCAGCATTGTAGAGGGAAGGCCCAGCCCTATTCAGGTCCCAGGTGCAACTCCTCCCTCCCATCTAGATACAGATCTTCCTATTCACCACCGGGCTGCCCCAGCCTGTCTCTTGGAATCCCCCAGCCCTGTCACTCACAAAACCAGACAAAGGAATACACAACCTCGCAGAGGCAGGCTCAAATGGTTAGGCAAGCAAATACCTACTTTCTAAAAGTGGTGTTTGCAATCACAGAATATTAAAATAAACTTCACTAAAAGATGTATTTTATTATTCTGAGCCCAGGCATACTAAACTCGAATTTCTACCATGTTCTATGAGTCTGTTAGGATTTTAAACATGTAACAATCCAGTAGCCCATTTTGGCCTATGGAGAACAGGTAGCCTTGCAATAGTGAAAAACGAAAATAGCTGTAATTCACTATTAGGACATGCCACACACATCAGGGCTTGTCCTACCTTATACTTACAATGCACCCTGCCCTTGGGCCTACCATAGGGGTGACTAATATGAAGAAAAGGGAAGGTTTAGGGACTGGAAAGTGGGGGCACTTGCCTAGTCAGCATGACAGTACCAGACTGCACGCAGGCTCTGCAAGGGACTGGACAGCAGTGGCACAGTGCCCAAAGGATCTAACACCAGCAATATCACATGAGGCAACAGTAAAAATGGAAGGGAGACCCACGCCAATGGTGCCAGGTCTAACACGTGTCCCCTCCAGCTGAAATGTGGGGAGAACTACCCTACCTCCTGGGAGTTCTCATCACTAAGGTGGAAAAATCTGGACAGACCATCAGCGTTGGCGTGTTCTGTACCAGGGCGGTGTTCTACCATAAAACAATTAAAAGCTGCTCCAATAAAAATTAAAAGCTGCTGCAACTTGGTCGGCTGCAGCTCCACCGGTTTTGGTGTTATTGGCTTCGTCGGCCAAGTTTAATGAATGTTTCAGAGCAAGTTTCAAGGGAACAAAGATAAGGTGCACAATACTTTGGAACACTGTATACTTCAATGTTGAACAAGCCAAAAAGCTAATACATAGGATTTTCGTCCTACTCAGGTATGGCGGATATTATCCCTACTCACTCCAGACATCTTATGGAGTTTTATGAGTAGAGGTCTCTGAGAAAAGCACGACTGAGTTACTTCAGTATCTAGTGTTAAATTAGTGCCTCGCCAAACCTTTGGGCGCCATGTAGTGTAGCTCCTATATCCCTGATAGGCTCTGCACATTAGAATAATATACACTATAGTTTTGAGATAGGATTGAGGTCAGTATGTCTCTATCAAGTACATTAAAAGTAATTACTTGTGTGTGCCAGCTAACTCAGAAGTCTCTAGAATTTTCTCGAATGAACAAGAAGGTATTAGTTTCTGACAACTGCATAAACATGACAACTTTGTTGTGGAAAAGTAAATTTTGCCATGTTCTGTGTCCCTACGTGTTCCCCATCTTATGCTATATGTGCATGATTAATATGCATATGTATTCCCCATGATCGATTAAAGACGCAATTACAGTTGTGTCCATCTCTAGTATGTCAGTTTCCAGTTCTCGTGAAAGCTACGAGTATTAGGCCTATGTAAAGCTACGTTGCCACGTTTCTCAGTGTGCACGTTATTTCATTGTAAAATCCCCGTTTCTAGGCCTCAAAAGGGCCCGGACTCAGATTCAGCTCCTGTCTCCTGAACCCTCGCTGAGGAGCGATACAGCCCCCACCTGTATCCCTGACCCTTCACTTACTTCCTGCCTCACAGTGCCCGGCTCGGCCTGGCTCTGCCTGCCAGTCTGCCAAGAGTATGTTATGATTCCAGTTATCAGTCCAGCTCTCCTTCTCTGCATTCCTAAGCTACTGAATCGCATCAATAGTTTCAGTCATCGTCTAGCCTTTACGTCTCCATGTAAGAGAAATACTGTATTTATGGTCATTTAATATTCCTCAACACACACTACATGTAGAATAATTCACGCACCAGTCTTAGTGTCTGTTAGCCTTTACCCTGATAACTTTTGGATTCTATCAACATGTTCTCTAAACATCAGATACTAGATAGTGTTTAGGTACATGTCGCTCTGACTCTCCAGACTTTCGTCTCTGCTCCTAGCGCGGAAGTCATAGCCCCCAGCTTCTCCTAGTCACACGTCATTGCCAGTTTGCGCGCACCATTAGGTCAGAGGTCCCGGCTCCTTAGGTAGCCCCCTCCATGTTTCCGCCCCATTTATGACATATTCTGTTACGTTTACATCACATGTCTATGTTCACGCCTCCTGTTACACCTACTTTCACCCTTATCTTTCGCGACTGTTACAGGCCCCACCCACTGTTCCGCCTATTGTATGTACTGTAATGCAATTGTTTTAGTATATATACTTGTGTACTGTTATTAAAAGTCAGCGCGCTCATTCCAGCTCCTGCCCGACAGCTGTCAGGGCCCCCTGTTGGCTAGCCATCCCAGATCTTGCCCGTGCAGGTTGTCCTGTTCCTGTCCTTTATGCTGTATTAAACCTGCAAACTCCTACTACCTCGAATCTTGACTCTTATTTATTGAGCTATCTGTTATTGTTATGTCCAGTCAAAAATAGAGGTATTATTTATTTATTTACCACATAATGGCGCCCGAATAGGGACTTGCCCTTTCCCCACGCGCCGGTGAAGCCACGCAAGCCCCCTGATCCTCTGCAGCCGTGACGGAACCATACCGTGCACGTGCAGATATTTCTGCTTCAAGTATCCCTCAGGCCCACGGAGGAGACGGAGGTTGCGGTCCAGCATCCAGACGAGGCGGTGGAGGAACGCGGCGAGTCCCGACCAGAGCCCAAGCCGAGAGTCCAAGGTCCGAGGTATCCGGAGGCCCACCCGTAACAGAAGTCCGAAGTTCGTCCGTCCGGCGTCGAAGCAGTCCAGTCCAGTCCGAGGCCTTCCGTTCTTGCTGCCCGGTGAGTACCGTTGCTGGGGTAGTATCTAGACAGGGTCAATTGCATTGTTTCTGGTCCGTGGGTTTGGGGTACACAGATCCAACACGAAGTGTCCACTTAGGTGGATGCGGGTCCTGACGTGTCTCTTTATGAGACCGGTAAGTTTCGTACTGTTTTAGCAGTGCATCTAGTTTCTGTTCTAGTCCGTTCTGTTTTCGAGAAATTCATGTATTCTGTTTTCAGTATTCCAGGTAGTATTTTGTCCGAACTGTTATTTTAAATGTCATTCATGTATTTCAATGTCGTGGTATGAAAGTGGTGTAATTATCGTGTTCATTGTGTATTGTATTGTGTCTAGACTCCAGCCCAGTCATGCCATTGTTTTCCAAGTTACGTCAGTTAAAAACTAGAAAAGGTCTGTTAGAAGAAGCAGTTCCTGTCCCGCCTAGGGACAGTCCAGGTCATTTTATGTATCAAAAGCATGGCATAAGTGCCATATTATATCTAGATTTATGGGTGGAGTACACCAAACAGTTAGAAGAAAAGTATAGATGGCCCGTATCGGGTACATGGGATGCCGAGTGCATCATGCGAGTAGAAGAAGTATTATGGAAAAAGAAAGCCAGACAGTCACAGAAAGATGCCATCGAGTTATGGCGCAAAGAATCTCATAAAAGAACCGAAAAAGAAATCAGAAAGTCAGAATTAAGTAGAGAATCCTCAGAAAGAGCCCAAGAAAGGGAACTAATCGAAATAGGTGAACGAGTTAAAGCCGAACAGTCAGACAGACAGAGGAATGCCCTCATTAAGGGTATGTACCCTCTTCTTGCCGAGGGCTTGCCAAAAGCAACCCCGGAAGCACCATGTAATTTTCCGCCACCCTTAGTTCCGACCAAGCTACGTCACAAACCGACCGCAGCTGATATTTTTCTCTCGTCCTATTTGGACGACACAGTCCCAGAATATGCAAATCCTGTTCCACCAGCTCCTGGAAATCCTCCAGACACCGGGGCACCTGTTGCAGTACCTGCTACGGTACCCCCGGTCCAGCCCGTAGTACAACTTCCCGCTACATCAGTCACTCTGCCAGCACGAAGAGTATCAGTCGACGATTCCAGTTCAGGGGCCGCGGGAGGAGGTCCTCCTGGTACCCCGCCGCCAAGTAGACGTTTAGGAGCAGTCGAGTTACATGAATGTGCGTTACAGCGTACGCCTAAATATAAGTCCATTGCAGAAATCAGGCGACTTCCTTCTGAATGCTGTTATGATCCAGTCCCAGGCGAGGATAGTATGGTTATATATTCCGTACGTATAAGACAGGTGTCCGAGTATTTGGTCACTCTACCGAATATGAAAGAAGATCTAGACAGAATGTATCGTTTCATTCGTACAGGACAAGATCCAGAAAGTATTGCTGAAGTCATGTCTCTCAGAAAAGCTGAGATCCAGTTCATGTTATTAAAGTTTCTGATCAATTGTTTAATACGGGAACAAGATTCCCCGACTAAAGATCCGACCGAAATGAAAGTTCTGACAAGGTGGAGTGATAATATAGCCGAGGGTAAGCACAAGACACTCAATAGTATTGAGAATATGTACAAGAAAATACGTAAAGAAATAATAAGGTTACACGAACAACGCAAAGAAGCACAAGTAAGCGAGAAAGAAAATGACTCTTCTACTGAAGAGGTAGACGACGAGAATCCCGCCAGAATAGCGTATGTGGGTAAATCTAGAATTCCAGACCGACATTTACGCCTAGAACACAAGAAAGTCTTTCATCTTCCAGCACCAGAACAAGGTTCTCTAGAACAAGTATTTCAAGCTACCGATCAAATTCTGAAATCACGAATCGGTTATAGTGAATTAAGTACTATGCATGAACAAGAACTAGCCCGATCAGCAGTCCAATGGATTACTGATTCTACCACTTTTCCAGACGAAATAGTGGCACAAATGTTTCTGAAATTGCCCCCAGCCGAGCAACGACTGGTGGGTATGTATATGATCCAGCACCTCATTACGCTGTATGAGGGTCAACATTCTGATCCAGGTCCGTTACATGATGTCCTGAACGAGTTACTCCAGTATAGATGGAAAGGTTTAGGTACCGATTTAATTAGTGTCATTCTAGAACAGCGCCACAAATACAGAACGTTTTTGAACCCGCATCTTGTTCATGTCTCACCTCCAGAAAGTAAACCGTTTTACATAGACAGGCAGCATCCGTTACGAGAAGTACACCCAGTTAGGACACCAGATGGTGAAATGCAATGAGTATTTGTTTACACCCCAGTTACAAAGATGGAACTCTTAGAGATGAAGAAATTAATTCCCTGTCACGACAAAGATCCAGCAGGGTTCCACCGAGAATTAAAAGACATGCTCCGTATGGGAGAATACACGTATCCAGATATTATTAAAATGTTAAAAGTCCTGTTGCCCGCAGGGATATATGAAAAACTCAAGGAAAAGGATTGGGAGGTGGGAGAGAAAAAGATCGATTGGACAGCTCTAGAAGCTGAAGATAAGATACGAGTACCAGGTACCGGTCTTGGAGACAAATGTAAAGAATTACCAGAATTATTAATACAAGTTTTACCTAGATTATTAGCCACTAAAAAGGAAGACTGGGATGCAATCTCAGCCTGTAAACAGAAACAAGACGAAGACACTAGTGATTTTTATTCCAGATTTGAGAAATGCTTTATAATAAACAGTGGTTTGAAGACGAGTAGCGAGTCATACCCTCATCTTTTTGTTACTAAATTAGTCGAGAATTCAAGTCCACAAGTTAAAAATCGAGTTTTGAAAGTGGAAAGTACTTGGCAAGCTAGTACTCCGTCCCAAATGCTCCAGATGCTCCAGTATCACCAGAATAGAATCAGAGAAGAGCAAGAACACGAGAGAAGACGTATGAAAGACACGAAAATGAAAGTACTAGTTGCACAATCTGTTCCACAAGACAGTCAGAAGAGGGGTCCGAATCAAGCCAGTCATCCTGCAGCTCCCGTTAAAGGGACATGCAATTATTGTAAACAGCCAGGTCATTTTATAAACGAGTGTGCAGTTCTGAAACACAACATAGCCACTGGTAAAACTAAAGAAAGACCACGTCCGCCTAGACAAGAACAAGTTTCACAGACTTCTCAGCCACAGAATGCACAACAGACAGTTCCAGCACCGCAGCCTATCGCTGCAACACAGCATGTTACACAGCAGATGTACCAGTATGCTCAGTCAGAGTATCCAGAGTATCAAGCGTATTCATGAAACAGCCTAGAGAGGGAGGTAGGCTTGCCTCTCATCGAGATTCCTGTAGATCAAGAAGGTCCCTATGTTCACAGTCAAGTATTAGGGAAAGACAGAAAGTTTCTGATTGATACAGGGGCAAGTAGGACTACCATTAGTCACGATGAGGTTCCAGGGGCTCCGCTCTCAGGCTCTAGAAATGTTTCCCTTGGATTTTCAGGAAAGCCTATTGTAAACGAGATATCAAAGCCAGTTACTCTTGAAGTAGGTCCATTGTCCCGAACTACTGATCTACTGCTTACGAAGTCATGTCCAGAAAATTTGTTACAACAAAGGGGGTGGTGATGGACAGAGTCTCTGAATTAAGCAGAAAACTCTCACCCAGTCAAGAGATCAGGGCTAGATCCAACACCGTTTTTTAGCTCACTGCATCATCCCAGTTTCAGAACCTGGCTGTATGCAAATTAGTCTGTTCCTGTCCCAGTGCATGATGGGAACAGGGCAAACCAAACTACAAAGCCAATTCTTACACTGGAAAGGAAACAAGCTACCGGAGACCGGTTTCTGGCATTTCAGCCTCTTCGGCCCGGCTTGCTTGAATCCTGATGGTGCAGTGAGCAAGGGACTCATGTCTGAGCATACCCTTCCACGCTTAGGGTGGACAAAATAATTTACAACAAAGGGGGTGGTGATGGACAGAGTCTCTGAATTAAGCAGAAAACTCTCACCCAGTCAAGAGATCAGGGCTAGATCCAACACCGTTTTTTAGCTCACTGCATCATCCCAGTTTCAGAACCTGGCTGTATGCAAATTAGTCTGTTCCTGTCCCAGTGCATGATGGGTACATTTGCATACAGCCAGGTTCTGAAACTGGGATGGTGCAATGAGCTAAAAAACGGTGTTGGATCTAGCCCTGATCTCTTGACTGGGTTAGAGTACTCTGCTTAATTCAGAGACTCTGTCCATCACCACCCCTTGTTGTAAATAATTTTGTCCACCCTAAGCGTGGAAGGGTATACTCAGATGTGAGTCCCTTGCTCATTGCACCATCAGGATTCAAGCAAGCCGGGCCGAAGACGCCTGAAATGGCAGAAACCGGTCCCCGGAAGCTTGTTTCCTTCCCAGTGTAAGAATTGGCTTTTGTAGTCTGGTCTGCCCTGTTCCCATGATGCACTGGGCCAGGGACAGACTAATTTGCATACAGCCAGGTTCTGAAACTGGGATGGTGCAATGAGCTAAAAAACGGTGTTGGATCTAGCCCTGATCTCTTGACTGGGTTAGAGTACTCTGCTTAATTCAGAGACTCTGTCCATCACCACCCCTTGTCAGAAAATTTGTTAGGCATTAAGACACTGAAAGAATTAGGTGCAGTTATTTGCTGTTCCCCAGAGGGAATACGTTTGTTTTTACGTGACTTCAA
Organism: Lissotriton helveticus; assembly: GCF_964261635.1. NCBI lineage: Eukaryota > Metazoa > Chordata > Amphibia > Caudata > Salamandridae > Lissotriton > Lissotriton helveticus. The sequence continues at coordinate 481,403,746 of NC_136057.1, read as the reverse complement.
GGGTCACTATGTTTTACGAGATTTTGATCCGAGATTGTCTAATGTTCCGCAGCATCTATGGGCGCACGGTCCAACTGATGTTGGTTTCATGCAAATCACACCCCATCGTGTGACTCTCAAGCAAGGTATAGTCTTGCCACGAATCAGACAGTACAGATTGCCACCTGAGGCTGTAGCAGCCTTATCCAAAATTATTGACGAGCTCATTGCTCAAGGAGTAGTTGTAGAAACTGACTCCAATGTATGTAATTCTCCTATCATTCCAGTCATGAAACGTACTGATCCAAATGCACCCCCAGTATATCGATTAGTGATTGATCTTCGAGAACTTAATAAATGTATCATCCCCCAGTATCCAGTAGTCCCAGATATCTCATCTTTATTGACAGCCATTGATTCTGAGGCTACATTTTTCACAGTCATAGACCTCAAAAACGCATTTTTCAGTGTTCCAATTCATCCAGATAGCCAGTACCTTTTCGGTTTTTGTTTAAATGGAAGGAGCTATAAATTCACACGAGCTCCTCAAGGTTTCACAGAAAGTCCTAGCATTTACAGTCAAGCACTTAAGAGACAACTAGACAATATTCACATGCCAACTGACACTGCCCTGCTCCAATATGTCGATGATCTACTGATCACAGCCCGTTCTGAACGTGCTTGCGAGCGAGCATCACTTACAGTTTTGTACTTCCTAGCCGAGATGGGGCACAAGGTGTCCCCTTCGAAGCTTCAATTCTGTGTCCAGCAAGTGATCTACTTAGGCCACTTACTGTCCAAGTGGGGTAGGCAGTTGACACCTGACCGTATCCAGTTAATAGCGAGTCTTCCACAGCCCAAGACCCAGAAGGAGGTACGTGCTTTTATCAGCCTTACTTCTTATTGCAGACAATGGATTCCTCAGTATGCATTTCTAGCCAAGCCACTGATACAGTTAACGACACAGGAGGCAGCCGTATCGACTGTCCTCCCTTGGACATCTGAACATACACTTAGTTTCAATGAGTTAAAGAAAGCTTTATGCCAAGCACCCGTTCTAGCTACACCGAACTACAATAAGCCTTTTACACTTTTTGTCACAGAACGTAATGGTACAGCATTATCTGTTCTCACACAAGATCAAGCCGGACAGTACAAGCCCTGTGCTTATTTTTCGAGCACACTAGATCCAGTAGCCCAGGCTCTGCCTGCGTGCCTCAAGTCAGTTGCAGCCACAGCATTAGCTATCAGACAAAGTGATTCCATAGTATTAGGACATTCCTTGACAGTACAAGTTCCACACTCCGTGGAAGTTCTTTTAAACCGAACACAGACTCAGCACTTGACAATTGCACGCTTGACAGGTTATGAACTGACACTGTTCCAGCCTCACATAGAAATCAGACGCTGCAATGTTCTGAATCCTGCTACACTGTTACCGTCAGTTACTTCCGGTCCTGCCACACATGACTGTGTGGAAGTTGTTAACACCATGACCAAGCCAAGACAAGATCTGACAGATATTCCATTACCAGATCCCGACCTGACACTTTATGTGGATGGTTCATGTATGAGAACAAGTACAGGAGAACTAGTAGCCGCGTATGCAGTGACTACTGACACTGAAGTTATTGAAACACACCGTATTGACACCCTGTCTGCTCAAGCAGCAGAGCTAGTTGCTCTGACCCAAGCCTGCATACACGCCAAGAACCTGAAAGTTAATATTTACACAGATTCACGCTACGCATTCGGAGTTGTACACGACTTCGGAGTGCTCTGGCAGGAGAGAGGTTTCATGACTTCTCCTTATTCAAGCTCTGTTAGATGCCATACATTTACCGACATCTATTGCCATCATGAAATGCAAAGCACATACGAAAGTTACAGACATTATTTCTCAAGGAAATGATCTAGCAGATCGAACAGCCAAGCTTACAGCACAGACACCAGACATACCAGTTAACAAGACACCGACATCCACTCTAGAACAGACTACTTGTATGACAGTTAAGGACCCTACTCAGGATGTCATAGATATCCAGTTACATGCTACCCCCGAGGAAATTAAGAAATGGTCCGAACAAGGAGGGGTCCAGACAGATCAGGGATGGTTGACGAAGGGTAGAGCCACATGGTTTCTCCCCGACTCAATGGTTCAAGTCATTATTAATACCGCACATAGTCCTGCACATTTAGGAGAAAAAGCCATGATAGACAGTATCCAGAACATTTGGTTTAATAAGCATTTACGAGCTGCAGCCAAGCAGAAAGTCCGTACTTGTATGATATGTTGTCAATTCAATCCAGGTAAAAGTGTCCCGGTGGAACAAGGTGGATTCCAACCTCCTGACCACCCTTTTGAAGTCCTCCAGATGGATTATATTCAGATGGAGCGATGTCGAGGTTTCAAGTATGTCCTTGTAGTTGTATGCGCTTTGTCCAGGTGGACAGAAGCATATCCAGTTCCAGATTATACAGCCACGACCACTGCCAAGCAGTTGGTTCGTGAATATTTCCCCCGTTATGGACTCCCAAGGGTCGTGTATTCTGAAAACGGCCAGCCCTTCTCATCTGAATTAATGAAGCACGTTTCCCTTTTGTTAGGGTACCAGTGGAAGTTCCATTGTGTACGCCATCCAGAAGCAGCCGGTCTCGTAGAGAGACATAATCAAACCTTGAAAATCCGCATTGCCAAAATCTGTCAAGAAAAAGGTGTAGACTGGTTAGTTGCCCTGCCAGTCGCTCTGTTCTATATGCGCATGGTCGCACATTCCAGATCAGGTCTGTCCCCTTATGAGGTCGTATTCGGCCGCCCCCCGAATGTATGGGGTACACCTAGACCCCGAAGTATTACAGATGTTTCCAGTAATATGCTGACAGATTACCTAGCTTCCTTGATTCCAGACAATACCGAGGTGAAACCGCATGAAATCGTTCCAGGAAGTCTAGTGCTCGTCCGCAATTTTGATCGTTCAAGTCCGCTGGAGCCTCGCTGGAAGGAGCCGAAGTTAGTCCTTCTAACCACCCGTACTGCCGTCAAGTTGGAAGGCAGGAAGGGGTGGGTCCATTTGTCTCATGTTAAGAAATTTCACGGATCCCGACTACAAACTGTTTCCAAGAACTTTGCCAAGGATTGCATTTTACCTAAAGACTGCCAAGATACTATTCTCAAGGACTGTCCCGCAAATGACATTGATACCAAGCCTCCCCTGTTAGAGAAAACTCCACAGCAGGAGTATAAAAGTAAGCTCCGGTCTAGTAAAATAAGTCAGCCAGTTTAATTGTCTAAGTCCTCCCCTAGGTGAAACGGTTAGACAGGTATCTGACATGTATGAAATAGACCCCCATAGTGAGAGAGTTAGTCAAAACTCAATCCGATGTATCATTTTTCTAAGTTTTATATTGTTTCTCAGCCTGATGGTTACCTGCACGAGTTATGCATTTCATTTATGTTTTCCAATTTCTCATGTAAATAAGTCTTCTAATGCTACAGTAGAACACACGTTTAGTGATCTGCCTCCTCATGAACTATCTTATCGTCTTGCTATGCGCAACAATTCATTTATCCGTATGTTACATTATTCACACCAGACCAGCAATGCCACTAATTGTTGGGTGTGTGGTCGACTCCCCCCTTTCCAGACACCGAAGGGAGTTCTGCCACTCTTTCCTTATCCGTTCTCACATAATGGCTCATGTGGAGCCTGGTCCATGTTAACGTCATCCTCAACTGATATGTCCCTTCTGAACAGTACATGTTTTCCAGACAAGCAAGGTCTTCCCTACAGAACAGGGTTAGATCTAGAAAATGAAGTTTATAATTTAGGTAATTATTCTTCGAATTTTATGGTCCTGAATGTTCAGTCTGATCCTACTCCAGACTTACCTGCTATTTCAGTACTACCAGTCAAAGGCGATTTATGTGTCAGAAATAATGGTTCCGTACATGTAGGACATAGTGATTGTACTACTATTGTCGAGTATAGTGACAGTGGGAAATCTATTTTCAAAGCTTCACGTCATTCTTATTTTGTTTGTGGTCAGACCGCATATGTTCGTCTGCCCCTCGATTGGGAGGGAACCTGTTACATTGCCTTCCTACTGCCACCAGTTTTCCTAGCCCCATCTGATTATCACAGAAACACACATCTAGTACACATTAGACATAGAAGGGAGATCGAGTCCCCGATTGTCGACCAAACTGAAACTGCTCTAGAACAGTATACAGATTTCAATAGAGGATTCTTTTTTTTATAGGACCTATCCAGAATAGTAAGTTAATACGTAGATTAACCAGAACCCTTGAGGCAGTAGTGAATGAGACTGCTTCTGCCCTAGGTAACTTAACCGAAGAGCAATCTGCTATGAGATTTGTCGTGCTCCAAAATCGTCTCGTTCTTGACGTCATACTGGCCGATAGAGGAGGAGCATGTAGAGTCATCGGATCTAGTTGCTGCATTTTCATTCCAAATAACGCGCCGTCTGTTTATTCAGCTATAACCAGACTTCATAAAATTGCCCATCAGTTACACCAGGATCCAGGCACCTGGACATGGTCCGGTTGGTTTTGGAGTATAATTTCTGCCTGGGGATGGAAAGTATTGTCCTTTCTAGGTATTGCAGTAGCGATCATATTCAGTTTCTGCCTCTGTATACAATGTGGCCCTGCGATTTGCGGCATTTGTGCTACCTCTTGTATTCCTAGTCCCAAGTCCCGTCCTAGATCCCGTTCCAAGAAAATTCGAGACGAGCAAATGATACTGTATGAAATGATAGATGGTATCATGAATATTGATGTTTCCTGATGGAAACGTAGTGACAAGGAGGGAATGTGGAAAAGTAAATTTTGCCATGTTCTGTGTCCCTACGTGTTCCCCATCTTATGCTATATGTGCATGATTAATATGCATATGTATTCCCCATGATCGATTAAAGACGCAATTACAGTTGTGTCCATCTCTAGTATGTCAGTTTCCAGTTCTCGTGAAAGCTACGAGTATTAGGCCTATGTAAAGCTACGTTGCCACGTTTCTCAGTGTGCACGTTATTTCATTGTAAAATCCCCGTTTCTAGGCCTCAAAAGGGCCCGGACTCAGATTCAGCTCCTGTCTCCTGAACCCTCGCTGAGGAGCGATACAGCCCCCACCTGTATCCCTGACCCTTCACTTACTTCCTGCCTCACAGTGCCCGGCTCGGCCTGGCTCTGCCTGCCAGTCTGCCAAGAGTATGTTATGATTCCAGTTATCAGTCCAGCTCTCCTTCTCTGCATTCCTAAGCTACTGAATCGCATCAATAGTTTCAGTCATCGTCTAGCCTTTACGTCTCCATGTAAGAGAAATACTGTATTTATGGTCATTTAATATTCCTCAACACACACTACATGTAGAATAATTCACGCACCAGTCTTAGTGTCTGTTAGCCTTTACCCTGATAACTTTTGGATTCTATCAACATGTTCTCTAAACATCAGATACTAGATAGTGTTTAGGTACATGTCGCTCTGACTCTCCAGACTTTCGTCTCTGCTCCTAGCGCGGAAGTCATAGCCCCCAGCTTCTCCTAGTCACACGTCATTGCCAGTTTGCGCGCACCATTAGGTCAGAGGTCCCGGCTCCTTAGGTAGCCCCCTCCATGTTTCCGCCCCATTTATGACATATTCTGTTACGTTTACATCACATGTCTATGTTCACGCCTCCTGTTACACCTACTTTCACCCTTATCTTTCGCGACTGTTACAGGCCCCACCCACTGTTCCGCCTATTGTATGTACTGTAATGCAATTGTTTTAGTATATATACTTGTGTACTGTTATTAAAAGTCAGCGCGCTCATTCCAGCTCCTGCCCGACAGCTGTCGGGGCCCCCTGTTGGCTAGCCATCCCAGATCTTGCCCGTGCAGGTTGTCCTGTTCCTGTCCTTTATGCTGTATTAAACCTGCAAACTCCTACTACCTCGAATCTTGACTCTTATTTATTGAGCTATCTGTTATTGTTATGTCCAGTCAAAAATAGAGGTATTATTTATTTATTTACCACACCCTGTAGGGAAATGGGCCACCTCAACAGCTATTGATTCTCACCCCTCATCTGCATCAACCATCTGAAGGGCCTGTGGTCTGTCTGAACCCGGAAGTGAGTCCCAAACAGGTATGGTATCAGCTTCTTCTGTGCCCAGACCGCAGCAAATGCCTCACGCTCAGTAGCACTCCACCTCTGTTCCTGTGAAAGTAACCTCCTACTGATGAAGGATACAGGTTGATCTAGGCCCTCTTCATTCATCTGTGACAAAACAGCCCCCACACCATGCTCTGAAGCGTCTGTCTGAAAAAATGAACTCTCTTGAGAAGTTGGGTGCCAGGAGCACAGGCGCCGTGCACATGGCAGCTTTCAGGGCCTCAAAAGCTTTCTGACAGGTGTCAGTCCAAATCACTTTCTTGGGCTTCAGAAAACTTACCGGCAGTGGGGTACCCAGTGTCCAGGAGGCCGTGAGGGCAAAGGCTGTGCTCCTAACGCACTTTCCCAGCCGCGAAGGCAACAGCCGTCGACTACATCTCCCGGCTGCCCCGGGACCACCGGCGCACTTGTGACGCTCCCGCCACGCCCGGAGGCGCTAGAAGAGCGCGGAGCGCCGAGCGCGCTGTGGGGGCAGAAAACTTACCGGCAGTGGAGTACCCAGTGTCCAGGAGGCCGTGAGGGCAACGGCTGTGCTTCTAGCGCACTTTCCCAGCCGTGAGGGCAAAGGCCATCGACTACATTTCCCGGCTGCCCCGGGATCACCGGCGCACTTGTGACGCTCCCGTGGTGCCCAGAGGCGCTAGAAGAGCGCGAAACGCCTCCCGCCACGCGGGACGCGTGCGGGCGGGCGCCGGCCATCTGTGGCCATCAGGGGCCAGAAGAGGCTGGGCTGGGCCACCTCCAGTGGCGCTTCATCTAAGGACTACCGACCCCCATGTAAATAAGGTACCGTGCTAACCATTTAAAAATCTGGGGACTTACAGATTTGTTATAAAGACTTCTTAGCGTTGTAAGCTAAGCCTCCATTTTCAAAATGAGTAAACGGAAGGGGGTAGCAGGTACACTGGATGATTTTATCATAAGTGCCGAATCGGTGCTCATACATGAGATTCAGGCAACCAAGAGACGGTTGTCCTAGATCTTGTCCCGTCCCAACCACGTCTGTCAATTGGTGGTACTCTGGATTCACCTTCTAAAGATATAGATAATCAGAGACCTTCCCCTATGCCTTTGAACCCGGACATAGAAGTTATAAACACCTTACCTACCTTTTCTCCAACACTCAGGACATACATGCCCCAGCCAGTTACACACGAGGCAAGATAATCAGACGGCGGACACCTATCGCTTTATTACCTGGTGGAAAGAAAAATGTATTAAAGCCTAGTCTGGCAGAATCCAGGCGTAAGATATTAGATCCAAACACAGATGTCCCGAGCATCAATGAAGGAGGGAGTGGCAATGGAACAACGGAGGCTAGGTCGACTAACTCCATCTCCACTCAGACTGAAGACCTCCTGGTCAATGACCCTAATACAACTAATAGAACTGATATGGGCATTGAAATTCTGGACACCATAATGAAAGGCTTTGAATCCAGATTAGACGACTTAATGGGGATTTTTGTTAAGAAACTTGATGTCCTATGGAAAGACATGTCCAAGATAAATGATGTGGCATCAAACATAAATAAGGTCGGGGAAGGTATTATTGCTCTGCAACCCATGTTGTCTGGCTGAGTAACCTGTGGTAAGGACACGCACTCTCGAAGTGGAGCCGATCCCATGGTTCCACCCCAAGCTGTGTCTGGCGATTTACGTGGGGTTGGGGGGGCTTCATCATCATCGGAAAAAATTGTTACTAGTACTTCCAAGAGTGGGAGGTTATCGTCAGGGAATATTAGTAAAAGTATTTACAAGGGAGGCACTAACCAAAGTAGGCCATCTGATCAGGACATAAGGCCAATCAATGGCAGGAACGAAGCAATTAGTGTGTTTAGTAAGTCTAGCCCTACTGGTAATCCGGACGTCTTACACCGCCCACCCGCCTCCGCCCCATATGTGCTGGTTTTAAGTGGCGTCCCAGCACTTAAAGAGGGACAGAGGGAGTCCTGGTCTGATTTGCAAAGAAAGTCAGTAGACTGGCTCCATAAACATAAAAACTTTGAGCAACACAGAAGAGAGGATATAATCATGGCAAGGAGAGTAGGGTGGGTTGGACCCTAACACAAATTTATACAGGGGGATTGTATTGTCTTACATTTTAGAAGACCACAGCATGTTCATAATTTATTATCTGCTACTGACGAAACATTTAACTCTCCTACCAATATTAGCACACTCCTTTTGGGCTACTTTTATAAGCCACCGTTCACCCCAAACAGAAGCACCAGAATAGCTATGCCCTTATCTAATAATTACCAAGTCCTCTCTAGTGTGGATCTGCTAGATTGACCATCAAAGACGCTAGACATTGCAGACGCTAGTGACACGCCAGCTCAAGACACACCAAATGTACCTAACTGTGCCCAAGGGAAGACAAATTTAGTAAAAAGTGTTAATGGAGCCAGTTTGAGTGTATTGAGCTGGAATGTGGCAGGTCTTCGAACAAAACTTGATAACATAGATTGGGTAAATTCGATAAAGGAATATGATATTCTCAGGAAACATGGGCCACTGAGGAATTATATATTGAAGGTTTCCATTGTTTTAGTGTGCCATCCCAAACCTACGATGGGAAGACCATGGGGAGGACTGTTTATGGGGATTAACGTGGCAGCTGGGGGAAGTTTCAAAGTAATCACAACTCATAGTTTAAATTATCAGGCTGTACTGTTCAAAAGAGGGATCCATTTTTATTTGATAAACTTTTATAATAATGATTTTCAGTCAGTTCCAAACAAGAGTTTTATAAAGCTTTTTGATTTTATTTCAGATTTGGATAACCAATCTAATAATGGAGACCTTTTGGGTACAATAGTAGGGGGTGATGTTATGGACCTGGTCGCGGGATCAACTACGACCAACCATCCAACTTATAGGGGTAGGGGGTGTAGTTCCACAATTGATTATACTTTTGTATGCCCTCTGATTGGTAAACAGTTGGTCTCTGCCGAAGTAGTACCGTCAGAGTTCGGAGACCATAACCCCATTAAGGTAACGATATACACAGCCCGACGGCCGATTTTTCAGACCGAATGCGGGGCTGCAAACTTAGTAGTATTAACTGATAACCTAAGATTGTGCTGGAAGGGGGCCGATAACTCGGAAACCTTCAAGAAATTGGTAAAGGGTAATATGCCACTTATCGACTCTTGCCTCTCATTAGAATCATCACCAGGGCAGATAATCGAGGATTTTGGGAAGATCTGCCAGAGGATCAAAACTATCCTTTCTAAACCTCCCCCGAAGGTGGCACTCACCCTTAGATGGTTTAACTACGATTGTTCCAGAGCGAATAGGAACCTACGCAGGGCATTAACCACCACCCCGAGGTGCTCCATAGGAGTTAAGCAGGCTAGAGAGGAATATAAGGAGGCTATTAAATACAGGAAAAACGAACTTTTGAGGGAAAGATGGGACAAACTGTGGTAATATCTTCTGGGCCGCTCTATGGGCCAGTCCCTGACTCCAATCAGCTGTAATATAGCTAGCGACGCATGGGTGGTTCATTTTTCAACTATATATTCCACTCCATCTCCTTGCGAATTAACCCTTATTCCAGGTAATCCAAACTCCCATAGATATTAGTTTTTCAGCAGTAGTTGAAGCAATTAACCAGAGTTTAGGCAATAAAGCGCCGGGCCCAGACGGGCTACCCATTGATCTAATCAAATGGAACCCGGCCTTCTGGGCCCCACTGCTTTTGAATATTTTTAATAACTTGACGTTGGCAAAGATACCTGAGACTTGGTTCAGAAGTATAATAGTTCCGATCTTCAAGAAGGGAGATAGATCGCTTCTGTGTAACTACAGAGCTATCTCCCTAATAGACACTACCCTCAAAATTTTAGGTAGAGTCCTGTACAATAAAATTGTGAACTGGATAGAAGCAAATAACATCCTAGATCCTTGTCAGTTGGGTTTTAGGGGCAAGGTAGGAACCAAGGAACAATGCCTCAACCTAAACCTGATTATTGGTAAATATGCTACCGCAAAGAAGTCCCCCGTCTACATGGCTGTTATGGATTTGTTCACAGCCTTTGACCTCGTGAATAGGTCAAGGCTGTGGGAAATCCTTTTGGCCGGAGGTCTGGATGAAACCTTGGTAAATTTCTTGGCATATTTGCATAGAGACCTCAAGGCCCAAGTAAGGATTGGGGCGGGTGGAGCGGTTTCGAGGCCCGTTGATATCGGTAGGGGGGTCAGACAAGGTTGCGTGTTGGCCCCCCTCCTTTTTATTATATATATCAACGGCCTCAATGCCTCCTTGAGATTGGCTACCCGAGACGTCCCATATATTAATAATGAACCCATCCCGGTGCTGCTTTATGCAGATGATGCAGTTCTTATAGGCCGTACCCCAAACTCACTGCCTCTTCTTGTTCTAAATTTTAACAATTATATATAAAAAATAGACCCGAGGGTAAATTTTAAGAAATCATTCCTAATGAGTAGCGGCCCGGGGAAGCGTGACATAGGCCCAATTACAATAGACGGCCAAAAACTGACCTGGGTAAGATCCTTTGTTTATTTGGGATTGGCCTTTGCTGTCAACGGCTCCTGGAGTGAGCATTTAGCTCACGCCAGGTGCAAGTTCTCAAAGGCCACCAACTCAATCTTAAGCTTACCTCGCCCTAAGACCATTGGAGCGCTTTTAGCTGTACCGAAAATGTATAAACTTCAGTGCACCCCGGTGGCCAAATATGCCGCCGAGATCTGGGGAACGGCCAACTGATCAGTAATTCAGCAGGAAGAAAATAGGTTTTGCAGAAAATTATTGAACACCCCAATTTCTACCCCCCAATATATATGCCACAAAGAACTCAATATTAATTTTATATCTGATTTTATACCGGCACGTACAGCACTTATGTGGATTGCAGTGTGGAAGAACGAAGCAGCTTCCCTGACACAGCTGATTATCAAGGACTGTTTACGCTGTGATAGGGGCTTAGAAATCCTATGGCTGAGCGGTGTTCTAAGTAGTTTGCGTAGTATAAATAGGGAAAGAGTTTTCTGGGACCCCACATTAGCAGCCTTAGTTGCAAAAAAGGAAATGCAGAACACCCTGTACTCCCTATATAACGATGAGCGGGAGACGGTAGAGGCCAGGAAAACAACTGTGTGCAACTACATGCTTATTGAACGGTATAGTTATCCGCTCCATACGTATTTGTCTTTACTAATGAGCCGTTGGGAGACGAGCTTACTGTTTCGATTCGCACTTGGCCACAGCCCAAATTTGAATTTTAACCTGTGTTCTTGTGATGGGAGGAGCGAGCAAACTATTATTTAGTTTAGTTTAGTTTAGTTTAGTTTAAAAGAGCTTGTAAAGCGCCTGGTGACGCCTCCCGGCGTGTCCCCGCGCTGTGGAGAGAGTGAGAATTGAGGAGAGAGGAGCCTATCACAGATTAAAAAGGCAAGTCTTCAATTTCTTCCTAAAGGAGGTCTCATTGCCCTCCAATCTGGTGTCCAAAGGCAGGAGGTTCCAGTGCTTCGCTGCCATCGTGCGGAAGGATCTGCCGCCCATTCTGGCCTTTTTAGGACGGGTAATTGTGAGCAGACCTGTCCCTTGGGATCTGAGGGTTCTGTTGGGTTCGTATAGAGAAGCCAGGTCCGACATATAGGCAGGTGCCTTATTATGGATGATCTTGTGACACCATAGCAGAGCTTTAAAAATGATCCTCTTCTTGATCGGCAGCCAATGGAGAGTTGCCAACGAGGGTCGTGAAGGGGCTCTACGGGGCAGTCTTAATACTAGGCGAGCGGCCGAGTTTTGTAGGACCTGTAATTTTTTTATATTTTTCTCTGAAGTGCCCAAGAGTAAAACATTCCCGTAATCAATCCGGGAAGTTATAAGTGCCTGCGTCATAGTCCGTCTGGAGTTGAGAGGCAACAAGTCCAGAGTGCGGTTGAGTGTCTTCATCACTCCGAAGCACTTGCCTACAGTTCTCTTTATATGGCTATCAAAAGATAGCTTATTGTCCACCCAGACTCCTAGATTCTTTGCCTCCCGACTAGGAGGGGGCAGGGGACCCAGGCAGGTGGGCCACCATTCTTTAGTCCAATTGGTCTCATTGCCTCCAATAATGATGACCTCCGTTTTGGTTCCTTTCAGTTTTAAACAGTGCTCTGTCATCCAAGAGGCCAGCCTGCTCATACAGTTATTAAAGTTGTCAGCTTCCCTGGAGGGGGCTTGCGTCAAAGATATTAAGAGTTGCGTATCGTCGGCGTAAGAGACAAGCTCCACGCCGAACGATTGCACCACCTCTGCCAGGGGGGCCATGTATAGATTAAACAGGGTGGGACTCAGGGCCGAGCCCTGAGGCACCCCCTGTTCAAGCACTACGCTGTCTGAGAGGGACGTCCCTCTTTGGACTTGGAAACTTCTATCGATCAAAAAGGCTTTCAGCCACCCCAGTGCCTTGTTGGTTACTCCGGCTTTGTTTAGACACTGTAGCAAGATGGAATGTGCTACAGTGTCAAACGCGGCACTGAGGTCGAGCATGATGAGGGCCATGGTCTTGCCCTCATCTGCTCCCTCTCGTAGGGTTTCAGTGGCCCTAAGGAGAGCCGTTTCCGTTGAAAAATTGGATCTGAAACCCGACTGGGATTTGTGGAAGACATCATGTTCTTCAAGGTGTTCCATGAGTTGGATGTTGGCAATTTTCTCGGCTAGCTTAGCTAAGTACGGTAGCAGAGAAATTGGCCGGAGGTTGTCCATAATGTCTTGGCTGACATTCGGCTTTTTTTTGATCGGTAGTACAACTGCCTGTTTCCAATCCGCCGGCAGGCAAGCTGTGGAGAATGAGATCTGGAGTAGATGTCTGTAATAAGGTTCTAAAGCAGGGAAGGCTTCAGCTAAAATTTTCGGAGGCGCCGGGTCTCGGGGAGAGCCCGATTTGATTTTATTACACAATTTAGACAGGACTTCGTACAGGGGAACTTCAAAAGATTTAAGGCACTTTAAAGTTTTAATAAGACAGTCATTTTCTGTGAAGTCAGAAGCCGACTCTACATGATTGGAAAAGCTTGTATATATTTTGTTGATTTTGCCTGAGAAGTATTGTGCAACTTCATTACATGATTCCACAGAATCGTTTTGAGTAGAGGCGTTCGTATCCACTACAGATATTTCTTTATAAATCAGGAACAGTTCCTTCAAGGAATTACCTGCTTCCATTATGCGAGAGTGATAGTGCTCTGCCTTGGCCAAACGTACAGATTTGTAGTATTCTCTTTGTGAGTTTTTGTACTTCATTTTAGTTTCTGCACAGAAATTCTGGCGCCAAGCTCTCTCAAGTTTTTTGCAAGTTGTTTTCATGGTCTGGAGTTCTAAGCTAAACCAGGGAGCAGCTTTTTTTAATCTCCTGGCATTGGTCATGCTACGACTGGGGGCAGTAGCATCAAGGGCCTTGATTACAATATTATTTAGGTCGTTACTAGCTGCTTCACAATCTTCCCCTTTAGGAGGACCTTCCTCCTGAATGATTTGAATAAAGGATTCTATTGAAAAGCTCTTCCATTTTCTGCGTTTATATCGCAGAGATTGATGTTGGAAGTGCTCAGTTCTATCCAATTGAATCGTAATCGGAATGATGTAGTGATCCGACCAGGGTATGGGCAGGGGCTCTAAGGTGTGAACTCCCTGCCAGTTACCGAAGATAGGATCCAGTAAATGACCTAATTGATGAGATGGTTCCTTGTTTTTCATTTCAAGTTGAACCGAAAGAAGCTCCGTTCGAATCTCTGTGGCATCATTATCTAGTGGATCTTCAAAATGAGCATTGAGATCACCCTGCACTTTATATTCTTCTGTAAATACTATATCAAATATTTTAAACAGTTCTTATGTCCCTATTTTAACAAAAGAAGGCCAATTACTCTGGAGGTAGCAAATCGATTAATAATAGAATTAGATGATGTTGAACTTATCTTTCGCACTAGCACTTTCTTAAAAACCGCAATAAGGGTGCGGAAATCCATGATGGACCCCTGATACTGCTTAACATAAACTGTGATGTGTTTCTTTTTAACAATTACATATACTGATATGATGGACAGTTTTGCACAAGTCACTTTTGAAACCTGTATATTGTATTATAAATCTTTTGTATTAACTATTGTCATGTATTTGTTTTGTGTGCTTTTACGGGTACTGTTGTATCCGAATAAAGCTGAACTGACTGACTGACTGACTGTCAAAACAGCCCCCACACCATACTCTGAAGCTTCTGTTTGAACGATGAACTCTTTGGAGAAGTTGAGTGCCAGGAGCAGAGGCGCTGTGCACATGGCAGTTTTCAGGGCCTCAAAAGCTTTCTGACAGGTGTCAGTCGAAATCACTTTCTTGGGCTGCTTCCTGGAAGTCAGCTCTGTCAAGGGTCCAACAATGTTTCCATACCCCTTGACAAACCTCCTGTAGTACCCTGTGAGTCCTAAAAAGGCCCTCACCTCTGTCTGGGTTTTGGGGGGTTCGCAAGGCAGGATGGTTTCAATCTCGGGTTGTAGGGGCACCACCTGGCCGCTCAAAACTTGGTGTCCCAAGAACACCACAGAACCCTGCCCAATCTGGCACTTACTCGCCTTGATCGTGAGGCCTGCCTTCCGCAGTGCCAACAACACTTCCCAGAGGTGGCACAGATGTTCCTCCCAAGTGACACTGAACACTGCAATGTCAGGTTTCTGTCACGATCACAGCACAGAATCAGCCCTTACCCATATTGTAGATGACATACTAAAAATGCTGACCAAGAACGAATCATGCCTTTGAATATTGCTTGATTTATCTACTGCCTTTGACACCGTCAAACACAACACCCTACTAAAACTACTGGAACAAAGAATGGGCTTATCAGGGGCCATATTACAATAGTTCGCTTCTTTCCTCCAAAACAGATCCTTATGAGTCAAAATGAATCAATCTCTATCCAAACCACAAGCGATAATTCTTGGTGCTCCTCAAGGATCCGTTCTCTCCCCCATTCTCTTTAACTTATTCCTGGAACCACTAGCAAACCTCCTAAAATCAGCTAACTTCCACTACCATATGTACACTGATGACACCCAGCTATATCTCAAAATTGCCTCTCCAGATGACATTATATCCCTCAATTCCATAGTACAAAATACACACTTCTGGCTCACAGTTAACCACCTCAAACTCAACGCTGCTAAAACTGAATTTCTTCTCATCTCTCCACCAAATAACAACATCAAGAAGATTGATATGTGGCTGAATCATCTTACAGCACTCAAATGCTCACCCCACATCATAGACTCTGCCAGATTCTTAGGTATTACTTTAGACAAACACCTAAATATGCAGAGTCACATTAGTGCTGCCACCAAAGGAGCAAACTGCCAACTGAGCATTCTGCGGATACTGAAACCATACCTACCTCATGAAGATCTAAAACAAGCTGTTCAAGCCCTAGTATTACCCAGATTGCATTACGATAGTGCCACACTATGCGGCCTATCTAAATACAAACTAGCAGCATTAAGGGCCTCTCTCAATGCAGCAGCAAGACTTGTCCTTGGAACTAAAAGAAATGCACACATCTCACCAGCCCTAATAACCTTAAATTGCCTACCATATGAAGCAAAAATCCAACAGAAAATTGCTTGCATGACACACAAAGTGCTACACTTCCACACCCCCAGTCACTTGGCACAAAAGCTAGAAAAATCAGGGGGCAGCAGATCCTCACAAAGTGCGATCACCTTGTTGCTGAAACCCCAACGAATCCACAAAAGGAAAACTGGGGCTAGAGCATTCTCGGCTGTCACTCCCAAGATATGGAAATCTTTATGGCCGGGCCTTCGCCTAATTTCCTACACCTACACCTTCAAAAAAGAAGCCAAATCATATCTACTTACTAAGTTCCAACCCTAAATCAACATATGAATGACTTTGAAAAGATTCAGTTAGCAAACTCTTATGTAGACTATCCGGCCTTGTACATGCCTTATTATACTCCAACCACTGTTAGCCTATTCTTAATCGTTGATTTGTTTGTCTCTCATGCATATGTTTGCATGTTGATCAGACCAAGTACTAATCGTGATATCTCCATGTAAAGAGCTCTGATACCCTTGAGGGTCGTGTTCGCGCTATACAAAACTTTCTAAATAAAATAAAATAAAAAAACAAAATTCATATCTGAATCCACATCTTCTTGGTGGATTTGTGCTGCTACTGTCAGTCTGACTATATATTCGTTAGATATTAGCAATCTATGCTCTCGATCTAAACATTCCTTCTTCTCCTGAACTTCCTTATCCTTCAATTCCTTATACGTCTGATACACTGTCTTCCTTTCTTGTTTCCTTTGTACTTTCTACACCTTGAGCTGCCGCTCCTTCACTTCTTTCCTCCACATACGCAAACTGTCAAACATAGCTGGCCTAACTATCTTCAACAATCGTTTCTCTAAATACTCGAGTTTGTGAGGGTCCATTGTTCCCTCTAATGGCCATTGCAACTGGGAATCCCCTTTTGTATATTTGTTCCACAATGCTTTATACATGATGGGACAAATACCATATTTGATGTACATCTCAAAATTCGGCGTACCTTCTGGTGACGCCGGCTGACTTGCTTCCAAAATGCTCTGCTTATCGCAGCAGCAGCAACAAAGTGTGCTAAATACAGGCATGTTATATAAGATATAAAAAACTTATAAACAGATAGAAGTGAAAAAATATTCTCACATTATCTGTAAGAAAAAAAATGTTAATCAATATCAAATAGCAAGTTCCAAAGAAGGTTTAAAACAAATTCCAAACAAATTCCAAACAGATTCCAAACAAAATTCCAAACAAATTCCAGACAACTTCCAAATAACCAAAAGAACCGGTTTAATACAAATCTACCTTATTCATAGTCTTCAACTCCCACCTGTCGATCCTCCCTGATACAAAAGAATGACCATCCGAGGACCCTAGTCAAGGCTAGCAGACGCCAGGAAGATCAGAGTTGGAGAGCTGAAAATTCACCTTGGACACGAGAACTAGTCTCTTCAGGTGGTGTTCTCCTCAGTGAAGTTCGTCTTACTGACATGAGATCCTTCACTGGTCCGACTGCAAGCCTTTGGTGGGGCCCAACGTTTGGGTGCCAATTTGTGGAAGCGGATTATTGAAAACCCACAGGTGCAGGGTCACCCTTAGTCCACGGGTTCTTAACAAGTAAGGAGGATTCGACACTGGAGTGAAGTACAAACCAAGGATCATTTATTAGCATTCATGAATGGGAACTCATCCAACAAGCACCATGAAGATACTCTAGGAGGAAGCACACCGAACAATGGTTACATGTTGTTAGATTTGGGGGTCTCCAGTTGGCATAAGTAGGTACTTGTGACAAATAGGGACCCTTGCCTCTAGTCAGGATAATGGGATTACACTTGATTACACTCCTAAATGACCCCTGCTCACCCCCTTGGTGGCTTGGCACGAGCAGACAGGCTTATCTCAGAGGCAGTGTCTAAAGCATTTGTGACCACATACAGTAACCCAGTGACAACACTACAGATGAACACCACACAAGGTTTTATATCAAAAATAAGTATGCTTTATATAGAGTTACCACAAGACCATAAACGATGAAAAATACACAATACTGTTACTTTAAGATGGTAGATTTAGATTAGTTTAGCTCAGTTCTTAAGATGCGTTGAGTCCCTTGCTCACCTTGCTACTGGATTCAAGCAAGCCTGGCCGAAGATGGCGGAAATGCCAGAAACCGGTCCTAGGAAGCTTGTTTCCGGTCCAGGGAAGGCATGGCTTGGCAGTTCGGGCTGGACTGTGCCCATGAGGCACAGGGTCAGACTGATTTGCATATGGCCATGTCTGAACTGGGGTGGCAGAGTGGGCTAAATAACGGTGATGGATTAAACCCAGATCTGTTGACTGGGTGTGAGTGTTTGATTGGTTCAGATGCTCCATCCATCACCACCCCCTTTTGTACCGCTTTGTATGCCATAAGTTGGAAGGGTATGCTCAGACGTGAGTCCCTTGCTCACTTTGCCACTGGATTCAAGCAAGCCTGGCTAAAGACGGCTGAAATGCCAGAAACCAGTCCTAGGAAGCTTGCTTCCGGTCCAGGGAAGGCATGGCTTGGCAGTTCGGGCTGGACTGTTCTCATGAGGCACAGGGTCAGACTGATTTGCATATGGCCATGTCGGAACTAGGGTGGCAGAGTGAGCTAAAGAACGGTGATGGATTAAACCCAGATCTGTTCACTGGGGGTGTGAGTGTTTGATTGGTTCAAATGCTCCATCCATCACCACCCCCGTTTGTACCACTTTGTTCGCCATAAGTTGGCAGGGTAGGCTCAGACGTGAGTCCCTTGCTCACTTTGCCACTGGATTCAAGCAAGCCGGGCCGAAGACGGCTGTAATGCCAGAAACCGGTCCCCGGAAGCTTGTTTCCTTTCCAGTGAAGAATTGGCTTGGTAGTTTGGTCTGCCCTGTTCCCATGATGCACTGGGCCAGAGACAGACTAATTTGCATATAGCCAGGTTCTGAACTGGGATGGTGCAGTGAGCTAAAAAACGGTGATGGATCAAGCCCTGATCTGTTGACTGGGTAGGAGTGTTCTGATTAACTCAGATACTCTGTCCATCACCACCTCTTTTTGAAAATATTTTGGCCACCATGAGTGTGGAAGGGTATGCTCAGACATGAGTCCCTTGCTCACTGCACCATCAGGATTCAAGCAAGCCGGGCCGAAGACGGCTGTAATGCCAGAAACCGGTCCCCGGAAGCTTGTTTCCTTTCCAGTGAAGAATTGGCTTGGTAGTTTGGTTTGCCCTGTTCCAATGATGCACTGGGCCAGGGACAGACTAATTTGCATATAGCCAGGTTCTGAACTGGGATGGTGCAGTGAGCTAAAAAACGGTGATGGATCAAGCCCTGATCTGTTGACTGGGTAGGAGTGTTCTGATTAACTCAGATACTCTGTCCATCACCACCCCCTTTTTAAAATATTTTGGCCACCATGAGTGTGGAAGGGTATGCTCAGACATGAGTCCCTTGCTCACTGCACCATCAGGATTCAAGCAAGCCGGGCCGAAGACGGCTGTAATGCCAGAAACCGGTCCCCGGAAGCTTGTTTCCTTTCCAGTGAAGAATTGGCTTGGTAGTTTGGTCTGCCCTGTTCCCATGATGCACTGGGCCAGGGACAGACTAATTTGCATATAGCCAGGTTCTGAACTGGGATGGTGCAGTGAGCTAAAAAACGGTGATGGACCAAGCCCTGATCTGTTGACTGGGGAGGAGTGTTCTGATTAACTCAGATACTCTGTCCATCACCACCCCCTTTTGAAAATATTTTGGCCACCATGAATGTGGAAGGGTATGCTCAGACATGAGTCCCTTGCTCACTGCACAATCAGGATTCAAGCAAGCCGGGCCGAAGACGGCTGTAATGCCAGAAACCGGTCCCCAGAAGCTTGTTTCCTTTCCAGTGAAGAATTGGCTTGGTAGTTTGCTCTGCCCTGTTCCCATGATGCACTGGGCCAGGGACAGACTAATTTGCATATAGCCAGGTTCTGAACTGGGATGGTGCAGTGAGCTAAAAAACGGTGATGGATCAAGCCCTGATCTGTTGACTGGGTAGGAGTGTTCTGATTAACTCAGATACTCTGTCCATCACCACCCCCTTTTGAAAATATTTTGGCCACCATGAGTGTGGAAGGGTATGCTCAGACATGAGTCCCTTGCTCACTGCACCATCAGGATTCAAGCAAGCCGGGCCGAAGACGGCTGTAATGCCAGAAACCGGTCCCCGGAAGCTTGTTTCCTTTCCAGTGAAGAATTGGCTTGGTAGTTTGGTCTGCCCTGTTCCCATGAGCACTGGGCCAGGGACAGACTAATTTGCATATAGCCAGGTTCTGAACTGGGATGGTGCAGTGAGCTAAAAAACGGTGATGGATCAAGCCCTGATCTGTTGACTGGGTAGGAGTGTTCTGATTAACTCAGATACTCTGTCCATCACCACCCCCTTTTGAAAATATTTTGGCCACCATGAGTGTGGAAGGGTATGCTCAGACATGAGTCCCTTGCTCACTGCACCATCAGGATTCAAGCAAGCCGGGCCGAAGACGGCTATAATGCCAGAAACCGGTCCCCGGAAGCTTGTTTCCTTTCCAGTGAAGAATTGGCTTGGTAGTTTGGTCTGTCCTGTTCCCATGATGCACTAGGCCAGGGACAGACTAATTTGCATATAGCCAGGTTCTGAACTGGGATGGTGCAGTGAGCTAAAAAACGGTGATGGATCAAGCCCTGATCTGTTGACTGGGTAGGAGTGTTTTGATTAACTCAGATACTCTGTCCATCACCACCCCCTTTTGAAAATATTTTGGCCACCATGAGTGTGGAAGGGTATGCTCAGACATGAGTCCCTTGCTCACTGCACCATCAGGATTCAAGCAAGCCTGGCCGAAGACGGCTGTAATGCCAGAAACCGGTCCCCGGAATGCTTGTTTCCTTTCCAGTGAAGAATTGACTTGGTGGTTTGGTCTGCCCTGTTCCCATGATGCACTGGGCCAGGGACAGACTAATTTGCATATAGCCAGGTTCTGAACTGGGATGGTGCAGTGAGCTAAAAAACGGTGATGGATCAAGCCCTGATCTGTTGACTGGGTAGGAGTGTTCTGATTAACTCAGATACTCTGTCCATCACCACCCCCTTTTGAAAATATTTTGGCCACCATGAGTGTGGAAGGGTATGCTCAGACATGAGTCCCTTGCTCACTGCACCATCAGGATTCAAGCAAGCCGGGCCGAAGACAGCTGTAATGCCAGAAACCGGTCCCCGGAAGCTTGTTTCCTTTCCAGTGAAGAATTGGCTTGGTAGTTTGGTCTGCCCTGTTCCCATGATGCACTGGGCCAGGGACAGACTAATTTGCATATAGCCAGGTTCTGAACTGGGATGGTGCAGTGAGCTAAAAAACGGTGATGGATCAAGCCCTGATCTGTTGACTGGGTAGGAGTGTTCTGATTAACTCAGATACTCTGTCCATCACCACCCCCTTTTGAAAATATTTTGGCCACCATGAGTGTGGAAGGGTATGCTCAGACATGAGTCCCTTGCTCACTGCACCATCAGGATTCAAGCAAGCCGGGCCGAAGACGGCTGTAATGCCAGAAACCGGTCCCCGGAAGCTTGTTTCCTTTCCAGTGAAGAATTGGCTTGGTAGTTTGGTCTGCCCTGTTCCCATGATGCACTGGGCCAGGGACAGACTAATTTGCATATAGCCAGGTTCTGAACTGGGATGGTGCAGTGAGCTAAAAAACGGTGATGGATCAAGCCCTGATCTGTTGACTGGGTAGGAGTGTTCTGATTAACTCAGATACTCTGTCCATCACCACCCCCTTTTGAAAATATTTTGGCCACCATGAGTGTGGAAGGGTAAGCTCAGACATGAGTCCCTTGCTCACTGCACCATCAGGATTCAAGCAAGCCGGGCCGAAGACGACTGTAGTGCCAGAAACCGGTCCCCGGAAGCTTGTTTCCTTTCCAGTGAAGAATTGGCTTGGTAGTTTGGTCTGCCCTGTTCCCATGATGCACTGGGCCAGGGACAGACTAATTTGCATATAGCCAGGTTCTGAACTGGGATGGTGCAGTGAGCTAAAAAACGGTGATGGATCAAGCCCTGATCTGTTGACTGGGTAGGAGTGTTCTGATTAACTCAGATACTCTGTCCATCACCACCCCCTTTTGAAAATATTTTGGCCACCATGAGTGTGGAAGGGTAAGCTCAGACATGAGTCCCTTGCTCACTGCACCATCAGGATTCAAGCAAGCCGGGCCGAAGACGACTGTAGTGCCAGAAACCGGTCCCCGGAAGCTTATTTCCTTTCCAGTGAAGAATTGGCTTGGTAGTTTGGTCTGCCCTGTTCCCATGATGCACTGGGCCAGGGACAGACTAATTTGCATATAGCCAGGTTCTGAACTGGGATGGTGCAGTGAGCTAAAAAACGGTGATGGATCAAGCCCTGATCTGTTGACTGGGTAGGAGTGTTCTGATTAACTCAGATACTCTGTCCATCACCACCCCCTTTTGAAAATATTTTGGCCACCATGAGTGTGGAAGGGTATGCTCAGACATGAGTCCCTTGCTCACTGCACCATCAGGATTCAAGCAAGCCGGGCCGAAGACAGCTGTAATGCCAGAAACCGGTCCCCGGAAGCTTGTTTCCTTTCCAGTGAAGAATTGGCTTGGTAGTTTGGTCTGCCCTGTTCCCATGATGCACTGGGCCAGGGACAGACTAATTTGCATATAGCCAGGTTCTGAACTGGGATGGTGCAGTGAGCTAAAAAACGGTGATGGATCAAGCCCTGATCTGTTGACTGGGTAGGAGTGTTCTGATTAACTCAGATACTCTGTCCATCACCACCCCCTTTTGAAAATATTTTGGCCACCATGAGTGTGGAAGGGTATGCTCAGACATGAGTCCCTTGCTCACTGCACCATCAGGATTCAAGCAAGCCGGGCCGAAGACGGCTGTAATGCCAGAAACCGGTCCCCGGAAGCTTGTTTCCTTTCCAGTGAAGAATTGGCTTGGTAGTTTGGTCTGCCCTGTTCCCATGATGCACTGGGCCAGGGACAGACTAATTTGCATATAGCCAGGTTCTGAACTGGGATGGTGCAGTGAGCTAAAAAACGGTGATGGATCAAGCCCTGATCTGTTGACTGGGTAGGAGTGTTCTGATTAACTCAGATACTCTGTCCATCACCACCCCCTTTTGAAAATATTTTGGCCACCATGAGTGTGGAAGGGTAAGCTCAGACATGAGTCCCTTGCTCACTGCACCATCAGGATTCAAGCAAGCCGGGCCGAAGACGACTGTAGTGCCAGAAACCGGTCCCCGGAAGCTTGTTTCCTTTCCAGTGAAGAATTGGCTTGGTAGTTTGGTCTGCCCTGTTCCCATGATGCACTGGGCCAGGGACAGACTAATTTGCATATAGCCAGGTTCTGAACTGGGATGGTGCAGTGAGCTAAAAAACGGTGATGGATCAAGCCCTGATCTGTTGACTGGGTAGGAGTGTTCTGATTAACTCAGATACTCTGTCCATCACCACCCCCTTTTGAAAATATTTTGGCCACCATGAGTGTGGAAGGGTAAGCTCAGACATGAGTCCCTTGCTCACTGCACCATCAGGATTCAAGCAAGCCGGGCCGAAGACGACTGTAGTGCCAGAAACCGGTCCCCGGAAGCTTGTTTCCTTTCCAGTGAAGAATTGGCTTGGTAGTTTGGTCTGCCCTGTTCCCATGATGCACTGGGCCAGGGACAGACTAATTTGCATATAGCCAGGTTCTGAACTGGGATGGTGCAGTGAGCTAAAAAACGGTGATGGATCAAGCCCTGATCTGTTGACTGGGTAGGAGTGTTCTGATTAACTCAGATACTCTGTCCATCACCACCCCCTTTTGAAAATATTTTGGCCACCATGAGTGTGGAAGGGTATGCTCAGACATGAGTCCCTTGCTCACTGCACCATCAGGATTCAAGCAAGCCGGGCCGAAGACGGCTGTAATGCCAGAAACCGGTCCCCGGAAGCTTGTTTCCTTTCCAGTGAAGAATTGGCTTGGTAGTTTGGTCTGCCCTGTTCCCATGATGCACTGGGCCAGGGACAGACTAATTTGCATATAACCAGGTTCTGAACTGGGATGGTGCAGTGAGCTAAAAAACGGTGATGGATCAAGCCCTGATCTGTTGACTGGGTAGGAGTGTTCTGATTAACTCAGATACTCTGTCCATCACCACCCCCTTTTTAAAATATTTTGGCCACCATGAGTGTGGAAGGGTATGCTCAGACATGAGTCCCTTGCTCACTGCACCATCAGGATTCAAGCAAGCCGGGCCGAAGACGGCTGTAATGCCAGAAACCGGTCCCCGGAAGCTTGTTTCCTTTCCAGTGAAGAATTGGCTTGGTAGTTTGCTCTGCCCTGTTCCCATGATGCACTGGGCCAGGGACAGACTAATTTGCATATAGCCAGGTTCTGAACTGGGATGGCGCAGTGAGCTAAAAAACGGTGATGAATCAAGCCCTGATCTGTTGACTGGGTAGGAGTGTTCTGATTAACTCAGATACTCTGTCCATCACCACCCCCTTTTGAAAATATTTTGGCCACCATGAGTGTGGAAGGGTATGCTCAGACATGAGTCCCTTGCTCACTGCACCATCAGGATTTAAGCAAGCCGGGCCGAAGACGGCTGTAATGCCAGAAACCGGTCCCCGGAAGCTTGTTTCCTTTCCAGTGAAGAATTGGCTTGGTAGTTTGGTCTGCCCTGTTCCCATGAGCACTGGGCCAGGGACAGACTAATTTGCATATAGCCAGGTTCTGAACTGGGATGGTGCAGTGAGCTAAAAAACGGTGATGGATCAAGCCCTGATCTGTTGACTGGGTAGGAGTGTTCTGATTAACTCAGATACTCTGTCCATCACCACCCCCTTTTGAAAATATTTTGGCCACCATGAGTGTGGAAGGGTATGCTCAGACATGAGTCCCTTGCTCACTGCACCATCAGGATTCAAGCAAGCCGGGCCGAAGACGGCTATAATGCCAGAAACCGGTCCCCGGAAGCTTGTTTCCTTTCCAGTGAAGAATTGGCTTGGTAGTTTGGTCTGTCCTGTTCCCATGATGCACTAGGCCAGGGACAGACTAATTTGCATATAGCCAGGTTCTGAACTGGGATGGTGCAGTGAGCTAAAAAACGGTGATGGATCAAGCCCTGATCTGTTGACTGGGTAGGAGTGTTTTGATTAACTCAGATACTCTGTCCATCACCACCCCCTTTTGAAAATATTTTGGCCACCATGAGTGTGGAAGGGTATGCTCAGACATGAGTCCCTTGCTCACTGCACCATCAGGATTCAAGCAAGCCGGGCCGAAGACGGCTGTAATGCCAGAAACCGGTCCCCGGAATGCTTGTTTCCTTTCCAGTGAAGAATTGGCTTGGTAGTTTGGTCTGCCCTGTTCCCATGATGCACTGGGCCAGGGACAGACTAATTTGCATATAGCCAGGTTCTGAACTGGGATGGTGCAGTGAGCTAAAAAACGGTGATGGATCAAGCCCTGATCTGTTGACTGGGTAGGAGTGTTCTGATTAACTCAGATACTCTGTCCATCACCACCCCCTTTTGAAAATATTTTGGCCACCATGAGTGTGGAAGGGTATGCTCAGACATGAGTCCCTTGCTCACTGCACCATCAGGATTCAAGCAAGCCGGGCCGAAGACAGCTGTAATGTCAGAAACCGGTCCCCGGAAGCTTGTTTCCTTTCCAGTGAAGAATTGGCTTGGTAGTTTGGTCTGCCCTGTTCCCATGATGCACTGGGCCAGGGACAGACTAATTTGCATATAGCCAGGTTCTGAACTGGGATGGTGCAGTGAGCTAAAAAACGGTGATGGATCAAGCCCTGATCTGTTGACTGGGTAGGAGTGTTCTGATTAACTCAGATACTCTGTCCATCACCACCCCCTTTTGAAAATATTTTGGCCACCATGAGTGTGGAAGGGTATGCTCAGACATGAGTCCCTTGCTCACTGCACCATCAGGATTCAAGCAAGCCGGGCCGAAGACGGCTGTAATGCCAGAAACCGGTCCCCGGAAGCTTGTTTCCTTTCCAGTGAAGAATTGGCTTGGTAGTTTGGTCTGCCCTGTTCCCATGATGCACTGGGCCAGGGACAGACTAATTTGCATATAGCCAGGTTCTGAACTGGGATGGTGCAGTGAGCTAAAAAACGGTGATGGATCAAGCCCTGATCTGTTGACTGGGTAGGAGTGTTCTGATTAACTCAGATACTCTGTCCATCACCACCCCCTTTTGAAAATATTTTGGCCACCATGAGTGTGGAAGGGTAAGCTCAGACATGAGTCCCTTGCTCACTGCACCATCAGGATTCAAGCAAGCCGGGCCGAAGACGACTGTAGTGCCAGAAACCGTTCCCCGGAAGCTTGTTTCCTTTCCAGTGAAGAATTGGCTTGGTAGTTTGGTCTGCCCTGTTCCCATGATGCACTGGGCCAGGGACAGACTAATTTGCATATAGCCAGGTTCTGAACTGGGATGGTGCAGTGAGCTAAAAAACGGTGATGGATCAAGCCCTGATATGTTGACTGGGTAGGAGTGTTCTGATTAACTCAGATACTCTGTCCAGCACCACCCCCTTTTGAAAATATTTTGGCCACCATCAGTGTGGAAGGTTATGCTCAGACATGAGTCCCTTGCTCACTGCACAATCAGGATTCAAGCAAGCCGGGCCGAAGACGGCTGTAATGCCAGAAACCGGTCCCCGGAAGCTTGTTTCCTTTCCAGTGAAGAATTGGCTTGGTAGTTTAGTCTGCCCTGTTCCCATGATGCACTGGGCCAGGGACAGACTAATTTGCATATAGCCAGGTTCTGAACTGGGATGGTGCAGTGAGCTAAAAAACGGTGATGGATCAAGCCCTGATCTGTTGACTGGGTAGGAGTGTTCTGATTAACTCAGATACTCTGTCCATCACCACCCCCATTTTAAAATATTTTGGCCACCATGAGTGTGGAAGGGTATGCTCAGACATGAGTCCCTTGCTCACTGCACCATCAGGATTCAAGCAAGCCGGGCCGAAGACAGCTGTAATGTCAGAAACCGGTCCCCGGAAGCTTGTTTCCTTTCCAGTGAAGAATTGGCTTGGTAGTTTGGTCTGCCCTGTTCCCATGATGCACTGGGCCAGGGACAGACTAATTTGCATATAGCCAGGTTCTGAACTGGGATGGTGCAGTGAGCTAAAAAACGGTGATGGATCAAGCCCTGATCTGTTGACTGGGTAGGAGTGTTCTGATTAACTCAGATACTCTGTCCATCACCACCCCCTTTTGAAAATATTTTGGCCACCATGAGTGTGGAAGGGTATGCTCAGACATGAGTCCCTTGCTCACTGCACCATCAGGATTCAAGCAAGCCGGGCCGAAGACGGCTGTAATGCCAGAAACCGGTCCCCGGAAGCTTGTTTCCTTTCCAGTGAAGAATTGGCTTGGTAGTTTGGTCTGCCCTGTTCCCATGATGCACTGGGCCAGGGACAGACTAATTTGCATATAGCCAGGTTCTGAACTGGGATGGTGCAGTGAGCTAAAAAACGGTGATGGATCAAGCCCTGATCTGTTGACTGGGTAGGAGTGTTCTGATTAACTCAGATACTCTGTCCATCACCACCCCCTTTTGAAAATATTTTGGCCACCATGAGTGTGGAAGGGTAAGCTCAGACATGAGTCCCTTGCTCACTGCACCATCAGGATTCAAGCAAGCCGGGCCGAAGACGACTGTAGTGCCAGAAACCGTTCCCCGGAAGCTTGTTTCCTTTCCAGTGAAGAATTGGCTTGGTAGTTTGGTCTGCCCTGTTCCCATGATGCACTGGGCCAGGGACAGACTAATTTGCATATAGCCAGGTTCTGAACTGGGATGGTGCAGTGAGCTAAAAAACGGTGATGGATCAAGCCCTGATATGTTGACTGGGTAGGAGTGTTCTGATTAACTCAGATACTCTGTCCAGCACCACCCCCTTTTGAAAATATTTTGGCCACCATCAGTGTGGAAGGTTATGCTCAGACATGAGTCCCTTGCTCACTGCACAATCAGGATTCAAGCAAGCCGGGCCGAAGACGGCTGTAATGCCAGAAACCGGTCCCCGGAAGCTTGTTTCCTTTCCAGTGAAGAATTGGCTTGGTAGTTTAGTCTGCCCTGTTCCCATGATGCACTGGGCCAGGGACAGACTAATTTGCATATAGCCAGGTTCTGAACTGGGATGGTGCAGTGAGCTAAAAAACGGTGATGGATCAAGCCCTGATCTGTTGACTGGGTAGGAGTGTTCTGATTAACTCAGATACTCTGTCCATCACCACCCCCATTTTAAAATATTTTGGCCACCATGAGTGTGGAAGGGTATGCTCAGACATGAGTCCCTTGCTCACTGCACCATCAGGATTCAAGCAAGCCGGGCCGAAGACGGCTGTAATGCCAGAAACCGGTCCCCGGAAGCTTGTTTCCTTTCCAGTGAAGAATTGGCTTGGTAGTTTGGTCTGCCCTGTTCCCATGATGCACTGGGCCAGGGACAGACTAATTTGCATATAGCCAGGTTCTGAACTGGGATGGTGCAGTGAGCTAAAAAACGGTGATGGATCAAGCCCTGATCTGTTGACTGGGTAGGAGTGTTCTGATTAACTCAGATACTCTGTCCATCACCACCCCCTTTTGAAAATATTTTGGCCACCATGAGTGTGGAAGGTTATGCACAGACATGAGTCCCTTGCTCACTGCACCATCAGGATTCAAGCAAGCCGGGCTGAAGATGGCTGTAATGCCAGAAACCGGTCCCCGGAAGCTTGTCTCCTTTCCAGTGAAGAATTGGCTTGGTAGTTTGGTCTGCCCTGTTCCCATGATGCACTGGGCCAGGGACAGACTAATTTGCATATAGCCAGGTTCTGAACTGGGATGGTGCAGTGAGCTAAAAAACTGTGATGGATCAAGCCCTGATCTGTTGACTGGGTAGGAGTGTTCTGATTAACTCAGATACTCTGTCCATCACCACCCCCTTTTGAAAATATTTTGGCCACCATGAGTGTGGAAGGGTATGCTCAGACATGAGTCCCTTTCTCACTGCACCATCAGGATTCAAGCAAGCTGGGCCAAAGACGGCTGTAATGCCAGAAACCGGTCCCTGGAAGCTTGTTTCCTTTCCAGTGAAGAATTGGCTTGGTAGTTTGGTCTGCCCTGTTCCCATGATGCACTGGACCAGGGACAGACTAATTTGCATATAGCCAGGTTCTGAACTGGGATGGTGCAGTGAGCTAATAAACGGTGATGGATCAAGCCCTGATCTGTTGACTGGGTAGGAGTGTTCTGATTAACTCAGATACTCTGTCCATCACCACCCCCTTTTGAAAATATTTTGGCCACCATGAGTGTGGAAGGGTAAGCTCAGACATGAGTCCCTTGCTCACTGCACCATCAGGATTCAAGCAAGCCGGGCCGAAGACGACTGTAATGCCAGAAACCGGTCCCCAGAAGCTTGTTTCCTTTCCAGTGAAGAATTGGCTTGGTAGTTTGCTCTGCCCTGTTCCCATGATGCACTGGGCCAGGGACAGACTAATTTGCATATAGCCAGGTTCTGAACTGGGATGGTGCAGTGAGCTAAAAAACGGTGATGGATCAAGCCCTGATCTGTTGACTGGGTAGGAGTGTTCTGAATAACTCAGATACTCTGTCCATCACCACCCCCTTTTGAAAATATTTTGGCCACCATCAGTGTGGAAGGTTATGCTCAGACATGAGTCCCTTGCTCACTGCACAATCAGGATTCAAGCAAGCCGGGCCGAAGACGGCTGTAATGCCAGAAACCGGTCCCCGGAAGCTTGTTTCCTTTCCAGTGAAGAATTGGCTTGGTAGTTTGGTCTGCCCTGTTCCCATGATGCACTGGGCCAGGGACAGACTAATTTGCATATAGCCAGGTTCTGAACTGGGATGGTGCAGTGAGCTAAAAAACGGTGATGGATCAAGCCCTGATCTGTTGACTGGGTAGGAGTGTTCTGATTAACTCAGATACTCTGTCCATCACCACCCCCATTTTAAAATATTTTGGCCACCATGAGTGTGGAAGGGTATGCTCAGACATGAGTCCCTTGCTCACTGCACCATCAGGATTCAAGCAAGCCGGGCCGAAGACGGCTGTAATGCCAGAAACCGGTCCCCGGAAGCTTGTTTCCTTTCCAGTGAAGAATCGGCTTGGTAGTTTGGTCTGCCCTGTTCCCATGATGCACTGGGCCAGGGACAGACTAATTTGCATATAGCCAGGTTCTGAACTGGGATGGTGCAGTGAGCTAAAAAACGGTGATGGATCAAGCCCTGATCTGTTGACTGGGTAGGAGTGTTCTGATTAACTCAGATACTCTGTCCATCACCACCCCCTTTTGAAAATATTTTGGACTGTTCCCATGAGGCACAGGGTCAGAGTGATCTGCATATGGCCATGTCTGAACTGGGTTGGCAGAGTGGGCTAAAGAACAGTGATGAATTAAACCCAGATCTGTTGTCAGGGTGTGAGTGTTTGATTGGTTCAGATGCTTCGTCCATCACCACCCCCTTTAGTACTGCTTCTATCGAGACGAGGTGTACCCGTGGGAACGAAGCACTTAGATACCAAGAGAAACTATGGAGCTCTACAAATCTCTACAAAGATGCAAGTGGCGGTCCGAAAATAGTGATAAACCACGGGGAAGAAGGTGTCTCCAAGTATTTAAGGAACCTCTATGAAAGATTAGAAACTGGAGTAAATCAACACATTTTAACTAGTAGCTGGTAGAAGTGAAAGACTGAAGATCTGCAAATACAGTCTCTGTCTTCAAAAGAGAAGAATAAAGTTTCTACCATACAACGAATTAATAAGATGATCTGATAATGGAATGTGAGGACTTTTAAATATAAAAGAACCACACCACAGAGCCTAGAGAAAGGAAACAGTCGTTCGAACCTGATGACCCCTTACAAAAATATTGTCCTGATGAAGGTGTGACCATATCTACGGGCTACAACACCGAAACGCGTCAACGCATTTTTCTGTATTGAATTCATTAAAACCTAGGGGATCGCAGAGATATAACATCAAAAAATACCGGAAATCCCTTTGTACTTAGACTAAGGTTATTGAATCAATTACTCTGTAGCAATATCAAGTGCTCCATTGAAATAAGGGGGTTATGTTGTATGTTCTTTTACTTTTGACTGATAATACACTGTGTGATTACCTCTGTGGATTGTGATTTATGTACTTCGCTTCCCATTTTTTTATGTTAAAAAATTGTTTTATGTCTTATATACATGCATTGTCGTCTTTATTAATATGTTACACATTAGTATTTGTATTATGCTTGGCTTTTTAAATAATAAATGTGTTTACACTATGAGATGGTTTCATTTTGATGTTGTCAGTAGTTTTCAAAAGAATTCCTACTTATTTTTGAATGCGTACAATTGTTAATAAAAATAGATTGTAAACGTTATATTCTAGTCAGTGACCAGTGATTCAGATGAGTAACTCAGTGTGTGTGGTGAATGAGTGTAACAAGAGTACAACACTCGGGCAGTGGCTCTCTTGTCTACGAACTTTTCCAGGGATAGCCCTTTGACTTTCAATGTTAACAGTACCCTGTTCCCTGGAACGTGTGGGGTCCTCTCTCATATTTTTTCACCTCTGTGGGTGGCACAACCAGTGCTGCAGGCCCACTAACCGCATTTGGATTACAAGCCCTGGGCTCCTCTGGTGCACTGTACTAGGGTCTGACAGTAAACCAAACAGTCAATCATGGAATCACCAATTAATACATTCATTTACAATAGGGAGCACTTGCACTGTGGCACTGGACAGCAGTGGCACAGTGCCCGAAGCATCTAACACCAGCAAAAACACATGAGGCAACAGCAAAAATGGAAGGGAGACCCATGCCAATGGTGCCAGTTCTAACATGTGTCCCCTCCAGCTGAAATGTGGGAAGAACTACCCTAATTCCTGGGAGTTCACATGGCTAATCCAGAAAAATCTGGACAGACCATCAGCATTGGCGTGTTCTGTACCAGGGCGGTGTTCCACTGTAAAGTCCATACCCTGTAGGGAAATGGACCACCTTAACAGCTTTGGATTCTTACCCCTCATCTGCATTAACCATCTGAGGGGCTTGTGGTCTGTCTGAACCCGGAAGTGAGTCACAAACAGGTAGGGTCTCAGCTTCTTCAATGCCCAGACCACAGCAAATGCCTCAAGCTCAATAGCACTCCACCTCTGTTCCTGTGGAAGTAGCCTCTTACTGATGAAGGCTACAGGTTGATCTAGGCCCTCCTCATTCATCTGTGACAAAACAGCCCCCACACCATGCTCTGAAGCGTCTGTCTGAAAAAAAGAACTCTCTTGAGAAGTTGGGTGCCAGGAGCAGAGGCGCCGTGCACATGGCAGCTTTCAGGGCCTCAAAAACTTTCTGACAGGTGTCAGTCCAAATCACTTTCTTGGGCTGCTTCCTGAAAGTCAGCTCTGTCAAGGGTGCAACAATGTTTACATACCCCTTGACAAACCTCCTGTAGTACCCTGTGAGTCCTAAAAAAGCCCTCACCTCCGTCTGGGTTTTGGGGGGTTCTCAAGGCAGGATGGTTTCAATCTTGGGTTGTAGGGGTGCCACCTGGTCGCTCAAAACTTGGTGTCCCAAGTACACCACAGAACCCTGCCCGATCTGGCACTTACTCGCCTTGATCGAGAGGCCTGCCTTCCGCAGTGCCAACAACACTTCGCAGAGGTGGCACAGATGTTCCTCCCAAGTGACACTGAACACTGCGATGTCATCCAGGTAGGCGGGTCTGAACTCATCCAGTTCACCCAACACCTGGTTGACCAACCTCTGAAAGGTGGCAGGGGCATTCTTCATCCCAAAGGGCATAACACGGAACTGGAAATACCCATCTGGTGTGGAGAATGCTGGCCTCTCCTTTGCACCATCAGTCAAGGTGATCTGCCAATACCCAGACGTCAAGTCAAACGTGCTGATTTACCGGGCAGCCCCTAACCGATCAATGAGATCATCAGTTCTGGGGATGGGGTGCGCGTCTGTCTTCGTGACCGAATTGAGCCCTCGGTAGTCCACACAGAACCGGAGTTTGGGTGTGGCACCCGGCTCCGCAGCCTTCGGGACCAAGACCACTGGGCTGGCCCAAGGACTGCTGGAGGACTCAATCACCCCTAGTGCAAGCATCTTTGAGACCTGCTCTTTGATGCGAGCCCTTACCCTGTCACTTACCCTGTAAGACTTGTGCTCAACAGGTAAGCTGTCTCCTGTATCCACATCATGGACGCACCAATCTGTGATACTAGGAACCAGGGAGAACAGATCAGAAAACTGTCCCAGTAACTGGCGGCAATCATTCTGTTGCTCAGGAGTCATGGTGGATGAGAGGTTAACACCACTCACTGACCCATCTTGCTCTGTGACCGCCAGGAGGTCAGGAAGAGGCTCAGTCTCCTCTTCCATTCCAGTATTTGTTGCTAAGAGCATGCCCACTTCAGACCTCTCTAAGTGGGGCTTAAGGCAGTTCCTGGGAGACCGCAAGCCCACCAAGTAGGTAACTGGACTCTTGCGCTCCACAACCTCAAATGGTCCGGTCCACTTATTGTGGAGCGCACCGGGCTCCACTGGGGCCATGACCCACACTTTCTGGCCAGGTTGAAGCTCTACCAGAGTGGCATTCTGGTCGTACCACCACTTCATCTCCTCCTCGCTGGCTTCCAGATTCGCCTCAGCGAGTTGCCTGAAACGCCTAGTCTGGTTCCTGAAGGCGAGCATGTAGCTATATACATCCTGGGGAGGTTTCCTGGGAGATTGCTCCCAGCCTTCGTTGACCAGACTCAGAGGTCCTCTGTCCGGGTGCCCATAGAGAAGCTCAAAGGGACTGAACCCTAGAGATTTCTTTTGCACCTCCCGGTATGCGAACCACAGGCATGGTAAGAGGACGTCCCACTTATGCCTTATGGGTTACTCAAGACCCATAATCATGCCCTTCAGGGTTCGGTTGAACCTTTCAACCAACCCATTTCCTTGGGGTGGTAAGGAGTGGTGAACTTGTAAGTTACCCCACACTCCTGCCACAGGGACATCATGTACTTAGAAATGAAGTTGGTGACCCGGTCAGACACAACCTCTCGAGGGAATCCTACTTGTGAGAAATTCCCATCAGTGCTCGTTCCACCACAGAGGCCGTCACTATCCTCAGAGGTATGGCTTCCGGGTACCGGGTGGCATGGTCTACCAAGACCAGGATGAACCTGTTGCTCATGGCTGTCTTGGGGTCCAGTGGCCCCACTATGTCAATCCCCACCTGCTCAAAGGGGGTACTGACCACAGGAAATGGCTGGAGAGGATCCTTTTGCTTCCTCCCACTCTTTCCACTTGCCTGACAAGTCTGACAGGTCCTGCAATGAGTGTCTGAACTCTTGTGCATTTGGGGCCAATGAAAGTGGGTGACAAGCCTCTCAAAGGTCTTGTCCTGCCCCAAAGCCCCAGTAGGAAGGCTCTGAAGCTCTGGGGTACCACCAGCACAAGGGCTGACCCAGGCTCAGCAAACTTAGGCTCACTGTGCAGGAGACCATTCTCCCAGTAGATCCAATGTGACCCAGACTGATCATCTGCTGCCTGGCTTGCAGCCTGCTGCTGCAAGCCCTCAAGAGGAGGGCATTCTCTCTGCTCCCTGCAGAATTCTTCCCTGGAGGGGCCTCCTTCTTGCTGCCAATGGGTCAGCTCAGGCAGGTCCCCCAGGGTCTACGTCCTCCTGGGCCGTGGGAACTTCGGAGGCTGATTTACCGCACCCACTGCCTCTTCTCTCTAAGGCAGGTTCCTGGGCCTCCCTCTCAGGCTCCAGGTCCTACTGGCTGCCATTGACTGGGTGGTCACGCACGCCCAGTCAGGCAGACCCATCATCCTCAGGTGAGTACTCTTTTTCACCTTCTCCCAAGGTGAGCTCTCCAAATCGTTCCCCAACAAACAGTCAACAGGCGGTTCTCTGGGACCAGCTCACAGTCTCCAAAAGAGACAAGGGAGATCTCTGCGGGACCCCACCCACCTTGGACTTCCACCTCCTCCCCAAACGCTACACTAGTCATCTGCCGGGGCGGAGCACCAGTGGGTGCTGGTTTACCAAACAGGCGGCACCTGGTTTCATTCGCCTTATGACCCAGGGCACCACATTTGTAGCATTTCAGGGGTCCCTGTGGAACAGAATTACCTGTCAGGACCACTGGCTTTCTCTC
Source organism: Lissotriton helveticus (assembly GCF_964261635.1). Classification (NCBI taxonomy): domain Eukaryota; kingdom Metazoa; phylum Chordata; class Amphibia; order Caudata; family Salamandridae; genus Lissotriton; species Lissotriton helveticus. Next base: position 481,368,761 of record NC_136057.1, on the reverse strand, counting down.
AGGGGGAGGCTGGGAACCCTTCCTTTGGTTCCCTTGGGAATTACTTTGGGGCCCTCTGCGGAACTCCCTCTGTTTACCCTTGTCCCCACCACTCTTCTGCTGGGGACCCAGCCTACCTTTGGCTGAGTCTCCCACTTGACCCTTGCGGACCCTGGTACTGAACCAGCGGTCCCCCTCCTCAGCAAGCTTCCTGGGGTTAGTCAGCTTGCTATCGCAGCTCGTGAAAACAATTATCAGACAAGTGCTCCCATGCAATCAAATCTAAGAGACCTTGAAAATCATTAACTTTGCTGCCCTTCACCTAACCATCCAAAGCTCTGCAAAAGAAAGTGACTCTACCCAGGTCCTATTTTCTGTCTTCTTGCACTTCCTGAACCTCTGCCTATAGAATTCAGGGGTCAAACAATACCTAGTCATAAGTGCCTCTTTCATGTGACTATAGGAGTTATGGACTTCAGAAGGCAAGTTCAAAAGTGTGTCCCGCCCCTCACTAAGGAACCTTCCCCACAACCCCGCTCCCCAATCCTATCTCAGGGACCCGGTGGGAAGACATGGCTACCTCATAGGCTCTGAACCACTGCCCAATATCATCATTCTTAAAAAACTCCTTCACCTCATCTTTGGGGATGTATATTCTATCTTCCCCAGGTGCTGATGGTGTGCTGCCTCCAGAGGGAGTAATCTCTCGGCTCCTGGCTTTCAGATCCAACTCCCTCAAAACATTATCATGCTCCAACTGTAATCTCTTTTCCTCTAGAGCCATCTTCTTGCTTTCTAGCTCCAGTTGCCCATTCAATTTGAGCTTGGCCATCTCCATTTCATGAATCCTGTTTTCTTTTCTGTCTGCCAACGCTTCTGGGGACAGACCTTAGGCAGAAATACTGCTACCCACTGGGGAGGGTGCACCCCTCCTTTCGGGACCCAGTGGCCCACCAAGCTGCTGCCCTGCATCCTCATAATCTACTAAATCACCGGGGGCATTCCTTGCTGCCATCCAGGTCCTCAGTGCCTTGTGGTACTGCTCCTTCTTGGTGATTCCGGTCAGGGGAATTTTAAAGTTTTTGCAGAAGCTCTTGAGCAGGTTGTTGGTATAGCTTTCTAGTTTCTCTTCCTCCCAATCACAGTCAACAGATGCAATGGATGCTGCCTTTTCTATTCTGACTGAACAAGGCATGATTAAAAAAACAAAATGGAGATCTCTGGCAAAAACAAGTATCAAAAGTACGTGGTTGCGTTATGGTCTACACTCACTAAGTAGTGTTCACCAATCACCGTACATGAGTCACAAATGCAAATTCGGAATCCTTCAGCTGCTTTCAATGTTAGAATTGGGGGTCTCTAGTTGGCACAGGTAGGTACTTGTGACAAATAGGGACCCTCTCCTCCAGTCAGAATAAGGGGGATTACACTCCTAAAATAACCCCTGCTCACCCCCTTGGTAGCTTGGCTCGAGCAGTAAGGCTTATTTCAGAGGCGTTGTAAGTTAAGCATTTGTGACCACATACAGTAACCCAGTGACAACACTACAAATGGACACCACACAAGGTTTTATATAAATAAATAAGTATATTTTATATAGAGTTATTACAAGCCCAATAAACGACAAAAAGAACCCACAGTACTATTAGCTTTCAAGAGTTCTTGTTAAAAAGGCTTAACTCAAGGTTCTGTATGAGTCGGTAGCCCGGGCCGGCTACAGCGTTGTTGAAAATAAGTCTAGCAAATCCAGCTACCCGGTCGATACGGGCCCACTCAAATGTCGACAGACTCAGTCACAGTACCTTTTACTTGGGGCGGCCGGCACGGATGTGTGAGCCGGTTCCGGTGATCGTCGTGGTGCAGAAAGGAAGCATTGCAGGACGCGCTTACCCTCGATGCGGTACAGGCAGCGGCACGTTGACAGCGTCGGTGGATCCAAGGCTGCGTTGCAGGGCGAGACGGTGCTTCGATGCAGTGCTTGCAGCTTGCGGTGTGGCGAACGAGCCGGAGTTCGGGAGCTGGCATCGATCAGTCCGGACAGCGGTGCGAGTCGGGCGGTGCGTCGTGAAGCGTGTGAGGCGGTGCCCAACTCTGGTGGGGTCACAGGACTCGAAGACAGCACCAGTGACCGCGTTGGTCAGACCAGTTCGATTTGGAGTAGCGCGGCATTGCACATCGTGGTGTCTACCAGTCGCGGTGCAGGCTACGGCTCGGTGACGCCATCAGGACGGAGTCAGTGAGCGCAGAGCTTGCGTTGTTCGAGGCGGTGCTTACAGGACACCGGGCCGGTCGTGAGAGTCGGTCACAGCTCCCTGCCTCTGTAGCCACTTGTTTCCAGCAGCTATTCCCAAAGGCTGGTGAAGTCCACTGGTCCCGGGACTTCGGTCAGGGGGCAAGCTCTCTTCCAAGCCCTTGGAGATCTTTGCACAAGTTGAAAGAAAAGTCCACAAAGTTCTTTCTCCTCTCTTTGGCAGTCAGGCCAATCCCCCAAGCAGCACTTCAGCTTGGGAATAGTCTCTCCTCAGTATCTTCGGGTTCCTTCTCCTCAGCAGAGGTTTCGTCTTGTAAGTCCAGAAGCGATCTCATTTCATGGGATCAGGGTCCTAATACTTATACCCCAAAATCCTTTGTTCTCTGAGGGGAGAGGGGCCTGTTCCCAGTTCAAGCCAGTTCTGAAGCACTCTGTTTACCAGACTTCTCCTTTCCTTTCACAACGCAGGGCAGGCACATCAGACGCCCCACAGGAGGTGGAGCCAGCATTGTGGAAGGCAAGTACAGTCCTGGAGCACTTTGTTGACAGTCTTCCTTCTCTTCTTTCAGTGTGCAGGGCAGAGACATCAGAAGCACCACAGGAGGTGGAGCCAGCATTGTAGAGGGAAGGCCCAGCCCTATTTCGGTCCCAGGTGCAACTCCTCCCTCCCATCTAGATGCAGATCTTCCTATTCACCACCGGGATGCCTCAGCCTGTCTCTTGGAATCACCCAGCCCTGTCACTCACAAAACCAGACAAAGGAGTACACAACCTCGCAGAGGCAGGCTCAAATGGTTAGGCAAGCAAATACCTACTTTCTAAAAGTGGTATTTGCAAACACAGAATATTAAAATAAACTTCACTAAAAGATGTATTTTATTATTCTGAGTCCAGGCATATGAAACTCGAATTTCTACCATGTTCTCTGAGTCTGCTAGGATTATAAACATGTAACAATCCAGCAGCCCATTCTGGCCTATGGAGAAAAGGTAGCCTTGCAATAGTGAAAACCGAAAATAGCTGTAATTCACTATTAGGACATGCCACACACATCAGGACTTGTCCTACCTTATACTTACAATGCACCCTACCCTTGGGCCTACCATAGGGGTGACTAATATGAAGAAAGGGGAAGGTTTAGGGACTGGCAAGTGGGGGCACTTGCCCAGTCAGCATGACAGTACCAGACTGCACGCAGGCTCTGCAATGGCAGACCTTAGACACATTTTACAAGACTGCTTTTGTGGGTGGCATAATCAGTGCTGCAAGCCCACTAGCGGCATTCGGAGTTTCACGCCCGGGGCACTCTCATTGCACTGTACTAGGGTCTGACAAGTAAACCAAATAGTGAATCATGGAATCACTAATTAATATATCAATTTACAGTAGGGAGCACTCGCACTGTGGCACTGGACAGCAGTGGCACAGTGCCCAAAGCATCTAACACCAGCAAAAACACATGAGACAACAGTAAAAATGGAAGGGAGACCCACGCCAATGGTGCCAGGTCTAACAATAGACAATTGGTTCAATATGTCATGCGGACTCTCACAGTCCAACCACTATTAGTTATTCCACAACAAACCTCTCACCAAGGGAATACACCAAAAATCACACCACAGACGTTACACGCAGTCATGGGAAAATTGCCCACAAAACGTGAACAAATTCCGTTCTGGATAGCAAAACAAATTACTCAAAGCAAAGCGGTATTTCCAAATACCAGCCCTTATGAGAAACATAGAATTCTAATAATCTGTTTATCAATGGGGATAACACCACATCTGGACGACTGCACCACTTGGGGCACAGTCTTTGCTGCTATCTACACTAAAACACATGGTGTTACGTCTATGGCGGTAATACCTGGCGTCCTGAAACAGATTCAAAACAAATACGGGACAGAGCCTGCTCTGAATTTAGGTATGAAGTTACTGAAAAATTTGAACCAGGTCTCAACAATAATATTATCTAACATTAATTAAAGATCAAACATGCAGAGGATTCTGAGAACACAACTCAATAACAGAGAATGGGCTCAGACAATGTTGGACAGCGCAGCAAAAGTAACAATAGCTCGCCAGAACCTGAAGGGACTTCTGTAGACAGTGGACCTGAACGAAGACATTCAAGTTGAGACTGCAGACACCAGGGTTAGTTCTCCACATAGGTTATATGAAATAACAGTCCGGATGGAGGGAGACATACCAAGAAAAGTGAAAGCACTCTTTTGGGAGCGACTTTCAAAGGGTTATGATATACTTCTAGCAGCGGGTCTGGCCTCCAGAATTTGTCAGGGCGTGCCCGCATGGCGAAGACATCATTATGCCAGCTTCCTCCAAACATGTTCCAATACATTTGAAATATTCTTATGCCAGGAAATGGGCAGTCGCCCAAGCCCTAGCATTATACAAAAATCATGTAGGATAGGATGCGGACTTACCTCACCAAACAATCCAGTTAAAAAATCAACCAACTACACAAAGGCAGTGGGAAACATCCTTTACAACGCAACTTTTACCACGCAGTGCGATTACAACGCAGGTTTTACAACGAAAACCATTACAACTCATTGCCCTGGGGGGCGCTCTAGGATAGGGAATAGATTTAATTTACTATCCAACACCTTCCCTAGTGTCCACGGGGACTTGAGTTGGAATAGTAAATTAAACTATTCACTATCCAGCACCCCAAAGCGCTATGCATTGTAATGGTATGTGTTGTAAAAACCGCGTTGTAAAAGCATGCGTGGTAAAAGCATACGTTGTAACGTCGTACATCCAAAGGCAGTATCCAATTAAGCAAGAAGCTAAAAAACAAGTCAGGTAGATCTTAGATCAACTTGAATACCAAGGGGTGATTGAAACTTGCACCTCATCAATGAACAATCCTTTGTTTCCTGTTTCCAAACCAAACAATAAATATCGTCTAGTTTTGGATTACAGACACCTAAACTCTTGTTGTAAAACATTTGCAGTGCAAAATGCACACAGTACAGCATTAATAAATAACATTGTGCATAAAAAATATAAAACCACACTAGACATTTCAAATGGTTTCTTTTGTCAAAACATTGCACCTGAAAGTAGGTATTTGACCACTTTTTCAATAATGGGAACCCAGCGTCAATTCTGTCATCTCCCTTAAGGATTCAAGAATAGTCCAGGGTTATTCTCAGCAAGGGTAACAGAGTTACTACAAACCTATGATGACGAAGCATTGTCATATGTCGATGATATCTATCTGACAGACGATGACCTGAACAGGCACTTGAACAGGGTGAACACCATTATACTGGGCTTCGCTTCTGAGGGTTATAAATTCAATTTAAAAAAATCAAGAATTGCCCATCTCAACATCCTTTTTCTAGGATATGAACTATCAAGTGAAGGCAAAAGCCTGGCAGCCTACTTTTTAGAAAAGTGTGTGCTGCGCCAACCTCCAAAAATGCTGAAAAACTTACAGTCGATTCTAGGTTTCCTGAATTTTGGAACAACATACATTCTAAACTACGCAGAAAGGGTTAAACCTCTCTACGAATAAATCAAACCTAATTTTAAAATCACACAATAGACAAACGAACACACAGAAATGTTGTGTTCGCCACAAATAGACATGTTAGCAACAAAACATTTACAAACACGTAAACGTATGCAACTTAGTGATCCAAATAATTCCGGGTCAAAGCGGATTCACCTACTCAACTTTTAATGAAGTGTAGTGTAGTTCCTATATTCCCAATAGGCTCTGCGCATTGGAATAATATATTCAGCAGTGTAGACGTAGGACTGAGGTCGACTAGGTCTCTACTGACTATATTAGACTTAAGTTTCTGCCAGCTAGCTCAGAGGTCACTAGAAACTTTCTGGAATAAACGAGGAGGAGTTTAACCTCCCTGGATAGACAAGAAGGGATTAGCTTCTGACAACCATATAACATGACAACTTTGCTCCCTCAGAATAAGAGTGTATCTCTAGAGTCGTGTGAAAACAATAGACAGCTATTTCACTCAGTCAAGTGTGCATACTTAGTTTCACCAGAGTGCAGAGAAAAGAGCGTTTTCAATAAAAGATGTTATTTATTGAGCAGTCTTCTTTCTTATGCAAGAGAAATGAATTGCCACAATTGCAATACTCATAGTAAAGTAAAGTGCGTACCGTAAAAGCAGGATTAAGAAATAATACTGTAAAAGCATTGATATGGTTTCTTAGCCATAAGATACTTTAAAATAGATAAAATATATACATACTTATATACATTGACTAACGTACTCAACTGGTGCTTTTAAATACGCCTACCCCGGTGTACCTGACCTAAGCCTAATACGTGGGAAGGAGTAAGTAAGTAGCAGTTTAAGTTAAGTTGGTTTTGCCAAGAATCTGACTCAAGAATTCTCTTTAAGGGTTTAGTCAGCTCCGTACCTGGGTATTAGAAAGCAGGAGGTCTTGTATCTCTCTCTCAGGACTCGATATCCCAGTAACCCGCGAAGGTATCTGGAAACACCGGAGCTGGATCTCTCGGCAGGAGAAAAGACAGCGTCTCTCTCAGTGCGTCAAAAGGGAGGGGCAGCGTCTGTGGGCTCTCGCATCAGCTGGGCTCTCGGGCAAGTAGATAGCTGCTCTGCTCCAAAACCACCACCGTGTGTTTGCTTAAGGCAGCATTGGTATATTTATACCTGAAAGGTGCCGGGTTTGACGTAAGGTTGGACATAAGACGTCAATAAAGATGTCACTAAGAACTGGCCGTTCTTACAGTGCTTTACAGGAGTTCTAGGACGAAATCAAAACAAAAGCAAGGGGGATTTCCCAGGTTGCTGGAGGTTTGGTTTGTTTAGAGAACTCGTTGTGCTTTCTAGGAGTCTGGGGAAGTAGCCTTGCTTAATGTGACAGCATGTGCTACGACTGAATATGGATATGATTACTATGCCGTTATAGGGATATTATTGATTATAACCGAACAAGGGCATAAAATAGTAATATCGATTTAGGCTCCTGGATAAAAACACAATACCCACTCCTCGATCTAATGTCCATCATTACTAAAACTAAGCAATAGTAAACAGTTAAAGGTGCATCCGTATTCCAACCCACCCCAAAATACATTTTTTTGCATTTGAAATGGTGTATGCGAAATACACGAAAATGATATTGGTACTGTACGCTTTTCAAGCAGTGTAATCATTCAGTTAAAACGATGCATATATATGATTAGCTGAACGATTTGCGAAATTTACACATGAAATGGCTCTTAATACAAAAAAGAAGGTCGAGACCATTCCATCACATATAAATACAGTCGCTGTAAATGTGCTAGAGGCTGAGGTAATATATTGTCTCTAGAGTTCCTAAAAATAGAAGCTCTGTTCTCTAAGAATAGTTCTACTTTAAGCAGAGTACAAGTGGCAGGAAAAAAGGTAAATATTTTGGAATTGGAGAAATTTTTTTTTTGCTTTCAGTGGGAGAAAATAGTTCCAAATATTTTCAGTAGCTTTTGTTTATCAAAGCTGACGGCCGAATTCAGAGTTCAGGGAACGCTGTGTGCTAGTTTGCTTAAAAGTTATTCTTTTTGTTCAGGGGAGAACATCATTTCAGACAGACTCGCAAAAAAGTTGTCTACGGCTTCAGGTGAAAGTTCGATCAAGTTCGAAAATGCCGCAACTGAGCAGTCTCGAGCGGGATTGCTATCGTCGATGTCAGGATCAGCAATGCTCACAGAAGGTCGTACCTGGGTGATGTTGCTCTCCTCTCGTACTTCACTACCACCTAATCGTAGTGGCGAAGTCTCAACGAATGCCGTCATCAGGATGGGTAATCGCTGGGGACAACACGATGCATGAGCCGTTACAGGACTTAGCAAAGTATCTGTATCCACTGGTACTGCTGATGGTAGTGTAAGACAGATGTCCAACACGCATTCTTCTCCGCATAGCATACATCGAAGCACAGGTAAGGTGCAATTCTGCCAGATGGGTCTGAATGAAAGAAACCAGGTCATATTCAGATCTCTTAGCCGGGCTAATCCAAGGACTTTAGTTATGCGGTCCCGATAGCGTATAGCCAGGATCGTTTCTTCCATTGTTGCTGGAGTCTTGTCTGCGATTTGGCTTGCCATATCAGAGCAGAAGTATCAAAAATAAAATGCCTGCTACGAGTCCCAACAGAAGTGGTAGGCCGCCAAAGAAAGAATGGACAAAATTAGGAAAAATGCCCAGAACTGTTTCGAAGGGTGTTAACAGTCCCGAAAAAATTGTCTTAAATATATGTGGGATACTACTGGTATCAGACATATTTAGAATTTGGCTTAGCAGTTCTACGAAATGCACGGGGCAATTTGTTGATAAAAGGGTATGTATCTCTGCCGTTGTCCTTGCAACTTGCAGATCATACGTTTTTTTTGATGACGTCAAGGGCACCGTTGTCTGTAAAAGGACAGACTTTATTCTGCTTAAAGTATCAATTCGAATAGAAGAGATATTCAAAGAAGGCCAAATTGTTGCCTCCGTATCTGGAGTGCTGTTTGGATACAATACTTGCATACAGCAAGTGACCATGGAACTCACGCTCACGAGATAGGCTTTTCCTGGCACCATGCCACAACAGCTGTGGTCCACTATTAGAATGTAACTCCCGTTAGAAAGTCGTCTAAAGAATGGCTCTATTCGTGTTGCAGGTGTGCCATGCTGGTGACATGAAAGGTTATTTGAAGTCCCCTCACAGGCCCCATGCAAGTTAATACCTTGACACAGAAGTATACCGCTTAGTGATTGTTTGCAATTTTTTCCACTAAGAAATACATTCTGTTTCTTTTCACTATAACATGTGTGTGTGTAAGGCAATTTCCATGATGACTTAATGTAACCTTTACCCAACCTTTCATACTGGCCCGCTGGTATATACTCTTGACAGTATATAAATTGGAAAGTTGTTATCGGAATTGTGATTATTCCATGTATTATCCATTCAATGACATGTCTTTCTGACATTGTCAATGGTAATCTCTCAAGTTTTTCAATGCTCAGAATCGTATAGTCTGCTCCTTTTTGTGCCAAACTGATTTGTGTATCAGTAAGGTTAAAGATAGAGAATAATGATGTTGTGTTGATTAAACGCCAGGGCACATAGCCTGAACGCAGAATTTGCAACGTCCAGCCAAGCTGTACAATAGAACGTAATTGGGACTGACCGTGTTGTAACATTAGTAAGTCTTGCTCTATTATATCAATAGCAGATAATACAATACTGTCCAGTGAATATATTCTGGAGGACAGAGTCATTAACCCATTGTCCACAACAGAAAATTATTTTTCCAAATTAATACAATCAATTTCTCGTATTTTTTCCGCTGTTTTAATTTGCATCACTTTCCAAGCTTTGTTTTAAGTAGCGTATATGCCGGCCGCTATGAAACATTTCTGACGCTGTTTGCGTGGTCCCATTATGAAATCACGCAAGTCAGCACCGTCTTTAAGTAAAGTCAAGTGTTGCTTAATTTCTGCCAGTGTGGATTTCTGTAACCATTCGAGGCAGAGTTTTCCTACACTGTATGTTGTAACTATCCCTGGATGTTGTCTCTGGGAGTATCTAGGGTCTGGCCTGGTCAACTTGAACCCCTGTATTTTGTTCAGGAATCTATTTTGACAGGTATTAGTGTCTGTGGGCCCGATCAACCATTTTTTCCAATCAGGATGTGTTCTGTTTCGGTTAAAAATATGGGATACGTCTATCTCAACATCTGTAGTCCTATTACTGTCAGGTGTTGGCTTTGGAATAGACGGTTTGTTTAAGTCTTTAATTTTGGCTAGGCCAAGACAGGTTGTCTGTTGAATTGTGTCATTCAAGAATATAATTTGTTCTGGGATCATGCAGGCTCTAAATAATGCTTCTAAACCTTGGACCTGCCATTCTTTTGTACCCCAGATGGTTTTTGTTTCAATGTTATATTTCCAAAAATCAAAACCAAATGTAGTCACTTTTTCAAAAAATGTTTCCGTATAGATCAATTTAGTATTTGTCAGCATTGTTTTTATTCCTGTCTTATTTAACATTTTGAAATAAAACGTTTCTGCATCACTTGTGTTAAACCCTGAGAAGTAGGGGAATTTCTCGTAAAATGTCTTCGAACTACCTTTTGGTGGAGTTGCACAATGTTCCCATTGATTAAAATTAAAAATATTTCTAGGTTGAGCAGATTTGTGCAAATAGTGATGTGCATAGTGGTTGTAGCAATACATTTCTTCATAATTAGATGAACCCTGTAAGAAATCATGTTCTGTAAATTTTGCTGACATAACTAAATCTGACATCATATCATTAATACTTTCAAAGTCCCAATCATCAGAGAATGTACTCGGTTTTACAAAGTCACTTAATGAAACCTTGAACTGGTGTGGATATTTCAAGAGCTCGACCGGGCCATAGATTTCGTAATCTGTTTTGTCCCCTGCTACCCCACCGGGTATTGGATTGGCTGTGACATTCACTGATGATAGTTCTCTTTTCTCCATGTGAGATGACTTGTGAGGCTTTAGGACCAAGTTGATGTTCTGACTTGCTGTGTCCATTATACTGTATTTTCCTTCAATGAATTTTCCCAAACAAAGAACCATGATGGGCCAAAGCAGGAGGAAAAGTACACCTAACACAATCCAAATTTCAATCCATGGAGAAATCAGATAGGTTTCTTTGAGTTGATGAAAGAGTTCAGTCACTTTGTCTTTAAAAGTTTTTGTTGTTGGAGTTTCTTCAGGTTCGCTTGGATCCTCAGAAAAGTCATCGAAATTGATGAAGTAGCCAGATGCAGTTCTGTCAATTGTTGGAATCGTTTCTGGATTTTTATTTGCTTTTGGAATTTTCTTTGTTTCATTAGCATAGTCTGAGGCTACATCGTTGTATACTGGTGTTTCTTGACGAATTGTTGCAATTTGGGTTTCAAGAGGCACAAGTTCCATGGCATTGTTGCATAGTCCTTTTTTATTCACTGCAGGTTTATCACATGTGATTAATCTCTCAGTTTGAACCTCTTGTATTGTAGCAAGTTTTGGTGTTCTGCTACATCTTGGGAGTCCACTGGGCCTAATACTTATTATTGGCCACATGATTGTGGTTTTACCAGGTCGATGGATACAACTCGGTTCTCCTTTTTACCAGCAAGGGGCGGTAGCACAACTGATCTTGTTCCGCTGACAGCTAAGACAGGTACTGCTTTTCTGTAAGAAGGCCCAAATTCCTTCTTCACCGCGATCTTCTCTCTGACCAGATCCCCAATCTTTGGAATCCAGGCAGGCCTTGCTGGGACAGGTGGTTTATCTTCAGTGGCTGTTGGCTGCTGTTTTAACTTTACGTTGCTCAGGTCTTTTCTTGTTTCATTTAAGTCCTGTAAAATAGCCAAACGATCTTTGATATCAAAGCATTTTTCTTCTACCACTGAAGTCTGACTATCTAAGTCCTGAATATGCATTCTAGTCCCGAACAATAGTTCGTACGGACTGAAACCTTTTAGAGAATTTCTTGGCAGATTATTAAGACTACGTTGGACACTTGTTAAATGTTGGACCCACCCATCACCCGAACCTAATACCCTCGCCGTTATAGATTGCTTTATGTCTCGGTTTATTCTTTCCACAATCCCATTTCCCTCAGGATGGAAGGGACAAGAGTACCACAATGCAATGCCCATGCTGGTCATGGCCTCCTTATAAGCTCGAGAGCTAAAAGCAGGTCCCTGGTCAGAATGTAGCATGCCAATTGCGTATGTGCCGATATAGACTCGCAAATATTTTATAACAGTTCTGGCGTCAGCCGAGCGCTGGGGCCTACATGTTTAAGTTAAATTAGTCTTTAAATGTTAATGTGACGCATTTTTCCTGATGGGTTTTGTGTGTAGATAGCCTTTTGCTTTATATATTAGAAGAGCCATGGCAATACTCCGGCCGGTTCACCACTGCGATCTCTGTTGCAGTCTGGACAGCTTATTGCGAATTTGTGATGTTGCAGGCTCATCCCCGGCCACCAGTATTCTGATTGCAATTCTATTAGAGATTCCTTGATCTTCTGGTGTCTTAGACCCTCACCAATGTGTGCGTCTGCTATTAACAAGATTCTCCTGTTCGTGTTTGGAATCACTCTATCCCCCACTCCAGGGATTCGAGCAAAAGGAACGGAGTTTGCATCTATTACGTATGTATAATTGAGTGGATAGTTCAGAGGTAATGCTGCACAGTTGCCTTGTAAAGACGTTTTTACCGCCAGCATGGTTTCTCCGTCTATATATTTTTCTGAACGCTTTTTTGTGGCTACGGAAGCCGGATTAGTTGCTTTCGCTGTGGCCGTGTTAGCCAATGAATTCCCTGCAGCGTGAATGCCATCACGCTGATGACTCAGTGTATGTATCACGTGAGTCTTTTGTAGTTCCTTCTGCAAAGGAAATACTTGTTCCCAAAGCGTTTTAAGCCTGATTGTGCCACCTTTTGCATCTTTGAAACCGTTTTGAACCCAGTTCTGCAAGTCATTATTGTAAGATTTGACGCAGTAATGCGAATCGCACAGTATTAGTGCGGGGAATTCGCGATCCGCAATATCGAGCGCCATCTTTAAAGCTAGCAGTTCAGTTCGTTGATCCAAACTATCTTTTACATGTTTGAGTCATAGTTACCAATGGTCTCAATTTTCCTTTGTGCCACCGGCATTTAACAACCGCGCACGCAGCACTGTAATTGTGTTTACCCCCAACTGCGGGTTGTGCTGATCCGTCTGTATATATTACACAGACGTAAAGTTGTAGAGGCAGAATCTCGATTGGCAGAGGATATTCTAATTCATATTTTAGATTTTTTAATTTTTTCATTTCCGGGTCAAAGTAGTATTTTACGTCTTCTGCAGCAAGAGAATTTTCCCATTCGATCCATTTTGGATCTAATGCCACGTTAGTCAAATTGCGTGGGCTTGTTAATGCCTCAAAGGCTGATTCTGCTGTTAAAACAGTTATCCTTTTGCCTTGTGCTTGGGCTCTTTCTTTTGCTACAGCAGTTTGAACCGCATTTGCAATGTTTTCTGTAATACTGAATGTTTTTTCAGCTTGTGTGTACAAGTGTGATTTGTAAGCTATTGGTACCTTTTCTCCCTCATTAGAGGTCAGGTACGTGAATCCGCATCTTCCTGGGATGACTCGGATTACAAGGTTGCGTGTGTTTTCGCGAGTTTGCAATTTTGTTTTAGCTAACATGTCTGCTTGCAATTATCTCAAAATTTGTGTGTGTTTTTGAATCCAATTGATTGGTTTAAAATCAGGTTTTATTAATTCATAGAGAGGTTTAACCCTCTCTGCATAATTTAGAATGTAAGTTCTTCCGAAATTCAGGAAACCTAGTATTGATTGTAAGTTCTTCAGCGTTTTTGGTGCTTGGAGTACTGCGCATTTCTCTAAGAAGTTGTCTGCTAGGCTTTTGCCTTCACTTGATAATTCATATCCTAAAAACAGGACAGTTAGATGGGCAATTCGTGACTTTTTAAAGTTGAATTTGTAACCCTCTGCTGCGAACCCAAGTTTTATGGTGTTCACTCTTTTCAAGTGAGTCTCCAAGTCATCATCTGTGAGATAGATGTCATCGACATAAGATAATGCCTCATCATTATATATTTGTAGTAACTCTGTTACTTTTGCTGCGAATAATCCTCGGCTATTCTTGAATCCCTGTGGGAGTCGACAGAAATTTTCCTGTGACCCCATTATTGAGAAAGCGGTCAAATACCTGCTTTCAGGTGCAATGTTTTGACAAAAGAATCCATTAGAGATGTCTAATGTAGTTTTGTATTTTTTGCGCACGATGTTATTCATTAGTGCTGCACTGTGTGAGTTTTGTACTACAAATATTTTACAACATGAGTTAAGGTGTCTGTAGTCCAAAACTAGACGATATGAATCGTCTGGCTTGGAGACAGGAAACAAAGGATTGTTCATTTGTGAGGTGCATGTTTCAATCACCCCCTGGTATTCAAGTTGATCTAAGATCTCCCTGACTTGTTTTTTAGCTTCTTGCTTAATTGGGTACTGCCTTTGTGAAGTTGGTTGACATTTTAACTGGATTTTGTGAGGAGGAGAGTCCTCATCCCATCCTACATGATTTTAATATAATGCAGGAGCTTGGGCTACTGTCCATTTTCTTGTAACACAGCAACGCTCTCGCAGCCACAAAAAACAGTGTACAGTTTAAACAAAACAACAATTGGTATTGATACAATTGAAAGAAAGCAGCAGATCTGTTTGTTCAAATTCCTTTTCAATGATGTTTTAATTGGATCCAAGCTCAGCCGACACGTGTTTCATCGTGTTAAAGTGGAGTCCACTTTAACACGATGAAACACGTGTCGGCTGAGCTTGGATCCAATTAAAACATCATTGAAAAGGAATTTGAACAAACAGATCTGCTGCTTTCTTTCAATTGTATCAATACCAATTGTTGTTTTGTTTAAACTGTACACTGTTTTTTGTGGCTGCGAGAGCGTTGCTGTGTTACAGTTTGGGTAATCTCTGATTGTCTTAGAACGGTTTTGGGTTAATCCGTTCGCTCTTCACGCGCCACACTCAAAAACTCATTTCCACACACTGTCCAGCGTACACTTCAGGTAGAGCGCCTTTTTCTGAAATTTCTAAGAAACCCTTCTAGCCGTGTCCATTTTCTTGCATATGTATATTTTCTATGAATTGGAATATGATTTGAGAAGGCAGGCATAATCATTTCTTCGCCATGAGGGCACTCCCTGACAAACTCTGGTGGCCAGTCTTTTTCAGCTAAAAGAATGTCATAGCCTTTTGAAAGATTATCCCAAAAGGGACCCCTTACTTTCATAGTCTTGTCTCCCTCTATACGTAATGTTATCTCGTATATTTTATGAGGTTTGCTAACTCTGGTATCCGCAGTTTCCACCTGAATGTATTCATTCAAGTCCACTGTCTCCAGATGATTCATTAGGATCTTGGGAGCTATGGCCACTTCTGCTGTGCTGTCTAGCATTGTCTGGGCCCACTGTCCGTTTTTCAGTTGTGTCCTCAGTATCCTCGGCATGTTTAATTATTTTAATACTGGCTACCTTCTTTCTTGGAAATTGTAATTTTTTACTTTGATGAGCAGGTTCTTTGTCTTTGGACTTGACGTGCTGTTCCCTTTGTTCTGAACGTCCTCTTCTTTCCGATTTCTGCGAGGAAGTCTGAAAAGATCGAGAGGGACGTGTATCAATATCTTGATATCTATCAGGTTTTTTCAAATTATCCCTATTTCTAAGGTTGTATCTTTTCTCAGAGGGCTCCCTCTGGGGAGACTTGTGTCCTTGGTCCGGAGATCTTTCTCTCCGCCGAGGAGACCTTCCTCTGGACTGGAATCTTTTTTCTTTGGGAGTGGATTGTTTATTTCCATCCCAGCTCTTTTTTGGAGTATTTAGATTATTTTTAATAAATATCTTTTCAGGATTTTCAGTTAGTTGGGGTTTTACTGGTTTCCCACCCAAACTATCTCTTCCTAGTTCTTCATAGGATTTTTCTATGATTCTGGCAAGTTCAATTGGTTGGTCTGCTATATCTTTTTCTTTCAATTTCTGGCGGATCACCACAGATGCTGCTTCTCCTTTTATGTTGGCTAATAATATAGCCGAGACCTGCTTGAAGTCTTTCAGTAGTTTCATACCCAGAGTTAAAGCAGGTTCTGGACCGTATTCATTTTGAATCTGTCTTAGCACATCTGGTATAACCGCCATGGACGGAACACCATGTGTTTTTGTGTAAATGGAAGCAAAGACTGTGCCCCAAGTGTCAAAGTCCTCCACATGTGGTGCGATCCCCATTGGAAGGCAGATAGTCAGAATTCTGTGTTTCTCAGTTGGGGTAGTATCCGGAAATACTGCCTCTATTTGAGTAATTTTTTTTGCTAACCAGAATGGAATTTGTTCCCGTTTTGCGGGTACTTTACCAAGACATGATTGTATGTTCTGTGGTGTAATTTTGTTTGTGTTCCCCTGATGAGGGGTCAGCTGTGGAATGTTAATAGCTGGTTGGACTGTTGTAGTCCGCATTACATATTGGACTAATTGTCTATGTATTTTAATCAGTTGTTTTAGCTGGGCTAAACGTTCTGGTACTGACATTTTTCTATGTCGGGATGTGGTGTGTAGCTGGCTAGAACCGGCCACGTTCCTCCTGGTCTACCTAGTGGACTGAGCCTGGTGATGTGATTGTTATGTTTTAGGGCGCCTTTAAACCAGAGCAGGTGCTCTTGGTATTTTAATGGGATTTCAACCTCCTCGAAAGGGGTGTATTCATCCGGAGGTTCCTCTATTTTGTAATAGTGGAAGTCGTGTGTGACAGCGTTTGCTGCTGGAAAGTTTATCCATGAATAGAATACTTCTGTCTGCCGATATTCATGGGCCTCTATCACGAATATGACTATACCACCTCGTGATGTCAGTCCGTTTTCTATAAGCTTAAGAGCTATAGTTTTCCTTATGTTGACCGGAATGAGTATAACACTCGGGTCATTTTCTTGGAGACTTGTGTCATCCGCTAGGAGTCGAGCTGCTATTCTAGCTGCCTCCCTCTCTTCTTCACTTTCTGACATTTTTACTGACAGAAAGGTTTTTGTTGCAGATCAAGTTTCAAGGAAACAAAGATTAGGTGCACAATATTTTGGAACACTGTATCCTTCAACGTTGACTATACCAAAAACTATACATAGGAATCTCTTCCTACTAAGTTCCGGCGGATTTTAACCTTTTACCCACTCCAGACGTCTTTTGGAGTATTTACGGGAAAAGGGGTCTGTGTGAAAAAGCACGACTGAGTTACTCTAACGTCTTGCGTTAGATTTATCGCCTTACCAAACGTTGGGCGCCATGTAGTGTAGTTCCTATATTCCCAATAGGCTCTGCGCATTGGAATAATATATTCAGCAGTGTAGACGTAGGACTGAGGTCGACTAGGTCTCTACTGACTATATTAGACTTAAGTTTTTGCCAGCTAGCTCAGAGGTCACTAGAAACTTTCTCGAATAAACGAGGAGGAGTCTAACCTCCCTGGATAGACAAGAAGGGATTAGCTTCTGACAACCATATAACATGACAACTTTGCTCCCTCAGAATAAGAGTGTATCTCTAGAGTCGTGTGAAAACAATAGACAGCTATTTCACTCAGTCAAGTGTGCATACTAGTTTCACCAGAGTGCAAAGAAAAAAGAGACAGGCGTTTTCAATAAAAGATGTTATTTATTGAGCAGTCTTCTTTCTTATGCAAGAGAAATGAATTGCCACAATTGCAATACTCATAGTAAAGTAAAGTGCGTACAGTAAAAGGAGGATTAAGAAATAATACTGTAAAAGCATTGATATGGTTTCTTAGCCATAAGATACTTTAAAATAGATAAAATATATACATACTTATATACATTGACTAACATACTCAACTGGTGCTTCTAAATACGTCTACCCCGGTGTACCTGACCTAAGCCTAATACGTGGGAAGGAGTAAGTAAGTAGCAGTTTAAGTTAAGTTGGTTTTGCCAAGAATCTGACTCAAGAATTCTCTTTAAGGGTTTAGTCAGCTCCGTACCTGGGTATTAGAAAGCAGGAGGTCTTGTATCTCTCTCTCAGCACTCGATATCCCAATAACCCGCGAAGGTATCTGGAAACACCGGAGCTGGATTTCTCGGCAGGAGAAAAGACAGCGTCTCTCTCAGTGCGTCAAAAGGGAGGGGCAGCGTCCGTGGGCTCTCGCATCAGCTGGGCTCTCGGGCAAGTAGATAGCTGCTCTGCTCCAAAACCACCACCGTGTGTTTGCTTAAGGCAGCATTGGTATATTTATACCTGAAAGGTGCCGGGTTTGACGAAAGGTTGGACATAAGACGTCAATAAAGATGTCACTAAGAACTGGCCGTTCTTACAGTGCTTTACAGGAGTTCTAGGACGAAATCAAAACAAAAGCAAGGGGGATTTCCCAGGTTGCTGGAGGTTTGGTTTGTTTAGAGAACTCGTTGTGCTTTCTAGGAGTCTGGGGAAGTAGCTTTGCTTAATGTGACAGCATGTGCTACGAATGAATATGGATATGATTACTATGCCGTTATAGGGATATTATTGATTATAACCGAACAAGGGCATAAAATAGTAATATCGATTTAGGCTCCTGGATAAAAACACAATAGAAGGTGAAAAAATACCAATTGCATACAAATCACATTTGTACACCCAAGCAGAAATAAAATTTACATCGACAGAAACTATCTGACAGCAGTTCAAACCGCTGTAGCAAAAGAAAGAGCCTTAGCACGGGGGAAACAAATTATGGTTGTAACTCCTGTACCAGCCTTAGAGGCAGTTACAAAAGCTAGCATTCCGAATGCAAATGCTTTACATCCAAGATGGATACAATGGGTTAATTTTCTTGCTGCAACTGATGTTGAATATGTTTTTGATCCTTATTTGAACACACAAGCATTCCTGCAACATGAATGTCCTCTGCCTACTGAAATTTTACCTCTAGACCAGTATGAATGTATAATTTATACTGACAGATCAGCACGGGGTAAACAAGCTTATAGTGCTGCATGCGCAATCGTTAAATGTTGTATGCGCAATGGCAAATTTCGACCTATGGTCACAAAAACATAATCTCTAGGAGATTGTACAGCTCAGCACATTGAACTACAAGCATTCAAGATGGCACTTGAAAATACGGATCGTGAATTCCCCACACTAATAGTGTGCGATTCTTTTTACTGTGGTCAATCATACAATGAATATTTACAGAAAAACGGTTTCAAAGATGCAAAAGGTGGCACAATCAAGCACAAAGCGCTTTGGGCACAAGTAGTTCAGTTGCGAAATGATGGTGTTCACGTTGAAGGGAATTCATTGGCTGTTGATGTCGCGAAGTGGGCTGTGCAAACGGCTTTAGTAGCTGCAATCACTCGTTCAAAAATGAAAATAGACAGTGAAATAATTAAATAGTGCAGCGTTACAGCTCATGTAGGTGTTTCCGCCACAGTGTCATTATTAAAGCAACAATATTGGTGGCCCGGCATTATGAAACAGAACAGAAACTATGTCCTGGACTGTGAAATATGGCAAAAGATGAAAGTCTCTACTGTGAAACGTCCTGCGCAGACGCCCCTATTAATTTCAGATAAACCACTAGTGTGTGTTTACCTGGACCACTGCGGTCCCTTACAAAGGGATGGTAACTATAAATATATCATGGTCGCAGTGGATTCGTGTTCAAGGTTCTTTTGGATGTGGCCTCAGCGCTCTACTGACGCTCAAACTATTATAAAAGATTTGCGAGTCTTTATCGGCACATACGTAATAGGCACATTACACTCTGACCAGGGCCTTGCATTTAGCTCTCAAGCTTACAAAGAAGCCATGGCAGTTTCGGCGTTGAATTGAGGTACTCTTCTCCTTTCCATCCTGAGGGAAATTCTGTTGTGGAAAGAAAAAAACGGGACAAAAAGCAGTCTAAACAGCTAGAGTATTAGGTTTGGGTGATGGGTGGGTCAAACGTCTTTATGGGGTCCAACGTAGTCTAAACAATTTGCCAAGAAGCTCTCTAAGGGGTGTCATTCCATATGAGGTCCTATTTGGGACAAGAATGTTCATACCGGATCTTGATTATCATGGAACAGTGGTGGAAAATAAGAAATTTGATATCAAAGATCATTTGGCTGCTTTACAGGACTTAAATGAACTAAGATCGAAACAAAGCAACGTGTTCCTGAAGCCAACCACCACTGGGGAAAAATCAACAGTCCCAGCAAGGCCTGTCTGGATCCCAAAGCTTGGTGATCTAGTCAGAGAAAAGATCATGGACAAGAAGGAATTTGCCCTTCTTACAGACAACCAGTACCTGTCCTAGCGATCCATGGATCAAGAACAGTTTTACTGCCGCCCCTTGCTGGTAAAAATGGAGAAATGATTTGTGTCCCTCAACCTAATCAAACCACACTATGTGGCCGATACTAAGCAGTAGGCCTAGTGAACTCCGACAATGTAGCAGATACACTCCGCTAGCTACAATCCAAGAGGTTCAAACTGAGAGACTCATCACCTTTGAAGATTCTACAGTGAGAAAAGAAGCAACAAAGCTATGGAACTCGTTCCTCTTGAAACCCAAATAACAGTTCGTCCTGATACACCTGTCAAAACGAAGTAATGAATGATCAAGTGGTTCCAGCGAGTTCAACAAATCCGGATGCAATTCCATCCATTGACAGAACTGCCTCTGGTTATTTCATTAACTTTGATACATTTTCTGAGGATCCCAGCGAACCTGAAATGATGCCAGCACAAAGAACTTTCAAAAGAACAAGCAACAGACTTTTTTCATCACCTGAAAAAGACTTATCTGGTTTCACCATGGATTGAACTATGGATTGTTTTGGGAATATTTTAGTTTCTGCTTTGTTTAGCTCCAGTAATAACTCTGGGTATGCGGATACATGGAAGGTATATTCAAATGGACACAGCAAGCAAAAAAGTGAACTTACTTCTCCAGCCACACAAATCATCCCATCGTGAACAAAGAGACTTGTCAGCAGTGAACATCACAACCGTTCCTCTACCGGATGGTATAGTTTGGGACAGAACTGAATATGACATTTTTGGCCCGTCTGAGCTGTTGAAGATTTCACACTTATTCAAGATTTCATTGAGTGACTTTATTACCTCTGGTACCTTTTCTGATGATAGGGTCTTCGAGACTGTTAATAACATGATGTCTGATCTAAAAATGTCTGCAGTATTCACAAATCATGAATATTTAGAGGGTTCATCAGACTATGAACAAATGTATTGTTATAACCATTATGGTCATCATTTCTTGCACAAATCTGCAATGCCTAGAAATGTACATATGTATAACCAATGGGAACATTGTCCTACA
Source organism: Lissotriton helveticus (assembly GCF_964261635.1). Taxonomy (NCBI): domain Eukaryota; kingdom Metazoa; phylum Chordata; class Amphibia; order Caudata; family Salamandridae; genus Lissotriton; species Lissotriton helveticus. Next base: position 481,347,619 of record NC_136057.1, on the reverse strand, counting down.
CCTCCAAAAGGTAGCTCAAAAACCTTTACAATGAAATTTACATATTTTTCAGGGTTCAATTTATCCAATGCTGAATCATTTCATTTTAAAGATGTGAACAAGACAGGAACGAAAAATATATTAACCAATCAAAAACAGATTTATTCTGCAGCCTTTATTGCCCAACTGTCTAGACAGGGTTTCGACTTTTGGAAAGACAACATTGAGACAAAAACTGTCTGGGGTACCAAAGATTGGCAGGTGCAGGGGGTAGAAGCTTTGTTTAGAGCCTGTATCATTCCTGAGCAAGTTATGTTTTTATATGACACTGTCCAACAAACGTCAAGCCTTGGGTTAGCCAAGATCAAAGACAGGAACACACCGACCATACCTTTACCTACAAGTAACAGCATTACATGGGGGAGGTCGACATACATAATATTTTGCATCAAAACAGAACAGATCCAGAATAAAAAAATGGTTCATCTGGCCCACAGACACAAACAACTGTCAAGATCGATTCCTGAACAAAACACAGGGTTTCACTATCATTAGGCCAGACCCAAGATATGTTCAAAGACAGCATCCTGGGGTAGTAACAACATACAGTGTAGGGAAACTATGCCTTGTTTGCCTACAGAAATCTACACTTGAGGATGTAAAGCAACACTTATCGCAGACCTTAGGGAATTCTTGGTAGGACCAAGAAAACACCGTAAAAAAACGTTTCATATATCCCGGTATCTAAGCTGCTTATAATGAAATATGGAAGATTACGTAAGCAGAGACTGCAGAACGAATACGAGAAATTGATCTTATTAATTTATGAAATGAATGAAATGAAATGAAATGAAAATGAAATGAAATAAGTCTTATAATGCGCTACTAAGCCCGGAGGCATCAAGGCGCCTAGCAAAAGAAATCAGAATAGCCAGATAACCAGCACTACGGGTAGGCCTTTGAGAATAGCCACGTTTTTAGAGCTTTCCGAAAGTTCAGGACCGATGGTTGGGATTTAATTTCTAGGGGAAGGCTGTTCCACAACTTGGGGGCTACTGTTGAAAACGCCCTCCCGCCCCATTTACTTCTACGAACACGAGGCACCACCAACAGGCTCTTAGTTGAGGAACGGAGGACTCTATCCGGTGCATATGGACGCAACAGTTTCCTCACGCCATCAGCACCTTTGCCAGCAAGCGCCCCATAGGTCAAGCAAAGAGTCTTGAAGACAATCCTGGACTCAATAGGAAGCCAGTGCAAGCTTTTCCTGGCAGCCGTGGCGGAGGAGAGTCTAGGAGCATCCAGTACAAATTTGGCCGCCGCATTCTGGACAGTGTGAAGGCGCTGCACCAGACCTTTGTTAGCGCCAGCATACAGAGCTCTCTCTGTAGTAGACAATGTGTTAACGACTCTGTCGTCCAAGTTATATTCACTGGACAACATTGTATCTTCTGCCATAGACATCGTGGAACAAGACTTGGTCATGTTGCAACATGGTCAGTCTCAATTACGTTCTATCATGCTATTAGGCTGGATGCTACAAAACTTGTGTGTAGGCTATGTGCCTTGGCGTTTAATCAACACTACGTCACTGTTTTCAGAATTCAATCTTACTGACAAACAGATCAAACTGGCACAAAGGGCAGCAGAATATACGGTGCTGAGCATTAAAAAACTGGAAAAATTACCATTCACACTGGCAGAAAAACCAGCTACTGAGTGGATCATACATGGTAAAATGATTCTGCCTGTTACATTTTTCCATTTTCAGTATTGCCTAAAACATATACCAGCAGGCAAATATGAAAGGGTGGGTAAATAATACATCAAGACATCCTGGGATTTACCATACACACACAGATGTTGGAGTGGGAGGCATGAAGTGATTCTTAGCGGTTCTAACTATGAAAACGCACTAAGCGGTTCTCTCCTTTGTCAGGTTATTAATTTACACAGGGCCTGCGATGATTCCACTACAAACTTATCCTGTCACCTGCAAGGCTCACCAGCTGCAGTGATTAATCCAATTTTTTGACTACTTTCTAATGGAAGTTACCTCATGTTGAATGATCTGTTGCCAGGTATCCCATATCGAGGGACTGTTTCATCCAGGGTCACTTGCTGTATGCAGGTACTGTTTCCACAAACCAAGACAGCCAGGGAGTTGCCTCTATGGCCTTCACTGAGCATCTCTTCTATAAAATTGATACTCTAAGCAGAATGAAAGCCATTCTTTTAAAACAAACTGTGCCACTGGCCTCGGCCAAAGAAACCTATGATCTACAAGTCGCAAGGACTTTTGCAGAGATACATGCCCTTTTGAATACAAACTGCCCTATACATTTCGCAGAAATGTTGGAACGTATCTTAAACATGTCTAATACGAGCAGTATTGTACATGTATTTAAGACCTTGTGTTCAGGACTGTTACCACCTTTTCAAGCAGTCCTCAGAATATTTCCCAACTTCGTGCACTCTGTGTTTGGCAGACTGCTACTACTTTTTGGACTCGTTGCAGGGATCCTATTTTTGCTCCTACTGCTACCATATGGCAAGCCAAATCACCAGAGTCACTCCAAGCACCATAGAGAGAGCTCTATTGGAGATGAAGTGTCGTAAGTGCATCCTCCAAATTTTAGGTTCACCTCATCTATGAGAATAAAATACCACGTTTTCTGTCATTCAGACCAATCTGGCAAGATTGCATCTTACCTGTTCTATGCTGCGTGCTTGGCGGTGAAGAATGCGTGCTAGACATCTGTCTAACACTCCCATCAGTCATGCCTACGGATATCGATATTCTGCTGGACCCGGTAACGGCCCATGCTCTGTGTTGTCCCCAGCGGCTACCAATCCTGATGACGTCATTCATTGAGATCTCACAGACGCAAATTGCTACTGCTGAGGTACGAGAGGAAACAACAGGTACGCAGGTAACATCCGATATGAACATTGCTGATGCGACCAATGCTGACAGTGATGCTTCTCATCTATGTGCAGTTAGTCTTCTAAACAAGGTAATCCAACTTTCATCTACAATGGTAGACAACTTTTTGTATACAGGATTAGAAGATGTCATGTTTTCTCCATCCCCAAACACTGACTTTTGATTTTGGCACATAGTGTTCCGGAGAGACTCTGAATTTGGCCTTCATTTTTCAAAACAAAGACTAACTTTCGAACTTTTACCTATGATTATTTTTTTTTTCCAAATTAGTATTTTTCTTTTTTTGGGCAAAGTAATCTGCTTATAGTAGAACTATTAATACAGAACAGAATTCTTTGAATACTTCCAGAGACAATATATGACCTTGTCCACAACAACATGATCATGTAATCTGAAATGAAATGGTTTTGGTCCTTTTTCTTCTGTATTTACAAGCCATTTCCACATGTATATTTGTTTATGATTCATTCATGTATCATTCAAACGTCTGCATATGCTTAGAATGAAACATTGCTTTGATATGTAGGGCACCATTGCATATCGCAACAGTTTTAAATGCTTTTATAAAATGTATTTTTAGACATGTTCTTAGCCATCCATATGCAGCTATGTTTTAGATATGTTTAACATGTTTAGAATTTAGTAATGTCATTCATACGAAAGTGGAGTGGGTGTTGTGTGTCGATTTAGATTCCGAATGAATTTCTCGATTTATGCCCTTATATAGGTACAATTCACATTGCCCTTATTTAGGCACAGAAATCCAGCCCTTATTTAGGCATTGCTCATGCTAACCAAATACAGGCATGGCCACCTACATTCGTTCAACAACGAGTTCTTGAAAACCAGAATCTTAAGCCTTTAGGACTTCCCTTTGCTTGGGTATTGATTTCTCCAAGAACTATTCCTTAGGGGTTCATTCATGACGTTCTTATGCCCGACTTTTACGTCAATACTGGCATTCCTAAACACCTTCAAGGTATAAATATGCCTTCACTTGCCAAGACAAACCATAGTTCGGTCCACGGTTCGACTGCCTACTTTCACGACGCGGTTCGCCATGGCAAGTTCGGAAAGAAGTCCAGTCCCCAACTGACGCACTGACCAGACGCTGCCATCCTCCTCGCCGAGAATCCAGCTCCAGTATTTCTGACTCCCATTGCGGGGTGTTAGAGATCGAGACCCGGGAATGAGATTCCAACCTCTCTCATTCTAAGGTATGGAGCAGACTAGAACCTAGAGGGACTCTTGGCAACTATAGTTAAACTAAACTTTAGCTAAACTAAACTATAGCTAAACTAGACTATAGCTAAACTGCACCTACTTCTTCCCTCGTACTATACTTAGGTTAGTACCCTGGGGTAGGATTATTTTAGAAGCACCAGATGAGTATTTTAGCCTATGTTCTTTATGTATGTATTTTATGAATATATGTCAAAGCTACAGACCATGCTATTGCAGTATTATGTAATCCTACTGCTAACCCTGTACATATTATACTTTGCATTCTTTCTTACGATTGTAGCAGTTCATGTCTCTTGCATGAGAAATAAGACTGTTCAATAAACCCTTTTTATTGAAACGCCTGTCTATCTATTTCTGTGTAACTCTGTAGAAACTAAGCATGCACGATTGACTGAGTGAAACGGTTATCTATTGTTTCCACGATTCTGAGATTGTTCCGATTCTAAGGGAAACAAAGTTGTCATGTTTATGCGGTTGTCAGAAAATAATCCCTTCATGTTCATTCGAGAAATTTCTAGTGTCCTCTGAGTTAGCTGGCACACACAAGTAATTAAGTTTAATGTACTCGATAGAGACATACTGACCTCAGTCCTATGTCAAAACTATAATGATTATTATTCTAATACGCAGAGCCTATCGGGGATATAGGAACTACACTACAGTATGTGTTCCTTCTTGACCTTAAGCATTTTAGTGATTCCATTGATGTTGAGTCTTTCCAAGCTCTTTTTGCCATTCTTAGGTTGCGTCTTTCAGTGTTCAAGTTGTCGTTAAACCTTGGCGTTGAGTTTTTAGTGGAGACGTTTCTCTGTTGTAAGGGAGCAATAGAGTCCATGACTTCTCGTATCGAAGTATTGTAGTAGTCAGTGAGGTCGTTGACATCCTCCATATTGGTCTGTGGGATCAAGGTGTTCTTGCATAAAGTGGTTATATCATTGTGGTTTATATTACTAAAATGCCTTTATCACTGTTTGATTTTCTTCGGTTGTCCCTTCCTAAGGATCTCCTTTAAATTTATGAGGAAGGTGATGCGATAATGGTCTGACCAGTCACATGGGGAAATAGAGTCTAAGGAGATAGTGTCCGACTTAGAGATGATAACTTCCAAAGTCTCTCCCTTATTGTGTGTGAGACCGTCGCAGATTTGGGACATCTCATGGTTTAATAGGAAGGATTTTAAGCTATTCACTGAGGGCTCATTTAGGTAATTACAGTGCAGATTAAAATCACCTAGTAAGATCTGGGTTCCTTGATGATTAATATTTATTGTTAAAATTTCCATGATTTGTTTGATGAACTCCGGGTTTTCACCCGGAGGGTGATAGAAGGCATGTAGATTACAAATAACTTTGTTGTTGCACGAGATATTGATGATAAGATATTCACATGTTGTTCCATTTATTTCCCATTGGCGTAATGATAAAGTATTGTGGTAGATGCATGCTATTCCACCACCCGTTTTCCCTGTTCCGTCTAGTCTTATGATATTGTGACAAGGTGGGACTAGTAGATCTATGATGGGATGGGCTGAGTTGTTTAACCATGTTTCCGTGAGGATAACTATATCAAACTTATGTGTGAGAATGAGGTTGTAGATATCTGCTGCTTGCTGATCTGCAGTTGAGGAACATGCACTTTAGCTGTTTGTTATTGTGATGAGAAGCCATTTGTGAGAAAGTGATTCATTTAAGGTTGTTCTTGTTTATTCCTCTGTGATTGTGACTCGGTTCTCTGAAAGGGTTCACTTGGATGGATTTGATTTGATTATGAACAGCCTTGCTTATGTTTAATCCAGACTTATACTATAGGTGGAGTTCATGGATCTCATTGTTTGATAGTTCTTGCTTTGACCTCTTTGGTCTGGGATCCTCGTTCGGGGAAAGTCTAGTTTGCGGTCCCAGGTTGACTGTGTGAGTGGACTGGGTTGGGGTGATGTCTGTATGGGTGTCCTTTCTGGTTATCTTGGGGCTTTTTGCGTTGCGAGAGTGTGAGAAGTTGGTCTGGCATATGCTGTCCACTATTCTAGTGGGCACCTTGCACCAGTTCAAACAACCCTTATTTATGGTAGGTTTGAAGACAACCTATATAGAAAGCTATCCTAGTGGTAGCTGTGGAGAGCAGCCTTCAGGCTAAGTCTTGAAGGAATGTAAAGCAGCTTATTTTACCAGTCTATAATCTCATGAATGACCAAATGATAGGAGAACCACACCAGGTATATATAAAATATATGTATTTATTCTAAACACATCCCTCTAGTCCCTTTATGAGGCTAGAGGCAAAAGTACATTCAGTAAATTTACTTAGCACACAGTAAATTAGCACAATAGATGTTGAGCCCTAGGGGCGTATCAAACCATATACTAAGAAAGTGGTATAAGAACCACGACTGACATAGATACAAGGCCTAGAGCCTTTAGAACTGCTGGGGCCACCAGGAACCACCCAAGGTAGTGACACAGGGGACCCACGGGGGATGCGTGCAGTGTCTAAACACAGCGCAAATCACTATTAACTTCTATAAGGGAAAGTCGCAGTTGGAAAATTACAGATTAAGGACACTTAGAAGAGGACTTGGAGCAAAGCTCTTTGGAACTAGGAGGTTCTAAAGTCAACACTCATGGAATCACTGAAGTACTCGAGTTACCTCACCCAGGGAAGCCGGGTGCATAGGTGTCTTTTCGTGTTGGGTTTCGTCGTCGATTTCAATGGCGAGCTGCTGAAAAGTGCTTCGGGCGACCAAGCGAAAAGTGTCCGGTTGGATGGGTTGATCGGAGATCTAAAGAACCTGAAAGCAGAGGGGACAGAGTCTGGGTTACTTGCCAGTGACCAGGAAGGGGATGAGAAGATGCCAACCAATTTCGAGTGATTTCAGGTGAAGATGATGAAGCTTGACTCTTCAGCCACGAGGACCAGGAGGTGTTGATGATGAACAGGAGCTGGATTCAAGCTGTCCCACAAAGGATGTTGAGTGCTGTGGTGTCGGTTTCCGGATTGGACCCAACAAGCCTTGGCAACTGCAACCAATGCAGAAAGCAGAGATTGGCTTTGGTGCAGACCAGCAAGGTCTGAAGGACTCACCCTTTGGAGGGGAGTCAGGGCACATCTGAAGCAACCGGCAAAGGCCAAGAAACAGAAGAGTTACCTTTGTGGGGACCCACCAGTTAATGGACCAGAGATCACGAAGGAGCCTCGAGTGGAAATACTAGAAGCAGGCCCACGGAAAACTTGTGGAGTGTAGGCCCACAATCTTCAGTGCAGATGGTGCTCGGGGCTTAGACTACAAGTAGCCCAATGCACAACTTCAGGAAAGCTCGGGAAGTTGATGTACTTGCAAATGTGCACGGTGTCCAGGAGTTCCGGTCCCACGTCACTCATGAGGGCAGCGGGTCTCAGCTTTGCTGGGATCTCGTGTCAGCCTCTGAGAAGTCTGGAAGTCCATGTCTTGAGTCACAAATCCATCGGAATTTGGTGGGAGCCTTGGAAATGCAGACTGGGAAGATGCTTCTTTGGTGCCTGTTTGAACAAGGGAGACACCCCTTGACCCCAAGGAAGATTCTTCCATCTTCTAGTCGATGTAGAATATCGAAGTTCCAGGATATATGTTGCAGAGTTTCGTCCAGGTGTAATCTGAAGTCCTAAGGAGTGGGTTCCCTTTACTTATACTGAGATAGGGGGTTGGAAATACTCTGAGGACCCACCTATGGGAGGATCCAGGAAAGGGGGTGGCTACACCCCTTTCCCCTTGTCCAGTTTCACAACAGAGCAGGGGCTGAGTGCCCCTGCAACCGGTTTGAACTGGGATATGCACAGGGACACCAAGTGTGCTCCCAGCACTGTCTGAAAAGCATTCTCTGAATGCACCCATCCAGCCCCAATACACCAAAGCCTGTCTGGGAGGAGGTTACACCTCCCTGTGACAGGAACCCTATTGTCCAGGCCTCCCCTGCCGGAGTTTCATCCAGCAGCAGGATGTCAGACTCGTGTCTGTGGCTGCAGTATCCATTTTGTGATGCGGGGGCTCTTTTAAACTATTACCGGTCAGGTAAGTGTGTACATGACTTCTCCCTCTAGAAGGGTGGAATTCTACCTCCGCCGCCAGGACTGGCGGGGGGTAGGATTCCAAAGTGTTTGACACCAAACACGACATGTTTCCATGCAGCCATTCCGAAGTTAGCATTTACCGCAAGGTTATAATGCACTTAAGAGTATATGGTCTGGCTGCATCACAGAACAACTACGGAAAATAGATTCCGAAAGCTGTGGAGGGGTCCTGCCCATGCCTGGGCACCCTCTCACACAAAACCGAGCACTCAGGATTCATAAGGCCTGCCCTAGGAGTGGCTTATAGGTTTATATGTGTCAGTGATTAAAGGTAGATATAGGTAACCTATATCTTAGTAAGGGTGCATGAACCACCTTACCCAGGATGCAGTAGCAACCCTGTGGTGCCTTTTTGGAAGGCTTCCCAGGGGTGGCATAATACACGCTTCAGCCCCAGGTAGGCATCTGGGGTACCTATGCCCCTAGAACCTAAGGTTCCATATACTAGGGACTCACAAGGGTAACCCAGTAACCAATCTGGAGTGTACCTAATGTACATGCAATCAATTTAGAAAGGAAGCAGCTAGGCTGGGGTCCTGGTTAGCAGGGCCCCAGCCAGACTAAAATCGAAAAACAGTGAAACACCAGCAAAAAGTGGGGGTAACATAGTAAGCAGATCCTACTCTCCTACAGAGAGGGACAAAGATTGGCTGTTATTGAAGTAAGTCTCTGTATATCGTCTTTAAGATGCATTAGGCAAAGATCGATTTCATTGAGTCGCATTACCCAATATTCCGCTTTAAGGGTAGAGGCGGGTTGCATCGCTAGATCTGATAATAGTGTGTTGCCGTCAAGGGTGCCTAGTTGAGAGCATGAGACATTGTTGTTTTTTTTTTTGCAGAGTTTTATATAGCGCGAACTAGACCCGAACCGAATCATGTATCAGAGCACTTTACATAGGACCAGTTACGTTACATGAGGACACACTTTCATTTTTTTTTTTTTAGGCACGGGGAGATTAAGTGATTTGCCCAGAATCACAGGAGGTTTTTGGCGTCGTTACCGAGACTCGAACCCAGATCCCCAGGTCCGAGGTCGAGCGCCTTAGCCGTTAGGCCAACTCCTCTCCCCAGCTGTGTCTTTACGTAGTGTATATGTGAGAGGCTGATTGGATGAGATGAAAGGAAGCTTAGGACTGGAGGTAGTGACAATCTTACTGGATCTAGCTGATCTAAGATTGATTTGGTGTGCGGGTGTGGGTTTGTGGACATTATTATTTCCTGTATGGGGGTCAGTGAGGACGTGATGGTAGAGCCCTCATTGGTGCGATCTGGTGATGTAAGAGGGGGTGAGTAGGGGGGATGAAGTGCCAAATTATTGTTTCTTCTTTGGGGGGGTCAGTGAGGATGTGATGGTTGAGCCCTCATTGGTGCGATCTGATGAAGTAAGCGGGGGTGAGTAGGGGGATGAAGTGTAAAGCAGTCATGGTCTAAGCTAGTTTTGTTGTTGAGGGGTGAGCGGGGGAGTTGGTTGCAATATTCCTAGTAGCAATCTCAGTCATAGATTGGGTGGATGGGTCTGGAGGGGGCATGGTGGCCTCTTGAGTGGGTCGGCAATCCCCTGGACCCAGAGTGGAGTTGAATGAGTTGGGAGAGTCCCTGTACTCTAAGGAGGTTGAGGGTGTTCCATTGATGGATTATTGATTGAACGATCCCCACCCCCATATGTACCTTTCACACCTCTTCCCCCTGGACCACCAAATGTCATTCCCCCTGTACCTTGAGTTCCACCTCCGATGCCCACGGTTGTCCAGCTCCCTATTTTCCGACCAATACCGGTACATCCCTTACCCCCTCCATCCCAGGCCACTGTGCCCCCATCCCAAGCCACTGTACTTGAAATGACTGATGATGCCATACTTTCTGTATCTGTCTCAACCACTTGAATTTTTTATTCTACTGTACCTCAGTTGCATCAGGACGCAATAAGGTTGATAGTATTAAAATGGTTAAGTAATTTAGAAATGGAGGTAGGAGAAATGATAGATCAGATACAGGATTTTTCAGAGATTGAGCTTCTTTGTCTGATAAATAAGCTTTCTCATCAACTTATAGTTCAATAGGAGATGACTACAGGACAGAATGGTCCTGATGAAGTTAGAGCTATTAATCAACAGTGTCAGATAGGAGCCTTCCCTGTAAGTGGAGTTAACACTGCCATAGCAACAAATATTGGATATTGTAATGAACTTTCTTCCTCTCCTTGAATAAGACCTATGAGGGAAGCCGCGCCACAGTTCATTCCTGGAAGAGGGAATGCAGATAATGATGACCTAATAGTCCCATTGCTAGAGCCCATTTTTTATACAATTGGATATATACGCCCTGGAAAAGGACGGATGAACTCACTTTAAAAGCCTCCTTACCAGACATACAGAAAAATCCTAGAGGATTTTATGATGATGTACAGGCAGCCATTGATTCCTGTGTTATGGGCTTAGCTGATATTGATATGTTTTTTGGTATCATCCTGCCACCAGATATGTGGTGACTTACTCGGAAACAGGATCATGCTGCTGATTTAGGAGGAGACTGGACTGCTATCATAGCAGCCGACAGGGATAGGAAACCTGGTCGAAAACCTAGTCAACTCATACTGGATCTTCCTGGTAACACACTTACTTAGATAAAAACGATGGTTCCGGCAAGGAAAATAGATTGGGCACTTCTCATTCTTGTAAACAAAAACAGGGAGTGGCCCTCCCTGGTTTCTTTACTCGCTTTGAGGAAGTGTTCCACGATTTTAGTGGGCAAGTTACTTCTACACCTATGGGTGCACATTTATTTGTAGATCGATTTGTAAGAAAATTACTTCCCGAGGTATCTCTTTGCTTAAAAAATTCTGAGAGTAAACCCGAAAGCTATATTAAATATGGCTCAGTATTATCAGAATCAGGTGACCACTGAGCAAGAACGGAAAGAAGGAAAACTAAAAGAATTGAAAACTAAGGTAATGATGGTCCAGGCCTATGGACCCCAAGGTCGAGGTCGTGGTCAAAACTCAGAATTTCAGACGAACACCTCCAGTAGGGCCACCGCGTAGACAAACTCCAGTAGGGCCGGATCAATGTGCTTATTGTAAGGAGGAAGGACATTGGTGTTCTGAATGTCCTGTTTTAGCTGATGGGAGAGGAAGGGGACAAGTGAATGGTAACTGAGGGACTCCAGTTCCCCGTCAGCAGCTCCAACAAGCTCAAGCTCCAGAAAAAAATAGGTCAGAAAATTATTTTGATCAACAAAATAATCAATGTTCTATGGAGGATTGGGAACCAGAGGAAACCGTGGGAACGCACTTTGCCTAGGACAGCGACAAGGAGGACCAGTTGAGATACCTGTAGATCAGTCAGTACCCTACATAACAGCCACCAGACTTGGGCAGATCAGAAATGTTAGTGGATACAGGGGCGACACGCAGTGCGATATCTCAAAAACTGGTCCCTGGGACGCCTTGTCTGGTCAAGTACTTACATCGATAGGGTTTGATGGAACACCAACTTCTAGCCCTGTGTCCCAAAAATTGCCTTTGCAGGTTGAGAATTTTCCTGCTTCAGCCCCCTTTTTACTTCCCCCACACGCTCCTGATAATTTGATGGGACTTGATCTTTTGAAATATTCCCATGCTACTATACATTTAGAGTACGTGTCATTTTTGGGAAAAAGACATTGTCTAAACAATATAATTTCTATTTATGTTCGGATCTTGATTCTGTTCTTACATGTGTTTGGGCTACTGCTGACACAGATGTGGGAAGAATGGACATTTCCCCAGTACACATACAGGTTCGGGAGGGTGCTTCCTTAAAAAGGGTCCTGCAATATTTATTTATTTTTTTCATTTTCAAAAAACCTTTATTTCAAAGAATATGCACAGTACAAATACACAAATTTCAGCATTGTAGAAGATGAGGCGTGTCGACCCATTACAGTATAGCAAAACATGAGTACATGTTCGAATGATAATAAAGACTCCAATCCTGAAGAATTACCAACAGCACAGTGAAAAATGGCGAGAGCAGGCACCAAGAGGGAAAGCGTCATGTGTGAGAGAAGGAGAAACAAATGGCGGGGGGCCATGGACCAGAGGGAATCAGCTGATGGACCAACACCGGCGGCCGCCGTGGGTGGGGATTCGGCGGGGAGCGCTGGAGAGGTAGCTGCTTGCTGAGGGGTGTGGCTTGCAAGATAGGTAACAAGTGGCCCCCATATATCCTGAGGACGCGTTTTAGCTGGCAAGAGATCCCAGAACTCAGAAAGGAGGGTGTGGCATCGAGAAGCGTCCTCCAACCAGAGCGGCACCCTAGGCGCTGGCCTGCGGCCCCAGCACATGGAGACCCTACGCCTAGCAAGAACCGGCAGCATGGCCGTCAATCAACTGGTTGCGTCAGGGCAGAACTTAACAAAGCCCAGGAGGCAGATCGTGGGGTCGGGCTGTAATGGCGAGGAGGAGATTTCGGAGATAATTGCACATACTTCCTGCCAAAATGCATAACCAGGCAAGATGGGCAAAATCGGCTGTGTTTGCAGAGCAGCGTAGGCATCTGTCACTGGCCACAAGGCCTAATCTGTGGAGGAGGGCAGGAGTGCGATATAATCTGTGTATATATTTTTAGTGTATTAGTCGCAAGCGGTAGTTGGAGGAGAGACGCTTAATCTGGGTACAGCGGTAAAGCCAGTCCGCTTGGGATATCTCGATTCCCAGGTCCTCGCCCCAAGCCATACGTGCCGGATCAGCAGAGATGGAGGAAGCTGCTAACGTATAATCATACATCTTAGTGACCAGTTTCTTTGCAGAGGAAGAGGCTAGAGCATGTAAAGAGGGCCTAACGATGGGGGGGTTGGGAGAAAGTAGGATGTAACTTTCTGCATGTCGCCCAAAGCTGGTAGAATAGGAGAGTGTCCATGGGACCAGCATTAGAAGTAAGCGAGAAAAAGGTCATCCCAGGGTACAGATCAGAGATGGTGAGGAGGCCAAGACGAGCAGCATGTTTAACCATCATCGATGACTGGAGCGAGGGGAAAGCAGGGTGGTGAGCTATAGGCATGGTGTTTGCCGAAAGGAGGTCCAGGCCAGAAGACCTACGAACGCCATCCCAAGCCCAATGCAAGGTCTCAACCGTGTCAAACTCCGTGCACAGAGGCTTCACTGGAGCGAAGAGCGCAGTCAAGGGGATGCCAGGTCTGCCTCCACCGCTACGTGTGGCTGGAACGGGGCAGGGTGGATCCAAAAATGAAGAAAATTGCCCGGCGCGCTTAGAGCATAAAGCTTAAAATCCGGAGCTCCTATACCACCACGTGTCATCGGTAGGGTAAGAATGTTGTAGGCAATCCTAAGTTGCCTCGCCGCCCAAACCAGATTGATGAGCAGCGAACGGACCCTACGAAAGAAGTGAGCCGTGAGAGGGATGGGGATGTTGACGAAAAGATATAAAAATTTTGGGAGCACCACCATCTTTGCGATCGCTATACGTCCGGCCAGGGATAGCGGCAGTCAGTTCCAGAGGGGGATCGTAGACTCAAACCAGTCAACCGCGCGACCGAAATTAGCCCTCAAGAGCTCATCGACATCTCTGCTCAACCAAACACCCAAATATTTGGTAGGCTTCGTGGCCCACACAAAGGGGTAGTCAGATTCGAAAGGGACTGTGGCATCCGTGAGAGGGAATAACACTGACTTGTTCCAGTTAACCTGGATCCCGGAACAGCCACAAAAACGTATCAACTCACGGACGAGCAGACTGAGGTTCTCCTGTGGATGCCGAATGTAGAGTTTGATATCATCCGCATACATAGAGACCAGTAAAGCTCGCGCCAAAAAGCCTATACCTCTTTGAGTGTAATGCTGCTGAAGGTGAGGGGCTTCATAGCAACAGCAAAAGGCATGGGGGAGAGCGGGCAGCCCTGTCAGGTGCCACGCACAACCGAAATGGGCTCAGAGATCTGTCCGTTAATATGGAGACGGGCAGTGGAAAGTGTTTATAACAGCAGCACCTTGCGTATAAAGATCTGACTGAAACCCAAACGGGGGAGAAGGTAGAACAGGAACGCCCATTCCAAGGTAGCAAAACCCTTGGTAGCATCGAGCAGGGCAGCCACGGCCGGGGAAGCCGGGTTGATGTGATGCAGAACAGAGAAAATGGTCCTAAGGTTATGGGAGGTGGCATGGCCGGGAATGAAACCGGATAGGTCCGGGCGGGCGATGAGTGGCACGAGTGGGAGGAGGCGGGAGGCAAGCAACTTGGCAAAGATTTTATTGTCCGTATTGATAAGTGAAAGGGGGCGGTGTGAATCCCTGAACTCAGGGGGTTTGTCCGGTTTCAGAAGTAGTGTTAGAAGTGCCTCACGCAGTGATGGAGAGAATCGTCCCGTCTCAAATGAATCGTTGTACATGGCCGCAAGGTGTGGGACCTATAGAGGAGCAAAGGCCTTGTAAAAGGATGCCGGTAGGCGGTCGGAGCCCGTAGCCCTATCACCCGGCATACAGTTTATGCAGCTAAGATCTCCTGCTTAGAGAAGGGCTCGTCTAAATACTCCTAGTGCGCATTCCCGAGCCAAAAAAGCTCAAGAGTGTCGAAATATTGGTTGAGAACCACTCAGGCGGGACCGTACCAGCAGTATAGAGTTAGGTGTAGAAGGCACTAAAGTGCGCCTTAATATCCTCCAGAGAGGTGGTACGAGATGGCCCGCTATCCTGCAAGGCTGTTATATACAATGCTGCGTGAGGCGGTTAAGTAGGTTCGCCAGGGTCTTACCGGGGCAGTCGCCCTCACCAAAATGACGCGCCCTCGCCTCCCTCCCGAGAAAAGCGGGTTCCCTGTCCGCCTCTTCAGAGAAATCAGTGAGTTTCACACGTATCTTGGCAAGTGTGTCAGTGCTTGGGTTTTGGGCGTACGAGGCATCCAACTGCTTTATCTCCTTTTCAATCTTATCCAGCGTGCCACGGATGGAGTGCAAGACACCAGCTTGCTTGGAGATACATTCCCCGCAAATTACTACCTTCAAGCCTTCCCAGAGCGTAGACGGGGAGCCAACCGACCCCTCATTAAGCTCAAATTAGTTTGTGATTGCGGTCTGTATCTCATCACAGAACACCATATCGCGAAGTGCGTTAGAGGGGAGCCACCATTGAAAGGCGCGACAGGGGGAGTGAGGAAGCCGGAGCGATAAACGGACGGGAGCGTGCTCAAAGAGAGTGCATGCCATATGCTCCACCGAGGATGTCCAGACCAGTGCGTCAGGGGAGGTGATCCATAAATCCAATCAAGACCAGCAACCACAGGAGCCCACGACACAAGTGCCCTCACGTGTCACAGGGTGAGCATGGCACCATGTGTCGAAGAGGGAGTGATCCAGGAGAATGGAGTTGAGGAGTGAGGCCGCACGTGGGTGGGAGAAGTGGGAGCCAGAATGATCTAGAGCAGCGGACAGAGTAACATTGAATTCGCCCCCCCCCAAAGGAGTGCAGAAGGGCCCAGAGACGATTTGTGGTGCCAGACAGTAGCGAAGAAATCCGGGGCATCGTAGTTAGGGCCATATATTGCCGCAAGCACCAGGGGCTGAGTCTGCAGGGTGCCACAGAGTATTATGAAACGACCCTCAGGGCCACGGGAGCCCCCTATGCAGCAGTATAGACACCCCCCATGGGAATAATTGGAATAGACAGAGGAATGTCTTTCACCCCAGTGTCAGGAGAGGAGTCTTGTAGCGGTGGGCTGCATGAGGTGCGTCTCATGTAAAAAAGCACATGTCCACCTTGTGCCGTGTGAGATGAGCGTGTACCAAGCGCGCTTTGCGAAAGCCGTTCAGCCCACGGACATTCCAAGTCCAGCGTATGGTTCTTTCATGGAGCAGTCGTTAGGGAAATATTGTACAGGAAGAGTGGCGTGGTGGGCCAGAGTGGCATGGATGAACAGTGGCCGAGGCGATGAGATGTGAGAGATAGGATCATGCCCACAGTACTGAAAACAATTCGACACAATCTGATCAAATACATCTTGCAGTCTCCCATGCGCTCCAGTAACACAAATTATACAGGCCCCTGAGCAGTAGAATAAAGAACCTGATAAAGAAACCTATGTGAGGTCAGTGCATACGCAATTGACAGTGCATAAACACACAATCAATTCAAGGGAAGGAGCCATGATCCCAAGGACCCAAAAGCCCAACTCCGGAAGCCCACCAGAAAAATAAAAAAAAACAGAAACACCCACAACCTCGCGCCCACACCAACCCCCCAATCAGGCTGTGGTACCTCCCAAACCCACCCCAGGGACCCGCAACTTGGAAAGGGGAATGCAGTGCCCATGATGGGGATTATCCCGCAGAGGCATGGCGAAGCCCAGCGAACACCCCTGCCTAGAAGACAGGGTAGCCAAGCTGCAGGAGTCAGCAGACAGTAGGAGTAGCCTTTAAGAGGGAACAGAACTATGCATTAAAGATAAACACAAACGTATAGGTGCCACAGAGGGCCGCAGGGACCAGAGGCATGAAGCAATTGTATAGACTATGAGAACGTGTAAACCTGGAAAAGCCATCACACAGGACAAAATATAAGTCAGACATTGTCACTGAGGTTCTCAGAAGCGGCAGCCTGGGAATTCGAGGGTGAAGGGTGATGCGCCTTGTCGAGCTTCTTGGCGAACGCATGCGTCTCTCTAGAGTCTGAAAAGATGAGAGGTTTTGTGCCCTGTTTGACGCGTAGTTTGGCCGGGTACACTAATGAGCAAGGAATCTCGTGCTTCTACAGGATCCGTTTGGCCGGCAGGATCTAACGGCGGGCCGCCTGAACTGCGATGGTGTATTCCGGGTAGAATGAAAGGCTGTTACCTCGGTGGCGAATGTCCCCTTTTTCCCAGGCAGCCCGGAGGATGGCATCGCGGTCCCTGAAATTCAGGATTTTGGTGATGATGGGACGTGCCGGCAAACCAGGGGACGGACGGGGGCCAAGGGAGTGGTGCGCGTGCTCAACGATAAAGACCGGGGTTAGCACGTCGCCAAAGGTCATTGGCAGTGCAGGTGCACCCCCAGCCCAACCACTCGGCGCCCCCCCAGCAACGAACCTATCGGCACCGACGTCTCTCAAGTGTAGTCACCACCTCCGGGAGCTCCTCAATCCGGGTGCCAACAGGGGAACGACCTCAGGACAATCCGCCGGGAGCGCTGCAAATCCAAATATGGTCACAGTTGATGTGGTGTGGAATGTGCCATCACAGTTGGGTGTCACCGGGGGAACCCACCAGTCCCAGCGGGGTGAGGCGACAGGCCACTCAAGCCAGTGGGGGCAAGGGAGGCAGCGGAGAGCACCTCAGCACCACCATAGTGCGGATAGCAATGTTCCCAGAAGACTAGTCAGGAGTCCTCCGCCTCCTTAGCTTGAAAGTTGGAGGTTACAGCAAGCAGGGAGTCAGGGAGTCGGGGAGCAGTCACTGCCCACCTCGCCAGGCCCAATAGGAGAGGCCCAGGCCCCAAGTGCAACTGGATGAGCAGCCGCTCACAGAGGGCTGCGGGCCAGGGCCGGCAGCACCGCAATCACGCCCCCAGCCCCACCGCGCAGCATACCCACAGCGATGTGCCTACCAGACAGAAGGATCGCAGGATGAAGGCGCCGCCTCAGGGAGTTCTCAAGGCCAGGTATGGCTCGCACAGCCAACTACGGGGGGCTAAGATAGCCGCGCGCACCTCAGAGCCCGGACCTGGGCCTCGCACAGCACAGCAGCAGCTCTTGCTCCAGCATTTGAGGAAGTTTCCTCTAATGTATGCAATAGCCCCATTCTCCCCATCCTAAAATGGGCCGATGGAACAGGGGACAAGATTTACCGATTTGTGGTCGATTTAGGAGAAGTTAACAAAATAGTGATTCCTCATTATTCTGTCATCTCTGATATTATGACCTTGTTGACATTAATCCCACCTACAGCCACTGTATTTTCTGTTATTGACCTCAAAAATGCTTTTTTCTCTATTCCTATACAGGAGGATAGTAGATATTTGTTTGGATTCTCATTAAGGTGCAGCTCATGTAGATTTTGGAGAGCTCCACAAGGTTATACAGAAAGTACTAGCATTCACAGTCAGGCACATAAACAACAGTTGGGTGAATTTCTTTTAACACCAGGAGTTACGCTTCTGCAATATGTTGATGACATTTTGCTGGCAGCAGACACAGTTGAGCATTGTAAAGAGGCCACTCTTTTCCTATTGCAACATCTTGCTGTTAATGGACATAAAGTCTCTAAGAATAAATTGCAATATTGTCAGTCTGAGGTCACTTATTTAGGTCACCTCTTGTCTAAGGAAGGACGCACTCTGACTAAAGACAGGATTCAAACTATCCTAAAGATTCCCATTCCAAGTACTCAAAAAGAAGTCAGGGCACTTATTGGTATTGCTTCCTATTGCAGACAGTGGATCACCAACTTTTCACTTATCATCAAACCTTTTTTGTCCCTTGTTACCAAAGACACTCCCTTTCTTCTACCATGGACATCTGAATGTCAGAAATCAGCAGCTTCATGCAGCCCTTTGTTCTGCTCCAGTGTTAGGTACTCCAGACTATGGTAAGCCTTTCATATTATATGTACACGAGAGAGAACGATGTGCATTGTCAGCTTTGACACAACCGTATGTAGGAAGCATTGTCCATGTGCTTATTTTTAGGCTGTATTAGACCTAGTGTACAGAAGGTTTCCAGGCTGTCTTAGAGCGGTTGTCGCCACAGCCATCTCTATATGACAATCTGAGGGGATAGTGCTGAGTAACAAACTTATGGCTATGGTACCACAATCCGTAAATGCACTCCTTAACAACACCTGACTAGCGCTAGACTCACAGGATATGAACTTACGCTCCTGGCACCTCATATCACACTCAAGAGATGTTTGACATTGAAACCAGCTACATTGTAACCTTTACCAGCTGTACAATCTCATGTTTTGCACAATTGTATTATCTTGACAGAAGAACAAACCAAGGGAAGAGTAGATCTTAAAGATGCACCATTGATAGATCCTGAGGGGAAATTATGGGTGGATGGTTCCTGTCTGAAATTACTCTATGGCACCACCTCTGCATCCTATGCCATAACCACATTACAACTAGTGGTAGAAACAGCCCGTATTCCACAAAAATCTGCCCAAGCTGCTGAACTCATTGCACTTTTGAGAGCCTGTGAACTTACTGAAGGGTTATCAGTAAACATTTACACGAATACTCAGTATGCATTTGGTGTGGCACACAATTTTGGCAAGGTTTGGAAGGAACAGGAATTCCTAACCTCCCATGGTTCTAAAATATTGATGAATTGGTAAATGGTCTTCTTACTGCCTTGACAATGCCAAAGAGTGTAGCCATTATCAAATGTAGTGCCCACAAGAGAATCACAGAAAAAGTGGGACAAGGAAATGCCTTTGCAGATGAAGTTGCAAGAAATACTGCAACTATACACACAAGTATAATGCATGTATTACAATCCCAAGCTGAAATATGGGAAAATATGTATACAGAGATCAAAGAAATACAGTAGTTCGCTGCGGAACAAGAAAGGGCAGAATAGAAAAAGGAAGGAGAATTGGATGATGAGGGATGTTGAAGGTCCAAAGATATGCTGAAATGGAAGTTGGCGTATGCTTATTTACTGCCCTTTATAACCATAGCTCATGGATCTGCTCACGTTAGTGCCAAAAACACTATCTTTCAACTAGATCAGGTTTGGGATAATCAGCTCATTTGGAAAACAGCTGACCATTTGATTAAGCATTGCATGATATGTCTACAGCACAATCCTGGGAAAGGAGTATCAACCCCTACTGGTGGATTTTCTCCACTCCAGGTTCCCTTTGAAGCACTTCCAATGGATTATATTAAGTTAGAGTGTTGCAATAATAAAGTATGTATAAGTAGTGGTTTGTTCCTTTAGTAAGTGTGTAGAAGCGTATCCAACCAAAGACAACACAGCCTTGACAATAACTAAAATTCTGCTAAAAGAGTTCTTCCCCCGTTTCAGAATATATAGAGTCCTATGGAGTGACAATGGGCCCCACTTTACTGGCTAGATAATAGAGTACCGAATGAAGGGTTTAGGGGTTAAACAGAAGTTTCATGCTGCTAATTATCCCCAGGCAGCATGTCTAGTTGAGAGGTACAATGCCACATTGAACTTGAAATTAAAGAAGATATATGCAACAATGGGCCTTAATTGGGCAGATGCTTTGCCCCTAGGGTTGTTATCTGTTTGTTCCATCCCACATAGTAAGATTGGACTTTCACTCTACGAAATAGTTTTTGGCAGGCCTATGAATGTATGAGGAGACCCAAGGCCAAATGTGATAAAGGAAATACAGTACCCTCTTTTGAGTGATTACCTGAACAATGTGACTGAAAAGGTGTCTCTGATTTACCAGCAGGTGTATGAAGCTATACCAGACAAATCAGAGGGTCCAGCTCATAGTCTCCAACCCAGTGAATTTGTCCTGATAAAGAATTTGCAATGCTCTAAGAATCTGGAACCTTATTGGAAGAATGCCGAGCAAGTCTGGCTGGCAACCCGAACTGCTGTCCGTGTCACCAACAGAAGCAATTGGATCAACACTGCACACTGTAAACGAATACCAGCAACTGCTCTCGAACCAGAAGGCAGAAACGATCTGAAAGACATCTTACAAACTCAGAAAAGTGTTGCTCCTCTGTATGAAGATACTTTGTTTCCTGATCAAACTGTGCCTTCAGCAACAAGATACGATGTATGACCAAGGACGGGAAGGAGCAGATAGTGATACCTGAGGACCAGTTTCAATTAGTGGAACGGTTTGGCTGTGACACAGTTGGATCACAGAATCGGCTGAACTAGTTTCAGAGTGGGTTGTGATAAGTGTTCAGTAGGGCCTGGGTTTCTCTCCGACCTGTGGTTGTATTGATACCGAGAAGGAGAAATGCAGAATTTGGGATCTAAGTTGCGAAGCAGTGACAAGACTTTGTGTATGGTGGCTCTGATCATATTATTGATAATATTGGCAGCAGTTTTTTGGACAATGGAGAAAGTGATTCGGGCTCGAAACTTATTACCCACTACTTCTTCTGTCCCCACGGAACATTATTACTTCACTCTTCCCTATCATGGAAAGAAGCATCGAATGTCATACCTCAATAACACTTTCATACAAATGTTACTTCATACTCATAATGCTACAAATACTACCAACTGCTGGGTATGTGGAATTTTGCCAGCCCATCAGAAGAAGGGAGGAACGCCTCTCATTCCCTGCCATTTTCACATAATGGCTCTTGTGGAGCCTGGTTCACACTTTTGAGGGCCTCTGAAATTAGTAATATTACTCTTTCTGATGTAGGAAGACTCAATGCCCAGTGAAATAAGGTTTGTTAACCCGACGATGAAGGCCTCCCACAGGCCAAAGGAACTGTAAGAGAAATGGAGGAGTATCGCAGAGGAAATTCCTCCACAAGATATGTTTTTCCTAACACTCGAACAGCCAAATGTAATAGGCCACCTGTTATCGGTGTAACCAGAGGCCAAGCAGATCTTTGTGTGAGCAGTATTGGTAGTATTCCTGTGGGAAAAGTGACTGTATTACAGTATTGAATATTACTGGAACGAACAATAGCAGTTTTCTATCTTCCCATAACACTTACTTCATTTGTGGAACAAAGGTTATTATCACCTACCATTGGATGGTCCGGAATATGTTATGTGTCCTTTTTGCTTCCTTCTGTGTTCTTAGCACCTGCCTCTTATCACAAAGACCAAAAACTATTTAATGACATTTCCTTGAATAGCTTTAAAAGAACTATAAATAATGATGAAGTTAATCAAACTGATAGAGTGTTGTATTTCTATCTAGGACTCTAATTCAATATTCCTAATTTATGCCCTTGTATGGCTATAATAAATAATATCCTTATAAAGGCATAAGAATCATATCCATATTTAGTCGTAGCCCATGCAGTCCAAAATAAGCAAGGCTACTTCCCCAGACTCCTAGAGAGTACAACGCGTTCTTTAAACAAAGCAAACCTCCAGCAACCTGGGAAATCCCCACGCTTCTGTTTTGATTTGTCCTAGAACTCCTGTGAGCACTGAAAGAACGGCCAGTTCTTAGTGACATCTTTATTGACGTCTTATGTCCAACCTTACGTCAAACCCGGCTCCTTTCAGATATAAATATACCAACGTTGCCTTAAGCAAAGACACAGTGGTTTGGAGCAGAGCAACTATCTACTTGTCCGAGAGCCCAGCTGATGCGAGAGCCCACGGACGCTGCCCCTCCCCTTTGACGCACTGAGAGAGACGCTGTCTTTTTCTCCAGCCGAGAAAATCCAACTCCGGTGTTTCCAGCCGCCCTTGCAGGTTGCTGGGATATCGAGTCCTGAGAGAGAGATACCAGACCTCCTGCTTTCTATTACCCAGGTACGGAGCTGACTAAACCGTTAAAGAGAATTCTTGACTCAGATTCTTGGCAAAACCAACTTAACTTAAACTGCTACTTACTTACTCCTTCCCACGGATTAGGCTTAGCTCAAGTACACCGGGGTAGGTGTAGATTAGAAGCACCAGTTGAGTACGTTAGTCAATGTATTTATGTATGTATATATTTTATCTATTTTAAAGTATCATATGGCTAAGAAACCATATCAATGCTTTTACAGTATTATTTCATAATACTCCTTTTACTGTACGCACTTTACTTCATGTTAAGTATTGCAATTGTGGCAATTCATTTCTCTTGCATGAGAAAGAAGACTGCTCAATAAATAACACCTTTTATTGAAAACGCCCGTCTCTCTATTTCTCTGCACTCTGGTGAAACTAAGTATGCACGATTGACTGAGCGGAATAGCTGTCTATTGTTTTCACACGACTCTAGAGATACACTCTTATTCTGAGGGAGCAAAGTTGTCATGTTATATGGTTGTCAGAAGCTAATCCCTTCTTGTCTATCCAGGGAAGTTAAACTCCTCCTTGTTTATTCGAGAAAGTTTCTAGTGACCTCTGAGCTAGCTGGCAAAACTAATTAAGTCTAATATAGTCAGTAGAGACCTAGTGGACCTCAGTCCTACGTCTACACTGCTGTTTATATTATTCCAATGCGCAGAGCCTATTGGGAATATAGGAACTACACTACAACAGCATAACAGCAATATGTTGATTTTAACTTGGGATTCTTTTTCGATGGAGCCCTAAATTGTAGGAAAATCCAAAGCCTAACGAGTAGTAAAAGCAGTAACTAATCAAACAGTAATGGCCCTGGGAAATAAAACAGAAGAGCTCCAAATTTCAAGAATTGCAACTTTACAAAACAGAATGTGTTAGATGTAGTCTTAGCTGATCGTGGTGGAGCATGTCGCATTATCAGGAGTAGTTGTTGTGTGTTCATCCCTGACCATGCCCCATTTGTTTATGACTCCATTTTCAACTTGCATAAAATAGCTGCGGAAATACACCAAGACCAAGGGACATGGACTTGGTCTGAGTGGTTATGTGGAATCATTTCTACTTGGGGTTGGAAATTGTTAATGGGAATAGCAACCATAGGAATCATCTTTCTCACCTGCTGTTGCTGCATTCAACAATATGTATAGCTTGTATAGCCACTTGTAATAGTGTTAAACCTCCCACAATTAATGTTCATGAATTAAATCGAGAAAATATGATGCAAACTGAAATTTCCACACTTATGAACATTGATAAGATTAATATATGTACTTATGGATTCAGCATAGGCTGAAGAGGAAGGACTGTTAAAATGTAAAATCTGATTCTCTCATTTTTTGATTAAGCTATGCCTCATCCATTTTTCAGCCCTGCCCTACTTCCAGCCTAGCTCTATCCTTGACACCGCATCTGTATAAACATGAGTAAAGAATCTAGCTTGGAGCATTGAAGGCTGTGTACCTAGTAACAGTCAGCGCAAAAGAGCAGCTGGCGTCTGCTCGGGTTTTTTAGACAATGGTAAAGCCTCAAGTGAAGTTTACTCAGATAGCATATCTTGTTGTGCAGCCTTCAGACGTAACAATTGCACAAGACACCAAGGCTGTTGATTCTTATTGTTATCTTATTTGTGTGTTCTTCCCAAAAACTATATTTACCTCTGACCGTCCCTTGTTTGTTGTCTTTTGCTATAAAAACCATGTAACCATCGTTCGGTGTGCTTCCTTCTAGAGTATCTCTATGGTGCTTGTCGTATGAGCCCCCATTCATGAATGCTAATAAACGATCCTCGGTTTGTACTTCACTCCAGTGTCGATTCCTCCTTACTTGTTAAGAACCCGTGGACTAAGGGTGATCCTGCACCAGTGGGTTTTCAATAATCCATTGCCACACTGTAAGGATTGAATTGGAGTTCCAAAGAGTTTCAGTGGAAATGCTTGCTCTCATGATAGACATTCATGGAGGTCCGCCAGGTACAGATTAAAAAGTACTGGAGTCAGTATGCAGCCTTGTTTTATACTCCTTTTTCCCACAGTCCAACATGCTGCACGCTATCTGTGAGAAGTTGGCCTGGTATATGATGTTCACTATTCTAGTGAGCACCTTGCACCAGTCCAAACAACCCTTATGGTGATGGTTGTAAAGTCAACCCGTATAGACCAGCTATCCTAGTGGTAGCATGGACAAAAGCAGTCTTAGGCTAAATTCAAGAGGGCATGTGAAGCCAGCTGTTTTACCATATGCCATCCCTTTAATACCAAATGAAAGGACTTTAGGGGAATAAATGTCTTTTAAAAAAATCAAAATATATACGTATTTATTTCTAAAACAACCCTCTGTACTCTTTATGAGAACAGAAGCACAAGCGCATAACAACTTACTTAATATAGCATACAATAAGTTGCACAAATATGGATAGGCCCTGGTGGGCCGCTAAACCATATACTAAAATAGTGGTATAAGAACCACGTCATGAACAATGGTAAGGCCTGGGGCCTTGGGAATCGCTGGGGCTACACTGTACTAACAGTAGTCAGGGAGCAGGAGGCCCACGGGATGCGGTTGCAGTGTCTAAATGCACACGCGTGCACACATAGAAGTCAATGGGTGCGTAAAAGTTAGAAAGTTAAAGGTTTAGGAGTCTTCCGACTGGACTAGAAGCTAACCACTTGAAACTAGTACACTAGGAGAGTTACTCTTTACAGGAGCACCACAGTACTCGCGTTACCTCACCCACAGGAAGCGGATGCATAGGTGTCAAAGTGTGTCGGGTTTCGTCGTGGAGTTCAATGGAGCCTTGGAGAAAAGATGCTGCAGGCGACCAGGAGAGAAGAGTCCGGTTGGATCCAAGGGTGGATCGAGGATGAAGAGTACCTGAAAGCAGAGGGGACAGAGTCTGGGTCACTAGCCAGTAACCAGGAAGGAACGAGGAAGAACCAGGCGATGTCGGGAAGCAATCAGGTGATGTTGTGAAGCTTGTCTCTGCAGCCACGTGGACTAGGAGGTGACAACGACAACCAGGAGCTGGATACTGACTGTTCCACAAAGGTTCTCGCTGTCGGCAGTGTTGGTTCTCAATTCGGAGTCAACAGGCCTTGGCAAATGCAACCCATGAAGGAATCAAATATGGCTTCTTACTCAGGCCAGCAAGGACTGAGGGGCTTCTCCTTTGCAGGGAAGCAAGGGCCAGTCTGGAGCAACCAGACCAGTGGTGTAGATTTCAGATTTCGTTGTCACAGGGCCACTAGCCAATGGGCAAGTGACCGGACAGATGCGTCAAGCAGGAAAATGCAAAAGGGCCCCACGCAGCACTCGGTGAGTGTGGAGATGGGATCTTTGGGGCAGTTGGTGCTCGGGGCTGGAGCTTCTCAATCCCCAATGCACATCTTCAAGGGTGCCTCAGAAGTTGCACGGAAAGCAATTAGCTGGCTTTCCAAGATGGCCAGTCCCACGTCTCTCGTCACCTCCATGGGTCTCAGCTTTGCTGTGGCTGTGGATCGGGCTGTTGGATGTCTGGAAGTCTGGGTCTTGTCAGGCTCTGTGTTCAAGCTCCGGCGGGAGCAATGACAAAGCAAACTGTTGAGCGCTTGATGGTGCCAGCTTGCACAGGGTGGTCACTCCTTGACCACAAGGGAGATTCTTCAGTCTTCTACGTCGAGTAGGATGTCGAAGGTCCAGAGTTTCATATCAGAGTTTCAGTCAGGATATATATAAAGTCTTGGGACTCAGCTCCTACCTATATACCAAATCTAGGGGCTGGATTACCTGCTAGGTCCCTCCTATGGGTGGGACCCAGCAAGGGGGAGGTTACACCCCTTTCCCTTTGTCCAGTTTCGCGCCAGAGCTGGGGCTGGAGTGCCCCAGCACCGGTTTGAACTGGACTATGCATGGAAAACCTTGTGTGCCCCAGGCAGTGTCTCATTTCATTCAGCCCTCCCTGCCCCAATACACTATAGCCTGTCTGGGGTGGTGCTAGCACCTCCCTGTGACAGGAAACCTATTGTCCAAGCCTCCCTCGCTGGAAGGACTCCCAGCAGCAGGAGGTCAGACTTGTGTCTGTGGCAGGAGCATCCATTTTGTGATGCTGAGGCTCTGGTTAACTTTAACCGGGATTAATGGAAGTAACATGTCTTCTCCCTCTAGAAGGGTGGATTGCTACCCCCGTTGCCAGAACTGGTGAGGGGGTAGTATTCCAAAGTGTATGACACCTTACACGACATGTTTTGATAAAGCCAAACCAAAGTTAGCATCTGACCGCGAGGTTAATAATGCACTTAAGAGTATATGGTATGGCAATATCCTAGAACAGCTATAAGGACATGGTTCCGAAAGCTGCAGGCAGGCTCAACTCATGCTAGAGCACCATTTCACATAAAACCAAGCACTCTGCCTTCAGGATTATTAAGGCCTGCCCTAGGAGTGACTTATAGGTGCATATGTGACTAGATATTAGGTTAGACATAGGAATACTATATCTAAGCAAGGGGTGATTACATGACCTTGCCCCAACTGAGTGATCAGCCATTTGTGTCAGTTTGGATGGCCAGCCAGGGGTGGCAAAATATATGCTGCAGCCCCTGGTAGGCCTTGGGTGCACCTATGCCCTGGGTACCTATAGTACACTGTACAGGGACTCACAAGAGTGACCCAATATCCAATTAGATATGTACCTAAGGTACATGGAGTCCATTTTATAGAGAGAGCAGATAGCCTGGGACCCTGATTAGCAGGATCTTCCTTTTTTTTAACGTATCCTCTATCAAGTGAGATATGCAGATCAGGTTATCATCATTGTGGCAGCCACTCTGGAAACCCATTTGAGAGTAGAGGATCAATCTTTTTTCTTCTGCCCAATGTTTCAGTTCTTGGTATAAAATGCTAGCATAGCACTTCCCCTCTACATCCAAGAGGGCAATACGCGAGTAGTTTTCTGGGCTTGACCGGGAGCCTTTTTTTGTAATTTGGGACTTACAGCGAGCCACGCCATGTCTTCAGGATTCCTCCTCCCAGTCAGCCTTCCTGAAACAGGTGGGTCAGTATAGAAGGTCATTTTAGCGATGCCCCTTTATACACATTTGCTAGAATACCGTTTGGCCAAGGCGCACCACCTGCTCACATTCAGATGCTCCGTCCATCACCACCCCCTTTTGTACCACTTTGTTTGCCATAAGTTGGCAGGGTATGCTCAGACGTGAGTCCCTTGCTCAGTTTGCCACTGGATTCAAGCAAGCCGTACTGAAAACGGCTGAAATGCCAGAAACCGGTCCTCGGAAGCTTGTTTCCGGTCCAGGGAAGGCATGGCTTGGCAGTTCGGGCTGGACTGTTCCCATGAGGCACAGGGTCAGACTGATTTGCATATGGCCATGTCTGAACAGGGGTGGCAGAGTGGGCTAAAGAACGATGATGGATTAAACCCAGATCTATTGACTGGGTGTGAGTGTTTGATTGGTTCAGATGCTCCGTTCATCACCACCCCCTTTTGCACCACTTTGTTTGCCATAAGTTGGCAGGGTATGCTCAGACGTGAGTCCCTTGCTCACTTTGCCACTGGATTCAAGCAAGCCGGGCTGAAGACGCCTGAAATGCCAGAAACCGGTCCTCGGAAGCTTGTTTCCGGTCCAGAAAGGCATGGCTTGGCAGTTCGGGCTGAACTGTTCCCATGAGGCACAGGGTCAGACTATTTTGCATATGGCCATGTCTGAACTGGGGTGGCAGAGTGGGCTAAAGAACGGTGATGGATTAAACCCAGATCTGTTGACTGGGTGTGAGTGTTTGATTGGTTCAGATGCTCCGTCCATCACCACCCCCTTTTGTACCACTTTGTTTGCCATGAGTTGGCAGGGTATGCTCAGACGTGAGTCCCTTGCTCACTTTGCCACTGGATTCAAGCAAGCCGGGCTGAAGACGGCTGAAATGCCAGAAACCGGTCCTCGGTTGCTTGTTTCCGGTCCAGGGAAGGCATGGCTTGGCAGTTCGGGCTGGACTGTTCCCATGAGGCACAGGGTCAGACTGATTTGCATATGGCCATGTCTGAACTGGTGTGGCAGAGTGGGCTAAAGAACGGTGATGGATTAAACCCAGATCTGTTGACTGGTTGTGAGTGTTTGATTGGTTCAGATGCTCCGTCCATCACCACCCCCTTTTGTACCACATTCATTTGACAGCAAGCAAATGATGGACGGAATGCTGACAATGCAAACATTCTCCCCCAGTCAAAAGATCTGGCTAAATCCACCATTCCCCTGCCCACTATGACACCCCAGTTTGGACCCAGCCATATGCAAATCAGTCTTGACCCTGTGCCTCATGGGAACAGTCCAGACCGAACTGCCAGGCCAGGTCCTCCCTGGATCAGAAACAAACATTCTGGGACCGGTATCAGGGTATGTCACCCTTCTTCAGCCAGGCTAGCATGAATCCAGTGGCACAGTGAGCAAGGGACCCACATCTGGGCATACCCATCCCACTTAGGGCGAAAAGTGTTACATCAAACAAATGATGGATGGAATGCTGACAATGCAAACATTCTCCCCCAGTCAAAAGATCTGGGTTAAATCCATTGTTCTTTTGCCCACTATGCCACACCAGTTTGGCCCAGTCATATGCAAATCTGTCCTGACCCTGTGCCTTCTGGAAACAGTCCAGACCAAACTTCCAGGCCAGGTCCTCCCTGGACCTAAAACAAGCATCTTGGGACTGGTTTCAGGGTATGTCACCCTTCTTTAGCCAGGCTAGCTTGAATCCAGTGGCACAGTGAGCAAGGGATCCACGTCTGAGCATACCCATCCCACTTAGGGCGAAAAGTGTTACAGCAAACAAATGATGGACGGAATGCTGACAATGCAAACATTCTCTCTCAGTCAAAAGATCAGGATTAAATCCATCGTTCTTTTGCCCACTACGCCTCACCAGTTTGGACCCAGCCTGATGCAAATCAGTCTTGACCCTGTGCCTTACCGAATTGCCAGGCCAGGTCCTCCCTGGACTGGAAACAAGCTTCCTGGGATCAGTTTCAGGGTATGTCACCCTTCTTCAGCCAGGCTAGCTTGAATCCAGTGGCACAGTGAGCAAGGGACGCACGTCTGGGCATACCCATCCCACTTAGGGTGAAAAGTGTTACAGCAAACAAATGATGGACGGAATGCTGACAATGCAAACATTCTACCCCAGTCAAAAGATCTGGGTTAAATCCACATTCATTTGACGGCATATGCTACTTGGCTCTTGATATCTTGGGCTTGTCCCCTTCAGGACGTTCAGATGGTATGTTGTCTCCCTTGTGTTGCTTTAGCTCCTTTTGGCTGCTATTTCTTTTCCTGCTATTGTCACTCACCTCTTTCATGCTGGGGGGCTTCACATACAGGGATTCAATGTAGGTTTTTTAGGCAGGTGGTGCGATGTTTGTTACATTTGGCTGTTTGTTCGGCTTGAAGCATTTATTCATCCATACACAAATTTTCTTTGATCCTTGGATTTTAGAATTTCCGTGTACAGCTTCCCAGGCCTGATCTTCAAGCTTCTTCTTGTAGCTGTATCTAGATTTTCTGTACTCCTGACAGGTTGCCATGGCATACACGTTTAGTGTTCTATTTTCGCAATTATCTTTAGTAATCTTGCCCATGATCTTGTTTAGTGTTCGCTTTAGATTTGCTGTTGCTTGTTTAATTGCTATGAGTTGATGAACATTCGCTATGGTTTGTCTACGTCTGGCTTTGTCACAGTGGTTACATTTTCCTTCCCTTCTTTCGGAATTTGCTCCCATGCTACTGTGGCAGTTTTCAATAAGGACTAGCCTATTTGTGAATTTACATAGACTCAAGACTGTACAAACCCTTTTGTTTGTTCATGAAGCCCTCACCCAACAACCTGGTTGGTGGCATGCTTCATCATCGGGCCCACCCAGTGACACCGAGTGTGTCCCGGTGTGCTTCGATGCCTGAATACAGTGGAGCAGGTATGTTTCTGAGTGTGAAGTGTAGGTGGAAGTTTAAAAGATATACAGGGATCCCAGTACCCGAGGGTAAATTATATTTTAATAACTGGGTCACTGTTAGCATTAAAAAAAAGGCTGTTGGATGTTATAGGAGTGTTAATTAGGGTCTCCTACATCCAGGCGTCATCTACTTCACGTCACTACACTGCACACTCAGAAACATACCTGCTCCGCTGCATTCAGGCGTCGAAGCACACCCGGGACACACTCGGTGTCACTGGGTGGGCCCGATAATGAAGCATGCCACCAACCAGGTTGGTGGGTGAGGGCTTCATGAACAAACAAAAGGGTTTGTACCCTGTCGTACAGTCTTGAGTCTATGTAAATTCACAAATAGGCTAGTCCTTATTTATTTCACATATAAAACCCTGGGGATACGGACTAGCTACCTAGTCCTCTCACTCTCCTTTGATAGTGATAAACTGTGGTAGTTTTGTCATTTTGCACGTGATGTAATTTGTCCAAAAACTCCTTCACTTTTCCATCGAGTGCTTTTTGATTTTCCAGTGACCAGTTTACTTTTCATGTAGGTTCTAACTTATCTTCGCTGCCAATCAGGCTAACCTTTGGCCGAGGGTGCTGTAAAACTGAAATTCCACAGGTTAAGATTGCATGATCACTGGCTAAGGATGGTGTAATTGCAAACCTTTGGATGGTGTGAAAGTGTCCCATCGACACCCAGATGTAATCTAAGGTGGCCATCCTAAAGCATGAGTTGTGGGTATAGGCTGCCAGCGAGTCCATTTGAGATCTTCCGTGTGAGATACTCAGACCTTGTTGGTTAAAGTGAGCTGCTATCCTTGATCCATTCATATCTGGCCTTTGATACTGGCTTCTTATCTCCGGTATGGCCCATACTTGACCGTCCATGGTCACAAAAGCGTTATTTTGATCTGACTTTAGGAGGTTTGCGTTGAAATCTCCCATTATTATCCACAGATCGCCTGGGAACTGAGCTGAGAAATCCCACATTGCTGGGAGCTAATTGCATAATGTATCTTCAGGTTTTCCCCTAGCAGGGTGAAGGTAGATGCTGCCTAAGATGATTGTTGCTATCTACCGGCTAGTAGTACCAAATTTGTTGATTGATGCTTTAAGTAACACGCAATCTCCTTGGCCTTTACTCAGGAGTGTTACAGGTTGTTTTTAACATAAATAGATATCCCCCCGGAAGACGATGCTGTTGTGTTTAAGTCGTAAATTGTAAAGTCCGGCCATGGAATTGAATTCAGGGCCCAGGTTTCTTTTAGTGCAATCAGGTCAAAGCTCCTCTAGTGATGTATTTGTGGCATTTTAATTTCATCATTATTTTGCCCAAGTTCATTCCAGAAGCAGAAGCAGATTTTTAGATTTGAAGTGAGGTGCTCTTTTTTGTTTTTATACGTCTGAGTGTTAGGTGCTTGGAATAAGGGCCTTGGAGAGCCAGGTCCAATCTTGAGGATTCTTTTGATGGCGCCTGCCACCTTCTTTATCCTTTGTGATTTGCAGGGAACCTTCTTTCAGTTGTGACGTTCTTGGCCCTTCTCTAATACCGTGTAGGATGGAATTTGCTCCAGGGCGTTGCATATTGTTGCGACTAGCCCGGTATAGATTTTCCTTGCTTGCTTTATCAATTTTTCCTTTCTCTTTTAGGAAAGTTGGGTACTTTGGGGTTACTACTTCTCTGATATGGATGCCCCAGTCTCCCAATTGGTTTATATGTCTTCTTAGGGCTCCTGCCATTTTCAAGTTGAAGAAGGTAATTTACGTTGCCTTTTTCCTCCTCATTGTTTTGGGGGCAGAAAGCCATGTAATCAATGTCAGGTGTGCTTATTTTCTCCAGACCTGGCAGGTGAGAGCAGAGCTTTAGGATGTTCCCTCTGTTGAGTGTGTCCCATTTCCCTTGTGATGTATACTCGGGGTACAGTATTACTTTTGAGTCTTCTGGGTTCATTTTTGTTATCAGATTATAACTTGGCTTTTCTTGATGTGGTGACTATCCTAAGGGGGAGCCATTTACGCCCTCCCTATGATCTCGGACTTGGCTTTGATAGTTGAAGGCTTTGTCTCGTGATAGGTTTGTTGGGCCAATGTACTTTTCATGTTCTGTGATTGTTGACTGTCTTCTCTGCTTTCACCAGTGATTTAGAGTATCCTGGATTTCTTGGTTGCTTCTGGTTAGATCATCTGGGGTTAACTGGGTAGCTGTCGATTGGGTATTTATTAAAGGATGGATGACTTTCCCTCCTATACATGAGGGCTTCAGCGCAACTTGGGGTGCTCTGCTACCACTTTGATTTTCCCCTTCTGCTCCTGGTCAGACTTGCAGTAGTGCTAGCAGCCTCCCCCGCACTGCTTGTGTGTTATTTTATTAGAGTGCCACTCTCCTGTTTGGCTTTCATTGATTTTGAGTGCTGAGATAGGAGTTTGAGAAGTTTGTTAGGAGGTTCACAGTTCTGATCGCTGGTGGAGTCGAGTTTACTTCACTTTTTGCCACTCCTAAGGAGACACCCTTGTTTTCATTCAAGATAAAACATGAATCCATTAAGTTTGCCTGGTTTGAACACCTGATTGCCAATGAACAACGGTCTCCTTTTTGTTCAATGTTGTTTTCCTTATTTTTACTCCTAGATGGGTTACTTTTATTTCCTGTATTGTTCCGTGACCGGGCTAGGTTTAAATCAAATATAGAGGTGATACTCGTGTCAATCTTGGCTTGTGTTTGGCTTGCCACTTCCTCTATGATATTGTCATATAGTATGGGAGTGTCTTGACTTACAGCTGCAGGTATCAACATTAACCTGGGCTGGGATGTTTGACTAGCTCCACCCAATTGGTCTTTTGTTTGCCTAATTTTTCTTGTACTGCCAGTTGAGCACTTTGTGGTCATCGGGCTCTTTCCGCTGGGCAATGGGGTCCATATTGGTGATAGATGACATAACTGCAGATTCAGGAGGTCTGCGGGCTCTGAGTGTGTTTGACCCTGTTTGATGCCCCTTAGGGTTTCCTTGTTATGGGGAGCCCTGGCCCCTTCTTCAGGTCGTGTTCCCTGAGAATTGTTTCCCCCTTTACTCCCCATTTGTCCAGTCTTGACATTATTGGTACTCTTTTCCCTTTTCCTAAGATTAATACCCATAGGGTCAACGGTATTGGAAGGGGTATTGGTAGTTTTTTTTATAAGTGCACCCTTATTATGCGTGGTATTTGAAAACTTGTTATGCTGTTGGGCTGTGTTTCCTACTGTTTCCTAGTTGTCAAGGTTAGGTAGTTCCTGATGTCTGCGCTATCATTTTTGAGTTTGACTGGAGTCCCATTTAGTGCTGTTGTTTGTGTTTGATACTGTTTTTGTTCTTCATTGAGCCCCATTTACTGCCGCCCCTTTCTACCTCTGGGGGGTGGGTGGGGTATAGTAGTGTATTATTTATTTTATTTATTTATTTATTTATTTATACAATTTATAGAGCGCACTACCACCTAACAGGCATCTTGGCGCTGGTAACTCCGAGACCAAATCAACACAGGAGGGGATCAATGTGCGGCCTAGTTCTTAGGGAATACCCAGGTTTCAAGGTTCTTTCTGAACGCAAGCAGCTCCTTGTTTTGCCGCAGTTCAAGAGGTAAAGTGTTCCACAGCCTGGCTGCGGCCACCCCAAATGTTCTGCCCCCTGCCCTGACTTTGTTGAAGCGTGGTACTTTTATTGACATTCCTTTCGAAGAGCGGAGCTCTCTGCCCGGAACGTACCACTCAAACATTTGCTGAAAGGAAGTTGGACCTTTTCCATGCAGGGCTTTAAATACTAGACACAGAGATTTAAATTTAATTATCTGTGTCATGGGCAACCAGTGCAACTCCGTGAGTGCTCCAGAGGCAGAGGTCCGCCTTGACCAGCCTAATACCAATTTAGCCGCGGCAGATTGTACACGCTGTAGCCTGTCTAGCAGGAATTTAGGGGACCCAAGGAGTAGGGCGTTACAATAGTCTACCCGACTAAGTATGGTACTACGTGCAATTAGGGCACGGGCTTGATGTGGTAAGAGGGGAAAGATCTTCCTCAAAGAGCGCATAATCCCCAGACAACAGCTCACCACTTTCCCCACATGCTCCTCCAGGGAGAGGTCACAGTCAATGTGACCCCTAGGTTGCGAACTGTTTTTACCGGCTGGCCGGGGTTGGGGAACTCTGGTGGCCACAGATTCGTGGGCGGCCCTTCCCTGTTCTTATGCATTTCGAAATGCATCAGTTCAGTTTTAGCAATGTTAAATTGTAAAGAATTCTCCTTCAGCCATTGTGTCATATCTCCTAAACATCTATGAAACTCTTCTGCTGAGATGGACTGCTCTACCTCCAGGGAGAGAATGAGTTGCGTATCATCAGCGTAATTGATGACTTTGATGTTATAACGCTTGATGATCTTCAGCAGGGGTCTCAAATAGACATTGAAGAGAATGGGGCTGATGGCCGAGCCCTGAGGGACCCCATGTGAAACAGGAGTAAAGGCAGCTTGGTAAGGAGGAAGGGATACTGCTGTAGTGTAGCTCCTATTTTCCCAATAGGCTCTGCGCATTGGAATAGTACCTACAGCAGTAAAGGCCTAGGCCAGACGTTAACTAGGTCTACTACTGTCGATACTAGACTTAATTTTTGGGTTTGCCAGCTAAGCTCAGAGTTCGCTAGAAACTTTCTCGAATGTTCAAGGAAGGATTAACTCCCCTGATTAGACAAGAAGGGATTTAGTTTCTGACAACCATAGAACATGACAACTTTGCTCTCCCCTAATCAAGAGTCAATCTCAAGAGTCGTGTGAGCACAAGGCAATTATTTTACTCAGTCAGTACGTGCATTCTTAGTCTCATCAGAATGTAGAGAAAAGGAAGAGACGGGCGTGTTCAATAAAAAGGTGTTATTTATTGATCAGTCTCTTTTCTCATACATGAGAAATGGATCGATATTATTGCAATACTTATAGTTAAGTAAAGTGCATACATTAAAAGCAATAGTATAAAATAATACTGTAAAAACATTGATATGGTTTCTGAGCCATATGATGTTTAAAATGATTAAAATATATTTACATACACATATACATTTGACTAAACGTACTCAACTGGTGTTTCTAAATATGCCTACCCCGTGTACCTGACCTAAGTCTAATGCGTGGGCGGGAATAGAAAGTTACAGTTTAAGTTAAGTTTGTTTTTGCCAAGTGAATAACTAAAGAATTCTCTGTGAGGGGTTATTCAGTTCTGTACCTGGAATTTAGGATGAATGAGGAATGGTATCTCTTTCTCTGCTCTCGATATTCCAGGCTGCCTGCGAGGGCTGCCCAGAAGCGCCGGTGCTGGGTCTCTCGGCTTGAGATAGCAGCGCGTCTCTCAGCGCGTCAGGAAGGCGGGGCTGCTGCCAGCGGGGTCTGCTTCTGCTCTCGGCTTCGGCAAGTATGGCTGCTCCGTCTTGTCACCACGCGTGTGTTTGCATAGGGCAAGGTCGGCAATATTTATACCTTAAAGGTGCCGGGATTGACGTAAGGATGGACATAGGTACGTCAATAAAGATGTCATACGACTTGCTCGTTAGCACATTCTTTACTAAAGTTCTCTGTGAAATCAAAACAATGGCCACACGGATTTTCCAGGTTGTCATAGGTTTGATTTGTTATGAGAACGTCGTATGCCTTATCAGGGGCTGGAGGAATGTCGCTTGTCTAATTAGATCTCAAGCGTTATGACCTAATCAGATAACACGTTCCTGTGCCGTAGTGTGACTGCGTCAGATAACGTTATCTGCATCATGGGGGATTTCTTGCCTCATGGGCTGACTGTTAGTTAACTAGCTAGTAAGTTTAACCAGAATAGGGTCAGGAATAGGGGGATCGATTCAGAACCTATAGAAATACACGACACCCACTCCACGCTAACTATGGTCATATCTGCTAATCTATGCATAGTATAACATAGTACAACATACTATAGAGTATAGTGTATACCTTACCACCCCAAAATACATAAATGCATTTCGAAATTTTCAAATATACTGAAAAATTGCAGTCATATATATTGTATGCACTTAAGCTATGAATTAAATGCAAAAGTGAACACGCATTTTATGCATTATTGCTTTTTGGTATATGAGAAATACACATGAAATGGCTCTTAATATGGCTATACAGAAAGGAAGTTCGAGACCATTTCATCACATAATAAAATATCTTTATGAACATGCCAGCGGGCAGCTAAAGCCTATATAAAGTATCTAAAAATAGAAATCTTAGTTCTCTAGGAATAGT
This sequence comes from Lissotriton helveticus, assembly GCF_964261635.1. Lineage (NCBI taxonomy): Eukaryota > Metazoa > Chordata > Amphibia > Caudata > Salamandridae > Lissotriton > Lissotriton helveticus. Next base: position 481,310,655 of record NC_136057.1, on the reverse strand, counting down.
TTCTTACTTTAAGCAGAAGATCAGTGTCCCGGGAAAAAAATATATAGAAAAATATTTTAAGGGGCTTGCTGAAAAAAGTTGCTGTCCGTGAACTGGATTGTAATTGTTCATGTGACTTTATTTTTAAAAGTTGAAGGCCGAATTCAGGGAACGCCGTGTGCGAGTTTACTCAAAAGTCTCTATTTCTGTTCTGGAGAGAACATCATATCATTCAGGCTTTCGAAAAAACTGTCAACAGCTTCATGGGAAAGTTCCACTAAGTCGGAAATAGGGGTAACCATGCATTCGTGCGCATGATTGTCTCCATTGACATTCTGATTCGCATTGCTGACAGAAGGTCGTACCTGTTCGATGCTGCTTTCATCTTGAACTTCACTACTCTTCAATCGCAGTGGTGAAGATTCCAGGAATGCCGTCATCAGAATTGGCAGCCTTTGAGGGCAGCACAAAGCGTGAACCTTGGTAGGAACCAGCAGTGTATCTGCATCCACCGGCGCATCCGATTGTAGCGTCAGACAGGTGTCTAACACGCATTCTTCTCCGCATAGCAGACACCTTAGTACAGGTAAAACACACCTTTGCCACATTGGTCGAAATGATAGAAACCAAGTCATGTTTAGGTCTCTAAGCCGGGAAAGTCCCAGGATTTTTGATATCCGGTCCCGGTATCCAATGGCTAGGATCGTATCTTCCATTGTCGCGAGAGTTTGATCTGTGACATGGGTTGCCATAACGAAAAATAAGGACTAGGAATAAGATTCCTGCAATTAGTCCCAGGATCAGGGGAAGTCCGCCAAAAATCGAATGGACGAAATCTGGAAAAATACCCAGTATGGCTTTGAATGGTGTTAATGCCATCGAAAATACTGTCTTAAATACCTTTGAGACCCCAGTGGTATCAGAAATATTTAAGATTTCGCTCAGGATTTCCGCGAAATGTACGGGGGAATTGGTTGATAATAATGTATGTATCTCTGCAGTCGTCCTTGCGACTTGTAGATCATACGTTTCTTTAGATGACGTGAGCCTTGTAGGCGTCTGAAGAAGCACTGTTTTCATTCTGCTTAAAGTGTCTATTCGAATAGAAGTAATTTTCAAACTGGGCCATGCCCTCGCCTCCCTGTCTGGAAAGGAGCAGGGGAACAAAGAACGTCCACAGCACTTGACCTTCGCCGTCGTAGTGACGAGATAAGGAGTCCCGGGCATAAGACTACAACATCTGCGGTCTACAATAAGAATGTAACTCCCATTATAGAGTCTTTGAAAGAATGGTTCTATTTCAGTTGCAGGTGCGCCTTGCTGGTGACATGAAAGGTTGTATGAATTCCCTTCACAGGCTCCGTGCAAACTAATACCGTTACACAGAAGTGTGCCACTTAGTGACATAGCACAATTGTTGCCACTAAGAAACACTTTCTGTCCTTTATTACTGACACATGCATGTGAATAGGGCAGGTTCCAAGTTGTTTTAAGGTACCCCTTTCCCAATTTCTCGTACATGCCAGCCTGTATATATTTTTGGCAGTATTGAAACCTGAAGGTTGAGATCGGAATATTTATGATTCCGTGGATTATCCATTCACTGACAGGTCGTTCTGACATTGTCATTGGTAATCTTTCTAGTTTTTCAATGCTCAAGATTGTATATTCAGCACCCTTCTGCGCCATACCGATTTGTCTATCAGTAAGGTTAAAGATTTGGAATAGTGACGTTGTGTTGATTAAACGCCAAGGCACATAGCCTGAACGCAGATTTTGTAACGTCCAGCCAAGCTGTACAATAGAACGCAATTGTGACTGACCATGTTGTAATAACAGTAAGTCTTGCGATAATATATCGATTTCTGACGACACAATGCTGTCCAAAGAAAAAATTCTGGAGGACAGAGTCATTAACCCATTGTCCACTACAGAAAGTGATTTTTCCAAATTGATACGGTCAATTTCCCGTATTCTTTCTGCTGTCTCAATTTGAGTAACCTTCCAGGCCTCATTGTATGCCTCATATACAGAGGCTGCTATGAAACGCTTTTGACGCTGTTTGCGTGGTCCCAGTATGAAATCACGCAAGTCAGCACCATCAGTAAGTAAAGTTAGGTGTTGCTTAATTTCAGGCAGTGTGGAAGTTTGTAGCCATTGAAGGCATAATTTGCCCACACTGTATGTTGTTATTATCCCTGGGTGATGTCTTTGGGGATATCTAGGGTCTGGCCTGGTCATTTTGAAACCCTGTGTTTTATTCAGGAATCTATCTTGACAGTTATTTGTATCTGTGGGCCAGATCAACCATTGTTTCCAATCAGGATGTGTTCTGTTTTGGTTAAGTATATGGTTTATGTCTATTCCTTCATCTGTATCAGAGTTATTGCTAAACATTGTTGGCTTTGGAATAGACGGATTATTTAAATCTTTGATTTTGGCTAGGCCAAGACAGGTGGTTTGTTGAACAGTGTCATTTAAAAATATCATTTGTTCTGGGATCATGCAGGCTCTAAACAAAGCTTCTAAACCCTGTACTTGCCATTCTTTTGTACCCCAAACACTTTTCAAATCAACATTTTTGTCCCAATAATCAAATCCAAAAGTATTCATCTTTTCAAAGAATGTATCTGAATATATCAATTTTGTGTTGGTTATCATGGTTTTCATCCCTGTCTTGTTTGACAATTTGTAATAAAATGTTTCAGCATTACTAGTGTTAAAACCTTGAAAGTATGAATATTTGTCATAAACGGTTCTAGAGCTCCCTTTTGGAGGTGTAGCACAATGTTCCCATTGATTATAATTTAAAACATTTCTAGGTTGTGCAGATTTATGCAAGAAATGGTTACCATAATGGTTATAGCAATACATACTATCATAATTTGTAGAACCTTGCAAATAATCATGTTTTGTAAATTTAGCAGACATCACTAAGTCAGACATCATATTGTTTATACTTTCAAAGTCCCAATCATCAGCAAATGAGTTTGGTTTTGCAAAGTCACTCAAGGAGATCTTGATTTGGTGTGGATATTTCAGGATCTCGACCGGACCATAAATTTCATAGTCAGTGTTGTCCCAGGCTACCCCACCAGGTATTGGAATTGCTGTGAAGTTGGCTGAAGAAAGTTCTGAAGAAAGTTCTCTTTTCTCGACGTGTGAAGATGTGTGTGGTTTGAGGACCAAGTTGATGTTCTGACTTGCTGTGTCCATTTTAGCATATTTTCCCTCAATGAAGCGTCCCAAAGTAAATACCATGATGAGCCAAAGTATGAGGATAAATGCACCAAAACCCACCCAAAATTCAATCCATGGAGAAACCAGATATGTTTCTTTCAGTTGTTTCAAAAGTTCCTTAGCTTTGTCTTTAAAGGATTTTGATGATGGCTGTGTCTTTTGTTCGCTGAAACCTTCAGAGGAATCATCGAAGTTGATGAAGTAACCAGATGCAGTTCTCTCAATTGTTCCAATTGGTTCAGGATTTTTGTTTCTTGCATTTTCACTTGGAACTTCATTGTAGATTGGTGTGTCTCTGCTAAATGTTTTTATTTGGGTTTTCAGAGGTCTTAGTTCTATTGCATTGTTGCATAGTCCTTGTTGTTCTTCTGTAGGCGTTTCGAATGTGATGAGCCTCTTTGATAGGACCTCTGTACTGGTAGCAAACCTTGGTGTTCTGCTACTTATTGGGAGTCCACTTGGCCTACTGTTTGTTATCGGCCACATGTTGTGGTTTTACCAGGTCGATGGATACAACTCGGTTCTCCTTTTTTCCAGCAAGTGGCGGTAGTACAACTGATCTTGTCCCGTTGACAGACAAGACAGGAACTGCTTTTCTGTAAGAAGGCCCAAATTCCTTCTTTACCGCGATCTTCTCCCTGACTAGATCCCCGACTTTTGGAATCCAGACAGGTCTTGCTGGGACAGGTGGTGATCCTTCAGTGGTTGTTGGCTGTTGTTTCAATTGTATGTTGCTCAGGTCTTTTCTTGTTTTGTTTAAGTCCTGCAAAATAGCCAAACGGTCTTTGACATCAAAGGTTTTTTCTGTTACCACTGAAGTCTGACTATCAAGGTCAGAGATCAACATCCTAGTTCCGAATAATAATTCGTACGGACTGAATCCCTTCAGAGAATTTCTTGGCAAGTTATTTAGACTACGTTGGACACTTATTAGATGTTTGACCCACCCAGCTCCCGAACCTAATATCCTTTCTATTATAGATTGCTTTCTGCCTTGGTTTTTTCTTTACACCATCCCATACCCTCAGGAAGGAAGTGAGAAGATTCCCGCTGGGCTGTGCTCATTTGGCCATGTTTCCCCCCCCAGGCTGGATTGCCTGAGTGAATAAAAAAATGGTCGAACGTAGCATGCTCTTAGCGTATATGCCATTTAGACTCGCAAATCTTGTATAACAGTCCAGACGTCAGCCGAGTGCTGGTGATCTACATTATAAGTGGAAACTAGCCTGTATATGTTAATCGCAAGCCATTCTTTTTGCTGGTAATATTATCTGCCTTGATACGACGAGGTATTAAACTGCTTCTCTCCCCACTGCGATCTCTGTTGCAGTTTGGGCAGTTTTTTACAAACATGGTGTAGTGCAGGCTCATGCCTGGCCACCAGTACCGTGATTGTAATTCTTCCAGAGAATCTTTTAATTTAAGGTGTCTGTGACCCTCGCCCATGTGTGCGTCTGCGATTAACAAGTTTCTCCTGTCCATGTTTGGAATCACTCTATCCCCCACTCCAGGGATTCGAGCAAAAGGGACGGAGTTTGCATCGATTATGTATGTATAATTGAGTGGATAGTTGATCGGTAACGCTGAGCAGTCGCCTTTTGATGACGTTTTCACCGCCAGCATTGTTTCACCGTCAATGTATTTTAATGTACGCTTTTTTCGATCTACGGGAGCCGATTTAGTGGCTGCCGCTGCGGCTGTATTAGCCAATGAATTCCCTACAACGTGAACGCCATCACGCTGATGACTCAGTGAGTGTGTCACGTGAGTCTTTGGTAGTTCTTTTTTCAAAAGAGCTACTTGTTCCCAGAGCAGTTTCTGCTTTATTGGTGCATCTGTGTCATCTTTGTAACCGTTCTGAATCCATGTCTGCAAATCCTTGTTATATGCTTTGACGCAGTAATATGAATCTGACACTATAAGTGTCGGGAATTCGCGATCCGCATTATCTAGCGCCATTTTCAAAGCTATTATTTCAGTTTGTTGTTCTGAATTAGTTTCTACTGAGTGTGATTTTGTTAATAGAGGTTTTAATATACCTCCGCGCCACACTTCTTTTGTAATCTCACAAGTGGGGTTGTATGCTTGTTCTCCCCAAACGGAGGGTTGAGCATGTCCGTCTGTGTAGATTACACAGGCGTAATGTCGTAGAGGAAGAATGTCGATTGGCAGAGGATACGTCTTTTCATATTTTAGATTTTTTAATTCTTCTAGGTCTTAGAAAATTGTCAACCAGGCTATACTTGATAATTCATATCCTACATATAAGACTGTCAGATGGGCAATTCTTGACTTTTTAAAGTTGAATTTGTAACCCTCTGCAGCGAACCCAAGTATTATGGTGTTCACCCTTTTCAAGTGAGTCTCCAAGTCATCATCTGTTAAGTAAATGTCATCGACATAAGATAATGCTTCATCATCATATAGTTGTAGTAATTCTGTTACTCTCGCTGAGAATACCCCCGGGCTGTTCTTGTACCCCTGGGCTAACCGACAGAATTGTTTTTGAGTGCCATTTACTGAGAATGCAGTTAAAGATCTGCTCTCTGGTGCTATGTTTTGACAAAAGAATCCATTGGAAATGTCCAAGGTTGTTTTGTATTTTTTGCGCACTATATTATTCATTAGTGCAGCACTGTGTGAGTTTTGCACTGCAAAAGTTTTGCAACATGTGTTAAGGTGTCGGTAATCCAAAACTAGACGATATGAAGTGTCTGGTTTGGAGACCGGAAACAAAGGATTGTTCATTTGTGAGGTGCAAGTTTCAATCCCCCCCTGGTATTCTAGCTGATCTAGTATTTCATTTACCTGTTTTTTAGCTTCTTGCTTAATTGGGTACTGCCTTTGTGCAGTTGGTTGTGATTTTAACTGGATTTTGTGAGGAGGAGAATCCTCATCCCATCCTACATGATTTTTATATAAAGCAGGTGCTAAGGCCACTGCCCACTTTCTAGCAAGTGTGTATTTTTTATGAATCGGTATTTGATTCGAGAAGGCAGGCATAATTACTTCTTCGCCATGAGGGCACTCACTGACAAACTCTGGTGGCCAGTCTTTTTCAGCTAGAAGGATGTCATAGCCTTTGGAGAGGTTATCCCAAAATAGTCCCCTTATTTTCCTAGTCTTATCTCCCTCTATACGTAATGTTATCTCGTATATCTTGTGGGGCTTGCTAACTCTGGTGTCTGCAGTTTCCACTTGAAGGTATTCATTCGTGTCCACTGTCTCCAGATGATTCATAAGGACTTTGCGAGCTATGCTCACCTCTGCTGCGCTGTCTAGCATTGTCTGAGCCCATTCTCCGTTTTTCAGTTGTGTCCTCAGTATTCTCGGCATTTTTAACTACCTTGATACTGGCTACCTTCTTTTTTGGAAATTGTAATTTCTTTTTAAGTTGAGCAGGTTCCTTGTCTTTGGACTTGGCGTGCTCTTCTGATCGTCCTCTTCTTTCCGATTTCTGCGAGGAATTCTGAAAAGATTGAGAGGGACGCGTATCAATGTCTTGATATCTATCAGGTTTTTTAATATTATCCCTATTTCTAAGGTTATATCTATTCCCAGAGGGGTCACTCTGCGGTGACCTCTGTCTTTGGTTTGGAGATTTCTCTCTTCGCCTAGGAGACCTTCCTCTGGACTGGAATTTCTTTTCTTTAGGATTGGATTGTTTGTTTCCATCCCAGTTCTTTTTTGGTGAATTATTATTATTAAAAAATATTTTTTCTGGACTTGTAGTCAGTTGCGGTTTTACTGGTATTCCACCTAGACTATCTCTGCCTAGTTCCTCATAGGAATTTTCTATGATTCTGGCTATTTCAGCTGGTTGGTCTGCTATATCTGTCTCTTTTAACCTCTGGCGGATCGCCACGTTTGCTGCTTCACCTTTTATGTTGGCTAATAATATAGCCGAGACCTGCTTGAAGTCTTTTAGTAATTTCATACCAAGAGTTAAAGCCGGTTCTGGACCGTATTCATCTTGAATTTGTTTTAGCACATCTGGTATTACCGAAATGGATGGAACACCGTGCGTTTTTGTGTAGATGGAAGCAAAGACTGTACCCCAAGTGTCACAGTCCTCAATGTGTGGTGCGATTCCCATTGGAAGACATATAGTCAGAATCCTGTGTTTTTCCAGCGGGGTGGTGTCAGGAAACACCGCCTCTATTTGGGTGATTTTCTGTGCCAACCAGAATGGTATTTGTTCCCGTTTAGCTGGAACTTTACCTAGGCAGGATTGGATGTTCTGTGGTGTAATTTTATTTGTGTTCCCCTGGTGTGGGGTCAGCTGTGGTAGTTTAATCGCTGGCTGAATTGTTGAAGTCCGCATTACATACTGAACTAATTGTCTATGAATTTTTAGTAATTGTTTCAGCTGTGTTAATAATTCAGCTGCAGGCATCCTATCGATGTCTGGATGTGGTGTGTATCCGGCTAGGACCGGCCACGTTGCTCCTGGTCTTCCTAAAGGACCGAGCCTTGTAATGTGATTGTTATGTATTAGGGCGCCATCAAATAAGAGCAAATGCTCTTGGAATTTGAGTGGTACTTCCACCTCCTCGAAAGGAGTGTAAATGTCAGGAGGTTCCTCTACTTTGTAATAGTGGAAGTACTTTGTTACAGTATTTGCTGCTGGAAAATGTATCCATGTATAGTATACCTCTGTCTGCCGATATTCGTGTGCCTCAATTACGAATATGACTGTGCCACCTCTAGGTGTCAGTCCATTTTCTATAAGTTTTAAGGTTATAGATCTCCTTTTGGCGACCTGGATGAGTATTATATCCGGGTCTGCTGTTTGCATGGTAGCATCAGCATCTGCTATTTCAGTAGCTAATCTAATTGCTTCTCTTTCTTCATCACTGTCTCCCATTTTACGGACAGGATGGTATTATGTTAATTTGCAGATCAGGTTTCTTTATGGAAACAGAGATTAGATGCACAATATTTTGGAACACTGTTTATCCTTCAACGTTGACTTGACCAAGAACCATACATAGGAGTTCCCTCCTGCGAGGTTTTGGAGGATATAACCTTTCACCCACTCCAGACGTCTTTGGAGTATTTGGGAAAAGGGGTCTGAGTGAGAAAGCACGACTGAGTTACTCTAAATGTCTTACGTTAGTTTTATCGCCCTTTCCAAACGCGTTGGGCGCCATGTAGTGTAGCTCCTATTTTCCCAATAGGCTCTGCGCATTGGAATAGTACCTACAGCAGTAAAGGCCTAGGCCAGACGTTAACTAGGTCTACTACTGTCGATACTAGACTTAATTTTTGGGTTTGCCAGCTAAGCTCAGAGTTCGCTAGAAACTTTCTCGAATGTTCAAGGAAGGATTAACTCCCCTGATTAGACAAGAAGGGATTTAGTTTCTGACAACCATAGAACATGACAACTTTGCTCTCCCCTAATCAAGAGTCAATCTCAAGAGTCGTGTGAGCACAAGGCAATTATTTTACTCAGTCAGTACGTGCATTCTTAGTCTCATCAGAATGTAGAGAAAAGGAAGAGACGGGCGTGTTCAATAAAAAGGTGTTATTTATTGATCAGTCTCTTTTCTCATACATGAGAAATGGATCGATATTATTGCAATACTTATAGTTAAGTAAAGTGCATACATTAAAAGCAATAGTATAAAATAATACTGTAAAAACATTGATATGGTTTCTGAGCCATATGATGTTTAAAATGATTAAAATATATTTACATACACATATACATTTGACTAAACGTACTCAACTGGTGTTTCTAAATATGCCTACCCCGTGTACCTGACCTAAGTCTAATGCGTGGGCGGGAATAGAAAGTTACAGTTTAAGTTAAGTTTGTTTTTGCCAAGTGAATAACTAAAGAATTCTCTGTGAGGGGTTATTCAGTTCTGTACCTGGAATTTAGGATGAATGAGGAATGGTATCTCTTTCTCTGCTCTCGATATTCCAGGCTGCCTGCGAGGGCTGCCCAGAAGCGCCGGTGCTGGGTCTCTCGGCTTGAGATAGCAGCGCGTCTCTCAGCGCGTCAGGAAGGCGGGGCTGCTGCCAGCGGGGTCTGCTTCTGCTCTCGGCTTCGGCAAGTATGGCTGCTCCGTCTTGTCACCACGCGTGTGTTTGCATAGGGCAAGGTCGGCAATATTTATACCTTAAAGGTGCCGGGATTGACGTAAGGATGGACATAGGTACGTCAATAAAGATGTCATACGACTTGCTCGTTAGCACATTCTTTACTAAAGTTCTCTGTGAAATCAAAACAATGGCCACACGGATTTTCCAGGTTGTCATAGGTTTGATTTGTTATGAGAACGTCGTATGCCTTATCAGGGGCTGGAGGAATGTCGCTTGTCTAATTAGATCTCAAGCGTTATGACCTAATCAGATAACACGTTCCTGTGCCGCAGTGTGACTGCGTCAGATAACGTTATCTGCATCATGGGGGATTTCTTGCCTCATGGGCTGACTGTTAGTTAACTAGCTAGTAAGTTTAACCAGAATAGGGTCAGGAATAGGGGGATCGATTCAGAACCTATAGAAATACACGACACTGCTTGCTGTCTCCCTGAGAGAAAGGAGTGAAATCATCTAAGGGCCACCCCCGTAACTCCCACCTCACTCAACCTCCTCAACAAGATGTTATGGTTGACCGTGTCGAAGGCGGGAGACAGGTCCAGCAGAATCAACACTGCTGCATGGCCCCTGTCTGCCCGCCTCCGAAGCTCATTCATGACGGTCACCAATGCTGTCTCCGTTCCCTGGGCTGGTCTAAAACCGAACTGCTCCTCCTCCAGATGTTTGGCCCGTTCCAAGTGTGCGGACAGTGTGCCACTCACTACCCGTTCAACTACCTTGGCTGGGAAGGGGAGAAGGGATATAGGTCTAAATATTTTCAGACATTCAGGATCCAGGGAGGCTTTTTTAAGCAATGGTGTTACAAGTGCCTCTGACTTGGAACCGCCCCTTCTGCAAGAGACTGGTTACAGATCTTACACAGCAGTGGGAAAAGCTCCACCCCGAATTCCTTCCAGTTTTTACAAGGTAGTGGGTCCAGGGGGGAGCCTGACACAATACTCTCCGCTAACCTGCGAAAGTCCTCGATCTGGAGAGGGGGAAACTCCGAAAGAGCCTCCCAGGCAGACTCCTTTGAGCTGTCATTCCCCGTCGGCCCACCCCTATCCTCAATAAGGGCCAGCTGTTCAATTGTTGCCTTCAGAGGCTCTGATGTCTTCCCCAACTCCTCAATAATAGAGGCAACTTTGTTGCGGAAAAAGTTGGCAAGATTATCACAGAACCTCTGAGATGGCAAAATATCATTGGTACAGCACTCAGGGTTTGTCAGAGTATTAAGAATTTAAAAAATACAGCGGGAGCTGTTTGAGGCTCTAAGAATCGCAGAGGCGAAAAAAATCAGCCTTCGTTCTTTTAATGACCTTCCTGTAGTTCAATATTTTTGCTCTCCAGGCCTTTTTGTCCTCAATTAAATATTTCTGCCTCCAGGTTCTCTCAGCCCGATTACAATCAAGCTTCAGTTTTTTCAGTTCCTCCCCAAACCAGGGGGCAGATGGCCTTCCTTTGCTCTGAAAGGATTTTCGAGGCACCAATGAGTCTAGGATCTGAGTGATCTTTTTACAAAAGGTGAGGTAATTTTCATCAACCTGGGCCTCCGGCGAAAAGCAATCTTCCACCGGAAACACCACACCATAGTTTTTCCTCTGTGTCAGGGCTCTCCAATCCCTCCCAAAAAATGTATCCTCCGCTTACCTTCCATTTTATCCCAGTTGGCCATATTCAAATAGAATTTGACCAGAAAATGGTCACTCCAATCCATTGGGAGAACCTCGCCCATGTATAGCTGATCATCTGAGGCGAAGATAAGGTCCAGCATATGACCCCCCAGATGAGTAGGCACTGAGACCTTCTGCCTTTTTGCAGTCTTGTGCTGGTGCTGATGCCCCTGTAGCAGAACCTGTGCAGAATTATGAGTGCGCTTGCTTTCCTTTGTCTTCGTTTTCCTTTTTCCGCACCTGGCACTAGTCTGGCCGCCTCTGCGAGTTTTACCAGGGGATCAATCTTGACGATAGCTGGCTACAGCCCACGCACTCGTAACGCTTTTCAGACCTGCCCCCTCCCATGCCCCTCGGTGTTCTGGCCGTAGGTTGTGAGCGGGGGGGGGCAGGGGCAGCCAGCGCTTCTGCTTGCAGCTTACTGTGGCTTGATGTGGTGCGCTGTTGTGGTGCTGTTGTGGCGGCCTCAGCTCAACTTGGCTCATGGCTGTCTGCTGTCTGCAGGGTTTACTGGGTGACCGGCGTGCTGAGTTAAGAGTCATAAGCTGCGGCCACTGGGAGCTGTGGAACACAGTTTTACATAGCGGAGGGGTCCCGAGGTCCAGTGTTCCACACTGCGGCACCGCTGGTCCATTGCCGCCCCGCTCTCAGCACCCGGCATTCTGCTCTCCGCTCCGACCGCATCACTTCCGCAACTGCAAGAAAGAGGCACCTGTCCACAGAAATGATGTGTTACAAACACTGGAGGAACTTAGGCTCGAGGTTTCTTGATGCTGGTGGAGGAGGTCCTGCCATCTGCACCTCATGGTAATTCGCATGGACTGCCAGTGCAGGGGGATCCACATTTTGCAGTGAGAGGGGTGTCTGCACATGTGTCTTCCTCTGGCAGGGCCTTCCTTCCTGAGGCTGCAGCAGATTTTGATGGGCCTGATGTTGTTGGACCACAGGAAGGGGTAGATGATGCTGGAAAAGCCCTTCACAGGTGTAGGTGAATGACCTGCACCACCCCAATTAGGGTGCCCATGTTTGAATTATGGGCCTCCATATGGTGTAATTCCCTCTGTAGCTGCTTTATCTCCTCGATTTCGGTGATTATCTGGTCCATCATACCTTGGGACTCATGATAGGCTCCCAAGACTTGGTTGATGGTGACCTAGGTGTGAGTGGCCCCAGTGGAATTACTCTGCCGGCAAACAGTTACCTTCCCACGACCCCTACCCCCAGGAGCATGTACCCTTGGCCCAGGGTGCCCTATAACACTGGGTCCTGGCTCTTCTGTTGCTAGGGTGGTGATTGACTCATTAGGATCCAGGACTGGTGGGCACACAATGGTTGCTAATGTGCTATGTACACAGATTGTGGGGCCTGAGTTTGGCGAGGTGCTGCAGCTGGGGTGGGAATTGCTGTTGTGGGCCAAGTGAGACTCACTATTGCTTCCTGCCCAGGCTGATCAGATGGACCAGCACTGTCATCCTCATCCAGATCAACAGGAGTGTCATCACTGAAGGTTTAGTCCTGGGGTGGAATGGGTGTCTTCTGCCCTATTGGGCAGGTACACTGCCCAATAGGCCAGTGTTTAAATAGAGAACATAGTTATTGATGGAAGTGTGATATCTACATCCAAATCTTTTGTGACACAGTAAGTAGAAACCTAGGAAAAACAAAATAGGTTGAGATTACTATTATGATATATTTCAGTTGTCTTGAACTTGGTAACAAGACATTTTGTAGACATTAAAAACATGTGCTTCAATTAAGCAGCTCATTAGATGCCCTGAGATGTTGCATTTTGGATTAAGGAATAAACATGACATCTCCCAAACATTCAAACCAACACTGTGGACAGGTAATGTGTATTTGACCCTTCCAAGGCTTAGCTGTATACAAAACAGACAATCAAACAACTTGGTTGTATATTTAGCCTTAGTCATCATGTGAGCAGTGCATAGTCAATGGGTCACCTGCCACTTCTAAGAAACTGAGTTAACTTTATGCCTTACTAATCTTTGAGCCACACTCTTCATAAGTTGTCACTCATTCCATCAACTGTATCAGTTGGGAAGATCAGGACAACACAAAGCAAAGTAGGCAGAAATGTCTCTGAGTGGAGCATTGTATGTAGATTGTTTACTCCATGCCAAATGAACAAATGAATTTATAAAAAATAAACATGTATAATGCAATTATTAACATTTAAAAAAAAAAAGATCCAAAAGCTCAAAATATACAATAAAAGTAAAGAAGAAACTAAAATATAAAAAAATTATAATTATTCAAACCAAAAAAAGTAAATAGACTTTGGAGGGGTTCAGGGCCAGATGTACGACGATAATTAGCATGCCCAAACCGGTTTGCGACCCGTTTGTGTATGCTAATTCTGGTAGGGCCATGTACAAACACTATTTTGCGAGTTGCAAATAATTTGCAACTCACAAAATAGTGTTTGGGACTCGCTATTAGGAAGGGGTGTTTCTTTACTATAGCGAGTCACAAGCCATGTACCAATGTTTTGCGACCACAGTTGCGGTTGCAAAATACTCGCAAATACCACCCTCTTCGAGAGGGTGGTAATGCAGTCGCATATGGGAAGGGGTCCCCAGGAGACCCCTTCTCCTTTGTGACTGGCTTTGAAATATTTTGTAAGGGCAGGCAGTGGTCCAAGGGACCACTACCTGCACTTAAAAAATGAAAGGAAAACGTTTCATTTATTTTTTCTAAGTGCATCCCGTTTTCCTTGAAGGTTGCATTAAAAAAAACTGCTTTATTGACAAGCAGTCCCAGACATGGAGGTCTGCTGAGCCCAGTAGGCCACCATCCCTGGTAGGGCCAGTCATTCCCAATGGGGTCGCAAATTGCTAGTCGCTCATTAAAATTCATGAGCCTCGCATTTTGTGACCCCATTGGGAATCGCAATCAGTGTCCCTGACACTGTAGTTAGCTACAGTGAAATTCTGCAAGGAGAGTCCATTAACGTCCACGAAGTGTGTGAAATTAGCATAGCTGCACCATACCCATGCTCGAAATCAGAGCCTCAGGCCCACTCCCCCTATATATGCCGCAGGAAGGGCAAATGAACCAGGTCAAATGCTTTCTCTGGATTGATTGGCATGAGAAGCTCTGGGGTGTGGGAGTAAGCTGCTTTATCAATGAGTTGAAGCAGGGGCTTGGTGTTATCACTACAGCTTTTCTCTGAGATAAATCTCGATTGGTCTGGGTCTCTGAGGCATTGCATGTAGGGACTGAGGAGAGCAGCAAGAAAACCTGTGAAAGGGTTGACATCAACATTAAGCACGGATATTGAGTTATATGAGGAGCAGAGTGAGGTCATTTCCAGGTTTAGGGAACACTGTAATCACAGCTTCTCACCTGGTATCTGTGTGTGTGCTTGTCTCACTAAAGGAGTTAGAGATGGGTGAGCATTGGGTTAAGCTAGGCGGCTAACATCTTGAGAATCCGGGTGCTGTAAACCCATCCTGTCCTGGGCCTCTCCCAGGTTGCAGGCGTGCTCAAACTGATAGGACCTTATTGAGGCAGATATCGGCTTCAAGTAGGAGTACCTCTCTCACCAGCAGGTGAGTGTTGTGCACTATTTATGTAAGCCATGGTCTCTCTGGAGTCTGTCACTTCAGCTGTGTAGAGGTAGAGGTCTGCAAAGAAGTGTTCAAATTCCCTATCCATATCATTGGTCTATGGCCCTCTATCATCAAAATCTCTGAAATCCTACTTTTGTAGGTCTGCATACAAGAACTCTGCCTGCCTTGTTACCACCTGCATAGTATTTCTGCTTGGTGGGGAGGAGGGCGTATTCAGCCCAGTCTTGGTCCAAGGCTTTATGTTGTTTGTTAGTAACAGCAGCCTGTGTGAATGAGTGCGCCTATTCCAGTACCCTCATCTGGATCTCTAGGGCAGAGTACTTATCCCACCTATTTTTATATAATTTTGTCAATATCACTATGATGGTCCACTTGATCACGGCGTACAGCATGTTCCAGGGAAGGTAAGTGGAGGTGTTGGGTGTGTCATTTATTTGTGTGTGATCACCTCCCCTACCTAGGGGTATGTTTGCCGAATTCAACTTTTGTTCATCTGTCTCCCTCAATCTCAAACTTGTGCCTAGTTTGAACTCAATATTTCATGTTGCTTGTCAATCCAGACATTGAGACTTGTTTTCCCTTCCATTGAATATTCACATGGTACTGCTTCAGACCTTAATATCCGGTTACATTTTAAAATGTTCATCAAACTGGCTCTAATACTGGGTTTCTGCCTGTGCAACTCAGCTATGTGTTATGTCGGCATGCTGCATTATTGGGATAGGTAGTCCCACTGAGGGCAAAAAGCAGGTGCTGGGAAACGGACTCACTAATTAATATCCACACTGTGTGTTTAGTTGCACTCCCAGGGAAGCGGCTGACTTATATCCTGTCCTGAGGCCTCCCATTTAAACTGTCTTGATCGGCGGAGATCTCAGAGACTGCGCGATGTCAACTTTGTTCTCGAAATACAGGTCAGAGGCCAAATGCTGGTGGATCGGTTCCCAGCATGGACACACATATTGTATCAGAGGTTTAAATAAGTGACTGTGGAGGGGATACTCAACAGCATTATTTTTTTAAATACACGCAAATTATTTTGCTTTTTATGTCTTCAGGCCACACTTAATGAGGGTGTTGGCGGCGCAAGGCTCATACAATCGGGTTTCCGACCAGGGCAGAGTGCTTGTTTATTGTATATCGTAAAACAAACATGCAATCAAAACAGTGGAATATTTGCACTATGCAATGTATTATTGAATGTCTTTAATTGTCACATGTTGATATTCACGCATAGAAATCCTGTATATTTATTATAGAGTTTTCAAAGTGATTTTGTGCTTTGACAGTATGTCGATTGAAGCCTTAAGTGGAATGGGCTATATAGACTGCTGTTGTAATGGCGCAAACCAGATTGACAAAGGCTTCGAGCAAGCCGTAACGCGTTTCTCTTTTTAATTTTGGGATTGAGGCTGATCTGATCAAATAACACACATGCCGTATCTTAACTGTCTCGAGTCTGTGTCTCCTTCCATGGATCACTCTGTGGGAGTTGGTTGCTTTGTTCATATATATATTCACTGAAAAAACCATAGGTTTTACAGCAGTTATAGTTAGCTGGAAGTTTTACTCGCATAAAACCATTGAAATTCCCACGTTATAGTTAGTTGGACTCACTATAACTTGCGCGTGCAATGCACGGCTGATGGCGTCACATATTACATCACTCATGACATGGTCAGTGACATCACTGATGACACCATCCAGTGAATGTGTGTCTTTCTGAAAGATAAATATTAGTGAGTAATGTTTAAATATTTAAATATATGTATTAATGTTTCACTTTGTGTATAAGTGGCTGCATGGGTTGGTGAGTAGCTACATGTGTAGGTATATGGGTTATTAGATGTTTGTTTTAGTATCAGTATGAGTGTTTGTATGGTTTAGTGGGGGTATTACTTAGCACATAAATGCATTAATGACTGACTCTCTGTTTGTATGTGTTTTGAAGACAGTATATGTGCAGGACTGTATGGGTGGATGAGTGTGTATATGTGTGTGCTAGTGAGTGAATGACTGTCTCACTAGTGTCTTTATCAGTAACTACATATGTTTTAATCTATTATATGTGAATATTGATGTATATAAGTGAGTATATGTGAGAGTGAGGGATTGTAAGAGTTCCTGTTTAAATAAGTATGTGTTTCTATAAGTGATTGTTTAAGAGAGTAAGTATGTGTAAGTTTCCTTAGAAGTAAAATGGTAGTGTGTGTATAGCTGTATATGCAAATAAATGGATGTTCAATAGTTTATTTGCATGTGTGAGTATGTGTGAGAGTATCTTTTGGATGACTGTCGGTGTGTAACAGGATGTATAGGTGTATCACTACATATGATGAGTGAGTATATGTATGAGTGACTATATAGAACTGTTGGTGAATGAGTGGATGTGTATATAGATGGTGGAATTATTGAATTGGTTGTTGTAAGTGGTATGGGTATCTCCATTTTTTTGAACATTTTCGTTTCTATTTTTGAATATGTGTTTCAAGGGTTACATTACAGTGAAAGGAGGTCTGTCACTCTGTCACAAGGATGGTGTCATCAGTGATGTCATGAGTGATGTCACTGACCATGTCATGAGTGATGTAATATGTGACGTCATCAGCAGTGCATTGCACGCGCAAGTTATAGTGAGTCCAACTAACTATAACGTGGGAATTTCAATGGTTTTATGCGAGTAAAACTTCCAGCTAACTATAACTGGTGTAAAACCTATGGTTTTTTCAGTGAATTTAATAGGTTTTTTAAATGCTAATTCCTAACTATAACTGGTGTGAAACCTATGGTTTTTTCAGTGAATTTCAATGGTTTTTTAATAGCAAATCTTTATAGGTATAAAAAATAATAAATTTTAAAACGAATTTTATATTGTATAATTATGTCAATTTTTTTTTTTTTTAACTTAGGGCGCGCCCTGGGGCGCGTACCGGGGAGCGTCCCGTAAGCGCTATTCTCGCGAACGAAAACAACATCCTGACGTATCGCGTAGACGCGTGATGCGTCATATGACGCACAGCATAAGCGTACCCGGAAGCACGCGTGCGCATACGATCGCGGAACGTCTCGACACGCTTACGCCGCGTGTCCCGAGGTGCGCCCCGGAGCGCGACTACGGGCGCGCCCCGGGGCGCGTAGCGTAAGCGCGTCGGGTCATGTGACCAGAAAATAACACTTTCTATTGGTGCAGAACAGTTTTGGTTTCCAAATGAGTAAATCCTGGGTCTTGTGATCTGAAAATAACCCTTCTGATTGGTTCAGGACAGTTGTTTTTCCCAAATGAGTAAAGCCTAGGTCTTGTGACCTGAAAATAACACTTCTGATTGGTTCAGGACAGTTTTTTTTCCCAAATGATGAAAAACCCCACCTTTCTTCCTTATTCTGACTTTGTCCTTTGACTGAGGAAGACCTGTTTCATCTATAGAGACAATTCTTTTGTACTTTGAAATGGCTACTGTAGCAGCAACAGCTGGAGCATCTGCACCACCACCACCACCACCACCATCACCAAGAGGACCACCACAACAATACATTGGTGGTGAAGAAGAGGAGGAGGAGGAAGAAGAGGAGGAGGGGAGAAGATGGCTGCCTGAACAAAATACCCCATACAAGCCAAAAGAACACATTGTATGGGAGTTTTTTTCACTCCCAGAGGGCAAGAAAAAAGTGAATGCGGCCAAGGTAACTTGCCTAATCTGTGGGGAACAACTCTCAAGGGGCAATCCAGACAAAAAATATTCATTTGGTAATAATACCATGATTCGACATATGTCCCGGAGGCATCCTAACAACTATTCTCGTGCAGAGATCAGGGAACTGGCCAGTCACCTCCCCCAGTGTTCAAGGACCAGCTCCAAAAGAAAGCAACCCACTCCATCGGGACCAGATACAACGGAGACGATGCCTTGTATTCAGCCACGATTTGCAGATTTTAGAATCACATGTATTGCATGTGGCAAGCTCATCGCCTATGGTGAACAGAGCATGAAGCTCCTCGTCCTTGCTGGAGACAATCACAAATGCCCCAAAAAACAGTAATTTTTTCCGTTTTTTGTTTTTTGCTCCTGTTGAGCCATTTACAATTCCCTGTTTTTTTGTTTCTCCCCATAAAAAATAAAAAAAATATAAAACTGTTTTGAAAAGCCCAAAAATTTACAAAATGTTCAAAAAAACATTAAAAAAATATAAAACAACAAAAAGAATAAAAAAACAGTTCTTTGTAGAACTACCTCCAATTTATAAAAAAATGCTAAATTGTTTTTAAAACTCTGTCATTCTTTTTTCTCCAGGGTACGCTCCCCGGTACGCTCCCCGGTGCGCGTACCGGGCGCTCCCCCCGCGAAAAACGGTCTACCCTGCCCCCTTTTGGTTATTTCCCCCTTTGTTTTTACCACCACTTGTGTCTCGATCCTACCGAGACACAAGATGGCGGCCGCTCCGGACTGTTTGGAATGTTTACAGACACCCGAGAGCCAATCAGCTTTCCGTGCGCAAGTCGCGTAGCGCGCCCGGTGCGCTCCCCGGTGCGCGTACCGGGGCGCGGCTATAGATATATAAATTTTTTTGAACCTAAATTACTCAAAATCCTCTGGAGCACATATCTTGAGACATAGCAAAGGCACATCGGGCTACCAGTCCCTACAATTTTGCCACGTTTGGTGAAAATCCATTCAGCTGTTCGAGCTAAAAGTGCGACCGACCGCCCTATGGAAATTAACATGGGGAAAACATGTTTTGGGACCCCCCTTTTATCTCGGCCCCCGCTTGACGAATCCCCCCCAAACTTTCTGGGAAGGAGCGGAGAGCCGCGAGGCAAAGTTGCTAAAAAATTCAGGCAGATTCCTCACCCGGCGCCAAAGTTAATCCCAATAGAATGTTGCGATTTTCCTATGGAAATCAATCCTAACTATAACTACCAACTGGCGACCGCCAGTAGGTAATATATATATATATATATATATATATATATATTCACTGAAAAAAACATAGGTTTTTGGACATTTCACTCATACAAAACCATAGAAATCCCCCCATTATTCAGCTAACTATAACACGCGCGTCCACAATGCACTGCTGATGACGTCACATATTACATCACTCATGACATGGTCAGTGACATCACTCATGACATCACTGATGACATCTCAAATGACATCACTCATGACATCAACTAGTGAATGTGTGTTTTTCTAAAAATTAAATATGTTTTATATATGTACATCTTAAGGTCGATGGAGGAATAAATGGGTATATACGTGTCTAAATGGATGATTTTGTTTTGTAAAATTGATTGTATAACTATCTGATTAAGTATATCTTAGTGAATACATGGGTTAGTGAGTAATGTTTACATATGTAAATATCTGTATCAGTCTCTCACTTTGTGTATAAGTGGCTGCATAGATTGGTGAGTAGCTACATGAGTCTCTATATGGGTTATTAGTTGGTTTTTTGAGATCAGTATGAGTGTCTGAGTGTCTGTATGGTTCGGTGGGGGGTATTACTTAGTGCATAGATGCATGAATGAGTGACTCACTGTTTGTATGTGTTGAAAACAGCATGTGTGCAGGACTGTATGGATGGATAAGTGTGTGTATGGGTGTGTTAGTGAGTGAATGACTGTCTCAATAGTGTCTTTATGAGAAGCTACATATGTTTTAAACTAGTATATGTGAGTATTGGTGTTTGTGAGAGTGAGATATTGGAAGAGTTCCTGTATAAATAAGTGTGTGTTTCTATAAGTGATTGTTTAAGAGAGTAAGTATGTGTAAGTTTCTGTAGAAGTAAGTGTGGTGGTGTGTGTATAACTGTATATGCAAATAAATGGATGTTTGATACTTTGCATGTGTGACTATGTGTGTGGGTAAACTAATGGATGAGTGTCGGTGTGCAACAGTATGCATAGGTGTATGAGTACATATGCTGAGTGAGTACATGTATGAGTGACTGTATAGGACTGTTGGTGAATGAGTGGATGTATGTGTAGATCTTGGAATTACTCAATAGGTTGTTGTAACTAGTATTTGTATGTCCATTGTTTTGAAAATGTTAGTTTCCATTTTTGAGTGTGTGTATCAAAGGTTATATTAGGGTGAGAGGAGGTCTGCCACTCTATCACAAGGATGATGTCATCAGTGATGTCATTTGAGATGTCATCAATGATGTCATGAGTGATGTCACTGACCATGAGTGGTGGTAACTGAATCTGACTAACCAGGCCTAGAGCCAGTGCTATGCTAAAAGACACTTAAGAATACAGTGAAAACACCTACATGCACTAGGGAACACTATGCATTAGGGTACCCCTGTGATTACCATGAACTCCTCTGTAAGACCCTAGTACATAATAGGGCAGGGGGATTCAAACTACCTCTTAAAACAAGCCACACGTCACCTCAGTCCCCGTTCCCTCCATTCACCACTATGTAAACACGCCCTGTGGCTGTTTTAAGTTGGGGAATTAAGTCCCCTTGAATCCTGAGGGTCCCTAGTGTCCAACTAGCCCACTAGGTACCTCCAGTAAGCCCACAGAGCTGCGTTGCAGAGAGGTGTAAAAAGGGGCAAGGCCTGGACCACCTCTCTGCAACGCAGCACAGTGGCGCTTACTGGAAGCACCTGGTGGGCTGGTTGGCCCCCAGGTGGCCTTAGGATTGAAGGGAATTATTTCCCAAACTTAAAACGCGCCACAGGGCGTGTTTGCAAAAGTCACCTCAGGGCCCGTTCCTTACCTTCACCAATGTGTAAACACGCCCTGTAGCCGTTTTAAGTTGGGAGATTAAGTCCCCTTAAATCCTGAGGGTCCTTAGGGTCCAACTAGCCCACTAGGTCCCTCCAGTAAGCGCCACAGAGCTGAGTTGCAGAGAGGTATACAAAGGGGCGTGGCCTCTGAACACCTCTCTGCAACGCAGCTCCCTGGTGCATACTGGAGGTACCTGGTGGGCTAGTTGGCCCCCAGGGACCCTCAGTATTGAAGGGGAATTAATTCCCCAGTATTGAAGGGGAATTAATTACCCAATTTACAACTCACCAGAGAGGTGTTCAGAGGCCACGCCCCTTTTTACAACACTCTGCAACGCAGCTCTGTGGCGCTTATTGGAGGTGCCTGGTGGGCTAGTTGGCCCCCGGGGACCTCAGGATTGAAGAGGAATTAATTCCCCAACAGGGCGTGTTTGCACACATGTCACCCCTTCCTTCACCACTGTGCAAACATGCCATGTGGCACATTTTAAGTTGGGGGATTAAGTCCCCTTGAATCCTGAAGGTCCGTGGGGTGCAACTAGCCCACCAGGTACCTCCATTAAGTGACACAGAGCTGTGTTGCAGAGAGGTGTAAAAAGGGGCATGGCCTCTGAACACCTCTCGGCAACGTAGCTCCCTGGCGCATACTGGAGGTTCCTGGCGGGCTAGTTGGCCCCAGGGACCGCCAGTATTCAAGCGGAATAAGTTCCCCATCTTACAACGCGATGCCAGTCTTTTTTTAATTATTTCCTACTTTATTGGCCCTGGGGACCCCATCCCCCAGGGCCTGACCCCTATTTTTTTTAATAAAAATAGGAAGGCGGCTGGGTGGCCCCCCTCCCAAGGCCATAATCAGCCCCGGGGACCCCATCCCCCGAAGCATGGCCAGTTTTTTAATTTTTAATTTAATTATTGGAGGGGGTCTGTGTGGCACCCCTCCTCAGGCCATTTATGGCCCTGGGGACCCCATCCCCCGGGGCGGGCCTTTCAGTGTTTTTTTTTTTAAATCATTTTTTTAATGATAGGGGAGGGAGGCTGGCCCTATCTGTTGGGGACCGTGGGGGGGTCCCCAATCCCCCCACGGTCCCGCCGGCTCCCGCATCCTGCGGGAGCCGGCATTGCTTTTCCACATGGGAAGCTGCTAACATGCAGCTCCCCATGTGGAAAAGCAATTCACTTTGCTTCATTGAAGCGAGAGCAGGTTTCCCTATCTATATATATATATATCTACATCCTTTACAGATCACCCGTTCTCAGTTTTTGTATGGGTAGTATCAGTTGCTCAGTCAAGTTTAAGAAAATGTTTCCTTAATATGGTTGTGTCCAGAAAGTAATCAAGCCATGCGCAAATCTGGTGTGAGGTGGAAAAGAAAGAGTGCACCCTTGAGGTGGGGTTCTGAGCCCGCTAGACATCAGTGAGCCTACTTCTTGTAGCCAGAAGATACCTCCATCAGAAAAGGCTGACCTCTGTGCTGATCTGTCCAAGAACATATTGCGTTCTAATGTGATCCCTGTCCACCACAATGGCTGCATTTTTTGAGACAGCAACAAGTTCGGCTCACCCAGGACAAACTACACCTGGTGTTCATTGGGTGCGTACAGTATTGCAATCAAGAAATTGTAGTTGTGCAATGAGAGCCTAAGTGATAGGATCCTCCCAGGTATTTCAGCTTGTGTGTGAAGGAACTGTCTCTGGAAACCTAGTAGCTAGTAGGATTGCCATCACGGCCCTTTTCCCTGGGCCTGAAGAAAATAATTGTTGGTCAAACTATCTTGTCAAACCATCTGGTTTGCAATCTCTACCAGTCCGTCTTAAGGAGATGTGCCTCCTGTAAGAGGCCGAAATCACAATTAGACTCATTGAGCATGGAGAGAAACGCCAAACTTCAGTAGGCATTAAGACCTCGCACATTGAGGCTTAGGATGTTAACTGTTATGCTGGTATTGGAGAGGTGCTATCGTGAGATTATTGGTAAAGGTAGAATCCAGTCTGCATATATATTCTACAGCCTTCGGGATTGTCTGCTGAGGTGGTGGTGGGACCCCCTTAAGAATGGGTAAACTGGGTTAAAAACAAAGAACTCAGACTCTCCCTTCATAGGAGTCATCTGCAACTTACATGTGCGCTCATAGCACTCTGAGACCTGGCTAGAATGTCTGTGAGAGAAGGGGTGCTGGCTTCCACCCTAACTGGCGCAACTGTTTCTCTGAAGGTGTCCCCTGCCTCAATCAGTCACCAGGGAGAGACCCACTCCATGAGAGAGCTACCCACAGAAGTCATTGAGGTCATGCAGAGAGGCAGCCCCTAGGATTCAAATATCATAGGTTTGAAGTCAATGTAGCTGTGCTGTGAGTTCCCGATGACTCTCGGCTGCTCTTGGTTTATACGCTGTCGCATTTGAGGGTTGGTGTGCTTGTTTGCTTGGCAGCCAAAGTAAAGCTGATCACTGCTGTTGAGCATGAGGGTCAGCTTCTACCAGGAGTTCCTCCAGTGCCAGGATTGAACAGGCTTCCTCCATCGTGCAGATCATGTGGGTCTCCTGGTTCATCACACAGATCGTGCGGAAAGGGTACAAAAGAAAAGAACAGATGATGGACGGAATGCTAAACAATGCACACATTCACCCCCAGTCACAGACTTGGGTTAAATCCATTGTTTTTTTTTACTCACCACGCAACCCCAGTTTGTCCCCATTAGTATTAGGAAGGAGGTAGCTGCTTTGAAAGATCAGGTTCTTGTCATGTAATGGGAGAGAGGTCTTGATAAAGCCACACTTTCACACCTTTAAACTGAATAGGGCCCTTGTCTCAGACTGCACCCATGACAGCCTACTTTTGGACACAAGTTGAGATAACATGTGGCACGCCTGCGGAGCTGAAAGGGTGGCCTGCTCTGTCCGTGAGATCAAGGATGATATCTTGATTAGTAAATTCTGGTTGGATCTGTTTGAAGAGACTTATACTGTATCCCTCTAGATCCTCCTGGACTGTCTGGAGAGGGACCCTCTTAATTCTGATATTCAAGTGTCATCACCTGTTCTCTAGGTCCTCCAGGTGGATTTGCAGATGTGTGTTCTGGTGCTAGGGGTCCATTACCTCATGCCAATAGGTTTCTAGTTCTTTTGCTCTTGTGTCGCTGCTATAGGTAAAGTCCACATTTGTAAAGCATTTGTAAGGGTCTCTAGGCGCTGGGGGCCGTCGGGAAGATTAAGCGAGCTATTGCCCAGAGTCACATGGTGCTGGGCTAATCTGCCGCCGGAGCCGGGGATCGAACCGTGATCCCCAGATTCCAGCGTCAGTCGCCCTGGCCGCGGCGCCACACCTAGGTCACAATCTGCTGTCCAATCTCCACCACGTGACTCTTGATATCCTTAATACCTGTGGCAATGTCATTCTAGAGTACTGCAATATCTTCCCTGAGTGTGTGGAATGATGATTCCATGAGTGATTAATCAGATTCCATGCCTCATTAATCGGGGGCTGGAACACCTAGGCTTGGCTGATTTCCAGCGGCAGCCTCCCTTGATTGATCAAGTTTTTTGCTTGGGCCTTGGTCAACATATCCTTAAGGATATTGTCTTTCTTTCACCTGGCGCCTTTAGAGCCGGTGGGGAAGTCAGCTGCGGATAGTACACTCTGTGGAGTAGGGCAAAGCTCTGTCAACAGGACAGCTAGAATTATTTGAGGGTTGACGTGTCCTGAGTAGCACACCATGTAGCGGTCCACCTGTAGCAATGATCTGTGGGTTACCTGGGGGGGGAGCATCTCCCACCCCATGTGAGGCTGACAGAGAGGTCGCAAGTGAGCTTGTTCTGCATGTGCAACGGCCCTAATCAAAATGGGAGGTTGTCGATATTGTGTATCGTGGATCAACCATGTGAGAAGAGGACATGCATGTGCAGCCATGGATGGGTCCGTGTGGGTGTCAGCAGCCTCCCCTCATGATAGAAACCCCCTACCTTCATTTGGGCAGGCGCGGCAGTGGTCCTCCACCTAGGGCTTGCCCCAGCCCCCGTTCACTAGGGTCATGGGGCCCTCCCCTAAGCTGGTTTCCTGGTATGTGCTGTAGACTGCGGCATTGTAGTTCCAAAGCCCCTCTCAGGACCTTCTGGTGTCTCACGGTGTAACTGCACCCACTCTAGCTGGTGTCACGCAGCTGGCCGGGGTGGATTGGGCCCCACGACTGGCACCTGGGCCTGTTGGGTGCTGTCTGGACCAGGTGCGACTCCCTCACTGTTTTCTCCCCAAGTCGGCTGCCATGTTTGAATCTCGTTGCAGGTGACCCCGGGAATGAGATTCAAACATGTCACGTGTCAACAAATCAATGCCGGGAGGAAGACTGTGTTGCCATGTGTCACATCGGTAGATTGGGGGTCCCTTTAATCGGATCCAAATGGATTTTGTGCAGATGCTTGCTCCTCTGTTGCCCTGCTTGATGGTTCAAAGGGGTACATCATCCATTGGGACCGCTCCGTACCTCGTTCCTTGCTCATGGGCCTCGGTAGTGTGACCGAGGAATCAGGCTGATGATGGTACAGAGCAGTGCATGTTAGCTCAGCTTGGCCACCATCTTTACCCTATGCCCTCTTGATTTACTTTGGAAGGTTTCTAGATGGTGGTGCCTCCTAACTGAGGTTTTGGTGCTCAAAGGTCTTGATCTCACTACATTGTTCTGGACTCTGTGTACTTTATCTTTGGATCACTATGATATCTTCAACTGTTGCTTTGTTCTGGTCTAACGGACATGCACCCAGTGAGAGTCTGTATAAGTCAGCCCTCACAGCATGTTTAATATGGGATAGAAACAGAAGATGCCATTAGTTCAGATTTTTTTCCTATGTAATATAATTACTAAGGTCTTTAGACTTGCTCACAAGACTACCTGTGTGACTCAGTCTGCTTTGAGACACAGGACCTTTAGAATTTGAAGAAAAACAAACTTTGCAACGTCATACATCTCAGAGCTTAGTGCAAATTTTTAAGTCACCTTCTTCCTGCAGACCTCAAAGCCCACACCTTTTGAGTTACAGCATTCCAGGAGGCTGGTGGAAATGGCAGGTGCACATCCTAGAGGAAAACACTTTTGAATTGTCCCTTTTCACCTATAAACACCATGCCCATTTTACATCTTAATTGAAAACATTAATGTAGCCACTGTTCATACTCAGAAATCACATCTCCAGTGAGAAGTCGCTTTTGTTGTTTCCCACACTGCCTCTATTTGGGTATTTGGTCCCTGTTTCTGGTTCTTAATTCCTCTTCATATACACATTAAAGTCCTTTAGTAGTTCCTGCAAGGCCACGCTTTTCTGTGGTATCCGCTCAGGTCTTTTGCTCACAAAAGTACAGAGGGGCAGATTTACAAGTCCCTTGTGACACTTTTGTGCCACTGTTGCGCCATTTTTGTGGCGAAGCGGCGGCGTAAAACATGTGGCCAATTTACAAAGTGACGCATCTAGGGAGATGCGTCACGTTGTAAAGCCCTGCGTCACATTATACCTGCATCAGGTATAATGTATGCAGGGTGGGCGTTCCAACGCAGAAAAGCCTCCTAAAAGTGACACAGTGAAATCCATAAGATTTTGCTGCGTCACTTCTAGGACGCCACTGCGTTAAAACCTTACGGCTGCTAGTGTTAATAGACCTCAAAATGCATTGCTGGAGTTGCGTCGTGCTTGCGACATAACGTCAGCAATGCGTGACATTTGCCCCAACAGATGCGTCAGAGTTTCTGATGCATCTGTCAATCCTTGCGCCATGGTGTGCGGTATTGTAAATAAGAAGCACCCATGGTGGCGCAAGGGCTTCTCAGGGAGGCGCAGGGAAAGTGACGCATCTCGACAGATGCGTCACTTTCTTGTAAATCTGCCCTAGAATATTTATCCGTTTCAATCTCATTTTCACAGAACAAGGGGGCATATTATCAAGAAAGGGCGTTACATTATCACCGCTTTTATCGTCGGGAAACTGACGATAAAGCGGCGATAATGTGCTTGATAATATGCTCTATGGAATTCCAATCGAAGCCCATGTTAGATGTCTTCACATCTAACATGGGTTTCGATTGGAATTCATAGAACATATTATCAAGCACATTATCGCCTCTTTATCGGCAGTTTCCTGCCGATAAAAGCTGTGATAATGTAACGCCCTTTCTTGATAATATGCCCCAAAATGTATTGCTTATTAGACATACCCACAGCGCAAGGGAACACATGGAGATAAAGTTATATTACTTTCACAAGACTTTAAAATGCCTCGAAGGCTTTTTATGATAAGGACTCCAAGAAATAGCCGAAAGGGGACTTCCGATTTCCTTAATATCTTAGTTAGGTGCTCAAGAAGTTTGAATTTATAACAGAAAGAGATGTCTTCTTTGAAATGGGAATGGCAACACAACAACATTGTGCATGTTTTGGGGGATGGACAGAATACCTACAGTACCTTAAAGAAGGTCTCTTGAACTTCAATTCGGCGACAAATATTGGCAAAGCCAATGGGTCTCACCATTGGTTTTGTCAGTGTTTTTAGCCATGCTGCATAGAACCCCCAATGTTGTGCAGTGTGGCTTACGTTAAAAAAATGAAAGAAAAAAGCCTTTTACGCAGCTGCCAACTTAATTTAGTAGGCACCCGTGCATGCATGCGTGTGACTACAAAATGACACAGGTGTTTGCTTTATATTTTTACTGTGAGTTGGATTAGTAAATAAAGAGAAAAAAATTAAACATGCAATCACGTTTTTATTATTTTTATATTGAGCCTGAGGAAGAATGGAAGCAAATGCAGGATGAAGGAACATGGGGGAGGTTGTGGGGTAACGAACGTGAAAATAATACAGTGAGGGTGGAGGGAAATGGACATGAAAGCAAAATGGGGAGGCTGGGGAGTAACGTGAAAGCAACACAGCGGAAGGTGGGTGTAATTAACGTAGAAGCAGGGCTGTAATGGGAACCCAAAGCAGCCCTGGCAAATTGCCCCCACCAACACCCGCCCCACCACCAGGAGGGGGGCAAGTGTGAAGCATCGCTGCTTTTGTTACTGGGGTTGATATTGCAGCATTGCTGCAAAATTGGCCCCCGGGAACAAAACCAGCCCTCACCAGTGCAAAATCGGACTCCATACTCCCAGGAAAATGCCCGATGCGCGCTACGGACTGCGCTACAGCCAGTCCGTCCCTGAGTGGAAGTAACATGGCAGAAGTTGAACGAATGAAAAAGTAACACAGATGAATGCTAAAGCAACAGGGGCAAGGAAGCAATCAAGATGACGCAGGTGGTGGAGGTCATGGGAAAAAGCACACAGGCGAATGAAGCAGGGAGGGAGCATGCAACAGACAGCAATAAGGGAGGCGACGTATCTGAGGGAAACAGCTTGAAAACACATGCAATATAATGGAATCAAAACAATGGTGAAGAGGCAATGAAAGGGACAAACACAAGACTGATAAGCTGGGCCTAGAATAAGAAACAGAAAATGAGAGTGACAAGGACAGCCAACTAATAGTAAGCAATGGGTGGGATCAAAACTCCTTTACGTTAGTGGTAAGCCACAATATGCCTCGCAGCAGATAGCGCATGTGCTGTCTAGTAGGCTCAAACTAAAAAGCACAGAATATCAGGATTGGTGATGAAGAATAGTGTTATTTTTCTTTCTGCAGTGTCTGCTTACCTTGATTCATAATAGTCTTTATTTAGTCGACATATTGACCATGCGGCCATGCCAAAGAGTTGCTTTACATTATGTCTAATGGAAGCTTTCTCTGCCAGGACATCTGGGTTTGATTGTGAACAAAGAAACATTCTGACAATTCCTAATCAGCGCACTGAATATTAAGGATCAGTCCAAACATCTCTCAGTCATACATACCACAGCTCTGCAAAGAATGAAAACAGACATCAGCAAAAGGTTCCATTGCTTCAGGATTCTAAGAAGAATACAGGTCACCGGAGACCATAGAAAAAGAGAATAGCAGGGCACTATTTGACTGGGTGCCTGACATGTCATTGCCTCGGATGTCAGAAATCTTTTCTGGAATGACTCGTGAGAATTAATCCAAAGGGAGGAAATAGTATGTCAGGAGACTCTACTTGACAGGAACTCTTAACATTGTTCTTGCTTCTCTGAAGAGTTTGCCAAATACAACGTCAAATGTTGTGACGCGTTGGGAATAGGCAATGTTTCCTGCCATCGGTTATATAAGTCATTTAAGTGGGACCAGGCAGAGTTACTGGCAGAAATCACTGCAAATGTTTCTCATTTGTGGCTTCACAGGCACTCTTCACGCAGGATGTTCGGATATGTTTTCTGGATGTTCCAGTGCCGTATCCGAATGGAATTGCAGGTTTAGAAGACAGGACAAATTAGAGTTTGGGGAGAGTTTTTTGCTCAGGTTAAAAATATTAAGGATTGCTATGTCACTCGTTCAAATACAAATGCTATGGTTTGTCAGTGAGGGTTGAAGTTTGGAGGTTTCGGTGTTTTTCTCTCAAAACGAAGCCACAGTTCGGAGGCTTTGTATTGTTTACAAGGCCCTTCATGGCTCCGGCCCTGCTGACTTTCAGAAATTCTTTAAGTGGTATGTTCCTCGATGCAACCTTAGATCATCCACTTCCTGTCTGTTGGTCATCCCCAGGGCCAAGACAGTAGAGTGTGGGGGTTGGGGGAGAAGCTTTTTCCACCTGTCCTGTAAATTATGGAACACCATGTCCTGTCCTGTAAATTATGGAACACCATTCCTCTTAGCTTGAGGGCTCAAACTAATAGGCAGATGTTCAGAAAATCTTTGAAAACATGGTTATGTGTATCTGAGGTGTTAGCATGTTAACATATGAGCATCACTGAGGCAGTGATGCTCATATGTTTGGAGATTGTGGATTGAGAGCAATAGCCCAGTCACATGGTTTACTGGGGAGGGTTTAGATATTTGTTGAGGAGAAGTAGTTTCAGTTTCTTAATGAAGTGTGGGAATGATTGATTGTCACGTAACTCCTGGGGCAGCGAATTACAGATTCTAGGAGCGTTTCCGGACAAGGAGCAGGTGTGAGATTTTCTTTCCTAAATTTGGGCAGAATCAGGAGCGGACTGTTGGAGATTCGAAGAGGTCTCTTTTGACTGGCTTTTGCACATTTATTTGAGAAGTAGACTGTTTTAACTGTGTAGAGAGCTTTTTGGGTTATTCAAGCAAATTGGAGTATAGATCTTGCCTCTATTGGCATCCAGTTGAGTTTCTTGAGAGTAGGGGTGATGTGGTCGAATCGACTCTTCCCCCATCAGTAGTCTAGCTGCTGCATAGAGTGTGGCTTTCAAAGGGGCTAGATGGATTTTTGGGTGCTGTGATTGTTGCATTAACGTAGCCCAGCTTGAAGAGGACTAAGGATTGCACCACAGTCTTTAGGTCTCGGATGGGGATGAAGAGTTTGGCATTTTTAAGGTATTTCAATGTGTAGAAGGCACCTTTAGCAGAGCCATTAATATGCTCTTTCATGTTCAGGTGACTGTCAAGTGTAATCCCCAGAGATTTGACAGAGTTGTAGGTGGATAGTTTGCCGTTTAATGCATTGAGGTTGTTGAGCCAGATATCTACGGGAAAGGACTTTTCTTTCAGTTGGATGAAGAGGAGTTCAGTTTTGTTCGGATTGGGCCTGAGATGGTTGCTGATCAGTCAGGACTGAACCATGGATGTTGTAATTTAGCAGCGATTGGGTTAGCATTAGCAGACGCCATCCTGTATTTAGAGGTTATCTTATCCGTTTCGTGGAATCCATTTTGTATTTCTGGTAGCCATCTTGTTTGCCATGTGCTACCACATGCATGCCATGTGTTCTGTCCTACCTTGCTGTTGTCTGCCCTTGGAATCTGCCTAGAGACAGGTTATATTTAGTTTCTTCTGCTTCACACATGCTCAGTTGAGCTTGCAGCTGTCCATGCAGCTGCTGTTAGACTGTAACTGTCAGGATGTGTTCACTAGAATTAGCAACTGTTAGCTCCTCCCATTTGTTGACTGTGCATTTTCTGTATGACCTTATATGTACCTAAAACCTTCTTCTTGTACTTGTACCGTCTTCTTTTGAACCCCTGTGTGGGTATAAAAGGACTAAGATCCTTCCATTCAGTGTGCTACTTCATACATTACCGAAGGGTGCTGTGTGAATGTAGTTCCACCTCATGAAGTTTAATAAATCTTGTATTTTCTATTCCAGTTTCTGTGCCAACTTCTATCCTATTGGTCTGAGGACTCTGTGCAGAGAAGGGCGAACCCCTAGCCCTGGTAGGCCTTGCTGAGGCTCACTACTACATGGAGAGAGTGCTATTTAGGTGCTGGATGTCTTTAACTGATGAGATCATGTAGAGTTGGGTGTCATCTTCATAGAGATGATAGGCAATTCTGGCACCAATGGTAACGCCATAAACCTTAATGGAATGCAAACCTCAATACATCATGAATGGTAGTTATATTATGCCAAGGTTGATGAATACGATGAATAACACTTATAATACCCAATGGCTTAGATGAATGAGTTCAATGCACCTCTTCATATAGTTTGTTCAGATCAGCTAGCACAATCTCTGCCAGACCTTAAAATCTGCAGTATTTGTATCAAAGAGCATCCCTCATTAATACCAATATTAAAAAGCAAACTGTTTTTGAGACTGCCCTCCTTATTTAAACACTGGCTTTCAATGACTATGTCAATTGCTAGTGCATACGATTTTCAGTTTCATGCTAGTGACATGTGGCAAGTCTTCAATATGTGCAATTTTACTGTTACATAAAATACAGACTTGATTGAATGCTAACACGGTCACTGTGCATTAAATGTATTAAATGTGTGGTGCATGTGCTTAGCAAAGAAATCAGACTTACTCATTTAAATGGTGCAGCTAACACAATGTGTGCTGAGTGATATGTTTCTATGAGAGTCCCATTATCAATCCGGAAAAGGAAAGTTTTCTTTCTCTGATGCACTCAAGGAGAAAGGGCCTTAGGAGCATTGTTCACTACTCTGTGTTGCACACCAGGAGCCGAGCATAAGCTTCACTCTAAAGAGCACAATGGGCAGGAAACGTATGTAGGATGCTGGTGGGGGTGTGATTAGGCACATGAACCACTTGCTGGAAAGCTGCTAAAACACAGAGGGCCTCGTTACAATGTCGGTCGGAATGACCGTCTGACCGGCATGGCTAAGGTGAGATTACGACCGACTCAACCGCGAGCTCTCAACTGCCGTATTATTATGTATACCAGACAAATTATTGACTGCGCGGTTGGAGACAACTCTGACAGGATTGTGTCAGTTGGAAATGAGTCCGATCTGACCTTGTTGGTTGTAAAGGCTGTTCTATAGGGATTCTGAATCTGCAAATACAACAGTTGTACTACAGAGCCGA
This sequence comes from Lissotriton helveticus, assembly GCF_964261635.1. Taxonomy (NCBI): domain Eukaryota; kingdom Metazoa; phylum Chordata; class Amphibia; order Caudata; family Salamandridae; genus Lissotriton; species Lissotriton helveticus. The sequence goes on along the minus strand of NC_136057.1, from coordinate 481,277,952 downwards.
TTATGATGCATCCGAAGCATTTGCTGTTCCAAGGCAGCCTGTCTGTCACATTGAAAGTGTAAATCACAGAAGCTGATGCTAACTAACACATCACCAACCATAGTATGCCCTCACCAAACTACACAGCTGATCTTAATTCAATGAGTAGACACACCTACCAATCCACTTACAAAAAGAAAACAATTTCCATACCATGATTCTTTGCTATCATAATCCAGCAGAGCCTGACAGAGCACATTGCTGTTCCTACTTACATATACTGCAGCCATCCCTTCACACCTTCACCAACCGCAATTGCATCACTCACTGCACATTTCACCTTTATTTTTGGTTCCTTCTTATTCCTCACACCTCTTCAGTCTCACACCCACTAACTCACAATGACCAAAAAGAGGCAGTCACGTTTCTCAGATGATGAGTTGACAGCACTTGTAGATGAAATCCTCAGAGTAGAGCCATGATTAATTGGAACCCAAGTCCAACAAACTTTCAGCACCCAGAAAAACCCGATATGGGACAGGATAGTCAACAAGGTAAATGCAGTAGCCAGCACCCTGCGTACAACAGAGGATAGTAGGAAGAGGTGGAACGATTTCAGGAGGAGGGCCAAGATCATAGTCAACAGAAACCAGTAAGTCTGTTAAGTGACAACATCAGCCACAAGTCAGCCATGACACCTTCCATGACACAGAACTGCAATGGTCCAAATTATGTAACTATGCCTTTTTGGAAATGAGGCAGTACTCAAAGTATTGTAAATGTTTAAGTGATGCGGACAACCTGCACTGCACTGAATATTCCAAATTACACATACAATCACATTTACATATGTCTACATTTAGGCTGTCAGTGTAGGCTCATGTAACCCCTATTGGCACATACCAACAACATCTGTCAACATTTCCAAATAATGGCCCCTAATCAGAGTAAGTAGTTACCAGGTATGTAATGTAAATCACTTTATCAAGTAATAAGATCTCCCTAACGGAAAGGACTACACCTACCATCAGCCACTCACACTCCACCTAAGAACAACATACTCCTGTATAAGCCATCTCTCCTTGCAACTTCCCCTTACTTGTAGTAAGCAATAGGCCCAGGTGGACTGGGATAGCTGGGAGGAGTACTCACTGCACTGACCACAAATCCCAGCAAGTTTTCCATTCCAAACTACATCACCTTCTGTCAGCCATCTTGCTACTGCACTCACCCTCACTGGCATGAAGCAATAAGCCCAAGTGGGCTGGCTGGGAGCAGTACTCACTGCACTGTCCTCAAATCCCAGTAGGTCTTCCACTCAAGACTACATTCCCCTTTGTAAGTCATCTTGCTATTGCACTCACCCTCACTGACAGGAAGCAATAGGCCCAGGTGGGCTGACTGGGAAGAGTACTCACTGCACTGATCCCAAATCTCAGCTGGCCATCCACTCCAAACTACAACCCCTTCCGTCAGCCATCTTTCTACTGCACTCGCCCTGACTGCCAAGAAGTAATTGGTAAAGGGGGTGAAGGGTGAGGTGTGTTAGAAAAGACCACAAATCCCAGCAGGCCTTACACTTCAAATTACATCCCACTTATGTCAGCCTTCTTGTTACTGCACTCACCCTCACTGGCAGGAAGCAATAGGCCCAGGTGAGCTTGTTATGAGGACTCACTGCACCGACCACACATCCCAGCAGGCCTTCCACTCCAAACTACATCCACCATCGTCAGCCATCTTTCTACTACACTCACCCTCACTGGCAGGAAGCAATAGGCCCAGGTGGGCTGGCTGGGAGTACTCACTGCACTGACCACAAATCAAAGCAGCAAATACAAGCTCACAGAAACAGTCACCTGTGATGTACTTCCACAACTATTTACCTCACATCTCACTCTGGAGTGTAAGGTAAAATTCACTGAGCAGTGTATACTCAAAGCTATGCACATGCACGGATGCCTACTTAGACTGAGGTTCCCCAGTCTCTTGAGTATAAAAGAATAAGACCATCCATCATAACATGACTACATTTTATGGGAATATACACAAACTGTCCTGGGTTGGGCGGTTTCTTCAATGTGTCTGATGAGAGAGACCATGCACAGCACACACGAATAACAAACAACAATAACAATAGATGAGTTTGTCTGTCATGCAATTTTTGTAGATGTTGAGCTCACTAATCTTCAAGTGTCATCTACAGAGTGTCAGATACAAGGGAATGTCAGTAGACATATTACAATCCAATATGAGAACATGAGCAATCAGCACAGATGTGGAGCAAGACAATAATCCACATCATGATTAAATTGCATTGTTTATGCCAAATAAAGGCTAACATCATGGGGATAGATGACAAATTATCCATCTAAAACAGTTTTTGCATCCAGGCATATTCTGAATGTGTACCAGTTTAGGTACAATGTATAATCACATAATTGACTGTGTCAAATCTGTACCAACAGGACAATCTGACCAAAGAAAACAGCCAGGCTCCGACACCAACCTTGAATGAGCCTCCCGGGGAAGAAGCATCTCCCGTACCCATGGACGAGGAGCAATCTGGCCCATCTGGTTGGGCTCGACAGACAGCACCAGCATGTCCAGCGGTCCACAGCAACAACTCCCTCCTCAGCAACAATTACACAGCTGACCCCTAGCACAACAAATATACCATCAATCATGAGCAACAACATCACCATGGCTACACACTTAACTCTGGAGTTAACAGACACAAACTCAGTCAATGAGGATCTGCCTTGACTTTGCAGGCACAAACTGTGCAAGCCCATGGGGGTAGGGGTGGTGGGAGGGGATGTGTGGATTTGCATTACCAAATTGCTGGTGCCCATGCCAACATCTCCCGGTGTAGTGTAGTTCCTATATTCCCAATATGCTCTGCGCATTGGAATAGTGTATTCTATAGTTTAGACTTAGGACTGAGGTCGAATAGGTCTCTATCGAATATACTAAACTTAATAGTGAGTGCCAGCCAGCTCAGAGGTCACTAGAAACTTTCTCGAAGTTACAAGAAGGGATTTGTTTCTTACAACCTCATAAACATGACAACTTAGTTTCCCAAGATTAAGAAATGTATCGCTAGAGTCGCGGAAACAATAGATAAGTATTTCACTCAGTCAATCATGCATGCTTCGTTTCAACAGACGTGCAGAGAAATAGAGAGACAGGCATTTTCAATAAAAGGTTTTATTGAACAGTCTTCTTTCTCATGCAAGTAAAGTGAACTGCTACAATCGTAATGCAGACTGCGAAGTATAATGCGTACAGCGAGAACAATATTATAAAATAATACTGTAAGAGCATTGTATGGTTTCTTAACCATATATAAATACATAGATAAATAACAATGACTAAAAGTACTCAACTGGTGCTTCTAAAATACGCCTACCCCATTGTACCTAACCTAAGTCTAGTACGCGGGAAGGAGTAGGTATTGTGCAGCATAGGTTTAATTGTTTTTGCCAAGAATCTATCCAAGATTTCTCTCAGGTTCTAATCAGCTCCATACCTTAGTTTAGAATGAAGGAGGTCTGGTATCTCAGTCTCTGGACTCGATTGCCCAACACCCCGCAAGGGGAGCTTAGAAACACTGGAGCTAGATTCTCACTGAGAGAAATGCAGCTCTCGATCAGTGCATCAGATGGAGGGTCGGCTTCCTTCAGTACTTGCTGTAGTGAGCTGCGTCGGGCAAGTAGATAGTCGAACTGCTCCGAACCACTGTGTCTTGCTAGAGCAAGTGAAGGCATATTTATACCTTGAATGTGCCTAGTTTTACGTAAAGTCGGGCATAATAACGTCAGTAAAGAACCCCAAGGGAATAGTAGTTCTTTGTAAAGTACATGAGTTCTTGGATGAATCAATATTCAAGCAAGGGGAGGTCCCTGACTGCTTAAGCCGATTTTCCAAGAAATCGTGACATTTGGTACTGGTGGAAGTAGCCATGCCTGTATTTGGACTGCATGGGCTATGTCTAAATAAGGGAATGCTTTCTATGCCTATACTAGGGCAATGTGAATTGTACCTATATAATGACGCTGTTCCTTAGAATGTGCGAGTCTTGGGATGATCTGGGAAGTATAAGGGCATGAATCGGGAAAATTCACTTTGGATCCTAAAACGCCATACAACACCAGGGTAACAGGGAGCAATGGGCCAGGTTTTTTAACACCTCCGGAACACTGACCAACTTCAGGCATCCCAAGACCAAAGACTCGAGAGCTTCAATAAGCAAATGGATGAGGTCATAGAGGTTCTGAGGGAGATCAGTTCCACCCTGCGTCAGGCATTTGCACTAGGCCTGGGCGGAGTTTGCAGAGTTTCACTCCGTGAAGTGACAAAAAACTCAGTGGAGTAGAAATTCTACCCGAACGCCAGCTTGCGCTCGCCAATTTACTGTTGGCTAGAGGGAGCGGGGAAAAACTGCACTCCACGGAGCAGAGTTTTCTGCACTTCCCAAGCTCCTTGGAGTGCACAAAACTCCACAAATGGAGCGGAGTTCACCACCCAGGCCTAATTTGCACACACAAGTATCCCTCCCTGTGTTGCGTCTCCAGTCGTGCCATCAATATCTGCGCAAACCACAGGCAGGGACGCTGAGTCTGGTAGAGAATCCTCAGTACCCCAGGAGCCTGCATTTGTTGTTCCACCCCCCAAACGTGGGGTGGGTCATCCAAAGAAAGATAAGGGAGGATCGGATGGCAATGCACAACCCACAGCCAGTTAAAAAAGGTGCACCTGATATCCTTCTTTGTGGGCTAACCATTCACTTTGTTGACTATTCAGAGTTCAGACCAAATGTTCCACATCTGATGGAAGTACACTGTTGGACTTTGGATTCTGATAACTCTGGCTATGACTTTTTGGATTTCAACCAACAACTCTATCAACTTCTCTAATTTCTTTTGTTTTATCACTGACCCATAATGTGTGTCTTCACCTATCCACCACGTTTTGCAAATAAAACACTTTGCACAACAATACCAGCTTATGTTGTGCCTTTGACATCCATCTCAAATTAGTGTGAGTATCATGTGAGCACTCTGATGAAAGAGTAATGATACTAGGTCAACAAGTACATGTAAATTGTAACTTATGGGCCACAAGGCCAGTCAATCGTGGCACCAATCAATCAATCAATCAATCAATCAATCAATCAATCAATCAATCAATCAGTAACTTGTAAAGCGCACTACATACCTGTGAGGGTCTCAAGGCGCTGAGGGGAGGGGGTTGCAGCTACTGCTCGAAGAGCCAGGTCTTGAAGAGTCTTCTGAAGGCGAGCAGGTAGTCATACTGGTTCAGTGTATCATGCAAACTTTAGTCCACGGTACATAATCACTGATAGTCTTTTTTATGAACAATCATCACAAGTTGACATCCCATTCAACAATCTATGCCACCTAACTAGTTGTCATGTCCAAACATCTAGACGCATTTGGAGGAGCTACATCAGACAATGCAAACTTCAATGCAAAACTAAATTTTTATTTTCTGTGAACACCTGGTAGCAGATCACAAACATCATAAATGCCATACACAATCAGTGGACAAAAGAAAAGCACACAGGACTGTACTACTGGTCAGAGTGAATAGGTCCCATTACAACAAGTTGGGCTGCATCTTTAGGTAGGTCACACGCATATGTCAGTGGTGTGGCACTTGCACTGTGACATACAATGAGGACACACATCAACAGCTACATCAAGTTTTCCAACATTAATCATCTAGGTGATATGAATGGGAACTACCATGGTCTATCCCCACAACTACATTGTTTTTGAGCTCATAATGGTACACTAATTTCAAAACAAAGTACACACAATGGGATGAAAGGCAATTGGTGTGGTAGAAACTTCTATTCCTACTATTGCAAGCAGGTGTCATAACAGTTATGTATCCTTAAAGTCTGTGCCAGACATTCCCAGGATCATTCCATGTCCAGTTTGGACTCAGACACAGCATCATATGCCTGGTGATGGCACAACTCAGAAACTTCCCATAGTTGATTCTGTGGCAAAGTGAACTGAAACAACAAAATTAAATAAGATAAGCACGGGTAAATCATGTCTCACAAGTAAGAGCAAACTGAAACTTCAACCAGAACAATGTCACTGTTAACACTAGTTAGGCCTGAATAACACAGTGTGCATTTAACTATGACCATATCTCAAACCTATCTTGCATAAACATTGGTACACTTATCCTACACTCTGATGTGTGCATACACATAGTCCACTCAGGTACACAACAACAAACACTGTGGAATAGGAAAGACATCTCAGTGCATACATAGAGTCATGAAAATGAAATTGTTGATAAGTTGCTGTCGCAAGTCATCTCCATCCTCCTCACCACTGTCTTCATTGCCCAGTCCAGCATCCTAAGCCGGTGGGACCTGCTGGTCTCCTTCATATTCAATCAGAGGGATTTGCTTCCTAATTGCCAGGTTGTGGAGCATGCAGAAGGCAACAGTGACCTTTCCAGGAGAAGATTGTAGGGCTCCACACACCAGTTTTGTCAATACAGTGGAATCTTGCCTCTAGGAGGCCAAAAGTCCGTTCCACTATCAGCCTTGTACTCCCATGGGCCTCATTAAAGCGACTTCTCCTGGAGTAGCTGGATTCCGCAATGGCATTAGTAACCATGGCTGGTTGGGGGTATCCTGCATCTCCTAAATGGAAGATAGACATGAGTACAATGTTCAAGCAAGCATTTACTAAATAGACACACAAAACCACTAACAGCAACATCAGTAAAAAGCTTACTTACCAACAAGCCAGGCCTGCTCTTGAAGTAGTTGAGTCATCAAGTGGGGGATATGACGCTGTTCCTTAGAATGTGCGAGTCTTGGGATAATCTGGTAATCAGGCACATACATGGGAAAAACACATATCTGCCCAACACACCACCTGTACGTTGAGTGGAAGTGCTTCCTGTTCCAATATACTAGCTCATTGGCCTGTGGTGGAATCAAAGCAATATGCGTGTTAGAAGCCGGAGTTCCTGCGCACACCATTGATGTCAAGTACGCGACCCGGACTTCCCCTGCTCCCACGTTAGGCCAAGATAGGATAGGACACCGTCCGAGACAGCCCTGCTCACCCCCTTAGTATCTTGACACGAGCAGCCAGGCTTATCTTCAAGGCACGAGTGTTCAGTATGTGCAATCACGCCCAGAGCAACCCTAATGATGTCACCACAAATGGCCTCCACATGAGTTTGTATCAAAATGAGCATACTTTATATAAAAAGATTATACGAAATGACCACACAATACACCTTCCACACATATACAATGGGTAATATTGTTTCCGGTGGGATAGGCAGTTCTAATTCCCACCCACTGCTTCTAACCAACAATTACGCTGACTTTTAACCGTTCTCAACAGGTTAGGTACGTCGTATCACCAGATTCACACTTTGCAAAATACAAGGAATACTGCCCTACTTAACAATGGGTTTCTGTACAGTGCCACAGTGAAACAATACAGTGCGTAGGGTCAAGATCCTGTACTGAGTTCACACAAGATAATGTAACTCAGGTCGCTACCAGCATGCCCTGTTCATGGAAGGAATACAGCAATGCCTAACGCTTCAATTATGTAAAGTGCGATAGGAAAACAATGCAATGCGTATCACCACAAGCACGCCCTGTGTAAGGAAGGAATAAGGTAATGCGTCACAATGCAATTCAGTACAGTGCAGTAAACAATTAATGCAGTGCGCTACGCTATGATCCTGTATCCTGCAAGAGCAACATAACGTAGTGCGTAGCGCACTAACCCCCTGAGTTGGTTAAGCACCTCTAGTGTCAGACATTGTTCAATAGTTCGATAGTTCGTTAGCAGCAAATATGCAAAGTGTTATATGACTGTTTTGAGAAGTGTGTGACCGGTTGCCCCTAACATGGATCAACGATGACACCCAAGTTCCACTCTGGGCCCGGGCCCCTGTACTGCCCCGTCCGGTACCAACACGGGCCAAATCTGGGCCGGAGCAACAGGCGCACACAGCTGCCAGCAGCGAGAGGCCGAGAGAGTATCCCTCCGGGCCTGCACCCCGCCCCAGGCGATGATCAACATCACCTGGGGGTGGGCGCGACCCCGCTCTCCTCTCCTGCCGCAGCGGCTTGGCCTCACTCCAGAACCTTGTCATCACGGACAAGGCGTGCTCAGGCCGGTAGTTCAGCTGCTCCGGTGGGCGGACGGTCCGGGCCTCCAAAGTTCAGCACAACTCCTTCCATGAAGCCTTCCACCCATGCTGGTGCTCCTTCACGTTGCCTTTGAGGGCCCGATCGCCTGGCCCTCCTCTCCAGCGCTGTTAGGATTTCTTCGCTCCCTGGTGCCCACTGCTCCCCGGTACTCCTCACCAGCACCTTCGGTGGCACCTTCGACACGCACCCCCTGTGCATCCGAGACTCGCTCTGTCTCCTGGTGAACCCGGCCTTCCAGCGCTCTCCACTAGCATCCCAATCGCACCACGACACACAGACTGTGCGCCTGAGTCTCACCTTAGCACCACACGCCGATCCGCGGGTCGGAGACTCACTCCTTCTCAGTGCCCAGGTGTCCTGGCACTCTCCACTTGTGCCTAAACTGCACTGCTACACGCACCCTCCCCGCATCCCAAATCTCAGCTCTCTTCCACGATGCCCACAATCCACAGGCGTTCCAACACCTGCAGCCGTACTAAGACACGCACCCTGCGCATCAGAGTCGTGATTCGTTCCGGGTGTCCACGATCACCTTAGGCACCCCTTTGAAAGTCTCAGACTGCCACGACACAGTCCCACCACCGCGCCACTTGAGTCTTCCTGGAAACTTTTATATTCCTGTGTTTCCAAAAAGGGAGCCAGCTCATCCCAGGCCCTTGGGGTACAGGACATAGCACACAGCAAAGTCCTGCTTAGGAAGAATGGGGGGCATGACCCACTGCAGCGCCCGTTCAGTCTCTCCTCGGTCAAGAGTTACAAAATGCCTACAAGTCCCAGATCACGAAGCAAGGGTCAAGCGTCTCCTGCAGCCTATTCAGCAACTCTTCCTGAGGCAGAGGTTTTCTTCCCGATCGTGGACAGGTCAAAGCCGCCAGAGGCCCGACCAGTCCACAGCATCTTCAAAGTGCTCCCAGCACTTCTCTGAACGATACCGAGACAGTTCTCGATGACATTATCCACATAACAAAACATAACCAAAGTCTTAGGGTTCCAGTTCTTCTGGTTATACCAGCAGTGTCTATGAAGTTTCCTTGTGCTCAGGGGTCCCCGACCCCTTCCCTAAATCAATCTTGTGTATCTCACTCCCAGTGTCAATGTCCTCTCTATGATACTCAGGGCCTGATCTTTAATTACTCAGAGGGAGATGGGTCTATTGTTTTATGGCTCTATACCAGACCTCTTCACCTCGCAAAGCCTCTCCTTTGCCCGATTCAGGTGCAGGGCAGCTGGCACCGTCTCTGCCCCTCCCCTGGGGCACGACCTCCCTCAGCCTTTCTCACCTCTCTCTGATCCCGGCAGGCAATTCACATTCTGCTGAGACATGCAAATAGGTCTAAAGCACAAACTCTGCCATTTTCTCAAACAGCGCATTCTGGACACACAGCGACAAAAACATCTACCCAAAAAGATTTGTTATGGTGCTGTAAGTTCAGACATACCAAACTTCATTGTTTCATATCCAAATCTTGGGAAACTAGGCTAACAATATTACACCTAGCCTCCCCCATTCTGTCCTACAGGCAAGATGGCCTTTCACCTGGGAAAATGAAATGGAACATTTTCCACTGTCAGGGCCTAGCGGCCAGACTGGCACAGGTCCTGCCTTTTACCTACACTGCACCCTGCCTAGGGGTAACCCAGGATGTCCTACAGGGGTGCGCCAATGTGTATGCAAAAGGGAAAGTAAGGCCTGACAAGTGGTAGCACTTGTCAGGACAACATGCTAATTTAGCATAATGCGCGCAGGCCCTATGCTGAAGACCTGTGTTCCCTCTCTGCGCATTTCCTTAGTACTAGCTCGGGCACACACAGTGCAAATCACTTAGGGATCTCGCTAGTATGGCAAATATACCAATCAGATGCAAACAAACCAACTCTACACTTTATACAGGGAACATCTGTACTTTGCACACTGATTAGCAAATCAAATGTTTAAGTGAACTTTAGCCAACAAGGCCAAGTCCAACAATGTGCCCCATTGATTGCTCCAATGACACGTGGGATTCACCCAAACCCATAAAAATCGGCTTTGATACTCGTCAATACCGCTGGTTTGGGAAAACTGATGTAACTGTCCATGAGTTCGGTCAATGCTTGCAGTACATCCCAAAGTACATTGCTAAGCATAGACTGGGACATTCCGCCAGATGCTGACACTGTGCAATGGAATGACCCAGTGGCCAAGAAATGCAGTACAGCCATCACCTTAACTTTGGGCGTCAGTGAAGTAGGATAGTAGCGATGTGGAAGCAATGAAGGTGCACACTACTGGGGCAAATCATTTACTTAGGCCTTATTGAGATAGAAGTTTCTGATCATGCCCCTCTCTTCCATGGTTTGTCGGTCAGGAAAGGGCCTGTAGACGGGAGGCTGTCTTACTGCTTCTCCGCGATACCTATGTGTGGAGTGTTATCACAATAGGTGGTGGATCACAATGTGCCCAGCAACATGTACTTAGACAAACACCAAAGACCAAGTCCCACACATGATAGACCATGGCAGTGCAAACCAGATTTCACAGAACAAAAATATACTAAACATACCACAGCATTCAATACATTTTTTATTATGTCTCAAATGTATAGTTACACAGGTAGTGCGCTTGACTCATATCACTGGTGACAGATTTTGTTTAATGCAAAATCAAGCAGGAAATAGTGAAAATATCACAAGCCAAGAACACATGACTTTAGGTCTGTCAAACGACTTGAGCGAGTTTTGTCATAAACACAGTAGGATCATGTGTTGTGTCACATCATGTACGCCACATACATCTTGAGTTTCACTCAGCACTTTATGCAGACAAATGTTACATGGTGTACACTGTCATGCTGTCATGTCTGCATTGCACATACAATGACATACACAATCCATTGACAGTACATCGTTCTCAAAATGCAGATGTGCATTTAAGTATGGAACACAGAGACCACTTATAATGTCACATTTATTTTCAATAACTTAGTAGGGCGCTTGAATTTTATTCATTTATTGAGTGTATAGGCCCTCTAGGGTGGTAGGATACTGTACATTAGGCACACACCCCCTTTCCACTTGGACATCACACACTGGGTGACGGTGGCTTCCAACACTGTTACATGGTGTATTTACACCTGTTAATGGACATGAGCTGCATACTGCGTGAGAAAAGGTGGAAAGTCAGAAACTGTACTGTGTACTTTTATGTTGGTTGAGCCTCACAACAAGTGTTTCATGGTTCTCTCAAAGTGGCTTCTTCATGTGAATGTGGACATTTGATTTGTATGCTTCTTCAAAACACAATATAGTGCATCCAGGCATGGTGTCGTACAAAGCATCAACTTTTTCAAGTTTTTCCCCCCCAACCGAACCTTCACGGTAGGCAGTTCATAACTGCGGTGGACATAGTCATAGGCTACAACTTGTTGTGGTGAAAGTTGCCACCCGCTAATTGTGTCCGGCTACAGCAAAGACCGACGTAAACTTCCATTGCTAATGTACCAATCTTACTTGCGGACTGCTGGCTATTTTGAACTGTACGGTAGGTGGAGTGTCAGAGAACAATTGAATGCATTGTATGACTTCGGAAAATACGACCGACGTGGACCTATTCCTTTGACCACCCGCACAGAAGACCGCCAATGCGGTCTAGATATAGGTGTTTTGCTACACAGATCACTTGCCTACAGAACCTGCCCTTCTACAGACCTATCCATCTCTCTGCTGCTGTTCACATCCTCTGGGAGTTACAATATCTTGCTGTACAGGGAGCAGGGCCCCTGCCTTCACAGCAGAGGAGCTGCAGATGCTGTGGAAACGGTCCTCCCCATGTACAAGCAGCTGTGAGAACAATTCATACAGAATACATATTTTAAATGCCAGCTAACCATGCACATAGGGCAGATTGTTGCAATGAGACACACATCTGAATGTGTAGCCAATTGTTTACAAGTGTGTATGTAAATGTGATGGGAAAGTTCACTGCTGTATGTGTGTCAGTACTGTTCTTGACTTTATATCACTGTTCTCATGTGAATATTTCATCCTCAACAACAAACTTCGTATGGTGTAACAGTTAGGCACATGCACCTCAGTTCGACATGAAGATGCCTTGTTTTCTGTCATATTTCAAAGTAAATTTGCTTGTGAAGTCATTGCTTAACGAACTCTAATGGTGAATGTGAAATATCATTTGCATGTTAGCTAAGTTGTTACTGTATACAGTAACAACAACAAGTCCACACACATGTTGCAATATTAGTGTTACATCAGTCATGTCACAAGCCCTAACATGGCAAACCACAGTGCTCAACAATGGTCATGTCAGATGTAGGATGGTGACCAGGTGTGTGAGTAATAATTTCATGCACAGGTCATGTTTAGATCGTGTTTAACAATGTGTTATTGACACAGTGTAATCATTGTTAAATTACCATACTAGTTAGATGTACATTCAGGGCCAAAATGCTTCTGCTCCCTGCTGCAGAAGACATAGATATGCTGAGGTTAGCAGTTATGAGATTTCATGACTCCTGTGTTGTTCTCCAAACCACAGTGTAGTGGGAGGTGTTGCATAGTCATTTATGTCAAGGTCGAGTTAGAGTGTAGTGTCAACAGGAAATGAATATGTGTCATGAAATATGTTAAGATCAGATGTTTGACAACAGGTGCAGTGTTGAGAATTGTAGTCTGCTACCTTGGATATTGTATATGCTAGTTATCCCTGACCTATGTGACAAAGTGCATGGATATGTACATCTTGCATGTGTACTAAGTGTCTGAACCATGTCATCCTTACAGGTCAACGCCCATCAAAAGGGTTTAACGTGGAGGACCATCGCCCGGAAGGTACAGTCCCTGGGGGTCACACATCGACGCAGTGTTGCCGAAAACAGTAGCAGGACCAGACAGGCTGGGTGCAGTCGATCACCGAAGTCCAGCTGGGCCTGGCACCTCCAGGCAGGAGGGGCGTGCGCCGGACCATGACCCCCCCTAATGCGTTCATTCTGGCAGTGGCCTATCCCAACCTCGCTGGGCAGTTGCGAGCCAGTCAGCAGCAAGGAGGAGGTGAGTATGTGGCTTGATGAAATTTGTACGATACCTTGCATGTTCACGTATTATAGCCATTGTCGTGACTTTTAGGTTTTGCGACCATCGAGACTCATGTCATGAGTAACATGGAGTATATGCAACAATAGTTTTTGTTGCTTGGTTAGGTCCGTTGAAGCAGGGCTGTAGTGTAGTTCCAATATTCCCAATAGGCTCTGCGCATTGGAAGAACATATACGATAGTTTAAACCTAGGACTTAGGATCAACTAGGTCTCTATTGAATATGTTAGACTTAATTATGAATGCCAGCTATCTCAGAGGTCACTAGAAACTTTCTCGAATTCACAAGAAGGGATTCGTTTCTGACAACCGCATAAACATGACAACTTTGCTCCCTCAAGAATAAGGAGTATACCTCCAGAGTCGCGGAAACAATATATAGCTATTTTACTCAGTCAATCATGCATGCTTAGTTTCACCAGAAGTGCAGAGAAACAGAGAGATGGGCGTTTTCAATAAAAGAGGTTATTTATTGAACAGTCTTCTTTCTCATGCAAGAGAAGTGAATTGCTACAATCGCAATACTTGTCATAAAGTAAAGTGCGTACAGTAAAAGGAGTACTATAAAATAATACTGTAAAGGCATGGGATGGTTTCTAAGCCATACGGTGTTGAAAATGGATAAAATACATACAATGATAAAATAATGACTAAACATACTCAACTGGTGCTTCTAAGATACGCCTACCCCGGTGTACCTAACCTAAGCCTAGTACAAGGGAAGGAGTAAGTGAGATGTAGTTTGAGTTAAGATAGTATCTGCCATGAATCTAAATCAAGAATTCTCTAAGGGTCTAATCAGCTCCGTACCTTGGTTATAGAATGAAGGAGGTCTTGTATCTCTCTCTCAAGACTCGATCTCTAAGCAACCCGCAAGGGTGACAGGGAAACACTGGAGCTGGAATTCTCTGCAGGAGAAAAGACAGCGTCTCCCTCAGTGCGTCAGCGGGAGGGTCGGCTTCCTTCGGCACTTGCTACAGCAGGGCGTTGGGCAAGTAGATAGTCGATCTGCTCCAAACCACCGTGTGTTTTGCTAGGGCAGATGCTGGTATATTTATACCTGGAAGGTGCCGAGTTTGACGTAAGGTTGGACATAAGACGTCACTAAGAACTCGCAGTTCTTTCAGGACTCCGGGAGTTCTAGGACAAATCAATACAGAAGCAGGGGGAATTCCCGGGCTGCTCGAGGCTTGGTTTGTTTAAGAACACGTTGTGCTTTCTAGGAGTCTATGGGAGTAGCCTTGCCGTATTTGGACTGCATTGGCTATGTCTTAATATGGGTATGATTCTTATGCCTATATAAGGATATGATTTGATATAACCACATAAGGGCATAAATCGGGAATATTTAACTAGAGTACTAGATTCGTCTACAACACCCACTCCACGTATAATGTCCATCATTACTAAATACTAAGCAATTTGAAACATATTTGTGCATGTGTTTTACATCCCACCCCAAAATACATAAAATGCATTTGAAATGGTATAAACACGAAAAATGATTATTATACTGTGCGTTTTCAAGCAGTGGTATCATTCAGATAATATATTTTTAGTACATTGGAATATTGACTGAATGAAGCACGAAATTTACATTTATGAAATGGCTCTTAATACAGAAGAGAGGGTCGAGACCATTTCATCACATATTTATACAAGACTGTACATGTGCTAGAGGCTAAGTAAAATATTGTCTCTGGAGTTTTCAAAAATAGAAATCTTGTTCTCTAAGAATAGTTCTACTTTAAGCAGAGGATCATGTGCCATTAGGTAAATATTTTGAGAACGTGGAAAAATATAATTTCGCTTTCAGGGAAAAAATAGTTTCAGAGTTTTTAGAAGTTCTGTTTATCAAAACTGAAGGCCGAATTCAGAGTTCAGGGAACGCTGTGTGCTCGTGTTTTCAAAAGCTATTCTCGTTGTTAGGAGAGAACATTAACTCAGATAGGCTGGCAAAGAATTCGTCTACAACAGTAGGTGAAAGTTGGACCATGTCCGAAAAAGTAGAAATAGTGGATATGTGAGATGCATTGCCGTCATCGGTGTCTAGATCAGCAATGGTCACAGAAGGTTGTACCTGTGTGCCGCTTTCATCTCGTACCTCACTGCCACCTAGTCGTAATGGTGAGGTCTCAACAAATGCCGTCATCAGAATAGGTAGCCGCTGGGGACAACACGTTGCATGAGCCGTTACCAAACCAAGCAAAGTATCGATAGCCATAGGTACTGCTGATGGGAGTGTGAGACAGACGTCTAACACGCCTTCTTCTCCACAGAGCAGGCATCGTAGAACAGGTAGGATGCAATCTTGCCAGATTGGTCTGAACGAAAGAAACCAGGTAGTATTCAGATCTCTTAGCCGAGCCAAGCCGAGGACTTTGGTAATCTGATCTCGGTATCGCATTGCTAGGAGCGTTTCTTCCATTGTAGCATGAGTTTTGTCTGTGACTGGACTTGCCATATCGGAGCAGAAGGAACAAAAATAAGATTCCTGCTACGAGTCCCAAGATGAGAGGCAGGCCGCCGAACACAGAGTGCACGAAATTTGGGAAGATGCTCAGGACTGCTTCAAAGGGTGCTAACAGTCCCGAAAAAATTATCTTAAATACATGTGTGATGCCACTGGTATCAGACATGTTTAAGATTTGACTTAACATTTCTACGAAATGCACGGGGCAATTTGTTGATAATAATGCACGCATCTCTGCTGCTGTCCTTGCAACTTGCAGATCATACGTTTCTCTAGACGAGGTTAAAGGCACAGTTGTTTGTAAAAGAATGGACTTCATTCTGCTTAAAGTATCAATTCGAATAGAAGAGATATTCAAAGAAGGCCATATCGTCGCCTCCTTGTCTGGTTTGCTGTTTGGATACAATACTTGCATACAGCAAGTGACCCTGGATGTAACACTGACGAGATAGGCCGTTCCTGGCAACATGCCACAACAGCTGCGGTCACTTAACATAACGTAACTGCCGTTGGAAAGTTGTCTGAAAAAAAGCTCTATTTGTGTAGCAGGGGTGCCGTGCAGGTGGCATGAAAGGTTATTTGATGAACCTTCGCAGGATCCATGTAAGTTAATTCCTTTACACAGAAGTGTACCGCTCAGTGAATTTTTACAGTTGTTACCACTAAGAAATACCTCTTTTTCCCCCCACTCCAACATCTATGTGTGTAAGGTAAATTCCAGGTTGACGTGATGTACCCTTTACCCAACCTTTCATACAGGCCCGCAGATATGTGCTTTTGGCAATATTGAAACTGAAAAGTCGTTATTGGAATTGTAATGGTGCCATGTATTATGCATTCAATGACAGGTTTTTCGGAGATTGTCAATGGTAATCTTTCTAGTTTTTCAATGCGCAGCACCGTATATTCTGGCCCTCTTTGTGCCAAAGAGATTTGTTTATCTGTAAGGTTAAAGACAGAAAACAATGACGTTGTGTTGATTAGACGCCATGGCACGTAGCCTGAACTGAGATTTTGTAACGTCCAGCGTAACTGTACAATAGAACCTAATTGGGACAGGCCATGTTTTAACATTAGCATATCCTGTTCTATTATTTCAATAGCAGATGATACAATGCTGTCCAGTGAATAAATTCTGGAGGACAGAGTCATTAACCCATTGTAAACTACAGACAGTGTTTTTTCTAAATGAATACGATCAATTTCTCGTATTTTTTCAGCAGTTTCAATTTGCGTTACTTTCCAAGCTTCGTTGTAAGCAGCATATATACCGGCGTATATGAAATGTTTTTGACGCTGTTTGTGAGGTCCCAATAAGAAATCTCGCAAGTCAGCACCTTCTTTAAGTAAGGTCAAGTGTTGCTTAATTTCAGGTAGTCTGGATTTCTGTAGCCATTCGAGGCATAGTTTTTCTACACTGTATGTTGTTGTTATCCCTGGATGTTGTCCCTGGGAATATTTTGGGTCTGGCCTGTTCTGTTTGAACCCCTGTGTTTTGTTCAGGAATCTATCTTGACAGTTATTAGTGTCTGTGGGCCAGATCAACCATTTTCTCCAATCAGGATTAGTTCAATTTTGGTGTAAAATATGGGATACGTCTATCTCCATATCTGTAGTGGTATTACTATCAGGTATGGGCTTTGGTATAGACGGTTTCTTTAAGTCCTTTATCCTTGCTAGGTCAAGACAGGTTGTTTGTTGAATGGTGTCATTCAGGAACATTATCTGTTCTGGGATCATGCAGGCTCTGAATATTGATTCTAAACCTTGTACCTGCAAATCGTTTGCACCCCAGACTGTTTTTGTCTCAATGTTGTTTTTCCAAAATTCAAAACCAAATGTAGACAATTTTTCATAAAATGTTGCAGAATATATCATTTTAGTATTTGTCAACATGTTTTTCATTACTGTCTTATTTATAATCTTAAAATAAAACGTTTCTGGATCAGTGTTATTAAACCCTGAGAAGTATGGAATTTCTCATAAAATGTTTTCGAGCTGCCTTTTGGCGGTGTTGGACAATGTTCCCATTGATTGTAAGTGAAAACATTTCTAGGATTAACAGATTTATGCAAATAGTGGTGCCCATAATGATTAAAGCAATACATTTCTTCATAATCTGATGAACCTTCTAAATAATCATGCTCTGTAAATTTTGCTGACATTTCTAAATCTGACATCATATTATTAATAGTTTCAAAGTCCCAATCATCAGAGAAAGTGCTTGGTGATACAAAGTCACTTAAAGAAACCTTGAACTGATGTGGATATTTCAAGAGTTCAACCGGGCCATAGATGTCGTAATCAGTAGCGTCCCATGCTACACCACCAGGTCTAGGAATGGCTGTGATGTTTACTGATGATAGTTCTCTTTTTTCAATGTGAGAAGATCTGTGAGGCTTTAGAACCAAGTTGATTTTCTGACTTGCTGTGTCCATTGCACTGTATTTTCCATCAATCATTCTTCCAAAGCTTAAAACCAAAATGAGCCAGAGTAGGAGGAAAAGTACACCTAACACAATCCACAATTCAATCCATAGTGAAATCAGATATGTTTCTCCAAGTTGATGAAAGAGTTCAGTTATTTTTTCTTTGAAAGTTTTATTTGCTGGCTTTTCTTCATGTTCACTTGGATCTTCAGAAAAGACATCAAAATTGATAAAGTAGCCAGATGCAGTTCTATCAATTGTTGGAATTGCTTCAGGATTCTTATTAATCTTTGTAGTTGGTTCTTCTTTTGTCATATTAGTATAGTCAGAGGCTACATCATTGTAGACAGGTGTTTCATGATGAACTGTTGCAATTTGGGTTTCAGGAGGCACAAGTTCCATGGCTTTGTTGCATAGTCCTTCTTTATTCACTGCAGGTTTATCAAATGTGATTAGTCTCTCAGTTTGAACATCTTGAATTGTAGCACGGTTTGGTCTTCTGCTACATCTTGGGAGTCCACTGGGCCTACTACTTATTATTGGCCACATGATTGTGGTTTTACCAGGTCGATTGATACAACTCTGTTCTCCTTTTTACCAGCAAGGGGCGGTAGTACTACTGATTTTGTTCCGCTGATTGCTAAGACAGGGACTGCTTTCCTGCAAGAAGGCCCAAATTCCTTCTTCCCTGCGATTTTTTCTCTGACCAGATCCACAATCTTTGAAATCCAGACAGGTCTTGCTGGGACAGGTGGTTTTTCTTCAGTGGCCGTTGGCTTTAGCTTTGTGTTACTTAGACTTCTTCTTGTCTCATTTAAGTCCTGTAAAACAGCCAAACAATCTTTGATATCAAAGGTTTTTTGTTCCACCACTGAAGTCTGACTATCGAGGTCTTCGATTATCATTCTTGTACCAAACAAAAGTTCATACGGAGTGATTCCACCCAGAGAATGTCTTGGCAGATTATTAAGACTATGTTGGACACTTATTAGATGTTTGACCCACCCATCACCCGAACCTAATACCCTCGCTGTTATAGATTGCTTTATGTCACGTTTTTTTTCTCTCCACTACCACATTTCCCTCAGGATGGAATGGACTAGAGTACCGCAATGCAATGCCCAAGCTGGCCATGGCCTCTTTGTAAGCTCGAGAGCTAAACGCAGAACCCTGGTCAGAATGTAGCATGCCAATTGCGTATGTGCCGATAAAGACTCGCAAATCTTTTATAACAGTTCTGGCGTCAGCCGAGCGCTGGGGCCACATCCAAATGAATCTCGTCTTAATATTTATGGGATCGCTTTTTTATGTGTGGACGTCTGCGTGTAGATAGCCTAATGCTGTCTAATAGAGGTGTCTGGGCTGGTCTTACTGTGCCTGAGTCTGGTATCAGCTCCGGTTCACAACTGCGATCTCTGTTGCAGTCCTTCAATCTAATGCAAAGTTATAAACATGCACGCTCATCCCCGGCCACCAGTATTTTGATTGCAATTCTATTAGAGATTTCAAGATCTCTTGGTGCCTCAGACCCATTCCCATGTGTGCTTCTTGAATCAAGTAAGCCCTCCGGTTGTGTTTGGAATTACTCTGTACCCCACTCCAGGGATTCCAGCAAAAGGAACGGAGTTTGCATCAATTGTGTATGTATTATTGTGTGGATCTTTTAGAGGTAATGCCGCATAGTCGCCTTTTAATGAGGCTTTTACTGTCAGCATGGTTTCTCCATCTATTTGTTTTTTTGTAGCTACGGAAGCCGGTTGAACAGCTGCCGTTGTGGCTTTGTTAGCCAATGAATTCCCTGCAGCGTGAACGCCATCACGGCGAAGACTCTGCGTATGTATCACGTGAGTCTTTCGTAGTTCTTCCTGTAAAAGAACTACTTGTTCCCATAGTTTTTTATGCTTTAATGTGACACCTGTCTCATCTTTGTAACCGTTTTCAATCCAGGTCTGCATGAAATTATTGTAAGACTGGACGCAGAAATGCGAGTCGCACACTATTAGTGTGGGGAATTCGCGATCGGCATTCTCAAGCGCCATCTTTAAAGCTTGTAGTTCAGCTCGCTGAGCTGTACAGTTTCTGAGTGATTCAGTTTTAGTGACCATTGGTCTGAATTTACCTATGCGCCAGCGACCTTTAACAATCGCGCAGCTGCATTGTAAAATTGTTTATCCACAACGTAGTGTTGTGCAGATCCGTCTGTGTAGATTACACAGGCGTACTGTTCGAGAGGCAGAATTTCGATCGACAGAGGACATTCATGTTCGTATTCTAGATGTTCTAGCTTTTTCATTTTGGGATCAAATGCGCGTATCACGTCTGTTGCAGCAAGAGAATTAACCCATTCTATCCATCTCGCATGTAAAGCTTTAGCATTCGGAATGCTCGGTCTTGTTACTGCCTCAAGGGCTCATACCAGTGTAACGATTATTATACGTTTACCTTGTGCGAGGGCTCTTTCTTTTGCTACAGCAGTTTGAACGGCAGTCAGATTTTTTTCAGTAGAACTGAATTTAATTTCAGCTTGTGTGTACAAGTGTGATTTATAAGCTATTGGTACCGTTTCTCCCTCATTAGAGGTCAGGTACGTAAATCCGCATCTTCCTGGGATGACTCGGATTACAAGGTTGCGTTCGTTTGCGCGTGTTTGCAGTTTTGTTTTAGTTAACATGTCTGTTTGAATTGATCGTAACATTTTTGTGTGTTTCTGTGTCCAATTAATTGGTTTGAAATCAGGTTTTATTAATTCGTAGAGGGGTTTAACCCTCTCTGCGTAGTTTAGAATGTAAGTTCTTCCGAAATTCAGGAAACCTAGAATTGATTGTAAGTTTTTCAGCGTTTTTGGAGCTTGGAGTACTGCACACTTCTCTAAGAAGTTGTCTGCTAGGCTTTTGCCTTCACTTGATAACTCATATCCTAAAAATAGGACAGTGAGGTGGGCAATTCGTGATTTTTTAAAGTTGAATTTGTACCCTTCAGATGCGAACCCAAGTATAATGGTGTTCACTCTTTTCAAGTGTGTCTCCAGGTCATCGTCTGTAAAATAGATGTCATCGACATAAGATAATGCCTCATCATCATACATTTCTAGTAATTCTGTTACCCTGGCTGAAAATAATCCTGGGCTGTTCTTGAATCCCTGGGGGAGATGACAAAATTGCCCCTGGGCCCCCATACTGGAGAAAGCGGTCAAATACTTGCTTTCTGGTGCAATGTTTTGACAGAAGAAACCATTTGAAATATCTAATGTCGTTTTATATTTTTTTGCGCACAATGTTATTCATTAGTGCTGCACTGTGTGAGTTTTGTACTGCAAATGTTTTGCAACAAGAGTTTAGGTGTCTGTAATCCAAAACTAGACAATATGAACCGTCCGGTTTGGAAACAGGAAACAAAGGGTTGTTCATTTGTGAGGTGCATGTTTCAATCACCCCCTGGTATTCAAGTTGATCTAAGATCTCTCTGACTTGTTTTTTAGCTTCTTGCTTAACAGGATACTGCCTCTGTGCAATAGGTTGATTTTTTAACTGGATTTTATGGTGAGGAGAATCCTCATCCCATCCTACATGATTTTGTATATAATGCAGGGGCTTGGGCCACTGCCCATTTTCTAGCATATGTGTATTTTTTATGAATTGGAATGTGATTTGAGAAGGCAGGCATAATCATTTCTTCGCCATGTGGGCACTCCCTGATAAACTCTGGTGGCCAGTCTTTCTCTGCTAGAAGGATATCATAGCCTTTAGATAGATTCTCCCAAAAGAGACCTCTTATTTTCCTAGTTTTGTCCCCTTCTATACGTAATGTTATTTCATATAATTTATGGGGTACACTAACTCTGGTGTCTGCAGTTTCCACCTGAATGTATTCATTCGTGTCCACTGTGTCCAGAAGATTCATCAGGATCTTGCGAGCTATGGTCACTTCTGCTGCGCTATCTAGCATTGTCTGGGCCCATTCTCCTTTCTTGAGTTGTGTCCTCAGAATCCTCGGCCTGTTTTATTTTAATAATAGCTACCTTCTTTTTGGGAAATTGTAAGTTTTTTACTTTGATGAGCAGGTTCCTTGTCTTTGGACTTGACGCGCTCTTCTTTATGTTCTGACCGTCCTCTTCTTTCCGATTTCTGTGAGGAAGTCTGAAAAGATCGAGAGGGACGTGTATCATTACCTTGATATCTGTCAGGTTTTCTCAAATTATCCCTATTTCTAAGGTTGTATCTTTTTTCAGAGGGCTCCCATTGTGGAGACCTGCCCCCTCGTCCTGGAGATCTATTTCTCTGTTCGGGAGACCCTCCTCTGGACTGAAACTGTTTTTCTCTGGGAGTGGGTTGTTTATTACCCTCCCACTTTTTTTGGAGTATTGAGATTATTCTTAATAAAGATTTTTTCAGGATTTTCAGTTAGTTGTGGTTTTAGTGGTTTCCCACCCAAACTATCTCTACCTAATTCTTCATAGCACTTTTCAATTATTCTGGCAAGTTCAAAAGGTTGGTCTGTTATTTCTGTTTCTTTACATTTTTGGTGGATCGCCACAGATGCTGCTTCTCCTTTTATGTTGGCTAGTAGTATAGCCGAGACTTGCTTAAAGTCTTTCAGTAATTTCATACCTAGATTTAAAGCAGGCTCCGGACCGTATTCAATTTGAATCTGTATATAACCGCCATAGACGGAACACCATGTGTTTTTGTGTATATTGAAGCAAAGACTGTTCCCCAAGTGTTCCCCAAGTGTCACAGTAATTTTTTGAGCTAACCAGAACGGAATTTGTTCCCGTTTTGCGGGTAATTTGCCAATGACTGATTGTATAGTCTGTTGTGTAATTTTATTTGTGTTCCCCTGGTGAGGGGTGTGCTGTGGAATTTTTATTGCTGGTTGGACTGTTAAAGTCCACATGACATATTGGACCAATTGTTTATGTATTTTAATTAATTGTATTAGCTTAACTAAAAGTTCTCTCTCTGACATTTCTTCAATGTCAGGATGTGGTGTATAGCTGGCTAGAACCGGCCATGTGGCTCCTGGTCTACCTAGTGGACCGAGCCTGGTAATGTGATTTTGATGTTTTAGGGCGCCATTAAACCAGAGCTGATGCTCCTGGTAAGTTAGTGGAATTTCAACGTCCTCAAAAGGAACGTATTCCGCTGGAAGTTCCTCTGCTTTGTAGTAGTGGAACTCGTGTGTCACAGCATTTGCTGCTGGAAAAGTTATCCATGAATAGAATACCTCTGTCTGCCGATCTTCATATGCCTCTACCACAAATATGACTGTACCACCTCTTGATGATACTCCATTATTTATAAGTTTGTAAGGTACACTTCTTCTTATATTTATCGGGATCTTTATTGCCTCCGGGTCATTTTGGAGGGGTGTGTCATCTAAGACTGCTTGAGCTTCTATTCTAGCTCTTTCCCTTTCGTCGTCACTTTCCGGCATTTTTGCTGATAGAACGTTTGCAGAGCAAGTTTCAAGGAAACAAAGATTAGGTGCACAATATTTTGGAACAGTGTATCCTTCAACGTTGACTAAACCAACAACTAATTCATAGGATTCTCCTCCTACTAAGTATTGGCGGATATTAACCTTTCACCCTCTCCAGACATCTATTGGAGTTTTTACGGGAAAAAGGGGGTCTGTGTGAAAAGCACGACTGAGTTACTCTAGTATCTAGCGTTAAATTATCGCCTTACCAAACGTTGGGCGCCATGTAGTGTAGTTCCTATATTCCCAATAGGCTCTGTGCATTGGAATAACATAGACGATAGTTTAGATGTAGGAATTAGGTCGACCAAGTCTCTTTTTCTTTTTTTTATATCTTTATTGAGATGTTACGATGAGTGAGGTAAAAACGAATCACATATGTCACATTTGCATAATCAAAATAAATACATTAACAGCAATAAAATAGCAGATATTAAAAAGCACAAAGTTGTTAAGAGAAAAATTCATAACCTGGCAGGCTCAATAAATATATATATACACTGGAATGGGTAAAACATATGCTTGTTTCCTCCAAGCTTTTTTTTTTCCTGCGTCACCGTCTAGCTTCCCTCCATTTCCTAAGGGGGGCCCAGATCTTTCTGCCCAATTCCCGGGTTTTCTTTCCCTTAAAATCATACAAACATTCTTCTATATTATGTATTCCTAAAAAACCTATTTAGCCACATCTGGAAGGTGGGTACTGTTGTGTCCTTCCAACCAGCAGAAATTAATATCCGCAGTACAGCTACTGAGATAAAAACCAAGGCTTCTGGTCCCCCATTTGCCCTCAGCTTACCATCGGTGCCTAATAAAACCACGGTAGGGGATAGAACAATGTTTTGTTCTAGCAGCCCCTCCAGAAACAGCTGTATCTCCCTAAGAACTGGAGCCAACTTTGGACAGTGGAAAAACATATGGAGTAGATCTGCTGTACTCCTGTTGCACCTAGGGCATCTGTCATTATCTCTTACTCCCCAGCTAAACAATTTAGCGGGGGTATAGTATAAATTAAAAAGGGTTTTATAATGTTGAGCCCTCAGATTTGAGGAACGAAGGATTTTTTTGCTCATGACTAAGGCGAGATCTAGGTCCACATCGGGATCGCCAAGTTTCTGAGCCAAAGAGGATTCAGTTTTTTCCATATCGTCCTCGAGCTCTTGTAGTAGGAGATTATACCCTATGCTAATTTTCCTGCCCCCCTTTCTCAGGTAGTCGACTATAGGATTGGACAGAGGGAGGGGGATTCTGGGCCTGATTGAACGAAATGTTTGACAGATTTGGCTATATAATAGCCATTGGCTTGCTGGAATACCAAATTTCAGTTGTAATCTATCGAAGGCCAGAATATCATTACCTTCCATCACATCCCCCAAGCACGTTACACCCTGCTCCTTCCAAAGTAGACTATTTCTATTTTGCCCTAGATTAGGGAAGAGATTACAGTTCCAGAGATTAATATCTCGATTAATTTTAGGGATATTCAGATATTTCATAACAGAATTCCACGTCCCCCAAGCCCCCAACAAAACCTTAAATCTAGCTCTCTTATAGTACCTACGATCAACTTCACACGTTAATATACCCACATCCTTTCTCCCCAATAAGAGCTCAAAAATGGAGGGAGGTACAATGTAAGCGGGCAAGGCTTCTGATATTACAGAGTCATATTGAAACAAGATGTTCATTTGTACCAATAGACACGTCCAGTGATACAGCCTGAGGGGAGGCATCGCCAAACCACCCCTCGCCAATGGTAGTGACATATGAGCAATCGATCGTCTAATATTCCCATATTGCCAAATAAATCGCATAAATGCTGTTTCTATTTTCCTAATCATCCCCTCTTCCAGTGACAGAGGGATAGCGCGAAACAGATAGAGGATCTTGGGGAACATAGTCATTTTAAGCACGTTTACCCTGCCTATCAATGATAAATGCATGATATCTATCCTTTTCAGCTCATTTTCAATCTGATCTATCAGGAGTATATAATTGTCGGCGATGATCTTATCCACATTAGCGTTCACCTTAACTCCCAAATATACTGCTGATTCCATATATCTTTGGTCCACCTTAGTGATATTATTCGTGCAAATTATCTGTGTTTTTTTAATGTACACCAAAGACCTTGGCCAACTGAGAGAGCTCAACCATTGATTGTAGCGGATCTGTGGTTATAATTGCCAGATCGTCGGCATATGCCAATAGTTTCGTAGTATATCCATTAAGTACTACTGGAGTGATCTGTTCCGAAGCCAAGATTTTTTGGATGAGTGGATCAATATACAGTGAGAACAAGATTGGGGAGCAGGGGCAACCTTGTCGGGTGCCCCTTTTAATTATTATTTCCTCCGATCGTTGACCCATAACCATGACCCTTGCCACCGGGTCTCTGTACATCGCCTTGATAGCTCTCATACTCTTATCCCCAAAGCCCCTTCCTGCCAGAATGCCCCACAGAAACTCCCAGACCACGCGGTCAAATGCTTTCTCCGCGTCGAGGAGGATCATGGCCATCTCTCCTCCCCTGGCAGCATGGGCATCAAACAAAGTGATAGCGCGTCTTATATGATCCGTGGTGCCTCTACCAGGGACAAAACCATGCTGCCAAGGAAAACGAGTCGGCCAATAGGCTCTGCGCATTGGAATAACATATACGATAGTTTAAACCTAGGACTTAGGTCGACTAGGCCTCTATTGAATATGTTAGACTTAATTATGAATGCCAGCTAGCTCAGAGGTCACTAGAAACTTTCTTGAATTCACAAGAAGGGATTAGTTTCTGACAACCGCATAAACATGACAAACTTTGCTCCCTCAAGAATAAG
Organism: Lissotriton helveticus; assembly: GCF_964261635.1. Lineage (NCBI taxonomy): Eukaryota > Metazoa > Chordata > Amphibia > Caudata > Salamandridae > Lissotriton > Lissotriton helveticus. Next base: position 481,251,440 of record NC_136057.1, on the reverse strand, counting down.
GAGTATATCTCCAGAGTCGCGGAAACAATAGATAGCTATTTTACTCAGTCAATCGTGCATGCTTAGTTTCACCAGAAGTGCAGAGAAACAGAGAGACGGGCGTTTTCAATAAAAGAGGTTATTTATTGAACAGTCTTCTTTCTCATGCAAGAGAAGTGAATTGCTACAATCGCAATACTTGTCATAAAGTAAAGTGTGTACAGTAAAAGGAGTACTATAAAATAATACTGTAAAAGCATGGTATGGTTTCTAAGCCATACGGTGTTTAAAATGGATAGAATACATACAATGATAAAATAATGACTAAACGTACTCAACTGGTGCTTCTAAGATACACCTACCCCGGTGTACCTAACCTAAGCCGAGTACAAGGGAAGGAGTAAGTGAGATGTAGTTGGAGTTAAGATAGTTTCTGCCAAGAATCTAAATCAAGAATTCTCTAAGGGTCTAATCAGCTCCGTACCTTGGTTATAGAATGAAGGAGGTCTTGTATCTCTCTCTCTCAGGACTCGATCTCCCAGCAACCCGCAAGGGTGACAGGGAAACACTGGAGCTGGATTTCTCTGCAGGAGAAAAGACAGGGTCTCCCTCAGTGCGTCAGCGGGAGGGTCGGCTTCCTTCGGCACTTGCTACAGCAGGGCGACGGGCAAGTAGATAGTCGATCTGCTCCAAACCACCGTGTGTTTTGCGTAGGTAATAAATTCTTTATTTAGATATAAAACATATCTTTAAAAGATTCTTCCAGCACGTTAATACAATCTTACAGCTTAAAAGAGATTAAAAAATAAAGAAAATAAAAACAGAATAAAATGTGACTTTCTTATCAGTGCTTACTGCAACATATCAATTTAAAAATAGCACTCCCGGACAATGCAAATGGGGTTAGGTACACATTATGCTACACAGCAGTCCAATTTTTCTAGAAGCCTGTAGGCATACTGAACGAATTTGGGCAATTTTATGTTTAAGGCAGTGTTTTCTAAGGACAGAGCAGCAGTAATGGCGTGTCTGCAAGTCCGAACTCCCAGCCTGAGTAGGCGTCTGCGTTGGGAAATGAAGAAGGGGCATATGCAAAGCACATGCAAAAAAGTTTCGCTTACAGACCCACACCCTCTACACGTTTGATCAGCCCTTTTTTGCCGCCATACAGGGAGATTTTGTAGGAAGCGCCAGTCTCCCAGTCTTTTGCGTAGGGTAGATGCTGGTATATTTATACCTGGAAGGTGCCGAGTTTGACGTAAGGTTGGACATAAGACGTCACTAAGAACTCGCAGTTCTTTCAGGACTCCGGGAGTTCTAGGACAAATCAATACAGAAGCAGGGGGAATTCCCGGGCAGCTGGAGGCTTGGTTTGTTTAAGAACACGTTGTGCTTTCTAGGAGTCTATGGGAGTAGCCTTGCCGTATTTGGACTGCATTCGCTATGTCTTAATATGGGTATGATTCTTATGCCTATATAAGGATATGATTTGATATAACCACATAAGGGCATAAATTGGGAATATTTAACTAGAGTCCTAGATTCGTCTACAACAGGGCCATGTAAGGCTAAAAGAGGCTGGGTATTACCAGTAGCGCTATTCCCTTGTATAATGGGCACATGACAACGCAATGTGCAAGAAAGATACCCTTCACATATTTACGTGATGCTCAACATAGTTCATCCCAAATACCATTTTATGCCTTGGTCTCTGTATATAGACAGCAACACGTTTGTGTTATTCGATGCTTGTGAACTTGACTGTAACATGCCATGTAATACAACCAGATAGCAGGTACTGAGTAATGGCAGGCCTTGGTAAATGTAGTTTGATCTGTGTCAAACATTTTACAAACAGCACTGGTACCATCTGTTGTCCAGTGTAGCAGCTGACAATATTCAGACTTATGTGTACTGATGTCACATCAGACTGGACCTACCATAAGTGAGTGACAGAATTCATCCTATCTAAATTTGAACTGATTTCATGTTTTGGACTATGTGTAGGTGACAACAGATGACTGTGAGTGCCTAACAAAGTATGTGTTAAGTTGTAAGGGGGGGTAAGTCCATAGAAGTGAAATATACAAATTCCCAATGGTATTGATTTGTTACAAAGGGCATTAATCTTTGTGTGCAAATAAAACTGTGGTTTAGCAATGTAAATCTGATCTCTGGAAATGTGGCTTCACCGACATCTGAGAAGGGCAGATTTATTCAGATGAAGAACACAACAGTATCTAAGCTGGAAAATATGTGACTGATGATAGTTATCAGGGAGGGATAGGCTGACTCCTTCTGAGATGTGGACATCATCAGGAGTTACACAATAAGAAATAGTGTTTCCAAAAGGTATCTAGTAAAATATTGTGCACTAAGATTGTGTCCCGACAATAATTCTACCTGGCCTGGTGATATAGCAAGCCACATGTTCCTGAAATTATATTAAGTCATAGTCATTAGCTGTGTGATAAACTATGTTTACATAGCAAACTGTTACAAGTTTTGCAATCTGCCTACAGTACATTTGATTATTGCACTGTGCTGACATGAGACAAAACTTGTATACCGAAATATTTAACCTTGCTATGCCTATATTCCGTGGGTAACTTCTATATGAGTTATACATGTGACACTTAGAACTGCTTCATTTGCTAAGGCACAGATGTGCAACAGTAATGTGATCGAAGTTAAATATCCTATTTCCCTACATCTTGATGTTGACTAATCAAACTATGTTAACTGAAGCAGGGCACCTGCTGTTCTACAAGCTCTGGATTATGGAAAGTTCACTATATGCTGTATGTTAAGGCTGCAGTTTTCTTCCATTTCTTAGTAGAAGGTCTATTCTCCCTTGCAGCATATGAGGTAAAGGTGGTATACTTTGAGGGCATCAGGAGTGAGAGACAAAACATCAGCTGGTACATAGATGTGGTTAAGATGTTGAGAAAGATAAACTTGAAATTGCATCAAACTATGTTCCTGACACCATTATGTGAGAGTGTGCACAGGTCTTGTAGCTTTCAGTAGTATGCTATTGACTCAATTCAATTCATGAAGCTTTATTCGGTACAAGAAGCATGACCATAAAAGCACATAAAAAACAGACAGACAAATAACCAAAATAACAGGTTAATGATTAAAATATGATTTCAGATTAATGATTAAAACAGATATCAGTAGAGATACAGTCCATGTAATTAAAAAAGCATGTTTTTTCTTGCATAAATACATTTGTTTAAAAAAGAGGCGGTATAAAATCAAATATCGGCAGAATTCAAATTACACAATAAGCTCATAGCCTGATTAACTGTACACACACCATATTTCAAAAACATAGGTTTCAAATAGGCGGTACGAAAGTTCATGTACAGTTTACAGAATAGTAAAAAGTGCAGGGTGCTCTGTTTAGATACGCCATCGCACAGACATGGCCCTGTTGGATGTTTTTTGAGCGTTGGTAGGGCCACTAAATGGTGTGCAACTCCAAACCTCAGTCTTGTAAGCACAAACTTATGGGATGGCCTAGTCACCGCGGATAAATAAGATAGTGAACCTTCCGAGATAATATATCTGTTATAAAACAGGACAGTGGTCATAGAGCCTGCTGCTGACAACCGTTTTCTTGCTCTACTGGCCAGGAATTTATCTTTCAATTCAGCTTTAGGGATCAATGATGCGGCTCTAGGGTCAATCAGGACATTAAAATTATATATTTCAGAGTAACAATCAACAACATAATTTAACCAGGGAATTTTCTTATAGTGATCCAATGATAAGCAGTCCTCAATAATTGCTCTATTAAAAGACTTCTCCTCCTGAAGCCAAATGGAGCGCCAAATCAGGAGTGACCTTAAGGACAATAGATCGCTTAGATAATAAATATCCAGTTCCCGTTGGATCAAGTCAGTTGGGGCGGTCTGGGGTAGACACAAAAGCTTTTTCAAATAAGAGTTTTCCTCCATTTGCAAAATTTGAGAGTATCTGTGACCCCACACCCCTGCCCCATACAATGCTATTGTAGTACATCTTGCCTAATAAATTTGAAGCATATCCTTAGTATGCCTATCTCCAACTTCTGCCGCAATCTAAAAACACCATAGGTGTTTTTTGCCATTTTATTACCCACATTATTAAATTCATCATTCCATTTTCTGTCTCTTGAGAAGGTAATACCAAGGTAACAAAATGTTTCCACGTGTAGCACTTTTTCATGGTCAATAAAAAAAGCATTTGGTCATTTACTTCTGGCCCCGCAGGTCATGGTGTGCGTTTTCCCCTTATTAATAGACAGTTTCCTGTCTTGAATAAACGTACAGAATCTGTCAATTAGGCGCTGTAGTCCTAGGGGAGTTCTTGAAAGCAAGACGGCGTCATCAGCGTATAATAACACGGGGACAGAGACACCACTCATCTGGGGGGCATCAGCCTTTACATTCTTTAAAATTGCATCGACCTCATTAATAAATAATATAAAAAGAAGGGGGGCCAGAACACATCCCACGTTTCACACTGAATTTAGGGGACCACTCTCCTTTGTTGCCATAACACACACAGGTTTCAAGCTATTCATACAACCTGGCCAAAAAGAAAATTATACACTCCGGGGCTCCTAGCTGTAACAAAGTTGGCCATAAAATAGAATGGTCGACCATATCAAATGCGCTGCTTAAGTCTGCAAAGCAGAGATATAACGAACCAGTTTTTGCTTCAGTGTATTTGCTAATCATTAAGTCTAAATTTATACACTGGTCAAGTGTGCCCCTGCCCTTCCTAAAGCCATATTGGCTATCAGCCTAGATGTTCTCATGCTCAGCCCATTCATCTAGTCTTATTAACATGACTCTACTCATGATGTTGACCGAGGAGTCTAGAAGAGAAATGGTGCTATAGTTTTTTACGTCTGACCTACTGCCCTTCTTGTGAATTGGGATGATGATGGATTCTCCCCAGGTTTTAGGGGGCTCACTAACAGACTGCAGCGTTACATACAATAGTCAAGAGAGGGCTCCACAGCTCTGGGGCTGATTTGTAGACATGGATCGGGACCCCATCGGGTCCCTGGGCCTTCCCCCCCTTGCTATTCAGAAAAGGGGGTGGTGATGAACAGAGTGTCTGAATTAAGCAGACCACTCTTACCCAGTCCAAAGATCAGGGCTTGATCCATCACCGTTATTTATCTCACTGCCCCATCCCAGCTCAGAACCTGGCTATATGCAAATTAGTCTGTCCCTGGCCCAGTGCATCATGGGAACAGGGCAGACCAAACTACCAAGCCAATTCTTCACCAGAAAGGAGACAAGCTACAGGGGACCGGTTTCTGCCATTTCAGCCTCTTCGGCCCGGCTTGCTTGAATCCTGATGGAGCAGTGAGAAAGGGACTCATGTCTGAGTATACCCTGCCACACCTATAGTGGCCAAAAACGATTCAGAAAAGGGGGTGGTGATGAACAGAGTGTCTGAATTAAGCAGACCACTCTTACCCAGTCCAAAGATCAGGGCTTGATCCATCACCGTTATTTATCTCACTGCCCCATCCCAGCTCAGAACCTGGCTATATGCAAATTAGTCTGTCCCTGGCCCAGTGCATCATGGGAACAGGGCAGACCAAACTACCAAGCCAATTCTTCACCAGAAAGGAGACAAGCTACCGGGGACCGGTTTCTGGCATTTCACCCTCTTCGGCCCGGCTTGCTTGAATCCTGATGGAGCAGTGAGAAAGGGACTCACATCTGAGTATACCCTGCCACACCTATAGTGGCCAAAAACGATTCAGAAAAGGGGGTGGTGATGAACAGAGTGTCTGAATTAAGCAGACCACTCTTACCCAGTCCAAAGATCAGGGCTTGATCCATCACCGTTATTTATCTCACTGCCCCATCCCAGCTCAGAACCTGGCTATATGCAAATTAGTCTGTCCCTGGCCCAGTGCATCATGGGAACAGGGCAGACCAAACTACCAAGCCAATTCTTCACCAGAAAGGAGACAAGCTACCGGGGACCGGTTTCTGGCATTTCAGCCTCTTCGGCCTGGCTTGCTTGAATCCTGATGGCGCAGTGAGAAAGGGACTCATGTCTGAGTATACCCTGCCACACCTATAGTGGCCAAAAACGATTCAGAAAAGGGGGTGGTGATGAACAGAGTGTCTGAATTAAGCAGACCACTCTTACCCAGTCCAAAGATCAGGGCTTGATCCATCACCGTTATTTATCTCACTGCCCCATCCCAGCTCAGAACCTGGCTATATGCAAATTAGTCTGTCCCTGGCCCAGTGCATCATGGGAACAGGGCAGACCAAACTACCAAGCCAATTCTTCACCAGAAAGGAGACAAGCTACCGGGGACCGGTTTCTGGCATTTCAGCCTCTTCGGCCCGGCTTGCTTGAATCCTGATGGAGCAGTGAGAAAGGGACTCATGTCTGAGTATACCCTGCCACACCTATAGTGGCCAAAAACGATTCAGAAAAGGGGGTGGTGATGAACAGAGTGTCTGAATTAAGCAGACCACTCTTACCCAGTCCAAAGATCAGGGCTTGATCCATCACCGTTATTTATCTCACTGCCCCATCCCAGCTCAGAACCTGGCTATATGCAAATTAGTCTGTCCCTGGCCCAGTGCATCATGGGAACAGGGCAGACCAAACTACCAAGCCAATTCTTCACCAGAAAGGAGACAAGCTACCGGGGACCGGTTTCTGGCATTTCAGCCTCTTCGGCCCGGCTTGCTTGAATCCTGATGGAGCAGTGAGAAAGGGACTCATGTCTGAGTATACCCTGCCACACCTATAGTGGCCAAAAACGATTCAGAAAAGGGGGTGGTGATGAACAGAGTGTCTGAATTAAGCAGACCACTCTTACCCAGTCCAAAGATCAGGGCTTGATCCATCACCGTTATTTATCTCACTGCCCCATCCCAGCTCAGAACCTGGCTATATGCAAATTATTCTGTCCCTGGCCCAGTGCATCATGGGAACAGGGCAGACCAAACTACCAAGCCAATTCTTCACCAGAAAGGAGACAAGCTACCGGGGACCGGTTTCTGGCATTTCAGCCTCTTCGGCCCGGCTTGCTTGAATCCTGATGGAGCAGTGAGAAAGGGACTCATGTCTGAGTATACCCTGCCACACCTATAGTGGCCAAAAACGATTCAGAAAAGGGGGTGGTGATGAACAGAGTGTCTGAATTAAGCAGACCACTCTTACCCAGTCCAAAGATTTGGACTGGGTAAGAGTGGTCTGCTTAATTCAGGCACTCTGTTCATCACCACCCCCTTTTCTGAATCATTTTGTCCACCATAAGCGTGGAAGGGTATACTCAGATGTGAGTCCCTTGCTCATTGCACCATCAGGATTCAAGCAAGCCGGGCCGACGACGCCTGAAATGGCAGAAACCGGTCCCCGGAAGCTTGTTTCCTTCCCAGTATAAGAATTGGCTTGGTAGTTTGGTTTGCCCTGTTCCCATCATGCACTGGGACAGGAACAGACTAATTTGCATATAGCCAAGTTCTGAGCTGGGATGGTGCAGTGAGCTAAAAAACGGTGATGGATCAAGCCCTGAACTTTGGACTGGGTAAGAGTGGTCTGCTTAATTCAGGCACTCTGTTCATCACCACCCCCTTTTCTGAATCATTTTGTCCACCATAAGCGTGGAAGGGTATACTCAGATGTGAGTCCCTTGCTCATTGCACCATCAGGATTCAAGCAAGCCGGGCCGACGACGCCTGAAATGGCAGAAACCGGTCCCCGGAAGCTTGTTTCCTTCCCAGTATAAGAATTGGCTTGGTAGTTTGGTTTGCCCTGTTCCCATCATGCACTGGGACAGGAACAGACTAATTTGCATATAGCCAAGTTCTGAGCTGGGATGGTGCAGTGAGCTAAAAAACGGTGATGGATCAAGCCCTGATCTTTGGACTGGGTAAGAGTGGTCTGCTTAATTCAGGCACTCTGTTCATCACCACCCCCTTTTCTGAATCATTTTGTCCACCATAAGCGTGGAAGGGTATACTCAGATGTGAGTCCCTTGCTCATTGCACCATCAGGATTCAAGCAAGCCGGGCCGACGACGCCTGAAATGGCAGAAACCGGTCCCCGGAAGCTTGTTTCCTTCCCAGTATAAGAATTGACTTGGTAGTTTGGTTTGCCCTGTTCCCATCATGCACTGGGACAGGAACAGACTAATTTGCATATAGCCAAGTACTGAGCTGGGATGGTGCAGTGAGCTAAAAAACGGAGATGGATCAAGCCCTGATCTTTGGACTGGGTAAGAGTGGTCTGCTTAATTCAGGCACTCTGTTCATCACCACCCCCTTTTCTGAATCATTTTGTCCACCATAAGCGTGGAAGGGTATACTCAGATGTGAGTCCCTTGCTCATTGCACCATCAGGATTCAAGCAAGCCGGGCCGACGACTCCTGAAATGGCAGAAACCGGTCCCCGGAAGCTTGTTTCCTTCCCAGTATAAGAATTGGCTTGGTAGTTTGGTTTGCCCTGTTCCCATCAAGCACTGGGACAGGAACAGACTAATTTGCATATAGCCAAGTTCTGAGCTGGGATGGTGCAGTGAGCTAAAAAACGGTGATGGATCAAGCCCTGATCTTTGGACTGGGTAAGAGTGGTCTGCTTAATTCAGGCACTCTGTTCATCACCACCCCCTTTTCTGAATCATTTTGTCCACCATAAGCGTGGAAGGGTATACTCAGATGTGAGTCCCTTGCTCATTGCACCATCAGGATTCAAGCAAGCCGGGCCGACGACGCCTGAAATGGCAGAAACCGGTCCCCGGAAGCTTGTTTCCTTCCCAGTATAAGAATTGGCTTGGTAGTTTGGTTTGCCCTGTTCCCATCATGCACTGGGACAGGAACAGACTAATTTGCATATAGCCAAGTTCTGAGCTGGGATGGTGCAGTGAGCTAAAAAACGGTGATGGATCAAGCCCTGATCTTTGGACTGGGTAAGAGTGGTCTGCTTAAGTCAGGCACTCTGTTCATCACCACCCCCTTTTCTGAATCATTTTGTCCACCATAAGCGTGGAAGGGTATACTCAGATGTGAGTCCCTTGCTCATTGCACCATCAGGATTCAAGCAAGCCGGGCCGACGACGCCTGAAATGGCAGAAACCGGTCCCCGGAAGCTTGTTTCCTTCCCAGTATAAGAATTGGCTTGGTAGTTTGGTTTGCCCTGTTCCCATCATGCACTGGGACAGGAACAGACTAATTTGCATATAGCCAAGTTCTGAGCTGGGATGGTGCAGTGAGCTAAAAAACGGTGATGGATCAAGCCCTGATCTTTGGACTGGGTAAGAGTGGTCTGCTTAATTCAGGCACTCTGTTCATCACCACCCCCTTTTCTGAATCATTTTGTCCACCATAAGCGTGGAAGGGTATACTCAGATGTGAGTCCCTTGCTCATTGCACCATCAGGATTCAAGCAAGCCGGGCCGACGACGCCTGAAATGGCAGAAACCGGTCCCCGGAAGCTTGTTTCCTTCCCAGTATAAGAATTGGCTTGGTAGTTTGGTTTGCCCTGTTCCCATCATGCACTGGACCAGGAACAGACTAATTTGCATATAGCCAAGTTCTGAGCTGGGATGGTGCAGTGAGCTAAAAAACGGTGATGGATCAAGCCCTGATCTTTGGACTGGGTAAGAGTGGTCTGCTTAATTCAGGCACTCTGTTCATCACCACCCCCTTTTCTGAATCATTTTGTCCACCATAAGCGTGGAAGGGTATACTCAGATGTGAGTCCCTTGCTCATTGCACCATCAGGATTCAAGCAAGCCGGGCCGACGACGCCTGAAATGGCAGAAACCGGTCCCCGGAAGCTTGTTTCCTTCCCAGTATAAGAATTGGCTTGGTAGTTTGGTTTGCCCTGTTCCCATCATGCACTGGGACAGGAACAGACTAATTTGCATATAGCCAAGTTCTGAGCTGGGATGGTGCAGTGAGCTAAAAAACGGTGATGGATCAAGCCCTGATCTTTGGACTGGGTAAGAGTGGTCTGCTTAATTCAGGCACTCTGTTCATCACCACCCCCTTTTCTGAATCATTTTGTCAATCAATCAATCAATCATGGACATTTATATAGCGCACTACTTACCCGGAGGGTCTCAAGGCGCTTGGGGGGGGGGGTGCTGCTACTGCTCGAACAGCCAGGTCTTGAGCTTCTTCCTGAAGGAGAGGTGGTCTTGGGTCAGGCGCAGGTCGGTCGGGAGGGAGTTCCAGGTCTTGGCGGCCAGGTGGGAGAAGGACCTTCCTCCTGTTGTCGATCTTCGGATGCGGGGGACGGCGGGGAGGGCGTGACTGGCTGATCGGAGGTGGCGTTTGGGAGCGTAGAAGTTGATGCGGTTGTTGAGGTAGCTCGGGCCTTGGTCGTGTAGGGCTTTGTGTGCGTGGGTGAGGAGACGGAAGGTGATTCTCTTGTTGACGGGGAGCCAGTGCAGGTCTCTCAGATGTCCGGAGATGTGGCTGCGTCGGGGGATGTCGAGGATGAGTCTGGCTGAGGCGTTCTGGATCCGCTGGAGTCTCTTCTGGAGCTTGGCGGTGGTTCCGGCGTAGAGGGCGTTGCCGTAGTCCAGTCGGCTGGTGACGAGGGCCTGGGTGACCGTCTTCCTGGTCTCGGTGGGGATCCACCGGAAGATCTTTCGTAGCATGCGCAGGATGTTGAAGCATGACGAGGAGACGGCGTTGACTTGTCTGGTCATGGAGAGGGAGGAGTCCAGGATGAAGCCCAGGTTGCGTGCGTGGTCTGTCGGTGTGGGTGCGGTGCCCAGGGCGGGGGGCCACCAGGAGTCGTCCCAGGCGGAGGGCGAGGAGCCCAGGATGAGGACTTCCGTCTTGTCTGAGTTCAGTTTCAGGCGGCTGGTCGTCATCCATTCGGCTACATCTTTCATCCCTTCGTGAAGGTTGGCTCTGGAAGCGGCGGGGTCGTTGGTCAGTGAGAGGATCAGCTGGGTGTCATCGGCGTAGGAGATGATGTTCAGGTTGTGTTGGCGTGCGATGGGCGCGAGGGGGCTCATGTAGACGTTGAAGAGGGTGGGGCTCAGCGAGGATCCTTGAGGGACGCCGCAGATGACGTCGGTGGCCTCTGACTTGTACGGTGGTAGGCGGACTCTCTGTGTTCTTCCGTCGAGGAAGGAGACGATCCATTCCAGTGCCTTTTCCTGAATTCCGACGTTGCTGAGGCGCTGCACTAGGGTGCGGTGGCAGACAGTGTCGAATGCCGCGGAGAGGTCTAGGAGGATGAGGGCAGCTGTTTCTCCGTTGTCCATCAGGGCTCGGATGTCATCGGTGGCAGCGATCAGAGCGGTCTCGGTGCTGTGGTTGGCTCGGAAGCCAGACTGTGAGGGGTCGAGGGATCCATTCGTCTCGAGGAAGGCGGCCAGCTGTTTGTTGACGGTCTTCTCGATGACTTTGGCTGGAAACGGGAGGAGCGAGATGGGGCGGTAGTTCTTGAGTTCGGTGGGGTCCGCTGTTGGTTTCTTAAGTAGAGCGCTGAGTTCGGCGTGCTTCCAGCTCTCCGGGAAGGTGGCGGTGTCGAAGGAGGTGTTGATGATGTCCCGCAGGTGGGGTGCGATGACAGCGTCGGCCTTGTTGAAGACGTGGTGAGGGCACGGGTCGGTCGGAGATCCGGAGTGGATGGAGTTCATCATGCGGACGGTGTCATCGGTGCTGATCGGAGTCCAGGCGCGGAGGGTGGTGGTGGGTGGCGTTGCTGCGGTCTTTGTGTGCGATGGTTGACTACTGAAGCTGTTGTGTATGTCTGCGATCTTGTTGTGGAAGTAGGAGGCGAGGGAGTTGCAGAGGTCTTGCGATAGGGTGATGTCGTTGTTACCGGCGTTGGGGTTGGAGAGCTCTTTCACGATGTTGAAGAGTTCCTTGCAGTTGTGTGCGTTGGTGTCCAGTCGGTCCTTGAATGCAGTTTTCTTGGTGGCGCGGATCAGTTGGTGGTGCTTCCGGGTGGCAAGCTTGAGGGTGGTCATGTTGCCCGCGGTAGGTTCCCTTCTCCAGACTTTCTCGAGGGCTCGGCAGTTCTTCTTGGAGCTCTTGAGTTCGTCGGTGAACCATGGGGCTTTCTTGCTGCCGGGTCTGCTGGGCGGGGTCCTCAGAGGGGCGAGTTCGTCCGCGCAGTTGCTGATCCACTTTGTGAGGTTGTCGGCGGCCTGGCTGGGGTTCGCTGAGCTGGCGGGAGGGTGCTGACTCAGGGAGGCGGTGAGCTGGTCGGCTGTGATCTTGTTCCAGCTTCTTCGGGCAGCCTGTTGCTGGTGGTGGTGGGTCGTCGTTCTTCTGAAGGTGAAGTGGACGCAGCTGTGGTCCGTCCAGTGGAGTCCTGTGGCGTGGCTGAAGGCGATGTCTTTGCTGGATGAGAAGACGGCGTCGAGTGTGTGTCCGGCGAGGTGGGTGGGGGTGGTCACCAGTTGCTTGAGTCCCAGGTTTGCGAGGTTTTCCAGCACGGTGGTCGTGTTGCGGTCGTCGTTGTTCTCCAGGTGGAAGTTGAGGTCCCTGAGGAGGATGTAGTCGGCTGAGGGGAGGGCGAGCGGGCTGATGAAGTCGGCGATGTCCTCGCTGAATTGTGTGCGTGGTCCCGGGGGTCTGTAGATGAGGGTGCCTCTGAGAGTGGTCTTCGGGTTGACGTGGATCTGGAAGTGCAGGTGTTCGGCGGGTGCGATGGTGTCGTCGGTGTTGGTCGTGATGCGGATGGTGTTCCTATGAATGATGGCGATGCCACCTCCTGTCTGGTTGACGCGGTCTCTCCGGATGATCTTGTAGCCGTCCGGGATGGCGATGGCGATGTCGGGTGCTGAGGAGGCGTGCATCCAGGTTTCCGTGAGGAAGGCGACGTCTGGGTGTGTGGTGTCGAGCAGGTTCCAGAGCTCGACGGCGTGTCTGTGGACGGAGCGGGTGTTGAGCAGGATGCACTTCAGGTGGCTGCTGCTGGAGTTCGGCTTGGTGGGTGCTGGTGCCGCGCAGGTCCGGGTGCAGGAGAACTTGCAGGCCTGGCAGATGAAGGGACCGTGGGTGCGTCTCGGGGTGGCTCGGTAGCATCCAGGGGTTCGGCCGGCGTTGAGTGCGTTGAGGGCGGCGGCGTCGTACGTCCGGCGGGTGGGCTGGGGTCTGCGGGGGCCAGGGGTCCTGGCACTGGGCGCGGTCCAGGCGCGGACGGGCGCAGACGGGCTTACCTTTGGCGCACCTTCAGCGCTCAGTCGGTGCTCCCGCTGCGCGCGTCCGCTGCGCGGTCGCTCAGGGGGCGTCATAAGAGGGGAGCCGGGAGGGAGGGTGTGCGGGGAGGCGGGGATCGCGGTAGCCAATCGGCGTGCGGGGGGGCGGGGTCTCGTCGAGATCCGGCGGGAAAAGCTGGGGGCTCGGCGGCGGCCCTGCGGTGGCTGGGGCGGCGCTGGGACGGCCCTGTGGCGGCTGGGGTGGTTCAGCGGCGGTCCTGTGGCGGCTGGGGCGCCGTGTAGATCGAGGCACAGGCAGCAGGTAGGAGGAGCAGGCGGGGGGTGTGGGGGCGACCAGGCCGAGGGCGCAGTGGTCGCTCCTGAGCAGCGCTGTGGGTCCCCTTAAGAGGGGAGCCGGGAGGGAGGGTGTGCGGGGAGGCGGGGATCGCGGTAGCCAATCGGCGTGCGGGGGGGCGGGGTCTCGTCGAGATCCGGCGGGAAAAGCTGGGGGCTCGGCGGCGGCCCTGCGGTGGCTGGGGCGGCGCTGGGACGGCCCTGTGGCGGCTGGGGTGGTTCAGCGGCGGTCCTGTGGCGGCTGGGGCGCCGTGTAGATCGAGGCACAGGCAGCAGGTAGGAGGAGCAGGCGGGGGGTGTGGGGGCGACCAGGCCGAGGGCGCAGTGGTCGCTCCTGAGCAGCGCTGTGGGTCCCCTTAAGAGGGGAGCTGGGAGGGAGGGTGTGCGGGGAGGCGGGGATCGCGGTAGCCAATCGGCGTGCGGGGGGGCGGGGTCTCGTCGAGATCCGGCGGGAAAAGCTGGGGGCTCGGCGGCGGCCCTGCGGTGGCTGGGGCGGCGCTGGGACGGCCCTGTGGCGGCTGGGGTGGTTCAGCGGCGGTCCTGTGGCGGCTGGGGCGCCGTGTAGATCGAGGCACAGGCAGCAGGTAGGAGGAGCAGGCGGGGGGTGTGGGGGCGACCAGGCCGAGGGCGCAGTGGTCCACCATAAGCGTGGAAGGGTATACTCAGATGTGAGTCCCTTGCTCATTGCACCATCAGGATTCAAGCAAGCCGGGCCGACGACGCCTGAAATGGCAGAAACCGGTCCCCGGAAGCTTGTTTCCTTCCCAGTATAAGAATTGGCTTGGTAGTTTGGTTTGCCCTGTTCCCATCATGCACTGGGACAGGAACAGACTAATTTGCATATAGCCAAGTTCTGAGCTGGGATGGTGCAGTGAGCTAAAAAACGGTGATGGATCAAGCCCTGATCTTTGGACTGGGTAAGAGTGGTCTGCTTAATTCAGGCACTCTGTTCATCACCACCCCCTTTTCTTCCCCCCTTGCTAGCATGTATTCCCTGGTCGACCTCATCAGCGTATAATAACACGGGGACAGAGACACCACTCATCTGGGGGGCATCAGCCTTTACATTCTTTAAAATTGCATCGACCTCATTAATAAATAATATAAAAAGAAGGGGGGCCAGAACACATCCCACGTTTCACACTGAATTTAGGGGACCACTCTCCTTTGTTGCCATAACACACACAGGTTTCAAGCTATTCATACAACCTGGCCAAAAAGAAAATTATACACTCCGGGGCTCCTAGCTGTAACAAAGTTGGCCATAAAATAGAATGGTCGACCATATCAAATGCGCTGCTTAAGTCTGCAAAGCAGAGATATAACGAACCAGTTTTTGCTTCAGTGTATTTGCTAATCATTAAGTCTAAATTTATACACTGGTCAAGTGTGCCCCTGCCCTTCCTAAAGCCATATTGGCTATCAGCCTAGATGTTCTCATGCTCAGCCCATTCATCTAGTCTTATTAACATGACTCTACTCATGATGTTGACCGAGGAGTCTAGAAGAGAAATGGTGCTATAGTTTTTTACGTCTGACCTACTGCCCTTCTTGTGAATTGGGATGATGATGGATTCTCCCCAGGTTTTAGGGGGCTCACTACAGACTGCAGCGTTACATACAATAGTCAAGAGAGGGCTCCACAGCTCTGGGGCTGATTTGTAGACATGGATCGGGACCCCATCGGGTCCCTGGGCCTTCCCCCCCTTGCTAGCATGTATTCCCTGGTCGACCTCTTGTACAGTAATATGAAGTGCTAGTAAAGGCCATCTGCTAGGATTCAAATTCTCACAACCTTCGGAACCAAAAATTTTGGAGAAATGTGTAACCCAGTCATCAGTAGTGACGTTAGAGGATAGTTCTGGTATATGGTCTTCTTTAAGAAAAGGAGAGTTAACTGTAGCCCAAAAGGGTGTATTATTAGATGTTTCAGATGCTTGGTTTATGGAATCCCAGGCCTCCTGCTGTAACTCGCTCTTCCTACGTTTCAATGCTATCTTATACATAAGTCGGATTTGATTATTTGGTCAGTGTCCCTAGGCTTTTTAGCAAGTGCACCTTTTAATTTTGTTAGTAAGTTGGTGCATGCATGGTCAAACCACCCCGGCCCGTTACGGTGCTGATCTCTACGAGGTCTGGTAAACCTAACATTAATTAAACTATTAATTTCATTAAAAGCAAATAAAACCCGTTCGGTGTTGGTGATGTTATCAAATATAAGCGAAATGTCTGTCAAGCAATCCTTAACAATGGCGCTGGTTAAGTCTTTAGCTTTTTCTCCCTTCCATCTCACTCTTACACCATTTGGTCTGTGAGGTTCAATGTTAGTAATAATACTTTCTGCTACCACAGTGCTTCCCCCCCACAAGGTACATTCCAAAATGATACAATTATGATCGCTTAGTGTAGTGACTTCAATCCTAGGGGAGGCACAATAGGGGATAATATTTGCAGAAACGATCACATGATCGATTACTGAACTAGTATGGCGGTTCTTGAACGTGGGGATTATTTGTCCGTTTTCATCCTTAGAGAAACCCAATATTTCTAAATCATAGCAGCTCATAATTTTATGCAATGTTTCTCCATATACATTATGTTTAAAGTGCAGATCATCCATACCAACATCGTTTGTGACCCCACAGACTTTCTGGGTAGACAGCTCACATAACGGGATGTTAAAATCACCCACCCAAATAAAATCAAACGGAACATTCATTTCTGTGCTTAGATTTTCCACAGCGCTAGCCAGATTATTGACTACTACCGTCCTGGAATTATCGAAGACATTATTATAGTAGTTTATCAACAAGATGTTACGGCCTTGGTCATCATGGAGCCAGAGGATTTGCGCGTGCGTGCCCACAGTCAAATATTTTTTTACTAGGATACGCCGATTGATAGAAACTAATATCAAAAGGCCACCTTTGGCTCTCCCTGATGCAGAACCCTGCGCCAGTAGATTATAAGAGGCAAACCCCGCATAGTTGATATCTTCCCTACACCAAGTTTCCTGTAAACAAAGAATATCATGGGTATTTATAAAACTTGTCCAGCCCAAAGCAGATTTTATACCGGAAATATTCCAGCTGGCGATGGTTATACCTTTGATGCTTTTAGAATCCCTCATGCTAATTTTCTCCAATGGTGCTGTTTCAATTGGGCCATCCCCCAGACTTGGGGTTCCATTTAAAGAATCCCCACTTTCTTTCATATTAGGTTTGGCCAACAGGTTTGGTACCAAAGCTATAGACTTATCGCTAGGCACAGTATCCTGACGATTAGTGGTCTCACCCGGCTGGGGCCCACACGTTCGAGGGAGTCAATCAATTGCATCCAGGTTACTCAAGGTTTGATATCTATTTATTGTTGGAACTTCAAAAGCTGAATGATAAATAGGTGTTGGAGGTCTGTCTCTATAATTATCTGGAGGTACTTTACTAAGATGGCTATAAAAGTACCCGAGTGGGCGTGCACATACGCTATTCTCATCCTGTTTTAAAGAAGCAGCTCTTAACAAAACGGTAGCGACGTGTTGGGGATGTTTAAAATTTACAATAACACAAGTCGCCCCTGCACTTCTTCCTAGCATTGCCAATCCAAGTTACCCTCCTGGTGGACAAAATTTGGTCTGAATAAGCCGGTGGAAAACTACATTGCTTGTGTTTTGTTTTCAAGAGATGCATGTGACTCGGATTGATGCTTATTCAAAGGGTTTTCTGGCGGTGGTACATTAGTTAAAACCACTGTATAAGGAACACAATCTGGGGGAGATTGATAGACCCTCTATATCTCGGTTCAGACGAGCCCTTATTGCTCGCTGGGATTGGTAATGTTACTGCCTGTTTTTCCGGCAGACTAATGGTACAATAATTGGTGTGGGCACCACCGGCACAATCAACCCTCCATTAGGTGGCTTTGACGCTTCTTTACTTACTTCAGGGCCCTTTTCAACTACCCTAGGCCTCTCTACCAAAGCAATGTGAGTATCTAAAAGACCACCTAACCTTTGCACTTATGCAGACATCAGATCAAGATTTGCCACTAGTGGTTTAATAATGTCTTTGATCTTGGTATTGATGATACTAGTTAAAAGGTCAAATTGCTCGACATTCATTCTGACCGTTCCCTGCTTCTCCCCTGACTCTACTCCACCCATCATACTTTTAGGGGGTGAATCAACCTTTTTATTATTACGGGTACTACTGGTTCCCCCTCGTTTGGCTTGTGCCTTCCTGCACGCCCTCAGCGCTCTCCGAGCCGGAGAGCGCTGTACTGGCGAGTCGCAGGGCACATCCTGAATATCCGGATTCGGGGTAACTTGGTCAAGCTCTGTTGTGGGTAGGGTTTCAGGGTTATCTAACTGACTACTATCATCAAGAGGGCAAGATTGGTTGATAGGCGCTGTGGGCTGTGTGGGTGATATAACAAGAAGGCTGTCCCGGCCTAAGGATAAACATCGTTCTTTGTTAATCTTGTTGACAACTTTCACCAGATAGTTATCTAGTGTAGCTCCCACAGGTGGGGTAATAACAGCTTTCTGTTTAGACATGGTTCAACCTAGCAACCGTTACAGCCAAATTTATATCAAAAACAACTACTACATAAAATGAATGAAGCTATCATGAATTTCAACGCTAAAATTGGGGGCCCTGTATCAGGCAATACATACAGGATACTTCTTGTCTCTTCACTTTGCGGGTTTAGAAGACAACGCCAAAGTCCGTGGCCCTGCCCTGCCTCCTCCTGCCCCGGACGGCCACAGACGGCCCACCCTTTGCCCGGGCTTCTCCCACGCACGACCCACGCGCGATCCCGCGACGCGGGGGATATCCGTTAATTTATGCGCCTCCTGGCGCTGGTGTTGGCGGCTTCCGGCCGCAAAGGCACCTGGTCACCGTAGTCCCCCGCGGTCCCCACCCCTACTGCGGCCGCGCTCTGTTGGTGAGGAGCTGCGGCGGCAGGGGGAGACCGTGTGTAGCAGTGCGGGCTCGACGGGAGAAGAAACAGACCCCAGATAGTGCCCCAGCTATGTCCGGTCCTCGGCAGCAGTGCGGGCTCGACGGGAGAAAAGAAAACAGACCCCAGACAGTGCCCGAGCAATGTCTGGTCCTTGGCAGCAAGACTGGCAGCAGAAGGTAGGACCCCCGCCCCTCCAGGGGATATCCGTTAAGTTATGCGCCTCCTGGCGCTGGTGTTGGCGGCTTCCGGCCGCAAAGGCACCTGGTCACCGTAGTCCCCCGCGGTCCCCACCCCTACTGCAGCCGCGCTCTGTTGGTGAGGAGCTGCGGCGGCAGGGGGAGACCGTGTGTAGCAGTGCGGGCTCGACGGGAGAAGAAACAGACCCCAGACAATGCCCCAGCTATATCCGGTACTCGGCAGCAGATTGGGCTCGACGGGAGAAAAGAAAACAGACCCAGACAGTGCCCCAGCAATATTCGGTCCTCGGCAGCAAGACTGGCAGCAGAAGGTAGGACCCCCTATTGACTATTGACTATATAACCTAATGTTGTCATCCAAGTATAAATGATGATGTTAGCCAATGTGGGTAGAGATGCTATTGCACCTATGTACCATATACATATCATCATCTCAACTAATTTCTTTTCTAATCTGTTTTCCAGCATCAGACCAGGGCAGTGAGGGAGACAGTGCAACCACTGTTGGGGAAGCAGCTGGTCTCAGTAGTTCTCATTCTGCCAGTGAGCAAGAGGGAACCAGTGGCATTGAGGGTGATGAGAGCGCCACTGAGGAGCTTACTGATGTGACGGCTGGAACACTTTTGCCTGAGTCCAGTTCCAGGGAGCCCTCCCAGGTGGTAGTGGATCCCCTTGGACCTGTGTCAACTACATCTGACTCCTCCTCCCTTACCATCTCCACCTTTATAGCTGCACCCCAGCCCTCTGTCCTTCGCTGTTCCCCTAAGAGGGAAGGAGTCTCCTTCGCACCAGGCACCTCACCCCCTGTCTCTGTCTCCCCCGCTGTCCTGAGTTGGAGGCCATTGACCTCCTGAGACAGATCTCTGTTGGTCAGACAGCAGTGCTGAATGTCTTCCAGGTCCATACCAAATCAGCAGACCCAGATGGTATCTGTTAGAACTGGGGGTCTCTAGTTGGCAGTTGTAGGTACCCGTGTCCAAATAGGGACCCTTGCTTCTAGTTAGGGTAAGGGGACTGCACTCTTAAATAACCCCTGCTCACCCCCTTGGTAGCTTGGCACGAGCAGGCAGGCTTATCTCAGAGGAAGTGTGTAAAGCATTTGTGAACACATACAGTAATACAGTGAAAACACTACAAATGGACACCACACCAGTTTAGAAAAATAAGTAATCTTTACTAGACTTAACACAAGACCAAACGACAAAAATCCACAATACTGTAATCAAAAATAGACTTTAAAATAGTAGAAAATAGCTCAGTTCAATGTAGATGGTAAATGCAACACTTTACTCTCAAAGTACCTTAGATGCATCACGCAAACAAACAAAAGGGTCGGAGGGAAGTTGATGCGCCGTTCCTTACACTCAGGGGAGTGGATGCATCGGTTCCTTACTGCTGCATAGGGGAGTTAATGCATAAAGAACAATTGATGGACAGAATGCAGAACAATGTCATACATTCACCCCAGTACGAGATCTGGGATTTAATCCATCGTTTTTTTGCTCACTGTGCCATTCCAGTTTAGACCCAGCCATATGCAAATCAGTCTTGACCCTGCGCCCAATGGGAGCAGTCCAGCCCAAACTGCCAGACCAGGTCCTCCCTGGATTGGAAACAAGCGTCCTAGGACCGGTTTCGGGCTTTCAGCCCTCATCAGCCAGGATAGCTTGACTCCAATGGCATAGAAAGCATGGGACTCACGTCTGGTCATACCCGTCCCACTCAGGGTGACAAATGCAAAAAGAAAAATTGATGGACAGAATGCAGAACAATGTCATACATTCACCCCGTACAGAGATCTGGGCCTAAATCCATCATTTTTTTGTTCACTATGCCATTACAGTATGAAACTGCTGCCAGGATGCTCGTTTCCGGTCCTGGGAGGACCTGGCATGGCAGTTCAGTCTGGACTGTTCCCAATGGGGCACAGGGTCACAACTGATTTGCATATAGCTGGGTCTAAACTGGGGTGGCGTAGTGGGCAAAAGAACAATGGATTTAACCCAGATCTTTTGACTGGGGAGAATGTTTGCATTGTCAGCATTCCGTCCATCCTTTGTTTGCTGTAACACTTTTCGCCCTAAGTGGGATGGGTATGCTCAGACGTGGGTCCCTTGCTCACTGTGCCACTGGATTCAAGCTAGCCTGGCTGAAGAAGGGTGAAACTGGTCCCAGGATGCTTGTTTCCGGTCCCGGGAGGACCTGGCCTGGCAGTTTGGTCTGGACTGTTCCCATGGGGCACAGGGTCAAGACTGATTTGCATATGGTTGGGGCCAAATTGGGGTGGCATAGTGGGCAAAAAAATGATGGATTCAACCTCAATCTTTTGACTGGGGGAGAATCTTTGCATTGTCAGCATTCCGTCCATCATTCGTTTGCGTAACACTTTTCGCCCTAAGTGGGATGGTTATGCCCAGATGTGGGTCCCTTGCTCACTGTGCCACTGGATTCAAGCTAGCATGGCTGAAGAAGGGTGTCATACCCTGAAACCGGTCCCAGGATGCTTGTTTCCGGTCCAGGGAGGAACTGGCGTGGCAGTTCGGTCTGGACTGTTCCCATGGGGCACAGGGTCAAGAGTGATTTGCATATGGCTGGGTCCAGACTGGGGTGGCGTAGTGGGTAAAAGAATGACGGATTTAACTCAGATTTTTTGACTGGTGAAGAATGTTTGCATTGTCAGCATTCTGTCCATCATTTGTTTGCTGTAACGCGTAGGGGAGTTGAGGCTCGCTTCCGTACTGTGTGGGGGCGTTGATGCGTCCTTTCTTACTGCGGCATGGTAACAATGCGACAAGATGGCGCCTTAATGCGATGTGACAAAGTTGGATGCGATGCGTGCATGCCCGACTGCTGTGCGGCGAACTCGGTAGCTTCTGAGCCGTGACAGGCCCTGCGACACGCTTCTCCAGTGATGCGACGGCGACCTCTGTGGTGGCGAAACACTTCTTTGGGGATGCGACACGCTTCGTAGATGATGCGACAGCGAACAGCTGCGGTGGCGGCACGCTTCTTAGGTGATGCGACGGTAACTGCTGCTGCGGCAACACGCTTCTCTTCGTTGAGTCGTGCCTCCAGCTACCAGCAACATGCAGTCTTCTCAGAGTGCCCAAACAACAGTAGGCATCTCTGTGCAGGCAGAATTCCCAGCAAAGGAATTAAGGGGAGCTGGTGATGAAGTCTTGTATCCCTGAGAAAATTACACACAAAGTTCCTTTTCTCCTTTCCTTGGCAATAAAGTAACCACTGCAGGCTAACCCCAACAGCACAGCACAGGGGCAGTCTCCTCCTTCAGCTTCCTTGGTTCTTCTCCTTGGCAAAGGGTTGTCTTGATTCCCAGAAGTGATCTAAAGGTCTGTGGTCCCCCTTTTTATACACACACATCCTTTGTCTCTGAAGGCAGAGAGTGTCTGTACCTAGTTCAAACCAGTTCTGGGTGCACTATGCCAGTGCACAACTTCTTCCTTTGTCAGTGTGGTCCACGGTCATCAGATGCACCACAGGAGTTGGAGCCAGCATTGTGGAAGGCAGGCACATCCCTATTCAGGCCCAGGTGCTACTCCTCCCACCACTCCCAATACAGATAGGTCTATTAAGCCTAGTGCTGACTCACCCAGGCTCCTGGAGCCACCCCAGCCCCTGTCATTCACAAACCAGATATGGAATACACAAACCTAGCAGAGGCATGCTGGATGGTTAGGCAAGAAAATACCTACTTTCTAAAAGTGGTATTTTCTTTTTAAAACTTCGTTTTTTATTTTGTTGTTTGAAAAGCGAAACATACAATTGGGAAAAGGAATTGTTAATGCATGAAGTGAGCTCAAGTGTGGGCAACAAGTCACAGCAATGGGCAGAAGGTGTTTTAGCAGACTTTCCAGTGAGAAACACATATTTACATCACCATCACATGTACGCAAATACATGGGTCAATTCCGGTACAATCGTAAAAGTAGTATTTTCAAACACAGAATGTTAAACCACCTTCACTAAAAGATGTATTTTGTCATTCTGAGTTCAGGCAAACTACATTTGTTTTTCTACCATGTTCCCTGGGTCAGGTAGGATTATAAGATGTTATACTTAAACTGCACATTCTGGCCTATGGGAACAGGTAGCCTTGCAATAGTGAAAAACAAAATTGGCTGTAATTCACTATCAGGACATGCCACACACATCAGGGCATGCCCTACCTTTTACATACAATGCACCCTGCCTGGGGATACATTGGGCCTACCTTAGGAGTGGCTAATATGTAGAAAAGAAAAGGATTAGGACTGGCAAGTGGGTGCACTTGCCAAGTTGACATGGCAGTCCCAGACTGCACACAGGCTCTGCAATATCAGGCCTGAGCCACACTTTATAAGCTGCTTCTGTGGGTGGCACAATCAATGCTGCAAGCCCACCAGCAGCATTTGATTTACAGGCCCTGGGCA
Source organism: Lissotriton helveticus (assembly GCF_964261635.1). NCBI lineage: Eukaryota > Metazoa > Chordata > Amphibia > Caudata > Salamandridae > Lissotriton > Lissotriton helveticus. The sequence goes on along the minus strand of NC_136057.1, from coordinate 481,228,365 downwards.
TACATGGTGCACTGTACTAGGGTCTGACAAGTAAATCAAATAGCCAATCATGGAGTCACTAATCCATTACAATAATTTACAATAGGGAACACTTGCACTTTGGCACTGAACAGCAGTGGCAAAGTGCCCAAAGCATCTAGACCAGCAACAACATAGCAAAAACACAGGAGGCACCAGCAAAAAATGGAAGGGAGACCCACACCAATGGTGCCAGGTTTAACAGTATCTTTCCTGGTGAGCATTCACTCTGACAAGTCTTCCCTACAGAGATCCATTCAGGCTCTAGCCTCCACACTGACTGCAGCATTATCCCAAATCCAGCTTTCTGCCTGCCTTCTGCCTCTACCCCATCCACAGTCCCTATTCCCATACCTCACCAAAGCACACACAAGCCTGATCATGCATCCCCAGTAATATACACATGCAGCACACAAACACACAGACAGAAGGCAAAAGACAGAAACACTCACTCAGCAGACACAAGACACCCTGACTTCCACTGACTTGCAGGCAGACACAACACCATCACACACAGCCATGACAGACACCACACCAGCAGACACAGACATGCTGCATGCATCACTACCCTCTGCCTTCACACCCCCTACCTGTGGCTCTCCTCATACCCAATCAACCCAGAAACATCCACCTCATTGCCCTTGACCTCTTCCCTTCCCAAACTTACCAACCCCCTCCCAAACCTAAAAAGAAGATTCTTGTGCCCCTGCTATACCCTTCAACTTCCACCCCAAAACACCTCACCAGCCCCTAAATGAGACCAAAAATCAACAGCAAGGAAGCTGGAAAAGGAAACCTCCCCCTCCTGCCACCACCCAACCCCTCCTAAACTCAAAAGATCTTCTTCCCCATCCTACCCAAGTACCTCCACAAGGAAGAAATTAAAAGGCAAACATCCCCCCACCTCCCTATTCCCTTCACCACCTTTGAGGGCTATAAAGTACCTAAAATGTTGAAGCCCAGACCCCCCCTTACATCCTGCCCTCCCACATACCCATCCGACCATCCCAATCCTGAGCCCAGCCCTCCCAAGGACTAGGACTAACCCAGCCCCCAGGCCTCCCTAGTTATTTTCTTTTGGTGCCTGGCATGACCCCTAGATTCCCCTTCCAGGGAAGGTATCCCTCAGCAGCATTACTGAAGGCACATTTGACTGGGCCACACTTTGCTGCCCCTCAACATGGACATTTGGACTGACCATCACCCTTTGTTTTCATACTTGAACTCTAGAGGCTGAATGAAGCTCTTGCTGTTAATTGTTATTCATGTGTAATTTGATATGAGTGAGTACAGTCCTGTTAGTTTGACAATAATAGCATATGGTTCCTAGAGTAGGTAAGTCTATTGGGATGTTGTGTGGATTTGTGTACCTACATTGGCTGGGTGTCAATGTTCGCATGAGGTTTGTGTAGGAGAGCGGGGTGAAGGGCTAAAACCTGCACTGGACATAGTATGCATTCATAGTTTAGTTAGATTTCTAGGTCCTTTTTGCAAGTGTGTCAACAGACAAAACTAAATGAGATGTATGATGCATATGTATTTGATGTGTACAAAGTGAATCTTCTTGTCAATACACTTGGAGGCGTTGTGAGTCTACATACATGATAGTTGCTTTAGCCACACATGTACACAGAGTAATGTGTAAACTGCAACATGTGACTTAATAGATATGGGCCAATAGCTGTTCATTCAGTGGATCTTGTTAAGTACTTCCAATGAAAAATGTGCCCCATGTGGATGCCACTTTGTGTCAATAGCCGTTAGTCCCAGTTCAGACTGATTCTCAATGTCCTGTCTACATGGAGAGTGTGAGCTAGGTACAAATCAGACTATGTCCTGGCCATGTTGCCTTCCAGGACTCCCCTTAAATTTGCAATCCATTGTACTCAGGGTGCATATGCACTGTGGACTCCTGTGTAGTGAAATTTGCATAGTTGTAATGCCATTCACATTAGTTGCCTATTTCATGTGGATGGTGTGTGTGGGTCCATGACAATGCTTAGTAAGTTAGACTGTGTTTCTGTACTTACTAATTCACTACTGATGTATGTGTTAGTTGCATGATGAGCCGGCTTATATTATGGGTGTCACAGGAGTTGATAGCTACTTATAAGATGGAGTGATTGCTGAGTTGGCCACCACGTTGCGGACTAATGTACATCAGCTTCAGGGCTTAAGGTATAGTTCAAATATGTGAATCCGTGCATATACATTATTAGTAAACCGAAGGTATGCCACATCATGCTTATGTGATGTGCCTTTATATTCTGTCTTGATGCACACTTGGCCTCACATTTGAACTTCCACCCAGAGATATCATGCACCCTACTTGACCGTGGTTACCTGCCTGATAGGGGATGTATGTACTATCAGAGGGCCCTGTTTGTTGTTAAGTGTGGGTCAGGGTTGTCTAGGAGTATTGTGTGTCAAGTGATGTTGAGTGGGTGTATATGTCGAGGTATGATGTGTAACGTGCAAACAGTGGAACAGCCACAAGCGTTAGGACTTCTGGGTTGTGCAAGAGTGTATCATTCTAGTGATCTTTGCATTGTGACTGCTTTACCTTGTTTGTCACATCATGGATTAGTGTAGCTTCGTTTAACAAGGAAATTCGGGTGGGGACTCATAGGGACGTGTACTGTGTCTATGTGGCCAGCTTTTCAGCCAAATGAGCCATATGATTGTGGTTTTGACATATTGTTACACATGTGATATGTCAGTACTTCAGGTATATGACAGGATCTAGATAAGTGAATGCACACATTACATTGTACCTGATATGCCTGAGTGTTTGACATTGGCAAAGGCGGTTATTGTCAATTGACCTTCTTGACTAAAAGGTGCCATCAATGGTTTGGGATTTGTAGTTGGATCAGTGAAGACAGTAGGAGAATGTGCTTGTAGTGTTATAGATATTCCAGCTAATAGTTGTGGTACACGAGTAGGTGATGCAGCTGAAAAGTCTGCTTGCTGTTTTTACAAGAAGTAGCTACACTTAAAGGAGTTTTTATGCTAGCTTTCTGTGCATACAATTGCCATCATGGTAATGCTTGGCACTATCAAGTCCAATAACCATTCATAGACTGATGTACATTTGTCAGTGCTTGCTCCTCCAATGCACCTTCAAGCCCCCTCATGTGGGACATCTCAAGATATATATTTTCTGCATGACAGTGCACTGCAACATTCTCCTTCATGATGCAGTTTAGGAGATCAGGTGGACCTTCAGACTGTGCTCCTAGCATTGGTTCAGGGAGGATGTAGTGTGCCAGTGTGTGGGTTTCTGTGGGACATACGTTTATGTGTGCATTAGTGTTATGTTGCCATGCATGACAAGTGGCACTTAGGGCAGTGGTGAGCTCACCGTACATATTTCTGTACATACATCTAGGTGCCAATGCCCATTTGTATTCCTACCATTATTTTATGTGTTTCCCTGTATTTCCAGTTCACACTGGGGATATCCAATGCTGACAATTCCGCGTTCCCCTGCTCAACATTCTACAGGAAAATTTCACATTACTGAACCTTTGCTTTGTGGTCACTTCCATGTGTAGGTCAGACGGCTTCAAAATGGGACGGGGTGATCCTCTTGGGAGGGGGTTAAGTGATATCAGGAGGGGCACCAGTCTTTGGTAAAGAGAAGTATCATGTTTTGTTTTAAGTGTTAGGAGCATAAGTAGCAGTAAGCCAGCCATGTAATGGACCATCAATGACAACTTTGGTCATTCATTTCCCGACTGTGGAAAAACAGGGGTAACAGAGCTTAAATAATACCAATCCTCCCGTATTGGATTGAAATATATTTCCTTTGTTGTGCTAGGATACCATTAATAACTCATTCGAAGCCATTATGAAATGATTTCAGAATTTTACACATGCAACTTTGGAGTTCCTTCATAGACGTGCTCAACATTTTATCTTTAACCTCACCATTGAGTTAAGGGCTTTTTGTTTGTCCCTTTGAGCGACAATGGAATGAAAGACATCAGCAACACCAAATGCCTGGTGTAACTATATTTAGACATTGTCAATTTAGCTGAATAAATGTGCAACAATTGAGGGGCGGCCAGGGATTTATTTACAAGGAGAGCATAGCATTGATAATGTTGAAGCCCACTGGTGTAGAGGTAGGTGTGTCACTAACTGGAGGCGACGTCCATGAGGTTCTTGGTTTTGCTGGTCATCGAGTAGGTAAAGAAGCGGTATGACATGCGCAATGGGCTCCACAGCCGCACAGGAACTTTGGAAGCGTATTGTGGGGACTTTCCTCCTGAAGAGCCTCCCCTTCCGCCAACTTTGAAGAGGTGGTTTGACCGACACAGATGGCGCATCGGAAATACGCATCGTTATAGGGCGGGCGGTTCCAGGGCCGAACCTCACTCAGATCTGCTCCATTGGACCTTTCCAAAACCAGTGTGGTCGAAATTTCCAATCTAATTCGGAATTGTATTGGTCAGTAAACCATGTATTGTAGTGCATCATAATACTGCCGTCAGAATGACTGCTTCCGACGCGACAATGGGCAGTGAGACTGACCCGGATAAGCACATGGAGGCTTATGGGCCGACAGCATAATGATCCCCAGTGTTGCTACTTCATTCTTCGTATACAATAATAAGTGAGGATGCTTTACATGATTTGACATATTATGAAGGACACACAACTAAGCCGCTAAACATTACAAAAGTATGATTTTACACTCATATATAGGGGTTATTGATGAAGTATGATCCAACATTTGCTTCAATATATATGTTCGTTACTGAATTCTTTATAATAGTCAAAATTATTCAATTGCACAAGATCTCCAATTTAACATTATATAATAATATTAGCATGTAGTGTAAAATACCACACACTGTGTGTGCCTACTGATTTTATGATGTGGTTGGTGCGCGGCATAATGTATACCACCTGCAGATGAGAGATTCTCTGACAGGTTTTTTCTGATTCCTAACATTCACATACATGAACATACCTCAGTAGGTAAGAAATAAGAGACAGCTGTCAGTTTTCCTGGTCATAGTTTCCTTTCGGGCCTTCCTCTGCATCCTCTGTAGTGACTTGCGTTCTACCTCATTGTCGCAGGACCAAATTCTGATGGGCCCACTCAGATGTTTGTCATAATGAGTTCAGTTCGACATTGGAGTGACATTGGCTTGTTTAACCATAAATAGCTTTTTGTTTTTGTTTTTGGAGTTTAAGAACTTTATTAAAGAATTAAGGACATAGGTTCAATATTTGTCAAAACAACTACAACAAGAAGCATTAGATGAAAAGCGGAATATATAATTTGGCCAAATAACTAATACTATAACGGTAAAGTGAACAAAAAATATGCCAAAAGGGGGAACGCAATAAGAAAAATATGTACCTAAAGAACAAATAGCATTTTACATTTTGTTTTTAATTGTAGGGGAAGGAAAAGATAAAATAACGGAGAAATAGGAAGGAAATAGAAAGAATAAGAAAGAAAAAGGAAAGAAAAAGAAAACAAAGAAGAAGGAAAAGAAAAGAAAGAGCAAGAAGAAAGAAAAAAACAGAAGAGATAAAAGAAATTGGATGTGTATCAATAACAATCCCATACCGTATATATAAAAATATAAATCTATTACTATTTGTACAGTCATCACCCTACTTTGGAAACCAATGTTTATTTGACGATTTAAATAGCTATTATTAAACACCAAGATACTCCAAGTGTGAATCAGTGCATTACAAATGCTCATTATGAATTAAAAAGGATTTATTTTAGAGAAATACAAGTTACCCCAAAGGCAATAAGATGTATCTGCGGGTATGATTATAATAATTGGTACAATATTGTATTTTTTAGTTTTGAGGTTCATTGAATGGAAGTATTTGTTGCACAGAGATTCAATAAAGCAGTGGTTATTGGTAATGGGTCAGTGGCGGCTGGTGACATTTGAAAGTAGTGAGGCGTAAAAGTTCAGGATGAGTGTCACCTATTTTGTATTATGTCCACGGTTTGAACTGACCACTCTATTGTCCTCTGTACTGGTTGGTAATGCCTAGTCAATAGCAGCCACCCCTAATCCTGCATACTAGCCATGGGAGGCCAAGCACCCACATTACAAAAGATCCCTCATAAATCATCTAAGTGTTTATTGTAAATGAAATGTTCAGCAACCATAGCGTTTTTTTGGGGGGTGCTATTTGCGCATTATCTACCCGAAGGTATCAGAGCACTTTACATGTTGCGTCTGACCCCTGCTAGGGGGCCGGCAGCAAGGCACTGGAATGCACTACCAGGATTACCAGCAGGCGCTCAAACATCAAGCGCTAAGGGGGTCAAAGGGAGTGCGAATGCAGGCGCGCGGAAGAGAGGAGTAAAAGTCACCCCCACGTCAAGAGAGGTGCGGGAGGCGCCACCCATTTTACCATGCCCATTGGCAGATTTGTGCAAGTACATTCAATTACCGGGTTGTAGAGGTCGTTCGACAGCACTGTATGCATCCGAATATTCGATTAATGTTAATGAAAGTCATGCAGGGTAGTATTGCCCCACGAATCTAAAATGACTATTGTTATCATGTTATGAGGCATAACACGAGGATTACCGACAAAACATCTGCATGCACCTGCATTTTCACCAAAGCAAATTTCAGATGTGTTCTACCGAAATGAACACGGGAAGAATGCGGGGCATCACTTGCCACACAACTCGTAGCTGCGAAATGTGCGCTAAGACGTGTTACTGTAACTGCACCGACTGGAAGTAATAGGATAGGAGCGACTGTAAAGGGACCCCAACACACAAGTCTGCACGATGAGTACTACCACCCTCTGAAGCTGTCACAACCAGCCGTGCACCAACCAGGGTGAGCGCTAATAGCACTATTGCACAAAATAGGTATGATCCCTCGGATATTCCAGTGGGGGAGGAAGGGGGCAGGCCGTCCTCCTTTCCCCAATCCATTTACTCATCAAAAAAGCGGCTTTACAGAGTTTTTAAGATAGACAAACGAGTTAGAGGTTATGAAAGGAGTAGGCATTTTAACGCTTTTCAAAGGGAGCCCGGCTCAACCATGCAGTTGCCAGTAATTAATTGGTGCCAACGCACGTGTATACCACGTTGCCAAGTTCTCTCTCTTGGGAAGTCAAATGCCCTCCAACTCCCTGAGACGTTCGCTGGATCTGTCTCCCTGCTAATATAATTCACTCATTCAAAATGGTTCATGTCTAGTGACTCCAGCGGCCTGCGATAAATAATAAAATATAATAAAACTTACCTTGGCTTCTTCCCGCTTTTCTTAAGTCCCGAGAATGCAGACTCCCGACTCCCGCCGTCCTGGATTTCGAATTCGTCTGACGTCTGGGCTCTCGTCAACAGGAAGGCTGCAGGCAGCCTCCCTCCGCTCCACCGCAGCCAGCGATGTGATTGGTTGGGCCGGCTGCCCCAACCCCGTCATTTCTCAGCATACTGAGAACAGGGAGAGTGGAGGTGTATCTCGAGGGCAGGGGGGAGTGGCTTGCCCACTGTTGTTAATACTGTCTGTTTGGGTAGCCTCTCAGGCTGCCCAAACAGACAGTATTAACAACAGTGGGCAAGCCGCTCCCCCCTGCCCTCAAGTAACACCGCCCACTCTCTCACTCAGGAACTTCTTCGTTCTCGCCGTACGTTATTACGGTAATAACTACCATTTATTTCTGCCTCTCGCACGGCGAGAAAGCAGTGGGGCGGCGCCCAAACGCCCCCATGGATGAGCCGCCACTGTAATGGGTGCAAGAAGGCATCCTGAAGTATGTGGGGCTCTCAGGATCTCAAGACATTTATTGACGCTTATATTATTGGTAGTTGATGATTATCGGAATGGATTTTAAATAGTAAAGATAAGAGTATAAATGTCACGATACATGACCAAACCCTCGTTCAGCGGTACAGTCCTCCCATTATTTGCACATATCTATCTTTGCTGAATTATGGTAGTTTCACAATCGTTCCCTCATTTGTCTTTTTCGACAAAGCAATTTTCCCTTTGTTACTAGATAATTTTCTTCATCATATGCATTTTATTAACTGTTTCCCAAGCTACTTCTACAGTGCCGTGTATTCATCAAGGTAAAGCAACCAATTTTAAAGGAAGGTATTCTTTTCACCAGAGAAAGGATGAGAGTTTGCCTCACTTGAATATTTTTTTCATCTTAGAAGGTAAATTACATTTATAAAGTCTATACAATCTACTAGTTATGTTGATTCATAACTAAGTGTTGCTGTTTCTCTCAATCTTGAAAGCATAGATTTTGAAGATCTGTATTGAAATTCCCACACAGTAACCATACTTCAAAAGAATTAATTGTATATTCTGACACTTGGCCATAATGTGAAGTACTTTGCCTTCAGAACTCTTACATCCACAAACCATAGGCTATTTTTGCCATTTATGAGAGGTAATTTACAAAGAGATGGAATTAAAACATATGAAGTAATAATTATTTAAACATTCTAAGATGTTACCAATGTCACCTATCAAATTGGACAGGCATTTTCTCATATTCAAGGTAAATTTATTGTTGAATATTAAAATCATAACAGTATCAAATATTAAAAGAAACTACAAATGGCAGCCCTCTAAAATACAGAAATTATTATTTTTTAATGCTGTTGTTGAGATAAGAGGTATTAATCTACAATACAAAAAAATAGCTGCATTTACCACCACATCCATGCTACAATGAGCATAGGTTTCAACAAACGTTCCTTCATGAGACTTGGACCAAACAAGATAGATACACCTGACAGCCTTAGGGTAATCTTCTCGCAAACTTTTCTCCTTCTCCCATCCTGTTCTGCTGAATTTGTTTTTGTTGGCCTCGGAACTCTGAGCTTTACCACTGCTAACTAGTGCTAAAGTGCTTGTGCTCACTCCCTAAAACATGGTAAAAATGGCTTACTCCTGATTAGCGTATCATTTACTTATATGTTTCTATAAAAATGGTATACCATACACCCACGTCTGGTAAATTAAATGTTACTAGTGGGACTGTAGCACTTATTGTGCCTGGGTGCATTCTTAAGCAGCAAATTTGCCCTGGCCAAATAAACCACTTGCCAGGCCTAAAAGCCCCTTCTTTTGGGCCATTTTGTGAATAAACTTGTGGAAGCGATAGCTCCCTATGTCCTAGTCTCAGGGAACTTCCTTCTATTAGGGGACATCAATTATCATATGGATCAAACTCTGGACCCTCATACCATAGAACTTATCACTAGCTTTGATTCGTTGGGACTACGTCTTCTCCCGACAGGTCCCACGCACAATGCAAGTCATGCACTTGATCTCATATGCACCAACTCTACCAAAGTAGAAATTAATCAGATTGCCCCAGTCTTCTGGACAGACCACTTTGTAATAACATTTGGTATTATGGGTACCCAGGCTGAACCCCAAAAAAACATTCATGGAAAACTGAGTAGACCATGGAACAAGATCACCTCACACTCCTTTGCTGTGCACTTCTCCCCTCCTGCCATCACTGATACAACGATCCCAACATAGCAGCAATGGAGCTTGAATCCGCAATTTCCTCGGCATTAGACCTTATAGCCCCAAAAAGATCATCTAGGCCTCCTGCCAAAAACTCTCCTTGGTTTACACCGGATCTAGAGACGTTCAAACACTCGGCCAGGGTAGCAGAAAGGAAATGGCGCCAAACTAACGACTTAAATGACAGGCAACAGTACAAGGCGGCGCACAGGTCCTACATGAAAGGAATTGCCTCGGCAAAAAAAGCGTACCTCGACAATAGGATAACCCAGGCGGCAAATTCACAGAGAGAGCTTTATAGAATAGTAAGAGAATTCACCAATCCCCCTGCCTGTCAGCAGCCACTCAATGAATCAAAAGAATGGGTGGAGTCCATGGCTCTGTTTTTCCACTAAAAAATTAACGATATTCACAAACTTTTTCCTCAACCTCTCCCTCTATCTCAGACCATAGTCTTGCCCACAAAGAGCTGCAGGGTCTCAAGTAGGCGAATGTCTACACTCAGGGAATTTTCACTCTGCTCAGTAACAGAGGTTGAGGCAACCCTGTACAAAATGAAGTCAGGAGCCCCGGGAGATCCAGCCTCCCCTCAAATTCTGGCAAAAATTGCACCTGCCCTGGTCTCTGTCCTCACCAATATTTTGAATCAGTCCATACTGCACTCCTCTGTCCCCTTGCACTGGAAGGAGGCTATAATAAGACCAATCCTAAAAAACCTGCAGCTGATCCTAAATTACTCTCCAATTATAGGCCCATCTCCCTCCTGCCCCTATTTGGGAAGGTCATGGAGTCTCTGATTAACAAACAGCTCATTACATACCTTGAGACTAACAAACTCTTCGATCCTTCCCAGTCGGGTTTTAGGGCATCCCACAGCACCGAAACCGCCTTGCTTGAAATTGTCGATAACGTAAGAATGACGCTGGATTCAAACCAGTCGGCCATACTTGTCCTACTCGATCTATTCGCAGCCTTCGACACCATCTCACACCTTATTCTCTTAGAGCGTCTTGCTGAGGTTGGTGTCGAGGGCTCTGCGTTACTATGGCTAAAAAGTTATCTGTCCAACAGGTGGTCTAAGGTCCAAGTTGGTACCCATTCCTCCAGCTACGATAACAATGACAAGGGTGTCCCCAGGGATCAATATTGAGCCCTACGTTCTTTAACCTGTATGTATCCCCTCTTGCAAAGGTTATTCGAGCACACGGTTTTGGAACCGTGTCCTACGCAGACGACACCCAAATATTGATTACAATCCACCAGAACCCAGATGAAACCAAACTGAGGTTCAAAAATTGCATGGTTGACATTCATAATTGGATGACAGAGAACTTCCTGATGCTGAATGCCAGCAAGACGGAGATCGTGCTTTTTGGAAAGGCCGACAAGATCTGGTCAGATGAATGGTGGCCAGTCTCCCTCGGTCCCTGCCCCTCTCCCAAATCCTCAGTTAGGAATCTGGGGGTAATAATTGACAATAAGCTATCCATGGCTGAACACATAAATAAAGTAGTCCACACCAGCTTCGGCCTTATGCGTAGTTTGAGGAAAATTTTCAAGTGGATTCCCCTCTCATCCCGTATGCCCATAGTGCAGGGGCTCATTGTCAGCCGGATAGATTAAGTAAACACACTCCTGTCCTCAATAAATGCTACTCTTCTGGCTCGTTTACAGGTCCTTCAGAATACTGCTGCGAGGCTGGTGCTCGACCTTCCACCTCATACCCCGTCACTGCCCTGCCTAAAAACCCTGCACTGGCTCCCAATACAGAAGCGTATAAAATTCAAACTATGCTGCCTGGTCCATAAAACTATCAATGGACATGGCCCAACGTATCTAGAACAAAAGCTCAAAGCCCATAACCCGGCAAGATCACTCAGATCATCAAATAAGTCTCTGCTAATTGTTCCTAGGGTCCGTACGGTTAGAAATGGTGATAGGGCTTTTAGTGAAATTGCCCCCGAAGCCTGGAACTCTCTGCCCCTCCGAATCAGGATAGAACCCGATCACCTGAGTTTCCGTAGACATCTTAAAACCTGGCTTTTTTAGCTTCAGCCTACCGTTCCTGTTTTGTGTTTCTGTCGGTAGGATCTACTAGCGCTCTGAGACCTTCGGGTGATTTACGCGCTCTATAAATGCATTTTTACTTTTTTTACTTTTGAATACATATAAGTCACCCCTAAGGTAGCCCCTAAATAACCCACAGGGTAGGGTGCGGTGTATTTAAAAAGTATGACATGTACTTTTAAGTTTTACATGTTTTTCACAAAATCGTTTTTCTGCAAGGATCCCTTCTGACCCCAAGTCTCTTCAACGCATACATGATTCCTCTAGCCAGCATTATCCACTCTCATGGCATCAACATCCTCTCCTACCCCGATGACAGCCAGTACCCGTATCAAGTTAAGGGCCTTCATTACTAAAATCTCCCACTGGATAAAGACTAACTGTCTGATGACAGACAAGACCGAAATTGTAAACTTCAGGAAAGACACTTTGCCATGGGGCTCCACCTGGTGGCCAACAGAGCTAGGACACCCACTCCTACAACACAACCTCAAGATTGTCATCGATGGCAAACTTGGAATGACCACCTTAGTCAATGCCATCTTCACCTCATACTTCCATACCCTGCATATGCTGAGGATGATTTTCAAATGGCTTCCAATCAGCAACCATAAAACCATCACGCATACACTTGTCACATGCAAGCTGGACTACATGAACACCTTCTATGCTGGGATCATCAAAACATCAAGAAAAGGCTGCAGACCATTCAAAACTCCTCAGCAAGAATCCTATGCACTTCCAACACCACACTCATTTCACATCACACCTGAAGGCGTTCCAGTGGCTCCCCATACATAAACAAGCACATTTTAAACCCCTTACCAACACTTTACAGGCACTATTTCCACCAACTTCAAGATGGTGGTAATATGCGAATTCCATGAAAAATACACTTTTTTGCATTTTTCAAGGTGCCATGTGGCGTACATACATGCCCGTAGGGCATGTATGTGCACCACATGTGCACACATGCATATTCTAGGGCTGCAACAGGGTGTCCATTTGACAACCATGATATTGCATGAGCAATTTGCGAGTACTTATTGGGTACCAGCTAATTGCGCATGGAATTCCCATTCTTTCAGATGAGCCTCTAGACCCATAGGAATGAATGGGAAGCCATTCTTTATTTGCGACTAACAATTTGAAAGTCGCTGTCACGGGTCCGACCCTCCAGAACCCCCTCAGGTGGTCGACATCCTTGTAAACCCGGCACCCCCGGGACAGTCGCAAATAAGGAATATGTAGGAATCGCAATTATTATTGTGAAACCTACATACATTGCATTTTGCGATGCCATAAAAGCAAATCGATAAAATTCGCTATTGTGGAATCACAAAATCCAATATTGATACATCTGACCCTAAATGCCCTATACCTGACTCTAGCTAGACAACAGTTTGCCATGCCCCAGGTTTCAGCTGATTTCTGACAAACCCCATGACTTATCTTACTGGAGTTAATCTACAGCCTATTATCTTCTTTGTATGCAGAGATTAACCATACTATGATCAAATATCAATGTGTCATTGTCATATTGAAGTTGGGGCAGTGGCCTACCCCCTTATCTTGGAGTTGAAATTGAGTGCAAGCTACTAGTTCCATGGTGTACAGACAACTTTAAGATACAAGTTGTATATCAGTGGTATATGTTTTCTATGAGACTTTCTTTCCTCTCTGCTTTCAGACAGCACTCAATACTCAGATCCATGATGCTGGCTCCTCCCAGGACTTTCACACTGTGCATCAAGCATGCTACCAACGAACACAAATTTTGATCCCTCATGAAAGGGCTTAGTAACTGTCCTGAGTAGTTATTATCGGTGCAATGAACGTTATTCCAATGAAAGACCTTGATGCTGGAAGTCCTACATTTTATCCGTATTACTGAGTGGTATTCACATTAGTTAACAGGAAGCTACATTACACTGAATGGCCTGTAGCCTGAATTGAGCCTTGATTCTATTATTAGAATGTTGATTGCGAGATTTCTATGTATGTGTGGGTGTCTGTGTATGAAAGTTTATTGACTTTATTCTTGGTAGTCTGACAGAATGACATAAATAATGAGTCGCATGCCCTACATTCTAAGTAGCCCTAGCAATCTGAGTTACAAGCCAATCAAGCAAGCGATTCTTCAGTATATAACTCTGAGTCCATGGCGATGTCGCTATGCTATGCATATTTGCTCCCTGCAAAAAATTGGGGTATTGATTGAAGGGGGTGGAAGCCCCACTCATGCAACAACAATCCACAACCATTCACTTAACCTATGCTTAACCCTCTGGTGCTTGACACAAAACAGCCAGGCTTAACTTAGAGGTAACATCTAAAGTATTTAAGCAGTAAACAGTACTAAAGTGAAAACTCAACCCATAAAAATATCACATACCAATTTAGGAGAACAGAGTAAGTTTTACTAAATAAAATGATATCAAAATGACAACAGTCCAATCAGTAGAACCAGAGATATTCAATTTTAAAGTTTTTATTGAAAATAGCCTCTAAAAGCACAAACCGCCACTGAGTCTATCTGGTCGTGATGAATGGGCACAAAGTTACAAGTCCAGCGCAACCATCATAGATTCAGGTTGTGCACAGTACTAATTGTAACCTGCTGGGAGTTGTACCTTATGTCCTTGGAGCAAGGCCTGAGAGGCCTCCGAGGCTTTGAATGGGTCAGTGTCAGTTCCCATGAAGCTTGCAGCTGTGCAGTGAGGCATTGCATGGCTTTACGTCGCTCACTGTTGGTTCAAAAGTAGATTTTTACTGTGCTGCAATGCTTTGTGATACTTTACATTGCTCGGCATAGGTTACGAAGAAGCTTTTAGCTGTGTGGTGATGCTCTGTGGGACTCCGCATTGCTCAGCTTCAGTTCGATGAAGCTCTCAGCTGTGTGGCAAGGCTTTGTGGGGCTTCGATTTGCTCAGTGTTTGATAGAAATTTCAGCTGTGCGGTGAGGCTTTTCAGGCCTTAGTGTCACTTTGTGCCAGATTTGTTGGAACCTTTAGTTAAGCAATGAGGAGTTCTCCAAGGGTCCAGGACCAGGGGAGGCACCTCTTGGGGTCTCAGACTCACTCCAACAGAGGCCAGCAATAGGCTCAGGCAGGTCCAGTTATAAGTCCAGGCATGGCTTGTTGCAGCAGGTTAGCTGGGCAGTTTGGGAGAGGCCTATGAAGCTTGCTGTATCCCCATAGCTCACACAGGAGGTCAGCCTACTGACCCTTGAAGTCACTCTGGGTAGCCTGAGATAATGACAAGCAGGTGCAATCTTACTTCCCAGAGAGGAAGGCAGACCTTCAAACAGGAGGGCCGGGTAGTACTTCTCCTGCAAATTCCACAGGTCCAAGAGTTTTATAACAGTGGTTCTGAGGGTCCAATATTTATAACTGGTGTGTGTGGAGGGGGACCCTGACCTACCCCCACATCTGGGTCTAGAAGGTTCCAAACTTTCATAGGTGACAAAAGACTGGTGTCAGGTTACTTTGTGTGTGCTGGAGGCAAGCCTGTTTCAAGTGTAAGTTAGGCAGATTACAGCTCTGCCCCGTCATTCTTGCAGGATTTCCCATCCTGTCCACACCTAATCCCCCTTGTGTCACTGTCTGAGAGGAATACACAAACCCCAACAGTAGGTTCATTCACAGTCATGTGACCTGGGATACTGGTAGAAGACATAAATGGTCTGGAAAATAAAATGCCAACTTTCTCAAAGTGCCATTAGCAGAATTGTGACTTAAAATCAAATTTACTGTTAATTTGAGTCTATAGAGCATATCTCTATTTACTCTCAATCCAACAATAAGGTAACCCAGTGTTAGTCAATGAGAGAACTATGCCTTACAATAGTGAAAAACAACATTATGAGTTTTTCACTACTGGGAAATGTAAAACTTCAGTACACATGCCCTACATTTAAATACCATATACCCTGCCCTAGGTTCTGTTGGGGTCTATCTTATGGATGGCTTGTAAGTATTAAATAGGAAGGTTTACGTCTGACAAAAGGTTTTATTTTGCCAGGTCGAAATGGCAGTTTAAACCTGCACTACACTGACAGGCCTGATATGTTTTATATGGCTACCTTTAGTGGGTGGCACTATGGGTGCAGCATTCCCTCTCGTACTGTGGAATTTACAGGCCCTGGGTAAATGTGGTAGAATATTCTGGGGACTTACAAGTACATTAAATGGCCCGGTATCCTAAAGCAAACAATAATGAATTCAGCAAAGCAGCAGGGCTAAAGGAAAACGTTCGGGGTTGATCCTGTAGAGAAGAGCAAGTTCAACGCTCCCCTTGCCTTATAATCATTAAATTGACTATGAAAAACAATTCACCAGAGCTAAAAAAAAAAAAACTGGACTGGGAAGTGTAAGCTTGGTCCGCGGTGTACTAATGAGGTTATTTGTTTGTTTATTTAATGCCAATGGGAACATGTCAGAGCTTTAAAAGCTCATATTTAAGTCTGTCTCCCAAGAGTAACACGTTGTAAATAAACCCTAGCTTGGCCCCTTCTTGTACAAAGTATTCTGGGAATACATTTTACACATAATCAAAAGTTGTCAGTAAGCAGATAAGGCACATTAAATCGAGAGATTTACTCTCTGCTGAAAGTATTATAACAAGCAGCTTGTGACAGAACGTTCATTTTAGTTTACAACTGATGAAGAAAGCAATCTCTTCTTGGAATGATATACAAACAGATCATTCGTTTCACCTTCACATTGTAAGTGCCACACTACCAAAGAGTGAGATACTGCGATGTATAAGCTCTTCATTTCACGAGCTAAATACTGCAAGAAAATGAGATTGTTTTTAATTATTAAATCAGACATACCACTACTTACCGAAGTTCCCGTTAAAAAGCAATCAAACTCCGAAAAAACCATCCCCTTACTTAAAGCGTCTTTTAATAGCAAACCCACAAAAGTTATTTAAAAAACTAGCATTGAGCAGTGTTGTGCCCAGGTGTTTGCTGATGACGTAGTACATTATATTATCAATGGCATCGTCTTATATGACATCACAAAGGATATCACCAATTATTATTGTTATTGATATATCACGTCAATAACTGCATCATAAATCCCAATGGTCCCTCACCTACGATGCTTGCAACATCATTGCCTAAAAGAGCTTTTGCAGAAAGAGCTGTTTCATAGGTGATAACATATAATGGGTCGCTGGGTTAACATTGGTAGTAGAAGATTGTGCCTCATATCTTCTATGCCCAATTTACAACTTCAACCAAGTAGACTCATTGCTACAGAGCCTCTCTTGCATCCTCCTTTCACCCCTTTCTTTCCTGTTTCTTTCTTTCTATCATCCTTTGCCTAATTTCCCAGCGAGTCAATGTAGAGGGGATTAGCTAAACATATATCTCAAAGTACCTTTATTCACTGCAACACTAACTACGTTTGGCTAACCTTGTGACAGAAATGCTAATGTATCTGTTCATAAAAAACTAATAAAATTCTTTGAAATCAAATTAAGCCTGTTTGGGGTGCTAGGCTGGCTTATTGCCAACTCCTGTGGCTGTAGAGACGTCCCTACCCAGCCCAGTGCTCCTCCAAACACCATGATCTACCGCTGGCTTCAGAACACTGCTATCACATTTATATTTGGGCCATGGGACAGGAGGAAATCTGCACTTTCAACTCTTGCACGTCTACTACAGTATCGTAGCAAGAAATGTTTCTTCGCAACCCTGCAGAGTGTGATGAAGGGCCCCAGAGATTCCAATGCCTCACAGCTATTCATAGGCCTTGGGCCGAATGGGTGTCCCCTGAAGGTTAGGGGACACCCCTGAGCCACAGAGGCTGCACGGACCTGCCTTACTCCACTATACTGTCACCTCTCAGAGAAGAAAAAAACGGAAAGTAAAGACAAATGAGAAAATTAAATATTAGTTGCTTAAAATATCGAATATTGTATAAATATACCAAAAACTCTTTATCTCATGATAAAGGCTTATATTAAATAACAAAAAGAATAACTGATGGACAGAATGCTGAACAATATTAAGCATTCACCCCAATACAGAGATCTGGGCCTAAATCTATAGTTTTTAAGCTCCTCATTCTATTACAGTTTAAACCTAGCCATCTGCCAATCAGTTGTGACCCTGCTCCCAATGGGAACAGTCCAGTCAGAACTGCCAGGCCAGGTCCTCCTTTGTCCAGAAACAAACATCCTGGGACCGCTTTCGGGGTATCAACCCTCATCAGCCAGGCTAGCTTCACTCCAGAAGCATGGAAAGCATGGGACCCACATCTGGGCATGCCCAACTCACTTGGGGTGATAAATGCATAAAGAACAAATGATGGACTCGACAGACTGCTGAGGTGACATGGTGAGCAAAAGAACAATGGGTTGGTATGCCATTCGAGAGGTTGCCAGTGGTTAGACAAATTGCAAGTTTCCTCTCATTACCTTTTGTGTGTTTCAGGTGCCACCCTAAGTGGCATAGGTATGCCCAGATGTGGAGCCCAGGCTCACTGTGTCACTGGATTCAAGCTAGCCTGACTGATGAGGGGTGTACCTCAAAACTAGCCCCAGGATACTTGTTTCCGGTTCAGGGAGGACCTGGCCTGGCATTTCGGGCTAGACTGTTCCAATAAGGAACAGGATCAAGACTGATTGGCATATGGCTCGATCCAAACTGAGGTGACAAAGTAGGCAAAAAAACGATGGGTTGGGATGCTACCCACGCGATCACCACTCCTTAGACAAATTGCTTCCTCCCATCACCTTTTGTGTTTTTTGTATGATAAAATAGCGTCAATTAATTTAAAAATACATCTTTAAGGAATGTGTAGCTATAACTAATCCATAAAACACTATTGATATATAATACAATTATAGTGAGAGTCTTTAGTGATCATGGAGGCGTGCATACTTCTTCGGTTGAGGGCTGATGGGAGATATGCAATGTATAATCATACTTAAGTTCCCTGGGGTACCCCTACCCATAATACATGACTGAAAAATTCTCTTTTGATAGCAAGTGAGATAGGTAACACGTATGCTCTGTATAGTCAGTGAATATAGCATACTCCATACCACTGATTTAGAAGGAGATATTTCTAGAGTGGGGGCATTCAGAAAACTCTTACCTGACGCCGGGGGCCACCGCAGTTGACGCTGCTACCGCCGTTGAGGCTGCTGGGTCCCTGACGCTGCGAGGTGGAACTGCAGCTCCCAGCAGGCTTCACGAGGCCAGCCCACCTGTTTCCGGTCATCACGCGCCCGGAGGCGCTGCAAAAGGCGGAGGCTCTCACTGGAGAGCGGGGGCATTCAGAAAACTCTTACCTGACGCCGGGGGCCACCGCAGTTGACGCTGCTACCGCCGTTGAGGCTGCTGGGTCCCTGACGCTGCGAGGTGGAACTGCAGCTCCCAGCAGGCTTCACGAGGCCAGCCCACCTGTTTCCGGTCATCACGCGCCCGGAGGCGCTGCAAAAGGCGGAGGCTCTCACTGGAGAGCGGGGGCATTCAGAAAACTCTTACCTGACGCCGGGGGCCACCGCAGTTGACGCTGCTACCGCCGTTGAGGCTGCTGGGTCCCTGACGCTGCGAGGTGGAACTGCAGCTCCCAGCAGGCTTCACGAGGCCAGCCCACCTGTTTCCGGTCATCACGCGCCCGGAGGCGCTGCAAAAGGCGGAGGCTCTCACTGGAGAGCGGGGGCATTCAGAAAACTCTTACCTGACGCCGGGGGCCACCCCAGTTGACGCTGCTACCGCCGTTGAGGCTGCTGGGTCCCTGACGCTGCGAGGTGGAACTGCAGCTCCCAGCAGGCTTCACGAGGCCAGCCCACCTGTTTCCGGTCATCACGCGCCCGGAGGCGCTGCAAAAGGCGGAGGCTCTCACTGGAGAGCGGGGGCATTCAGAAAACTCTTACCTGACGCCGGGGGCCACCGCAGTTGACGCTGCTACCGCCGTTGAGGCTGCTGGGTCCCTGACGCTGCGAGGTGGAACTGCAGCTCCCAGCAGGCTTCACGAGGCCAGCCCACCTGTTTCCGGTCATCACGCGCCCGGAGGCGCTGCAAAAGGCGGAGGCTCTCTCCGCATCGCGGACGCGCGCGGGCGTCGCCGGGCTGAGCCCGGGCAGAGGGCGGGCCGTCTGTGGCCGTCCGGGGCAGGAGGAGGCAGGGCTGGGCCACCCCCCTTACATCCTCTGCAACGGGTCCAAGTTCTTGGTGCTTCACTGTGGGCCCGGAATCCAGCATGTCAACCCGTTCCGGTAAGGCCTTGAGGGGTGGCGGTGAAAGTACCCCAGGGGGTGCCATGTTTGGTTCTATGGATAAACTCCTCACTAGGGTGGCGGCTGTTATTGACAATGAGATCGCCATATCAGAACGGCGCCTCTCTTTTGATTTCCCCCCTTCCAAAAGCCCTTCTTCGGCATCAGTGATGTCCTCATCAATCTCCATTTCCCCTGCACCCTTGCTTGGGGATTTACCTGGGGATTCTCACATTGCACCACTAGAGGTTGGAACAGATGGGGTAGAAAGTTTGCTGATTGATTCTCACCTCGTCAGCCCTTGTACCGTGGTTGTGGAGTCCTGCCCCGACCTTCCCACAGCCGGTTCTCCTGGCATTCAGTCCCATTACTGCTCTGACGCTCCCACACCCGATCCACAACTTCCGCCCAAGACTCGATCTATCCAGGGGCCTATGAAAAGGAAAGGGAAAAGGGCGACCATCATTCGAAAGGGCTGTCACTCCACGCTTATTAAGCACGCCAGGTATCAGCCCCAGAGGGGCCCCACACTCCCAGGTGCTGGAGGATCTGCACCACCTAGGAACTCTAATGCCCCTCCAATCGTAGCTGACACAGTGCTACCTCCCCTGTTGGTCCCAGCAGTACCTGACCTAGCCAACGAGGGTCTCTTTTTGGAGCCGATCGAGAAACTGGTCAGGTCTCTTTTGGAGCCACTAATTGACCAAGTCAAAAGTTTGGGGGACAGGCTTGACCGTTTTGAACAGGTTACCAGGGACAACTTCTTTTCCCTGAAAACCTTGTTCAAATTACAGCCGAAGTCCAGCGAGGACAGGACAGATAGGAACACTGGGAAAGAGGCTCTAGTGAGTCATCCTCCAGGAGAACAGTCGACACAGCCGCCCAAGCGACCAGCTCTTGGGAACGCTTCCTCGGCCGCCTTCCAGGATGGCTCGAGGCAGTCAAGGCCGAATGTCTCCACGCATGCTGCCCAGGTGCATGCCATTCCTCTCCCAGCTGTAACAACCCCTGTGCCTAACCTAGGTCAAAGGAAACACCAGAAGGGAGGGACGGGTCCAACTTCTCAACCTGGGGCCGCTTTACACGCCAAAACTGGTGGTGCAGCGACAACCGTTAAGGCTAAACCCACCACCCTTCCGCCCAATAACCCTTCTCCACCGGCTTTTTCGCAGAAACCTACACGAAAGTGTCCCCCAGTTAACCTCCCCCCTGAGTGCCACCCGTTTGTTGTCGTCCTCACTAAAGTCCCCCCTATTAGGAATACCCAGCAGGAAAATCATCAGGCGCTTAAGAACAAGGTCATCCATTGGCTGAAAATCAACAGGCCCCTCCCTTCGGGAGTGGATGGCATAATTCTTGGCGTACGCAGGGTGGGTTGGATTGGACACGGGAAAAAATCTCTTGAAGGGGATTGTGTGGTGGTTAATTTCCAAGACGCAAGAGTCGCCCATTTGATATGCTCCCAAGGGCGATCTACGGCTGGAATGGGTGTCGATGTAGTCGACTTAACATTCTTCTACCCACGGACTATCACGACCACTCCTACCATCCATCTTGGTCAACTCCCCTATAATAGCAGTCCTGGGGGTCAATTTTTCGTAGAAAACATCGTCCACTGTCATCCTTCCCCGGGAGTCTTCTCACAGCAGTTATATCCAGCCCCAGTGACACAGAATTGGGGCTCCTGGGGTTGCTGACTCTGTGACGCTCCCGGGGAGGCCCTTGTGGCTTTGAGCCCTGCTGCCGAGCCTACACCCCTCCTCAAAACCGGTAGCCCCTCGACTACATCACAAAGCCAGGCTACTGTCGAGTTTGAAAAAGAGCAAGGGGAGATCGGGGCACTTTCTGACCTTCTGGTTAGCCTCCCTGGTGTGGGTGTTGTGGACACGCTGCACCCTGTCGAGGACTGTAGCATTACGGCTGTGACGGACCCCCCGATTAGGGTTTTCAGCTGGAATGTGGCGGGCCTCGAGAGGAAGCTAGCGCTGCCGGACTGGAACGCGCTAGTGGAGCAACACTCCATATGCCTGTTCCAGGAAACCTGGAGTGGGGTGCCCCTGCACAAGGTAGGATATTCCACCCACTTTTTGCCAGCAGTTCTTAGTGCAACTGGTAGGGGCCGCCCTTCGGGTGGCCTCTTAATTTGGGTGGCTTCAGCACTTAACTGCAGGGTGGTGGAGCGGGATACCAAATGCCCGGATCTCATCAACATATTGTTGAAAAATCCCCAGGGCCGAGTCATCCTAAATATTTTTAACATTTACGCCCGAGGCACAAAGGGGGGTAGAGAATCCCCAGTAATAGCCTGTCTAGAAGCCCAGCTTCGCTCGTCACCTCACAGGTCTTGTACCTTGTTGGCGGGCGATTTCAATTGTACCTTTGAGCCCCTGGACCTCGAAATTTTAACTGATCAAGAGGAACATGACATCAGGTGGGGGATTCCGTCCCTTGAACTCAGTCCCATTAAAAAGTGGACAGAAGTGGCCCTCCAGATCAACTCATTAGCTATGGAGTTTGGTCTGAGGGCTGCCAATGGCAGGACTAGGTCCGACAAAGCAGGGGCCCACACCTATAATAGGCCAGGGCATACGTCACGGATCGATTACTTTCTCCTTGACATGCACCTGTGGAGCATGGTGGAGGACATGGTGATTATACCATCTGTCGAGAGTGATCACAACCTCCTCTCTCTCACCTTGTCTCACAGGCGGCTAACTAGCACCGCGAGTATAACCTCTCGTAACCCTGCCCCGGACCTGTCAGTAGTCGCCAACTGTGGACGGCGGCTAAAGTGGGCGAAGTTGGCACTTTCAGAGGAGAAAACTTCTGCCATTAGGCAGCTTCTTGCCTCAGCCCTAGTTAATCTTGACCCCCAAGAGGATGGGTTGCTGGAGGTGGCCCCAAGGTTCTGTACCATAACCCAGGCTATTAGTGACCTCTTTGTAGTTCCAGCCAATACGAACAGAAGGAATCCAAGCTCACGAGCTAGACAGGGCTGGTACAATCAGAAGTGCAGGGAGGCGAAGTCACTTCTCATTGAAGCAGTCAAGTCCAAACTACCGTCCAAGACTAGGGTGGCCAGGAGACATTATGCGCTCTGCCAAAAATACGCTAAGATGGAGTGGGAGGATATCTTCTGGCAGGACCTCCTGGCTGCCAGTCGTGGGAAAGACGCCAAAGGTTTTTGGGACTTGGTGGGCAATAGGAACCGTCCCGATGACACCCTGAGGACCTGTACTATCAATGCCCAGACATGGTTCTCCCACTTCCAAAAACTCTATTCTGCAGCCGAAGGCCGACTAAACGACCCCTTTAACCTCCCGCCCTTCACCCCAGTCCAAGACCTGGAATTTTTTTCTGTTTTGGATGTCACAAAGCAGATTAAAACCTTGGTACCATTAAAAGCAGCTGGTCCGGATGGCCTACCAGGCGATATCCTCCGAGCATATCCGGAAGAATGGGGGGCACTAATCTCCGCACTCCTCAATGCAATCGTTGTGGGAGGCCCTGTACCAGATTCCTGGCGAGGTGCGGAGGTGGTCCCCATCTACAAAAAGGGCAGCCGGGATCTACCTGGGAATTACAGGCCCATAAGCCTAATAGACTCGAGCCAGAAACTGGCGGGGAAAGCCATTTTGGGGAGGATCTCACAATGGGTGGACGATAACCACATCCTGTCCGATATGCAAGCCGGGTTCCGTCCAGGCACAGGAACCATCGAACAGGTTTTTAGGCTCCTGCTACTACACTGGAAGGTGGTGGAGCTGGGCAAAGGCAGTCTTTATCTGGCCTTTATTGACCTAAAGACTGCCTTTGACCTGGTTCCTAGGGAGGAACTTTGGAGGGTGCTTCACGGACTGGGGATGCCCCCGTATTTATTAAACCTCCTCATCAAACTGCACAATAACACCTATGCCCAGGTCAGATGGGGGTTGAACGGGGAAAAGACCGATAAGATCAGGGTCGAGAGGGGAGTAAGGCAGGGTTGTGTCCTGGCCCCCACCTTATTCTCCCTCTATATCAATGGAGTGGTAGATCACCTACTCGGCGAACCAGCAGACGCCCCCACTCTGGGAGGCGTAAAAATTCCAACCTTGCTGTTCGCCGACGACACCCTCCTCATCTCCAAAACCCCCCAAGGTCTCCAGACACTACTGAACCGCTTTCAGGACTTTTGCACCACTAAGGGACTTGTCATCAACGTGGAAAAAACCAAGTACCTAGTTATGCATCCACCACGCAAACTTGGCCGCCCTCCCATTCTGAACTCCATACCCCTTGAAAGAGTGGCAGAATTCGATTACTTGGGAATTCGACTTAACGACGCGATGAGCTGGACCGCCCACATCAATAAAATGACAATGGTCCACAAAAGGGTGGGGGGGGCCCTCCTTAAGGAGTTCAACAACTCAACAAAACACTGTGTTGCCCCTCTACTAGACATATACAAAGCACGTGCGGTCCCTGCGTCACTTTATGGAGCCGAACTGTGGGGCCTGGGCAAAGTGGATTTACTGAGCAAGGCCGAAAATAAATTCATTAAAGATCTCCTTGCCATTCCTTCGAGTAGTCCGACTATCCCAGTGCTCATGGATACTGGCTGCAAAGCTATAAGGGATCAGGCCCGTCTTCGACCCCTCTTGCTCTGGGCTCGCCTGTGGAGGGTTCCTGAGCTAAAATCTTATGCCAATGGTCTAGCTGAGGTGATGCACTCCGACGGTTGGCATAGCATCAAATGGCTGAAGGACATTAAACATCTTTTAGGGGACCTAGGCCTGGACTCCTGCTGGCATAGCCACTCCGCTCCCCCGAAGGAGACCTTAAAAAAACTTTTTTGGGAGTGGGTTGGTGTGAAGCGCATCAGTAGCCAACAGCACTGCAAAACCACCGCAGCCTTTCTGCTGATAAAAGATGTCGTCACCTACGAGCCGTACATGGACATAATAACAATCGCCATGGATCGGTCCCTGTACATCAAATTCCGGTTAGGAACCCTACCCTTGGCCGACTTCTGCTCCAGGTGGAATAAACCCCAGTCCTCATCACGCTTTTGTGCTCTCTGTCCCGATAAACCAGAGACGGTACCACATTTTCTTTTCGAATGCCCGGACTATGGTCGCCCCAGATCACGATGGCTTGGTCCTATCTGCAGAGAATTGGGTACCCGCCAGTACTCTGTTGCCCTCCGGATTCTTTTAACCAATACAGCCCCTCCCATTGTTTGTGCTGTTGCCAAGTTTTTAAAATGGGCTTGGTTGATTAGACATAGAAGACTGTCCATATCAATTTAATCCTCTTTTTTAATTAATTTATGCTGATCTAATGTGTTTTATTCTTTTATCGAATGTACAGTCACACTTTTTTTTCGACATGCTGTTTTTATCTTTTGTACTGCTTTTATGATATATGCATATCGAAATAAAGTAATCAATCAATCAATCTAGAGTTCTTCCAATTCTTTGTGAGAAATTGAAAATCAAAGGCTAGCAAAAGATCTATTATATTCACATTTAAACACACAATAAGCCTCGGAAAGACTTCCTAAAATCTATTTGTAGAATTAAAAGCAATTTTTTTAATGCGTACAATTTATAGGATCTCATACCTTCTACTAAAATGTATGAATATACCAACATGAAAACAGCAACAAGCACATGCATCAACCATTTTTGCAAGCACAAATGGTGCGCTTTGCAAAAATCGACCGTTGCGCCCACAAAAAGGGCATTTGCGATGCATCAAGGTTCAAGGCACTCGCAATTTGAAAATCCGCAAATATTTGCGATTTCGCAAATTGCAATTGCATTTAAGGAATCGCAATTTGCGATTCCTTAAATGCAATGCAAGAACCACTTTAGAATAGCGATTTCGCTAATAGGGGGTGCATATTACCATAAAGTTGAACTAGATGATAATTAGCAAAATACTTTGAAAAATGCACTTTAGTGCATTTTTCAAAGTTTCATGTTGCGCACACACATGACCTTGGGGCATGTGTGTGCGCAACATGGGTGCACATCAATATTTCAAGGGTGCAACAGGGTGTCATTTTGACACCCTTGCACCCTTGAAATTGCATGAGAAATTTTCAAGTAGCTGTTAGTACTCGCAAATTGCACATGCAATCTCCTATTCATTCCTATGGGCCTGTAGGCCCATAGGAATGAATGGGGAGCCATTCCTTAATTGCGACTCGCAATTTGCGAGTCGCAATTGAGGAATTTGTAGGAATCGCTATTTTCTTAGCGATTCCTACATGCATAGTCATTCAAATGATTTATATCAGCACAATTATCCTTACCTGACCGGCACATATAATGTGAACTAGAATCCATTTGATCCAGAATCAAAGGGGTTATCATAAGTCAGCCCCAAAATTATTTGATACACTGACGTGATCTAGCATAAATCCTGCTCATTCATACTCTATCCAATTGAGGAGCAAGATAATCAGTTTAGATTAATTCTGCTTACTCTATATGTGAAAAAAGTGGATTATTAGCTGGAGTGGATTGGAGTTCACCACAAGTAATAATATCACTCTTTTTTTTTTATTGAGCAGAGCAGACAACCAAAAATCATCAGGGAGTAATGACGGTCATATATTCAGATTCAACGAACATATATCATATATCATATGTACACACTTACACCTATATCAAATATACGATTAAAAACTGGAACCCATCAGACCAAGGTATACACATCCTCAAAAATAAATAAATAAATAAAACCAAGAGTCCTGAACACCCTATATTTTTTCAAGTCAAGTCAAACAAGCTTAATTCGACTGTTGTCATAAAAGCATATAAAAGAAATACAATTCATCACAGGATAAGACAATAAATAGAGTTAAAATTAAATTCACATCATTAATTCATTCAAAGATTTACATATACAGTATACTTCAGGGGAACTAAAGTGCATACACTGAGTCCAAACATAGGTTAAACGATCTATAGGAGGGTAGAGTATGCTTACAACAATTTACTTCTTATTACCCAAGCCCATCCTAAATATTTAGCCACAGCAATGGCTACAAATTGATCAGTGCAAGTACAGATTAGTCTTACAGCCGCCAACCCGCTCCTAGTACCCAAGGTTTTACACATAGGAGATAGCCACACCCTGCGAGGAGTGGCGTATACAGGGCAAACAAAGAGTAGGTGGTCAACAGTTTCCTTAGGGCACAAACAACCTGGGCACTCCACTTTGCCTCCACTAGACCATCAATTGGTAAATGCTCTAACCGGTATACTACCGATTCTGAGTTGGAAGTAGAGCTTGCGGTCTAGGGGTCGTGTAATGAAATCCCAAAAATCTTCAAAGCTGGGCCGATCCTTAAGCACCAAAAAAGTACCAGTCAGTGAAAGTGGAGCAGTTTGCCTAAAAGTTTTTGAGGCAACCGCCTCCCAATACATAATTTTTAGAGCTTTTTTGGAGGGGAACCTGGCGTTTGTGGGATCTTCCCAGATTTCATTCAACCCTAGGTTCAATAGTGTCTCTCCAATCTTACACAACCACTTTATCTTATGGAAAGTGTCAGATTTAATGATATCCATAAGCCCATTTGCAAATACTCTCAATGCAGGTGTTATCCATAAACGTCTCCAGTATAAAACTGGGCGTAGGTAAGCAAGTGAAGCAATTGGCCTTAAACCCAAATCAAATAATAAGGGACACATTGGTGTGCTCTGGGGTTACTTAATAAGATTTCTTAAAAATACATTTTCTGAAGATGTCAATTTCTTCAGATTCTCAAATCCCCAGATTTCGACTCCTTATAAAACAGAGCTAACAACTTTTCCATTATACACTGTTAAAGCCGGGGCTATTGGCTTAGTGAGCGACCTAGAATGCTCTTGTCTCAAAGCTCCAGTAAGCTGTCGGTGTTTAAGGGTCGCCAGCTCAGTCTGTTGCTTCCAGGAAAGGTTGTGCTGAATACAAACACCCAGATAGTTAAAAGCTTGGACCTTCTCAAGTGGCAATTTGTTCATAATTACAGTACCCTTGAAGGATTTCGATTCATTAAAAGACATACATTTAGATTTTAAAACATTCACCTCTAAACCTCGAGCGGTGCAAAAGTTTTCAAAGATTCCTAGAGCGTTTTGCAACCCACTCTGGGTTTTTGCAATGATCAGACAGTCGTCAGCAAACATTAAAATGGGGATTTTCTCTCCTGCAATAATAGGGGCGTCAATATTTGATTCTATCAGCATGCTTGCCACATCGTTGATGTACAGGAAAAATAGAGTTGGAGAAAGGACACAGCCTTGTCTAACCCCTCGTTCCACAGGAAACTGGGGGGTAACATTTCCTGGGCGCCCCCATATAATCTGAGCAAAATTCTGCTCATGTAATCTGATGATTAGAGTGAGGAGGGGACTCGGCATTCCCATATCTTTGAGAACGCACCACAAAATAGGACGGGGGACAAGATCAAATGCTGCCCTAAGATCTATAAAGGCAGCATATAGGCTACCCCCGCCTATTTGTACAGTTTTCCAATACAACATAGCAAAGTGTAACACTTGGTCGACTGTGCTGATAGACGATCTGAATCCTGCCTGCAGGTGGGATAGGATGTTCTGATCCTGTTGCCACTCTAAAACCTTATTTAAAATTAACATACCAAAAACCTTTTGCATAGTGTCAATCAGGCTGATTGGGACTATAATTACCAGGTAGGGATTTATCTCCCTTCTTGAATACGGGTATGATTTCAGCCCCGTTCCAAGAATTAGGGATAGGTGCTCCTCTTGCTATGGCATTTGCTAGGAGCAATATTTACCTGGCCCAGGATTCTTTATCATACAAAAAAGTGTCGGCAGGGACACCGTCTATACCTGGTGCTCTTCCAGAAACAACCAGGTCTAGGGCAATAAGAACCTCACCAAGATTAAACACATCTTCCAAGGGGAATGTGTGCTGAATCTCCATGATTGTACTTGGTTCCGGACCCTTGGCATATTGAGGTTTAAAGTAGGCCACCCATGCGTTTGAGCCACCCAATTTTGGGGTTTATCCGGAGTCCCATCACTCACTACCCCACTTGAGGACATTCCAGAATCTTCTTGGGTCTTTTTGAGTACCAGCTTCTTTTAGATCCTGCCACCTTTGCTCGTCCCATGCACGCTTGGATTTTTAGACTACATTCTTGTATGCCGCCCTGGCAAGCTGAACATGACTACGTGTTTCACTTTTTATAGCTCTACCAAGGTCCAGTCGAGCCTGCCGACACTCCCGAGTGTACCAACGAGGAGGATGGCAAGCACGATTGTCACTCAGCTTAGATGGTCTTACAAAAGCACTTCTTAGGTCAATAAAAAAGGATTCATGTATCTTTGTGCTCTTCTCTAGAGCTAAAACCGCTGCCCCTTTGTTAGCAAAATCTCCCAGATTACTTGTAGCTTCTAACAGCTTGTTTGTGATCAAATCAATGTGCTCTTGGCACTCTACTACTTTGGCCCATCGGAGATGGCGCATGTCATTTGACACATCTACGTCACTAGACAAAACTTGACCAGCACCCCTTGTGTCGGTGGATTCCTCCCAATAGGTCAGAGACATGCAAAGTGGGTTATGATCACTCTCAACCCTTTCGACTACCAACATATATACTAGATGTTTCCATAATCCCAAATTAATCACGATGTAGTAGATTCTACTTTCTCGGGGGCCACTCCTAAAGGTGTTGGCCCCAAGTTTATCCTGCATAGTCCGGCCATTAGCTGCTCTCAACCCTTTATTCAGACAAAATGAGTTTAACTGAATTGAGAGTTCGGTCCACCTTTTAACTGGAGCCAATTCAAGCTTCGGGACACCCCATTCTCTGTCTTCTTCATCCATGACGTTCCAGCCGCCACCTTACAGGGCCTCAAAGGTTGTGTTAAAATCTCCGCCTAGGATAATGTGAGAATGCGGCGAATAACATTCAATACATTCATCCAGGCGAGCTAAAACTTCCGAATTCCTACCCTCCGTGCTTCTTCCCTACAAATTATAAATGTGGACAGGCTTTCCATTTTTATTACTAAGCGCAAGAATCTGAAGATCCTTGTGATTAGAATCCAGGGGTTTGATAGTGAGATCAAGGCTCTGGCGAATCAAAATCGATAGGCCACCCGAAGGGTGTCCTCTACCACTCTTTGCTGCGTGTACACTATAGTTCAGGTAACCTGGAAAATGTAAAGCTTCTAATAACCAGGTTTCTTGGAAGAGACATATTTTATGTTGGTTAATAAATAAGGCCCATCCTGGGGATTCCAATTTAGATTTAAGGCCAGGCACATTCCAAGATTGGATTGAACAAGATTTTTCCAATCCTACGTTTAGCTTCAGGCTAGGATTCAAATCTACCACAGAATTTGGGGGCGTCCACAGAAGTATTCATAGATATTGGGTCAATACTGGGACCTACAATCCCTACTTTATACTGGGATAGTTTTACTCTAGCCAGTCCATCCGGTCCTCCTGCCTGAACTGAGTCATTCAATAGTCAATCGTTAAGATCCAAGCCTGAACTTCCCTCTACATTCCATCCCAGGCGATCTTTGCGATGCATTAGCCATCTCTGGGGGGGAGAAGATCTCATTTGTACTCTGGAGTGGTCAGTAGAACATCTCCTAAATTCCAAGTGAATTACATTTTCAGCCATCTCAGCGATCTTAAATCTTAGCTCAATACAGTCTACTGGGTCCCCTAAAAATGACAACCGTTTGGAGCTAACAATGTAATCTCTGATTATAGATCTACAGCCCCGGACATACCTTATCCAATGTATAGCTTTATTTGTTAATGATTCATTGGTTTCCGGGGCCTTTCCGGGGCTCAATTTGGGGACATTAACTAAGTAGACCAATGGTGGCTTTCGCGTCTTGTGATTTGGGCTTCGGCGAGAAATACCTGTACTCAACATATCCTTACCATTCTTCGTGGAACTGTCAGCCCTCTCTTGTCTAGCAGAACTACCAGCTGGCAAAGTACCAGTACCCCTCCTTGCTTGATAATTCTCATCCCTGGTTAGCGGAGTTTGCCTGGGGGCAATGGCAGAACTACCCGTTGACCAAGTACCAGTAACTCTCTTTGCTTGATGATTCTCTCCCCCGGTTAGCACAGTTTGCCTAGGGGCATTCGCAGACTCATGATGTGTTTTTTATACCCCCCCTCCCAGTTCTAGTCATCTCGCTATATAATATGCCAGTTGTTTCACGGGTACTTTGCTTGTCCCTACCTTTTGCAGCTTCTATTGCCCGGGACCCACTTACCCCTCCAACTTTCATTGTGGCTACACAAGTGGGGCAAGAAGCAATGGCCTGACTAACCCTGCCCTCCTTTACTACATCAGTAAGATGGTCTAACTTAATTTGCATAGCCTCAATCAAAATACACAGCTGTTTAACTACTGAAGTTAGTGGATTAGTATCTGACTCTATTTGGGCAGAGATGGTAGAAGTAGCTTGCAACTGGGAATCACTCTCACATAAACAGGTATCTCCCTGGGGAGCGTGTGAAGGCGGATTACTATCAGAAATATCAGTTTGCACCAAAACTGAAAACCTATTTTACACAGCAAAGCTGATGACTTAGGCTGACGGGGGAAGAGGGAGAGGTGTTCTGGGCTTGCTCATTACCCAAAGTTTCACATGTACTTTCCTCTTCACATTCTGCAGTATTTACAGTACCAGCCGTTTTGGTTTTGTTCAAGAACATTTCAGGAATTACCGTTACATTCCTCTTACCCCCTAACCCATCGATAGTATGTGAATTGTTTCCAACCCCGCCGTTCTTTCCACGAATTGGGGATTTCGCAGTCAAAATTTCCTCACATTGTTCGATTAACTCGTCAATCCGATCCATGACACAGTTTCCCCCTGCATGTGATATAAGTTTCTTTGGGGGGGTTTGCTTTATTTTTCTTCGTTTCTTTCCACCCCTAGGAATGCCACTCGACCCTTCGGTCAGGTCTTCCACGCTTTTCCTCTTCCCCATTGTCGATGTATTCGAATACTATATTCATACCCATCAAGAAAGCAATGAAATACCCCCTTTCACATCTAAAACTACCTAAAGTGACTAGTGCGAGTTGATCATCAAACATACAAGTAAATCAGTTGGTTCATCGGTAGGTTTTTCCATTTTCCCGATCTTGACAGTATTACTACAGTACAGAACTTTTTTGGGGGGGTTTAAAGTGCGCTATATTAAGGTGCTTAGTTTTCTAAAGTGCAAATGTGCTAAAGTGCTAAAATTCCTGTAATACAGCCAAGCTGTCAAAAAACTTCCAAACCCCTGTAAAAGTTTTTGTTGCACCAACCTGTTTAGCATATGCTTCCTCAAATCTCCTTATTCTTGCCATTTTATTTATCAATTTTAGGTAAGATGGCGTCTCTACCGACCCCCAATTTTGGAGAATTAATGAGCAGGCTACTGTAGAGCAGGTTGATATGTATGTCTCTTCAGCTCTGGTCAAGTCTGATCTAGCTTTAGAGAGTCCAAAGAGAGCAACTTCTGTCTTGGGGTTAATCTTTTTTTTAATTGACTGGCTCAATGCTAAAAAAATATTTTCCCAAAAGGTATCAAGCTTCGGGCATGTAAAAAGTATATGAAGCCAGTCTCCCTTGCCTTGGGAGAGACATCTAAAGCATTTATTATCTACTTCCGTATGGCATTTGTTTAGCATTTTCGGAGTATAATAAGCCAGCCATCGTGACAAGAAGGCCATCCTTTTAAAATTAGCCACTCTTAGGGCCTTACTTCCTAACTGGGCTATAGCCTGTCATTCCTGATGAGTAAAAGCACAGTTCGTATCCCGAGTTATTTTCTCCAAAAATTCGTCAACCAGCCTTGTGCTTCATAAGTAGGGAATACCAATTTCCCACTCCCTTCAATTTTACTTTAAATAACGCATTAGCCAGGGGATTTGGGGCCCCACTTAACAGGAATATATATATTTTAATAAAGTTTGTGATCTGCATATTTTCCAGGAACCCTGGCTTAATTCGGTTCCCTACCCTACATAGTACTCCTTCCCAGGGAATCACTTTATTCCTAATGAGAAACTGGCCCAGATGCCCAAAGCCACTATTTGTCCATCTCTTAACATGGCTTAAATGAATATGCTGGCCAAACCCCATACATTCGTCCAATTTCAAAAAGGCAAATCCGGAAACATTTGCTTGTTTAAATAACAACTGAAGTCGGGTGGAATAGTCGCGAACAGTCTTATACCGTGACTTTTTTTCGGTAGTTTAGATGTTTTTAAAAATACTGGGATTTGTGTGCCGGTCTCAACAATCATTTAAAAAAATATATATGTGTCCATCTGGTCATTAGGTTCCACCAGTTTGTAGATAAGATCTAATAACGCAGCCTCGTAGTATGTGCGGATGTTTGGTAGAGCTAAGCCCCCCTGATTTGTCTCTAATTGTAGTATAGGCAATTTAACCCTAGACA
The DNA here is from genome assembly GCF_964261635.1 of Lissotriton helveticus. Lineage (NCBI taxonomy): Eukaryota > Metazoa > Chordata > Amphibia > Caudata > Salamandridae > Lissotriton > Lissotriton helveticus. Next base: position 481,195,072 of record NC_136057.1, on the reverse strand, counting down.
CCTTTTTGTTCCAAACCAAATCCATAAACATAGAGTCAATTTCCTTAAAATATTTAGCATTCATTTTCAAGGGAACATTAACAAACAAAAATATTAATAAAGGAAGAATTGACATTTTTAGGAGTGCAACACGCCCAATCATTGTCAAAGGCAAGAGGGACCAATTATATAATAAGGTTTTAATTTTAATTCGCCCCGCTATATAATTCAAATTGAATAATTGATCTATGTGGCATGAGACGCTGATACCCAAATGTCTAATTGGCTCATCTTTCAGGGCCTGAGTTCTTAAAGTCGTGTGTAAGCAGTCACCATTCAAATTAAATAATACCATCTCTGTTTCCTTTTGATTTATCTTATAGCCTCCTATTAGTTCAAATGTGCTAACTTCCAAAAGGGCTTCTTCCACGATCTGTTTTTCCGGCCAGAGGTACATTATTAAATCGTTTGCAAATAATTTTAACTTTCGCATCCCTTTGCATGGAGCTCTGATAAGGGAATTTCCACAAATTCTTACAGCAAAGGGTTCAATGAAAAAAGTAAACAAAAGAGGGGACATCGGACACCCTTGTCTAGTACCGCAGTTTATTTCCACGGTCCCTACAACGTCTCCATTAACTATCAACCGGGCTTGAGCACCTTGGTAGATATTTTTTAGCATGTTTAACACGTGATCTGGAAAACCATATTTACCTAAACCAAAAAAAAGCGCATCCCAATTAACCAGGTCAAATGCTTTTTCAGCATCGACCATGGTAATGGGAGTGGGTATTTTATTAATTGTCACGTAATCAAGTGCTTGAACTAAAAATCGAGTATTTGTAGACATTTACCTCCCCGAAGAAACCCAGTTTGGTCAAAGTGAATAAGCTCATGGGCAATAGGCGTAAAGTGTTGTGTGCAGGGTTTCATTAGTACTTTAAAATCCGCATTAAGGAGACTAATAGGCCTATATGAGTTAATATCTTTACCATTTTTACCCTTTTTAACAAAACTAACCAATATAGATGCCTTAAAGCTTGGGGAACACAGCCTCCTTGGGTGTTATTGTTAAAGAGATTTACCAAAAACGGGGTCAGCTCTTTTGAAAAAGTTTTTAAAAACTGTATGGAAGGCCGTCAGCCCCACAGGCTTTTGCTCCTGAAATGGACTTAATAACTTAATAACACCTGTAATCTCCTCTTCAGAGACATTTAACAGGAGCTGTTCCGCCTAGGCCAATAAAGAGAAGGAAGAGCAACTCCGTCATAATAACTGCTTATTTGACTAGCTCCAACTTTATATCTAGTTGTATATAACTGGGAGTAATGATCTAAAAAGACTTGAGCTATCTCCTCTCTGCCTGTTACAGACAATCTAGTTTTGGGGTCTGTAATCTCTATAATGGTGGGTGCCTCCTGTTTGGTTTTCACGCTACCAGCGAGCAGCTTGCCAACTATCTGACTCTCCTCGTATACACGCTGTTAATAAGTTCTAGATCATCTACACAAACCACCACACAACAATTTAAAGGGACCTTAAAATGTTACAATTGTACCCACTGCAACAACATCGCATTGCGAAATACATTTACTCACCCCACCACAGGAGCATCTATTAGTGTTCGACACACAAGTGATTGCAACACAAAAAATTTAATATATGGTATCAAATGCCCTTGTGGAAAAATGTACGTCGGGAAGACAGAACGAAAATTGAAAGTAAGAATAACAGAGCATAAAAGCCGGATACGGACTCAAAGCACAACCTCCCTCTTGGCAATCCATTGGCGGGAAGGCAAACAGACGATCTCCCAGTTAAGAATTATGATAATTGAACATGTTCTTCTAAAAAATGGAGTATATAATCACAAAAGACTGCTTCAGCGAGAGATATTCTGGATTACATTTCTTAATACCATGATCCCAGTGGGATTAAATGATAGGTTAGATTATTCATGTTTCATCTAGACTAGGTTGCCAACAGTAAAATTGTCAAGTACACATCTGGCATACCATACACACAACAAAAAGGGTATCCACGGGTCTGAGAAAGCCACGGTTTCTCCGCAACCTCAGAAACTGACCATAAGGCAGATTATCTTTTAATGATTGAGGATGAAAGCTGTCATATCGAAGCAATGAATTTCTTGCCATAGGTTTAGTGAACAATTCCGTCTCTAAACCAGTAGGTGTTGCTAGGATTAAAAGGTCCAAAAATGCCAGTTTCTCTTTACTAGCTTCCATTGTGAACTTCAAAAAGTTGTTACGGCCATTGAGCAGATGAAGATAAATATCATCAAGTTTGGTGACTGATGGGTATCCAAAGAAGATAAAATATTCCTTTCTGCATTCAGAGTGGGTTGTTTCATGTTTTGTGAGAGATCAGACAATGCTTTCTCAGACCCGTGGATACTCTTTTTGTTGTATATTGATATCTATAGGGCTAGGTGTCCAGGCTGGTCTTTAAAATATAGCCTTAGATCCTCCTCCAAAATAAGTGTGTTTTGTTATACCATACACACACACATAAAAAAATTCGCATTTATTACTCTTTAAGGCAACTCATACATTTTTTCATCATTTTTTACCATCATTTTACGAAGAATGTTGTTATGTGATAAATACTGTTATCATGCAACACATATACATATAAAACACTGAGACACGGGGCAGTGGGGACCGTGACTGATAGGGGGTATATCATAGACGTGGCAAATCACATGATATAACAACACACATCTTTGTGTACATTTTATTCACTATTCAATCATGGACACTTATAGATTCATTGGCATGATGTTTAGTTGCGGCAGGCATCTTGTACTGAATTAGTAATTTCGGCATGTTATTGTAGAAATTTACGTTAGGTGTTTTCTGACGGATTGGTTTTCACTATACTTCCATTGGTACCCATAGTTACCACAAAGGAATTCTTGGTTATTTTTCATTTCTTATTTATAGTGGTTATGCTTTCATTTATACTCAGGAAATCGAGCATAATCACGTTTATAATGCAGACAATTTGCCAGTATGGATTCCATCTCAAGATGGCCCCCATAGTAGAACACTAAGCAACGAGTGTTTTTATCCGTCCTTCATTTCTTAATTTCCGTATTTGGATTATATGGGAACGCGGCGTTTCAACGCAGGACACACTTCTTCGAGTTTGCGGTTTTAGGCGGTTCATTATACAGGTATGGGCCACCGTAAATGCAGGTAGACTGATGTTTATTAGACTGTACACTTTTCGTGTAATTTCATGGTTACACCGGACGTCTCGTTTTTCTCGTTTGCAGATAATCGGTTAATACTGAACTATTGGGTAAGATAACAACAGCGTTATTTGGCTACTCTATTCATTAAGAGTAACATGGAGCACCAATTTTTGGATTTATTTATCTTAGCATTACAACGTACTGACAAAGGATTATAAGGTATGATTGCCACATTGATGGTGTTAATGGTTTCATTCTTTGTAATGAGAACGTTACTTGACATTTCATATTTATTTTAAATTTTAGTGTCTTCATATTCGGTTACTTGGCCTGCAATGGTAAGCTTTGATAAGTTGAGGTCCTTTTGGCAAGCATTTGTCATCATGCCACACCCTAGTGATATGTGTATATTAGCATATAGTTACTGTGCCTCTTAGGTTTTGTAGAAAATGTGTTTATGAAAACGTAGGATTACTACATTAGAGCCAACAAGGTAGTCATCAATTAAGTATCATTTATCAACACATGTATGGGACTTGGTTTCACCATAGACACTAACATCATATCACAATACACTTTATTCACAGATCAGCCCCTTAGGAAGGAACCATGAGGTTCCGAAATGCATTGGGCAACGTTAATGGAATTGTTGCAATGATATTCATTTAATGCATTTTGTATATAGGATCGTAGTAAAAAAATTTACAGGATATAAGTTGATTGATACAACTGTCATGAATACGATTTAGTAAATTGTTTGACATTTCTGTTTACCTTTATGAACAATATAACGGTGTGAAAATGTAACATTGTGATGACTTTGATTGCATTGAATAGGTGTTAACACACCAAGTGAACAGTGCACGACTTTCACAAGCTATACAGTTTGAGATTAGTTCATGATTTCTAAATACACAAGGGGTGACATCCCTTGACAGTCGCAGCACCATTTGAAATACTGAGTAGTAGTTTAAGTATAGATAACACAAGTGCACCCCACATTCATTATAGTGTTTCTGGGCTATTTACTGCCACAAAAGATTGAAATGGCCGATCTCCCCCGGAAATCTTTTCCACTGGAAGGGATGGTGTATTCTCTTTCCTTTGAGTAGCTGTGGCAGACGGTGTCGGGGCTAGAGGGGGAACCTCTGGGGGTGGAGAGATATGCAGCCTTGTAAGGCAATCAATTGTTACAGCCTCATCTGGTGTAGCAGGAGGAATTGCAGTTACCAGTGAAGGAGAAGGAATTGCGGGGTACTTTGAAAGCTGAGCACTCTTTTTGGTGAATAGTGGAAAGTCTTTGCTGTTTTTGACTCAGCCTTGTTACTAGCAAGTATGGGAAATTCGCTAGGTCCCTCTTGTGCTCCATCCTGTAATCCATCGGTTCCTATGTCCCCATCCCCCTCCCTTTGCACTTCTTGAGGCACCGTCAGCTCTTCCATAGAGCTTCCCGAGCTTGAAATTGATCCGGAGTGATTTAAGGCACCTAGGGGCCAGATGTAGGAGCCTAAATACTGGTCGGTAACGGCCGAATTCGGCCGTTACCGACCGGTATTTAAGAATTGGCATGTAGGGGGCCAATTTTACCGATTCGGTAAATTTACCGAATCTGTATTTTTACCGGTCGGTAACTTGCAGATGTAGGTGGGACTCTTCAGAGTCCCAAAGGCCTTACAGATTCGGTATTTTACCACCGAATCCAATTGGGTGGTAAAATACCGAATCCAGGTGCGCATGCACATGTGTGCATGCACACCTATGCCATGTGACACACAGACATGCCCTTAGGGCATGTCTGTGTGCCACATGGCACACATGCCTATATTCGGGGTGCGAGAGGGTGTCAAAGTGACACCCTCTGCACCCTTGCTGAAATCGGTATTTACCGAATCGGTAAATACCGATTCGGTATTGCCCATTGATTCCTATGGGCTTCAAGTCCCATAGGAATCAATGGGCAATACCGAATCGGTATTTACCGATTTGTTAAATACAGATTTTTACAAATTCGGTAATTCAATTACCGAATCTACCTAAATCTCCCTCCTTCATATTTACCGATTCATAAATACAGAATCGGTAAAATTCGGTATTTATGAATCGGTAAATAATATTTTCCTACATCTGGCCCCTACTGCTTTCGCTGGGGCTAATATCCCTTTAGCCAGTGTTTTGAGTTTTTTCCCTTTCAATCCTATCGCAGCTGCAACCACATTCACTTGTCTTAAGTGTCTTCCCATCCTGCTTTGGGCCTTTGACTTTTCCCCAATGGGTGAACAAATGATGTATAACTGTTTCTGTAGAGGAGCTGATAGCTTGTTGGGGGATTAATGAAACAATATCATTGACAAAAATAATGTGTTGAAAATATTGTTTACCACACTATGGTGATACTTTACTTATAATGGTAAGTATAAAAATTTCAGAAAAAATGTAGCTGACACACATTTTGCCCACAAAAGACAAAAATATAGATTTTTAAATCTAAAATAGATTTAAAGTAGTAAATGTTAGATATTTTAGTTTATAATATTGATATAATGTAAATTAAATATATTCCACTAATATTTAATACTATACTTTATATGTGTTTATATATACCAGAGCTACTGTGTACCAATACTTGGGGTACTGGACACCCAAAGGGAAAAACCAAGTAAAAGACTCCACAGTGGACTCCCCAAGCACCTATAGAGGACCATCGAGACGACTGGAGACCCACTTCCTGACTGGCCCAGCTGTCCCGATATTGCCTCTCCAAGTTGCCTCCTCCTGACCTCAAGGGCTCCGATGCCCAGCTGAACTGTTCGCTCTGCTCCCAGCCCCAGCGGCTCCAGCATCGGCCAACCAGCTGCTGTCATGGTCCCCAGGCCCTTGCGACTTCCTAAATTCAAGAAGACCCACCATACTTGCCTGTAGGTCCATCTGTTCAGTGCATTTTCAAGTGGCCCCCTTCGTCTTTGCGCAGTCTGGTCCTAGGTGATCTACAATGCCCCCGAACATCTTCTGTTGGAACTTTTGACCTGGTTCCGACATTGACCAACAATGAGAAGGGGAACTTTGTGAAAACATTGACTGATTTTATATGCAATATTCTATATTCTTCCCATTGATTCCTATGGTGCGTAATTGCGCACACAAGTCGTAACTCAAAAAATTCCTACCTTAGAACTGTGTTCTTGATCTCTATAAATACATCAAAATTGTCTAGTTTTTCAAATTGGTCTCTTATTTTTTCTTGAGTGTGTGTCTCATTTATTGCCTTTGTGTGTGACAATAAATGATTAGCACTACTCTCTGATAAGCATAACTGCTTGCCTACACAACCACAATAAGAGTATTAGAATTATCTACTTTTATCTCTGCATACCTAGTGGTGAATCACTGGACTCTCTGCACAGTGTACTTCATTTTAGTGCACTATATAGAGAGACAGATTTCTACAATCAGTGATGTCATGAGCGATGTCACTGACCATGTCATGAGTGATGTAATATGTGGGGTCATAAGCAGTGGCATTGCGGTGGTGTAAGTGATATGTAGCTCAGGTAATTTTAACTGCAGAATTTCACTGGTTTTGTATGAGTGAAATCTGGGCCTAACTATAACGTCCCCGTAACCCTTAGCTTTTTCAGTGAATTGTTCAGTTTTTTTTACAATTCTATTCCCTAACTATAATGGCCCTGTAACCTTTTTTTTGTGTGTTAATATATATATATATATATATATATATATATATATATATATATAGATATATATAGATAGATAGATAAATAGATAGATAGATAGATAGATAGATAGATAGATAGATAGATAGATAGATAGATAGATAGATAGATAGATAGATAGATAGATAGATAGATAGATAGATAGATATATAGATAGATAGATATGTATATTTATGTATATATATATTCACTGAAAAAAACGTAAGTTTCAGGGCTGTTATAGTTAGCTGGACATTTCACTCGTACAAAACCACTGAAATTCCTCCGCTATAGTTAGTTCTGCTAACTATAACTTGCGCGCCCCAATCCACTGCTGATGATGTCAGCAGTATTATATCATTCATGACATGGTCAGTGACATCACTGATGACATCTCAAATGACATTACTAATGACATCACTGATTACATCATCCAGTGAATGTGGTTTGGTTCGTTATTTAAATATGTATTATATATATAGCAATCTGCATTGAAGAATGAGTGGATATATAAATATCTGGTTGGAGGATTTAGTAGCAGTGTGATTGACTGTTTACTTGACTAATTTACAGTGTCTCACTAAATATATTGGATAGTGACTAAACTGTGTGAATATCTCTATCACTTTGTCAGTTGTTGTGTAAACTGCTGCACCAGTTGGTTACTAGCTATGTGAAAGTCTATATTAGTTATTGATTAGTTAACTGATTATTTGTATGGGAGAGTGAATGTGTGTGTGGTTCGGTCGGGGTGTGTGACTGCCCAAAGATGTTTGAATAGTTGATTCAGTAGGTATATGAGGTGAAGACTATAACAGAAGACTTATAACAGTTGTTAGGGTGAGTAAATATCTTTATGGGTGTGGTGATGAGCAAATATATCTCTCAATGGTACATTTCCAACAAACTAGAAAAATAAAAGGCAGTGTATGTGACAGTTGTTGTATGTAAATAAGTATACATAAGACTCAGTGATTGTATGAGTGACTGTATGGATAACTGTATATTTCTAATAGTGATTTTATAACATACTAAGTATGAGTTACTGAATAAATGAAGTGGTGTTTGTATAACTGTGTAGCTGAGTAAATGTAAGTATGATCCATTGTTTGCATAAGTGAGTAGGATGTCTGCATAAGTGAATAGGATGTGTGCTGGTGTGTAATGTCGATATAGGTGTATAAGTATATTTGATAGTGTTCTATTGATCATTGACAGCATGTATGAGTGAATCTATAGCAGCCTCGGTCGTTAATGGGTGTACCTGCAGGGCGGTGATGTGGGGGGGAGGGGCAGGGTGGGCGGTAATAATCTATGGATTACGGAGCTTTCCAGGTAAGTAAACATTTAAATAAATAAAACGAATTTCGTTGCCTGCACTGCATCCCCATATGCGATGCAGTGCGCGCAACGAAATTTGTTTTATTTATTGAAATGTTTACATACCGGTAAAGCTCCGTAATCCATAGATTTGTAGAACCAAGAAAAGCCCACCTCAAGGAGGAGTGCGGTCTTGGCGGTGCGGTAATCACCTGAGTCTACTCTTACCCTCCTTATATAATAAAGTGGACCCGGAATCCTCCGTCTGCAGAGAGAACCACCTTTATTACAATAGCCCGGACTATGGAACAGAGTCCCAAGCTAGTCAGAGACAAAACCCAGGAGGCTGCTGCTTTACTCCACAGTGAACAAGCCTTATATACATTTTTATTCCACTCTTTTGGCATTCAGTCCATTGTTCAACCAGGTCGGTGTTTGTAGTTGATGACCTGATCAAGGCGGTGTTTGTAGTTGATGATCTGATCAAGGCTCAGCATTCAGACCATTGTTCAATCAGCTTGATCAAGACTCTGCATTCAGACCATTGTTCAATCAGCTTGATCAAGGCTTGGTCAGTCAGACCATTGTTCAATCAGCTTGATCAAGGCTCGGTCAGTCAGACCATTGTCCAGATGACCTGATCACGGCGTCAAGGATGTTTACCAAGCAGGGAGAAGAAGATGAAAAACCACCTTTTTTACACAGGGCGTAGGTGTCTCATGGCTCTCTGTTGATGAATTGGTTAACTGCAAAGAACAGGGGGCTTGGCTATGGGTATGGGATAGTTTTTTTTAGCGTCAGCAGAAAGGGAGGCTGTAGGCAGGGTTTTGTCAAGAGATGGCAAGAAATGGAGGAATGTAAGGAAATTAATAGGACCTAGTAAACACTTATTTTCTTCAGACCCTCCTTTTGCCATTGAGTGGCAAAACATGTTCTTAGGAAATGTCTATCTGCATTAGGTCGCCAATCTCTTGTTGAAGCATTATCCTTACGGTGTCAAGTGTACTGACCTGGGAACTATCAAGGGCCTTTGTACACATAGTACAAAGCATAGGCACGCACCGGATACACAGGCAGCATGAGATGATGACTGCTTTTCCTAAGGAAAAAAAAATGAGGATCCTCCATCCCCATCTGGAAAGGAGGCCCCAAATCCAGCCCATGAGGGACCAGTCATCTTGTTGTTGATGAATCTCAGAGGAAAGTTTATGCAGACGTTGGATAGCTTGATAGACTGATGGAGCATTATCAGGTATGTAAATGCAGCAGCTGGAGCCGATTAGTTTACATACACCACCACGGTCAGTAAGGATGATGTCAAGTACCATTCGATGTTGTAGTGTCATCAGGCTGGAGCTCTGCGGTGATGTTGCCCAATGCCCCTGCTGTTTCATTAATGGTTGCCTCCACCACTCGGGTAAGGTGTCGTATGTTGCGGCTGTTGACCATAGGACCCAAGAACGGCTGGAAACCTTTGAAGAAGTCCCCCGCCTCTTGTACTGCAGTGTCATCAGCCTCAATTACTCCCCTAGGCATATGTTGGTGGAGATGGGGATTGGTCAAGTGATGTGTCCCAACAGCAGTAAAGGTAGGGGGAAGAATAAAGGCCAAATAACACACACCTGACCAATTTCCTGGAAGCCAGGTATAAGCAGACTGTCCACGAACAAAATATGTATTTGAAGAAGCGATTAGGAGTGGTGGTGAGGTAATATTCAGTGTACTGACTATTGCGCAGTCACTGACTCCTACCTCCCTGGTCCCCAGTCCTTTTATGCACACTTGGCCATGCGTGTTGATCACATTGAAAGCCTGCAATTTGGTGGGAATTTTGCGTCTGGGCCGAAAACAGGAGAAGATTATTCTACTTGAGGTGTTGAACACAACCATCTCATTGCGTTCAGCACGAGAGATGCTCAAGATGTCAGATGTCGTAGTAGGGCAGAAAGGATTACTGACATTGCCTGTTCTGTTTCGGGTGAAAGTGTCATAAAAATCGCCAATGATGGAGCTCGTTGTTCCATTGATCGTATATGCATCGGTGACGAGCATCCTCCAAGCCAGACAGGACCCAAAACCAGAAAATCAGTAGACGAAATAGGGGACAGTGTGTGTCATAGAGTGTGGATTGAGACCACATACCCAACAGTTCGAGGTTTTAATCACAAGCTGATGCTGGTACAATAATTGTACAAAAGTATTGTTCATGAATTCCAGGCGTCGTGGTAGTTCTTGGGGTGACAAGGTGGTGTGGAGATGTTCTGCAGGTGTCAGAATCATAGCCAGAGGAGCTGGGGAGAGGTCAGTAACAGAAACCATCCCACAACCAGAGATAAAGAGTACGAAAAGAATCGGTTAACTGGTACAGGTAGTCAGTCAATACTGGGAACTCAACATCAGACAATTTCTTTGGCCTTGGTACACCCCATACATTAGCTGGTCTACCGAATACCAATTCGTAGGAGATAATCCTATCCTTGAGTGGGCAGTCGTCTTTACTGACAAGAGAGCAAGGGGTAGGGCATCTACCCAGGTAACGCCTATTTCCGCCACTATTTTGGCCAATTTTCATTTAAGTACCCCATTGTATTTCTCCACCAATCTGGCTGACTGGGGGATAATTAGCAGCATGAAACTTTTGTCTGACACCAAGCCCGGAACACACAAACTGGACCACATTGGCTGTAAAATGTTGGCCATTGTCACTCCAAATCAAACGGGGCAACCCAAATCGGAGAAAGTATTCTTTCAACAAAACTTTGGCCATTGTAATAGCTGTGCAATCGTTGGTGGGGCAGGCCTCCACCCATCTGCTGAAGGCACAGACCACTACAAGGACATATTTCAAATTCGTACACCTGTCCTTGTGGATATAATCCATCTGGATGGCCACAAAAGGAAACGTAGGTGGGGAGAAGCCACCAGCGGGGGTAACTGTACCTTTTCCTGGATTGTGCATAAGGCAGATCATACATGACTTAACCACTCAGTCAGCGTATAGGGGTATTTTTTCATTATACCATGTTGGCTCGAGTAACTTGCATATTCCCTTTTGCACTGATATGGGCAGGGTCATGGGCCATAGTGACAACTGGGGGGACATGACTGTCTGGTAACATCCATTGCCTCCCTTCGGATATACGCACCCAACATCCCTCTATCCTTTCTCTGCCAAATGTTCCTCCCATGTGTGCAGTTCTTTTGCAGTGGCATGAGATTGAATCTCGACCACACTCTGACTAGTTTTTTCCAACATTCCTCCTTCCACCACCCATCCGGCTGGTCCTGTCACAAACATTCCATCTGATTTACTTAGAGCAGACTGTCTTACTGTTTGGTCTGCAAGGGCATTGCCTTTCCCTACATCATCAGTCACTTTCTGGTGAGCTTTTACATTTAATCACTGCAACTTTTCTAGTTAATGTCAAGGCGTCTAGAAGTCTGTGTATCAGGGGGCCATGCTGTATTTTGGTCCCATGTGAGGTGAGAAAATGTCTTTCTTTCCATAGTCTACCAAAATTGTGAGCCACCCCAAAGGCGTACTGACTGTCCGTATAGATATTAACAGTCATGTTTTACTGATTTCACAAGCTCGTGTCAAGGCCATTATTTCAGCCACTTGGGCCGATGCCTGTGGAATTTGTGCTGTCTCAACTACTGTAACAAGAGTGGTGAGGGCATATGCAGCAGATATAGTTCCTTCAGATCTTTTAAGACACGAACCATCTATGTATAGTGTTCCCTCAGCGTCTGTTAAGGGGGTGTCTTGTAGGTCCACACGACCCTTTGTGTCTTCTTCAGTCCGTAATATGCAGTCATGAGGATCAGAATGTTTTTCTTGTGTCTCAGTAGGGAGTAGTGTAGCTGGGTTTAGAATATTACATCTCTTAATGTCAATGTGACTGGAAAAAAGAGTGAGCTCATAACCTGTTAGTTGTGCACTGGTAAGGTGTTGTGTTTGATGTTGTTGAGCAAGGTATCTACTGCATGCGGGACCGTTAAGGTCAAGGGTGAAGACATAACAATACCTGTGCTCTGGCGGACCATAAGTGCAGCAGCAGCATTTGCGCATAAACATCCAGGGAGGGCTTGGGCTACTGGGTCAAGTGTAGCCGAGAAATAAGCACAAGGGCGATGTTTACTCCAAAAATCTGAGTTAAGACCGCGCAAGCGCAGCCATGTGTCTCATGGACAAAAAGGAAAAATTGTTTGCCATAGTCTGGGGTGCCTAACACTGGAGCTATACATAAATCATCTTTGAGTGTCTGAAAGGCAGCCACATGCTCAGTTGTCCATGGAACACCTCTTTCTGTCATATCTTTAGTAGTGAGAGCTAAAAGAAGTTTGACAATGGCCGAGAAGTTAAGGATCCATTGTCTCCAATAGGAAGTGAGGCCTATAAAGGCACATAACTGTTTCTGTGTCAAAGGGGAAGGCATAGAGATAATAAGGGACTCTCGGTCAGCAGTAAGTTGTCATCCTTCCTCCAAGAGGAGGTAGCCGAGGTAGGTCACTTTCTCTCGACAAATTGCAATTTGTTCAAGGAATTCTTATAATTGTGGGAGGCAAGGTGGTGAAGCAGACGTACTGTTGCTTGTTCACAAAGCGAGCAGACGTGGCTATAATTAAGAGGTCATCTACATATTGCAACAGATTCTTGAGAGCCTGACTATAGATTCTAAGTTTTACAGTAAAACCTTGGGGGGGCGGGGGCGTGGCAGAACAGAAAACCCCGCCCTCCAAGGGAGAAACCAAAGAGATGTCTACTGTCCAGATGTATGGGAATGCTGAAAAACGCATTCTTTAGGTCAATAACAGAAAAATGAGTGGCGGTCGCTTGGGCCATGGTCAAGAGGGCTGTGATATCAGGGACAACGAGATACTGTGAGACCGTAATTTTGTTGAGAGCCCGCAGATCGATGACAAACTGATACATTTTGGGGGCCGCGGCAGAGGTATCAATACATTTTTTAAGAACTGGAATAATTGGGCTGTTACACTCATTGCCACGTGTCTCCTCAACTACTCCCGTCTTCATGAGATCTGATATTATAGATAATAGGGCAGCATCACCTTCCTGGGGAAGGCGATACTGGCGAAGCCGAGGCAGTTAGGCACCTTGCTGGATACGGACAGTATGCGGAGCAATGTCAAGAATTCCTACATCAGTGTCAGAAGTGGCCCAAAGTGATGAGGGTAAGGCCTGCAGGATGGGAGGGAGGGGTCGAGAGAGGAACATAGTGGCAGAGGAATCTGGTGATATGGTCAGGGACACGCCATCAGGACTACAAGAAATGGTAGCATGTAAAGCCTTTAACAAATCCATACCTAGCAAATTTTCACTACATCCAGTCGTGAGAATCAAAGGAGCATCCATATGAGCTGGACCGAGATCCAGCGGCAGAGGCTTATAGACGGGGTTGGTAACAGGGACCCCAGAAAAACCCACGGAGACATTGAGAGAGCCAGAAAGGGGTGCCTCCAGAATCAAGGTGTGCGCAACAGAAGATCTAGTAGCCCCGGTGTCTAGTAGAAACTTCTTTTTATCCCCTGCAACTGACATCCAGACATAAAGACCTCACTGATCCACAGGAATCAGCACTCTTACATTACCCCTTTCCTGGCTTTCCCATGGCTGGTAGAAACCTGTCTCATCGTCTCATCATAATCATCGTCAAAGTATGTCCTAGTGGCCTCATACCCGCTGTCAAATCTGTTAACTGTACCCTGGGGCGGACCCATACGGGGTCGAACATTAGGATCTGGTGCACGCCTCTGCCTCAGAGGTCCCATATTTCCTTCCCTTTGAGTTCAGGGCCTAGTTGTTCCTGACTGAATATTCTGGGCTAATACCGGGCATTCACTAACCCAGTGGCCATAAGCCTTACAGTAGGGACACTGGTCTTTATCAACAGGACCTGCCGAACTGATGGACTTCTGTAAAGGAGACTGAAGGGGGTGCTGGGGCAGCCTCTGGAACTGGCCCGAAGGTGGACCTTGGCCTCTAGCATATTGTCCCCGGGGTGGATAAGCTTGTTGTGACAAAACGTTCATTTTAAGGTCCTTGTTCTTCCTAACCTCTTCCGGGCACATGCATCATTGTTGGCTTTTGCAATTCCTTAATTGCAATTTTTAAGAAATCGCAATTCAGGAATCGCAAAACCCTATGCATAAAGAAATCGCTTAAAAAATAGCGATTTCAAAACATTCCTTAATTGCGATTCGCAATTTGCGAATTGCAATTAAGGAATACCTCCCCATTCATTCCTATGGGCCCTGAATGAATGGGAAGACATTCTAAATTTTCGCATCTCAATTAGAGAATCGCAAATTGAGAATGCAATTTCAAGGGTGCCAGGGTATCAAAATGACACCCTGTTGCACCCCTGAAATTGATCTGTGCACCACATATGTTGCGCACACACATGCCCTAAGAGCATGTGTGTGCGCAACATGAAACTTTGAAAAATGCACAAAAGTGCACTTTTCAAAGTTTTTGCAAATTACAATGAAGTTCAACTTCATGGTAATTTGCTACTCCTATTAGCGAAATCGCTATTTTTTTTACTTTGATGCATTGCACTTAAGGAATTTCAATTTGGGGTTCCTTAAATGCAATTGCAATTTAAGGAATCTCAATTTAGAGATTCCTTAAATTGCGATGTTTGCATTTGGGATGATGTATCCCAAATGCAAAAATACTGGTCTGAAAGGGGCAGATTCGGAGAATTTGCCAGTTTGCGACTGGTTTTTAGGTTGATGCATGTGGCTGTTTGTCTTTTTCTTCATTCTCTCTATTCTTGTGATATTGGGCCATGGCAAGGATGCCTGCCATAGTCTGAGCTGACCACGTACTCTCAACCTTCTTAAGGCGGGCCGAGAGATCCGGTAATAAATAAGATACAAATTTATCAATAAACACTGAGCCCGAGCCAGGGGCTTTAGCGTCCAATCCACTGTGACTTTTGTACTGCGGGTGAAAAAATCAGCAGCAGACTCATCCTTATGTTGTTTACATGCATTTATCTTATCCCAATTAACAGCTATTTCAGGCAAAAGGGTCTTTATGAGCTGCAACAGATGGCCTGGGAGAGCCAGAATAGCCGGATCAGGCTTAGTCCCCCCCTCTCTGTCATTCTCCATCCTCTGAAAGTCGGTCCAGTCACCATGCAAAGCGGCATTATGGTTGGCATGGCGTATTTTGTCCCATATGTCGGGTGGTACTACTGACCCGAATAAGAAGTCAATATCCTCTAAGGTAAGCACACCAGAGGAAACAATCTGGCCTAATTCCTGATAGTAAAGAGCCGGATTCTTACGGGGGTCTGGTGATTGAGATTTCAATTGAAGAACATCTGCTCTTTTCCATGGGACATGCACCCACATCCTACACCAGTGGGCTGGGGCTGCTCCAACACCCTGGTCATTGGCGAGCACTGCAGAGATAAAGACGGGAGCTGTCTCTCTCATGGGCAAAGCTTTGTCATTCGGAGATGGCGGAAAAACCGTTGTGTCTCTGAACGCAATCATGGTAACAAGGGCTTCATACACATCATCTCCCTGAACATGACCCTTGGCAATAGTTAGTTTTAAATCAATCAATCCCCTAGGAGTGTCTATGAACAATGCTTCATATCTTTTCATTATAAGTGTGCACATGTACTCGGCCATGTCTGTTTGTTGTATGGCCGTCCATTGTCTAAACGTTGACCAGATATCTTTAACACCATAAATATTACCATTATTTACCCAAAATGCACATTGTTTTCGTATAGCGTCCCTTTCACCACCCCCAGCAAGTTCAGCAGACCTCAAAGACTCCTTTCTAGGGGTACCGAAGAATCCAAACAGGGTATTGGGCATAAGGGAGGACCATCTCGTTCGGTCCGTAGTGGCATAAGAGTCACCAATAGACTTATTATCAAGCAGACGGCAATGTATGGTCAGTGTTGGGTCAATAGGTGGGGCGGTATGAACTGTCGGAGGGAGGGGTGCTACAGGATGACGGGAGTCACAGGATCAGGCAGTTTTACAATGGGTGGGGCAGCCTCAACCACCACTGGTGGGGGTGGACCGTTAGGAACATTTTGAGGAAGAGTGGGATACATAGGAGCCGGAGCATAGGCAGGAGGTGGACCTTCAAGAATAGCATTCTACAACGAGTCCCCCTCTTCTCCTTCAACCTCAAGGTACCTGGGAGAACGAGTGGGGTAAATTTTGTCGCCTTAGCCCTATGATGCATATCTGCCATTTCAACCCCTTCATGAACCTTATTTTCTGAATGCGCTTTTGCATGATCAGCCATAGACATCCTCTCTTTCTTTTTATTCAACGCGTGCTTTTTTCTCATTTTTTGATCTATTTCTTTCCTCCACAACGCGGTGGCGTCAAACATGGCTTGAAGAGACCGTTTGCAGTGCAGCTGCTCCTCCAGGCTCGAGAGGGCCTGGAGATCAAAGGAGCCTAACTGTGACCACTGTAATTCAACATTGCTTCATTTCTTATATTGTACCAATAAGGAAGAAAACATGATAGCAGATGGCCCATATTTAACATACATCTCATAACTTTGAGTTCCTTCTAGAGGAAGCAGGCAGGATGCCCCCAGAAGGGAGTTCTCTGTACATACGCAACAACATAACTTTCGCAACCTACTACTGACTGGTATATTTTTACTTCAGGCAAACAACAGTGGGAGAAAAACACTCACCTCACTGGCTTGGCTTTTGCAAAAGTCAATACAGACAGAAAACAGATCACAAGTGGTGGATGATCAGTCCACCCTTACCCGAAAATGTTGTTCTCTTCTGCTGACGTAGGCACAAGTCCAGATCCAGAAATAGACTGCACTAAAGGGTGCACCAGCGGGACGCAGTCAGGTGGCCCAGACCGGATGGAGAAGACCGTGTACAAGACTTCTGGTCTACCAGACTCAAAATGGTCCCTCGGGTAGGGTACCTCTGTTGGACTTCCACCACGGGCCCCCTCACGACCACCGGGCCAGGCCTACGTCTCTGTGGAGTCCTTGTTCGGGTGCCATTTGAAGAACCAAGACAAGCCCACCTCAAGGAGGAGTGGGGGCTTGGCGGTGCGGGAATCGCCCAAGTCTACTCTTACCCTCCTTATATAATAAAGTGGACCAGGAAACCTTTGTCTGCAGAGAGAACCACCTTTATTACAATATCCAGTGCTATGGAACAGAGTCCCAAGCTAGTCAGAGACAAAACCCAGGAGGCAGCTGCTTTACTTCACAGCGAACAAGCCTTATATACATTTTTATTCCACTCTTTTGGCATTCAGTCCATTGTTCAATCAGGGCGGTGTTTGTAGTGATGACCTGATCAAGTCGGTGTTTGTAGTTGATGACCAGATCAAGGCTCGGCATTCAGACCATTGTTCAATCAGCTTGATCAAGACTCGGCATTCAGACCATTGTTCAATCAGCTTGATCAAGGCTCGGTCAGTCAGACCATTTTCCAGATGACCTGATCACGGTGTCAAGGATTTTTACCAAGCAGGGAGCAGAAGATGAAAAACAAGCTTGTTTACACAGGGCGTAGGTGTCTCATGGCTCTCTGTTGATGAATTGGTTAACTGCAAAGAACAGGGGGCTTGGGTATGTGATAGTTTTTTTAGCGTCAGCAGAAATGGAGGCTGTAGGCAGAGTTTTTTCACGAGATGGCAAGAAATGGAGGAATGTAAGGAAATTAATAGGACCTAGTAAAAACTTATTTTCTTCATATTACTACCCCCCACCCTGCCCCTTCCCCTCCCCACGTCACCCCCCTGCAGGTACACCCATTACTGACCGCGGCTGATCTACAGGTAAGTGATTAGATGTGTGTGTAGATCTAGAAATCACAGAGTGGGTTTATAGAAACTTGTATTGGTGTGTTAATGGATTCAAATATGGCACTCTGTATTTTACAGTGAGTGATGAAAGATTATACTAGTGTATGATGAGGTGTATCTGATTGTCACGTGGATGATGTCATCAGTGATGTCTTCAGTGATGTCATTTGAGATGTCATCAGTGATGTCACTGACCATGTCATATGCGACATCATCAGCAGTGGATTGCTTGCGCGCGAGTTATAGTTAGCAAAAATAACTATAACAGAGGAATTTTAATGATTTTGTATGAGTGAAATGTCCAGCTAACTATAACAGCCCTGAAACCTATGGTTTTTTCAGTGAATTTCTAAGGTTTTTTAAATGCTAATTCCTAATTATGTTGAATAAGAATTCCCTTTGGGCACCTTAGTTCAGAAACACTAATTCTTACACACACTTTGACAGGTATCCTTCAACCATGCAAACTTATCCCGTAGAGCAATACAGTAAACAGCAATATAATTCTATAAAAACGAATAAATTCAGGATGTACAGTTTATTTCATAAAATTAAAAATTTATGAAATTTATGAAATAAACTGTACATCCTGAATTTATTCGTTTTTATAGAATTATATTGTTGTTTACTGTATTGCTCTACGGGATAAGTTTACATGGTTGAAGGATACCTGTCAAGTTGTGTGTAAGAATTAGTGTTTCTGAACTAAGGTGCCCAAAGGGAATTCTTATTCGACATAAAGTCAGTCTTGGTACCCCATCCCTTTGGTTTTGGGTCCCTCTCTCTTTTATTAGAGATAATTCCTAATTATAACATGTCTGAAACCTACGTTTTTTTCAGTGAATTTCGAAGGTTTTTTAAATGATAATTTTTAAATTTAATAATTGGTAGTATGTATTTTTTTCATACCGATTTTTCTACATTTTTTAAATGTTTATTTTTTCATATTTTATTTTTTAAATGACATTATATATTTTTAATATAAATGGAAATAAAAATGTTTTTTTAAATATTGAAACTGAAAAATTGTGTTTTTGTTGAATGTATAAGTGCAGAACTATAAGTGTGTTGGTTAGTTAGGCGACTGCATGCATAGTGGATAAGGGTTTGAAGCAGTACATGTGCTAAGACCTAGCTCAGTGCATGAATACTTCGCGATCCCTGTTCCGTTGACTGGTGGGTCCCTGTGAAGGTAACTCTTATTTTCTTTGGGCTTCCCTGGTTGCTACAGAGGTGCTGAGTCACCTGAACCTTGCTGGTCCCTCCCGAAGCAGCTTTCCTCTTCCTGCGTGGGTTGCTGTTGCCAAGGCTTGTTGGGCACAATCCGGGAACTAACACTGCAGCACTAAACATCCTTTGTGGGACAATTCGAATCCAGCTCCTGATCATTGTTAACGCCTCCTGGTCCTCGTGGCTGTGGAGTCAAGCTGCACCTCTTTTCACCTGAAGCACCCGACATCGGTCGGCCCTGGTCACTGGCTAGTGACCTAGACTCTGTTCCCTCTGCTTTCAGGTTCTTTACATCCTAGATCCATGGTTGGATCTTCCTGGACACTTATCTTCCTCCCGGCAGCAGCACTTTCAAGCAGATCTCCATTGGAAACGACGACGATTCTCGACACCAAAAGACACCTATGCACCCAGCTTCCCTGGGTGAGGTAACTCGAGTACTCCAGTGTTCCTGTGGGTGTTGGCTCTAGAACCCCTTAAGTCTAAGATGGTTTGCTCCGAGTTCGCTCCTAAGTGTCCCTTTTCCCCATTGAATTTACCGGCGAATCGCGGGTGTGTTCTTCCACGGCATGCCTCCCCCGTGGGTCCACTGTGTCACTACCTAGTCTGGTTCCTAGTGGTCCAAGCACTTCTACAGGCTCTAGGCCTTGTGTCTACTCAAGTCGTGGTCCTTATATACCACTTTCTTAATATATGGTTTGGTACGCCCCTAGGGCTCAACATATATTGTGCTACTTACTGATTTTCTAACATTGAATCTTGATTGTACATTCTGTGCTTTGACCTCTAATCTCATAAAGGGATTAGTAGGGAGTGTTTTATAAATAAATACATATACCCCATCCAGGGCTCAATACTGTTGTTGAGTAATAATGCCATCGGATTCATATCAAGTTGTAACCCACTATAAGATGGCCGCCATGTATAGATGCATGTGTATATAGACTGTTGAGTCCTTCTTTTGTGTTGATTGAACAAGAGAAGAATGTCGTGACATAACTTTATTTAAATCATGAATGAATTTGGCGGCAGTCACAGCAGACAAAGGCGTGATGCCGAAACGCGTATTGTTTTTCTGAGAAAATAAACACAGAGTCTTGCCGAATATGAGTTGTGGAGTGCCGTCAATTCTTTTACCGCAGTGAAAGAGAGTGGAGCGTCGATATATATATATATATATATGTTATCCAAATGCTCTGCTCTTCAGTGACGCACTCCGCAGCAGGTAATTCAATTGTTTATTGCTTAAGAAGGTCGCATATACATCCTCATTAATCACCTTTCGCCGACGCGTTTCAAAGCTGTCCGCTTCTTCATCTGGGCGTGATGACTGGTGTGGAATAGTGCTCTCCACGTGTATTCGATTTCATTTACGCTTGGTAGCAGTTCCAGTGTCTCTTGGGATATGTAGTTGCTTAGTAGCACAACGCGGAGAGTACACAAAGTATTTACCCACAGTGGGTCCCACAGTTCGTCATTTTCTTAAAAGGGGGCACAGTGATTTATCTTGCTTCACTGTGCATTGAAAAGCTCTCAAATGAGCTCCGGATTGCAATGCTTCCTTTATTTTTCGAAGCTTCCTGCTGCGCCATGAACCAGGAAGGTTCCTGTCCATATTACCCTGTTCTCCCACGGCTCCTTCCTCATTTTTCAGGTGGTGCGCCAACTACGACCGAAACCGCCGTTGTATTTCTGTTATCCAAATGCTCTGCTCTTCAGTGACGCACTCCGCAGCAGGTAATTCAATTGTTTATTGCTTAAGAAGGTCGCATATACATCCTCATTAATCACCTTTCGCCAACGCGTTTCAAAGCTGTCCGCTTCTTCATCTGGGCGTGATGACTGGTGTGGAATAGTGCTCTCCACGTGTATTCGATTTTATTTATGCTTGGTAGCAGTTCCATTGTCTCTTGGGATATGTAGTTGCTTAGTAGCACAACGCGGAGAGTACACAAAGTATTTACCCACAGTGGGTCCCACAGTTCGTCATTTTCTTAAAAGGGGGCACAGTGATTTATCTTGCTTCACTGTGCGGTTTCGGTCGTAGTTGGCGCACCATTGATTTCATGTTAAACCACAGTAAACAGACCATATTAAGCTATTATTACTCAATCATGTTATTATATCACATAATTATTTCCATAACATGATTGAGTAATAATAGCTTAATATGGTCTGTTTACTGTGGTTTAACATGAAATCAATGTACCCTATAGAAACTACATGTCCCAGAAATCCTGTAGGAACTAACAGGAAGTGATGTAAAATGACGAGTAATTTCCTTAAAAATCAAAAAAATTGTCAAATCTGGTTACCTGTGAGCAAGGTCTCCGCTGAGACCGAAACGCGTAAGGTGCTGCTGGCTGGCTGTCAATAAACCTTACATTTTGACAAATAAATAGTTTTGTGTAATTAAATAAGGACGAGAGTGCACGAAGAAAACACTCCCCGAACAGGGGAAAACAGAATTAATATATATATATATATATATATATTACCTACTGGCGGTCGCCAGTAGGTAGTTATAGTTAGGATTGATTTCCATAGTGAAATCGCAACATTCTATTGGGAATAACTTTGGCGCCGGTTGAGGAATCTGCCTGAATTTCTCAACTTTGCCTCGCGGCTCTCCGCTTCTTCCCTGAAAGTTTGGGGGGGGTTCGTCAATCGGGGGCTGAGATAAAAGGGGGGTCCCAAAACGTGTTTTCCCCATGTTAATTTTCATAGGGCGGTCGAACTCACTTTTAGCTCGAACGGCTGAATGGATTTTCACCAAATTTGGCAAAATTGCAGGGACTGGTAGTCCGATGTGCCTTTGCTATGTCTCAAGATATGTGCTCCAGAGGATTTTGAGTAATTTAGGTTAAAAAAAATATATATATCTATAGCCGCGCCCCGGTACGCGCACCGGGGAGCGCACCGGGCGCGCTACGCGACTTGCGCACTGAAAGCTGATTGGCTCTCGGGTGTCTGTAAACATTCGAAACAGTCCGCAGCGGCCGCCATCTTGTGTCTCGGTAGGATCAAGACATAAGAGGTGGCTAAAAACAAACGGGGAAATGAACAAAAGGGTGCAGGGTACACCCCCCCTGACCCCCTAGGTTTGATGTGGGGGCCATAAAAGGGTCCCGGGGACGATTTTTGTGGGGGGAGCGCCCGGTACGCGCACCGGGGAGTTACCGGGGAGCGTACCATGGGAAAACCCAGTGAAACAGGAAAATAATAATTTAAAGTGATTAGAGGTAGGGTAGCTCTGCATAGAGTTGTTGTGTTGTTTGGGTGTTTTAAGTACCAACATGTAGGTACCAATGCTGAGTCTTAAATGTAATGTACACTGTTTCCTCTGTAGATATCTTGCATGTTGTTACAGAAGTTATTGTGCTATATGGAATCCACATCATAGTCTGTCAGGAAAGCAGAAACAACATGGAGGCAGGAGATGAAAAAGTGATGTCAAATAGACATTGGAGATAATATATTGGGAGAAAGGAAGTATCTATGAGCAAAATTACTATGTAACATAAAAAAGTTGCACAGTATACTATAAATCTGACTTTACATTATAATCAATTTGGTACTAGTTTATGAATTACATATAAAAATGAATAATGTCTGAAACAAGTTTAGAATTATTAAATATAAATTTATTTTTCAGATTCTTTTTCCAAATTTAACATAACTTCTATTAACAGATTGTCGGAAATGTCCTCATTTTGAATTAGCGAATCTACCGCTTCCACACATTGAACTAATTCATAGTCTTCATTGGGTTAAATAACTTGTTCATTGTTGCTCTCCAGTACAATTTCAAAGGAAATATTTTTCTCTCCTTCCATTTTCTTGCTGTAATTTGCATAAAAAATAAATATATCTCCATTTTCTTGCTGTAATTTGCATAAAAAATAAATATATCAGTAGAGATAGGGCACTGTTGGGTTTAAGTTCATACAGGTAGTTTTGATTTTTTAACAGTGAAGTTATCTTTGGGCAGTGTATGGTATCAGGCTGGAAGTAGAAATATAAAAAAGTGTATATCATGAAGCCTAAGTAAATTCATAATTATACAAGACAAGCCTAACTCCATCCATAACTATAACAGAGAAGCGTATCTCAATCTATAACTATTACAGAGGGATAGTATATATAACAATCAGAAAATGTTTTCCAAATTAACTTAAAGTGCACAACATACTTCAGTTTTCAAAATAACATCTTACTGTTCAAAAAGAAGTTTAAGTTCTCAGTGGAAATGCTTTTGAAATGTACTTCAGGAAGTAGTAGTCAAAATGGCTGTGTTTCCCTCTCTTTGTTTATATATATTCATGTACATAACCAATCAAATGTCATGAAATAATAGTAGAAAATGAAAGTAACATTTTAATTGGTTGTAAATTCTAACACTTCAGATGTGTTTTTGTGAAGTAATTCACCTCAGGATATTTAGAGAGGTCTACAGGCTAAATGGCTCAATGGAATTCCACCAAATTTAGGAAAATGGTAGGGACTGGTATGTAGTATGGCCTACTCTATATTTGGTGAAATTGTCTCCGGTGGTTTTTATGTAAATGAACTTTTAAAAATTTTTGGGAGCGCTTCCCGGTGCGCGCCCCGGTACGCGTACCGGCAGCGCTACGGGAGTCCTCCATTTTGTGTTTCGGTAGATTTGAGATAGAAAATGGAGGAAAAACAACGTTGGGAATGGGTATAAGGGGGCATCGTAGGCACTCGCTAACCCTCTAGGTTTTCTGAGGGGGTCTTAGGAGTCCCATATAGGCGAAAAATATATATTTTTAATTTTTCGCGGGGGGAGCGCCCGGTACGCGCACCAGGAAGCGTACCGGGGAGCGTACTTTGGTGAAAAATAGTGAAAAAAGTTAGAAAAAGATAATCATTTGGAGTGATCAGAGATAGGGGAGCCCTGAAAAGGGCTTTTGGGTTTGGTGGCAGATTTACGTACCTACAAGTAGGTACCAATGCACAGTCTTAAATTCAGGAGGAATATTCTATTCCCCTCATCTGAGAAGTGCACACCATCTCCTCTGTAGATATCTTGCATGTTGTAACGCAAGTTGTTGTTGTATATTGAACCCATTCCATAGTCTCTCATGTAAGCAGAAACAGATTTATTCACATGTTTCCGTGCTTTCTGAAATTGTGGACAAAATTGGTTGGACCAGTTCCATTTCTGTCTTTGGCATATATTGGAATATACCAAGGCAGTTTGTGGAAAAAGTGTCATCAATTGATCAAAGGTTTCCTTTAAAAGCATTTCCAGACCTACCCCAGTCAAAGTGCCCAAGTCATTTCCTCCACAGTGCACAATTAAGAGGTCAGGGTGTGGCAAATGCAAAAAGGTTTTCACCAATGGTATCAATTGGTGACATCTCAATCCTCTCTGGCCAATCCATTTTATGTGCACATTTGGTAAATCAAGGTTGTGAAAATTTCTGTTAGCTGCATACCTTTGAGCCCAGTGAATGTAGCTATGTCTAATAATCCAGACAGAGTACATGGTGAGAGGAGGTTTTGGTGCAGTCAGATGAAGTGTAGAAATGAAATGGTAGTTGGAACAGTAGGAGTTTGCAAAAAAAAAAACCTGTGGAGTTTCAGTGCTCTTGAATCACAAGCAATGATTGGTGGATTCAGATAGTTGAAAACTGAAAGTTAGGGTGCATGGTTCTGTTGTGTGAAAGAAGTCATTTGAATGGTTAAAAACAGTCATTTAAAGAAAGATTGCAGCAGATAAGCTGGTGTATTCACAGGTCAAGCATCCTTGCTGAGGTGATTTGCAACATTGTAGAATAAACTTTTAACCCTGGGAGCTCAGTGAGGAGGGAGTTGCTATGGTAACAGGTAGAAAGGGCTGAGGGGGGGAAGGGTGTTGATTTGAAAGAGAGGGAAGAGTTTTGATTGGTTACCATGAGGAATATGTGTGTAGAATCAGAGGTTTTCTGTGCCATTAATGGTGCAGTGCCTGGAGAACATACCTTTTGCTCTGCTAAAGAAATATTGGTGTGTGTATCTGACACTGTTCTGAATCTCCCAAAGCATTTGTAAAGGTGAGTTATGATTCATTTAGATAGAGAGTTCAGATTAAGAAGCACATTGATTTTCTTTGCTGTTGGTTTGTGTGATGCTTTTTGAAAATGCATGGTTTCTATATTTGTAAAATAGAGGATTTGTATTTTGAGAAATAGTGATGTTTCAGTAGTGAAGTTGAATGGTTGTACATAGGATTTGCACTCTGTATCTAAAATGTTATTTTAAAAATCAATTTTAGGGTAAATGAATGGGTTTCAGTAGTGAAAATGAATGCTTGTACATAGGAGCTGTGTTGTGTTCCTAAAATGGTAATTGAAAAACGATTTTAGTGCAAATCAATGGGTTTGAGTAGTGAAAATGTAGGCTTGTATATAGGATCTGTGCAGTGTTTCTAAAATGTTAATTGAAAAACGATTTTAGTACAAAACAATGGATTTTAGTAGTGAAAATGAATGCTTGTAAATAGGATCTGTCCTCTGTTCATAAAATATTAAATAAAAAACGATTTTAGGGCAACTTATTGGCTTTCAGTAGTGAAAATGAATGCTTGTACATAGGATCTGTGTTCTGTTCCTAAAATGGTAATTGAAAAACGATTTTAGTGCAAATCAATGGGTTTGAGTAGTGAAAATGAATGCTTGTATATAGGATCTGTGCAGTGTTTCTAAAATGTTAATTGAAAAACGATTTTGGTGCAAAACAATGGGTTTTAGTAGTGAAAATTAATGCTTGTAAATAGGATCTGTCCTCTGTCCATAAAATATTAAATAAAAAACGATTTTAGGGCATATTAATGGCTTTCAGTAGTGAAAATGAATGCTTGTACATAGGACCTGTGTTCTGTTCTTAAAAAGGTCATTGAAAACGATTTTAGTGCAAATCAATGGGTTTGAGTAGTGAAAATGAATGCTTGTATATAGGATCTGTGCAGTGTTTCTAAAATGTTAATTGAAAAACGATTTTAGTGCAAAACAATGGGTTTTAGTAGTGAAAATGAATGCTTGTAAATAGGATCTGTCCTCTGTTCATAAAATATTAAATAAAAAACGATTTTAGGGCAACTTATTGGCTTTCAGTAGTGAAAATGAATGCTTGTACATAGGATCTGTGTTCTGTTCCTAAAATGGTAATTGAAAAACGATTTTAGTGCAAATCAATGGGTTTGAGTAGTGAAAATGAATGCTTGTATATAGGATCTGTGCAGTGTTTCTAAAATGTTAATTGAAAAACGATTTTGGTGCAAAACAATGGGTTTTAGTAGTGAAAATGAATGCTTGTAAATAGGATCTGTCCTCTGTCCATAAAATATTAAATAAAAAACGATTTTAGGGCATATTAATGGCTTTCAGTAGTGAAAATGAATGCTTGTACATAGGACCTGTGTTCTGTTCTTAAAATGGTAATTGAAAAACGATTTTAGTGCAAATCAATGGGTTTGAGTAGTGAAAATGAATGCTTGTATATAGGATCTGTGCAGTGTTTCTAAAATGTTAATTGAAAAACGATTTTAGTGCAAAACAATGGGTTTTAGTAGTGAAAATGAATGCTTGTAAATAGGATCTGTCCTCTGTTCATAAAATATTAAATAAAAAGCGATTTAGGGCAAAAACAATGGCTTTCAGTAGTGAAAATGAATGCTTGTACATAGGATCTGTGTTCTGTTCCTAAAATGGTAATTGAAAAACAATTTTAGTGCAAATCAATGGGTTTGAGTAGTGAAAATGAATGCTTGTATATAGGATCTGTGCAGTGTTTCTAAAATGTTAATTGAAAACCGATTTTAGTGCAAAACAATGGGCTTTAGTAGTGAAAATGAATGCTTGTAAATAGGATCTGTCCTCTGTTAATAAAATATTAGATAAAAACCGATTTTAGGGCAAATTAATGGCTTTCAGTAGTGAAAATGAATGCTTGTACATAGGACCTGTGTTCTGTTCTTAAAATGGTAATTGAAAAACGATTTTAGTGCAAATCAATGGGTTTGAGTAGTGAAAATGAATGCTTGTATATAGGATCTGTGCAGTGTTTCTAAAATGTTAATTGAAAAACAATTTTAGTGCAAAACAATGGGTTTTAGTAGTGAAAATGAATACTTGTAAATAGGATCTGTCCTCTGTTCATAAAATAATAAATAAAAAACGATTTTAGGGCAAATTAATGGCTTTTGACATTTTGACATATATATGTCCTAAAAGTGACGCAGTGAAATCTCATAGATTTCACTGCGTCACTATTACGAGGTTTTTTGAGGGGGAATGCCACTTCTGTGTACATTACAGCTGATAGAGGTATAATGTGGCACAGAGTTTTAAAAAGTGACGCATCTACCTACATGCGTCACTTTTTAAATATGGCGCAACAAGGCACATGTTTTATGCCGCCGATGCGTCACAAAAAGTGACGCATCAGCAGTGGAAAACTGATGCAGGGTTTTATAAATGAGGTTCATCTTTATTTTGCACACTACTCCAGTTTAGTCCTGTCCACTGCACTGTTGGACACACGCCTCACCTTTTGTGCTCCCCTGGACAGGCTTCATTACATCTGCACTCCTGCTTAGGCCTCATAATATTATTTTAGAATAACATTTGAAAAACAGAGAAAAGGTTATATGTACACGTTTTTTATTACACTACTGAAACAGTTTTTCGGGCAAATTATTGTCTTTTACATTTTTGAGAAAGAATAAATAGTGTGTTAATGATTACATTAAAAAATTGACCTTTTCACAATCATGTCACCTGTGTTACCTCAGATTAGGAAGTAGATTGTGCAGATGAGGTGAGGAATGTCCAGAGGGACAGAGGAGGTGAGGTCTGTGTTCAAGACTGTAGTGGGAGAGAGGCTTTTCAGGGAGATCATAGGTGGTGAGACCTATGTCTAAGAGTGTAGTGGACTAGGTTTCATGAAGCCTATTCCCCACTGCACTCTTAGACACAGGTCTCATCTTCTTTGCACCCGTGGACAGATCACTCTTCTACGACAGTCTTCAATAGAGGGCATACCTCTTGTGCACCCCTAGACAATCCTTACCTCATCTGCAACCCTGAATAGACTTCAACTAACTGGTATGCTTAGACAAGCCTCAGCTTATTTACACCCTTGGACATGCGGTAGGATTGTTTGCAAGAGAGAGGAAATGTATTTTGCAAAATAGTGAGTTTTCAGTACTGAAATGGAATGGTTGTACTCCAGCAATGCATCCTTTCACATGGGGAAAGCTCCATGTGAAAGTGTTTGCCTCAGTCTTATGTCTGCTGTGAGGCAGACGCAAGATTTTGACGTAACAGTGTTGTACAAGTGACGCAGTGAAATCTCATTGATTTCAGTGCGCCAGTATTATGAGGCTTTCTGCGGAGAAATGACCCCTCTGTGTACATTACACCTGACAGAGGTATAATGTGGTGCAGAGGTTTAAAAAGTGATGCATCTACCTACATGCGTGACTTTTTAAATATGGCACAAAAAGGCACATGTTTTATGTCACTGATGCGTCACAAAAAGTGACGCATCAGCAGTGGAAAACTGATGCAGGGCTTTATAAATGAGGTTCATCTTTTTTTTGCACAATACTCCAGTTTAGTCCTGTCCACTACACTCTTGGATACAAGCCTCACTTTTTGTGCTCCCCGGGACAGGCTTTATTACATCTGCACTCCTGCTTAGGCTTCATAATCTTTTTTAAGAATAACATTTGAAAAACAGAGAAAAGGTCATATGTATAAGCTTTTCATTACACTACTGAAACATTTTTGGGCAAAATTAATGTCTTTCACATTTTTGAGAAAGAATAAATAGTGTGTGAATGATTAGATAAAAAAATTTGACCTTTTCACAATCATGTCACCTGTGTTACCTCAGATTAGGAAGTAGATTGTGCAGATGAGGTGAGGAATGTGTAGAGGGACAGAGGAGGTGAGGCCTGTGTTCAAGACTGTAGTGGGAGAGAGGCTTTTCTTGGAGAGCGTAGGTGGTGAGATCTGTGTCTAAAAGTGCAGTGAACTAGGGTTCATGAAGCCTATCTCCCAATGCACTCTTAGACACAGCTCTCAAGTTCTTTGCACCCGTGGACAGATCTCTCTTCTACTACACTCTTCAAAAGAGGCCATATTTATTGTGCACCCCTAGACAATCCTTTCTTCATCTGCAACCCTGAATAAACTTCAACTAATTGGCATGTTTAGACAAGTCTCCGATTATTTACACCCTTGGACATGCGGTAGGATTGTTTGCAAGAGAGAGGAAATGTATTTTGTAAAATAGTGAGTTTTCAGTACTGAAATGGAATGCTTGTAGTCCAGGAATGCATCCTTTGACATGGGGAAAGCTCCATGTGAAAGTGTTTTCCTCAGTCTTATGTCTGCTGTGAGGCAGGCGCAAGATTTTGATGTAACAGTGTCCTAAAAGTGACGCAGTGAAATCTTATTGATTTCACTGCGTCACTATTATGAGGCTTTCTGCGGAGAAATGCTCCCTCTGTGTACATTACACCTGATAAAGGTATAATGTGACGCAGAGGTTTAAAAAGTGATACATCTACCTACATGCGTCACTTTTTAAATATGGCGCAACAAGGCATATGTTTTATGCCGCCGATGCGTCACAAAAAGTGACGCATCAGCAGTGGAAAACTGATGCAGGGCTTTATAAATGAGGTTCATCTTTTTTTTGTACACTACTCCAGTTTAGTCCTGTCCACTGCACTCTTGGACACAAGCCTCACCTTTTGAGCTCCCCCGTACAAGCTTCATTACATCTGCATTCCTGCTTAGGCCTCATAATCTTTTTTTAAAATAAGATTTGAAAAAACAGAGAAAAGGTCATATGTATAAGATTTTCATTACTTGGTGAAAACAAATGGCTAACAGACAAAACAGCTGGGTAGGAAAACAAAATTACCTAATGTATAGACTCATCAGCATTCTATGTAATCACCATTAAATTAAAGACATTTCAAAATCAAATTATCAATTATTAATTAATTGTATAGGATTCTGTCAAACAACAAATTATTATAAAACACTGTAAAAAGAGGGAGTAAATACACATGTGTATAACACAACAGAATTTTTATTATGACTCAATAAATTAAAAAATGAACAAGAACCACAATTCATAAAACCTTCTTGTATCAATTTATATTTAAAAATTACAGATAGCCAAATAAAATAGACTTTCAAATGTGAATAACTAAAGTTCCTTCTAAATCCTAAAGTATAGAAAAAACCTATATTCACAAAAACATAAAACGTGGCCAGAAAACTGATTTCTGTTCGACGCGCGTTTCGGCGTTTCCACAAACGCCTTCTTCAGGAGCCACAAGGTTATACTGTAATAATCTTTAAAGGAAAGGAAGAAAGAAAGAAATATTTACATTTACCTTCTGTCCATTCTAAAAACATCTCATTATCATTATACCAAAAGACATATACACACAATCCCTCCTAATTCAAACATTGTTACATAAATTTCTATTTACATCATAAGCATCTATCTTGAACCGCGAACCACCAATCTCATTTAGTCAACATATTCCTATATTACACCAGCTGTCTTATTCATCTTACATCAAATAATTGTTTACAAAAGAGAAATTTCTCAGTTCATGATGGGTGTCTAGAGCAGTTAAATCACAGATTTAGAATATGATAATAGAGGGGAAAAGACCCCGCTAATGTTTGGAGATACAACCTAGTGAAGACCAAAGTCATTTTAATATTTAAAGAAACACAGGGCTTTCCCTTACTGAGGTATAGTTTATTATGCATTGCAGTTGATAAGTCGTCCTTTAGGGTCTACTTACTTTAAGAGAGAAAAGAAAACGACTTCCCATAGTCAGAATATTTCATGTACAAATAGGGCACTCCACTTCTGTTTAGACAAGAGATGTCAAATTATGTCTGTAATTTTCAAAAAAAGAAGAGAGGGGGGAGGGGGGGGCAGGGGGGGGCATATTATAGCCTCTATTGTATTCTCATAGTTGCAAGTACATATTCACCATCAGCATTAAATAGCGGCCAAAAGGGGGAAGATATCTTTATGTATTAGCACCTTTTATATTTTGGCTTCAAAAATGACCCTTCAAACCTGCAATGATGCAAGAACCCCATATGATGGCGCATAATATATTAGTCTGTTATTTAACGAATATAAAAAGGTCAAACAAGTTATCTAAGTCCTCAGTAATATGCGAAATATAACCCAAGAAAGCTAATTACTAAAATGTCCCTTCTACTTACTTTAGTTAGAGTAAAAGACCCGTTTTCTCACTGTTCTGTTTTTTCTGAGTGCAGAATGAAAATAATTCACACTCTTGGAGCCCGTTTATCTCAGCGTATTCTGGAAGCCGGCATTTCTAAAACTGTCAGCAGAAAAACCGGAAATACCTGCATGTATTAACATCTAATATAAATGATCATTGCTGCATTAAAGCTAGTTACTTAAAAGTCCCTTCTACTTACTTTAGTTAGAGTAAAAGACTCGTTTTCTCAATGTTTTGTTTTTTCGGAGTGCAGAAAGAAAATAATTCACACTCTTGGAGCCCGATTATTTCAGCATATTTCTGGAAGCCGGCATTTCCTAAGGAAGAGATTATATTTAGTTTTAAAAATCCTCCCACTATTAGAAAAGGTGGATACTCGATTTCATCTAAATTACTGCTTGACAGCAAAAGGACGGCGTTCTAAGGGGGCACGTCTTACCTTTTGTAGAGCTCCGACGAGATAAATCGAAATCTGGTCACGGACAGGCTGGATGTAGCCCTTGGCGTCTCCCGACCGTTAGGATGCGTATCACCGTGAGTGGCCGCGGGATCCTGCTTTTAAACTGTTTACGGCTCAGTAAGGCAGATACCTTACACCTGTGACCCAGTGAGGTCATAGCGTTACGTGGAAGGACGCCAGTACTCTGATTGTTTAAAGGTGTATACGCCACATAGCGCATCTATAGCGGGTCCTTTATAGTTAAAACACCGCGATTCATATAGATGTAAAACGATCGTGTGTATCTATGTTATAGCCATTGCGCACATATTTGTTGATATATTTTATTTTATCTATACAGATATTTGCAGATATATCTTATTTATGTATATCTTTGGAACTTATACGAAGGGTAATCTGGTGTCTCAAGGAGCAATGCATATAGTCATTCAAAATGCATTGAGAATTATTCCTGTGTTCACGATGATTTACAAAACAGAACTATGGCACCTTGTGCATGTAAATATCATCCAAACCTAACTTCAAATATACACACTTCTAAACTATTATAAACTCCACAATAACATCCTTCTCTACATAGGAGTATGTATGGCGAGTTGCCATTGTTGGTAATCAGATGGAGACAAATATATGACACAATGGCTCATATTGATCTCTGTTTATCCACATACTTATTAGGAGCTGACGTCATCATATAATTGCGTTTTCCCATGGGATATCGCCATTTAACCCAATCCTATGTGTGTTAAAAACAAAAATCCAGAAGACTTCTCTTTTTTTCCTAATGGCGCATCCCCCTTGGCTGTCTGGCGTTCATATTTTTTCGAGGATGCGCCATTGGAAGTCCTCAGGTTTATGATTTTTCTCGATGAAGTGTTTAACTAGTGGTGCTACCACTTTTTGGGTCCTAATGGCGGACCTATGTTCTGTTATGCGTACCTGAATGGATCTGCAGGTTTCGCCAACATAACCAAGTCCGCATTTACATTTTATAAAATAGACTACATTTGCAGTCTTGCAGTTCCAGAAGTCATTTGCCTTCACTGTATATCCATTATGTGTGAATTCTTCACCCTCAATAATGTTATTGCATGATTTGCACGAGGAGCATTTTACTGTTCCACGAACGGGTAAATTATTCAACAGTGATCTTTGTGTAAAACCATTTTTACAAGTATTGGAATTAAATCTGGAATGCACTATCTTGTCTTTAAGATTCTTATTTCTCTTAAAAGCGAACAAAGGTTTTGGTAATTTTTTATTTGACGTTGGATTGCAATTCAGCAAGTGCCAACTCGCATTAATTACTTGGCGGACACGTTCGTTCAGAGTGGAATGAGTAGTGACACATACCAATTGATCTTTAGACTTAGTTTCTTTAGGTGTTAACAGAGCATCCCGGTCAAAAAACCGGGCTCTTTTATAAGAGGATCTTATGAGTCTATGGGGATATCCTCGTTCAAGGAATTTCTTACGCATAATTTGGGCCTGTTTGTCATAGTCTGCAAGATTAGTGCAATTTCTGCGGACCCGCAAAAACTGTGAGAAAGGGATACTCTCCCGCTGGTTTTTGGGATGAAAGCTCGTGAAATGTAACAGCGTGTTACGAGCTGTGCCTTTCACAAAAAGGTCCACCTCCAATTTGTGGTTGTTTTCACGTATTAGCAGGTCTAAAAATTCTACCTGACTGGTACTATACTGAGCTGTAAAATGTAAGTTTTCATCTGTCAGGTTAATCCATTCTAGAAACTCTAGAAGAGAATCTTTCCCATTGGTCCAGATAAAAAAGATGTCATCTATATATCTGGACCAATGGGAAATGGATTCAAAAAAGGGGGCCACCTCATTGTCAATAAATTGATCTTCAAAAGCGGACATGTAAATATTCGCTATTGATGGGGCAACTGAGGCACCCATACTGACTCCTCTAAGTTGGCGATAGATGGAATCGCCAAACTCAATAATATTCTCTGTTAGAATGATGTATAGACAGTCAATTAAAAAGCTCTTTGGACACTCAATGTTGTACTTATCTATGAACTGATCCGTTGCCCTTATAGCTCCATCAATAGGGATGTTACTATACAAGGACGTGATGTCCATAGTGACCAGGATATCTCTATAGGGGGTAAAATCTAGATCTTCAACAATATTAATCATGTGTCCCGTGTCCTTGACATATGATTTAATCTTAGAGATATGTGGTCTTAAAAAGTGATCTGCAAATTTGGACAAGGCCTCGGTTGGTGTTCCAATCGTAGATACGATTGGTCTATATGGCGGATTAGAGGAGCTCTTGTGTATCTTAGGGAGGCCATAGATACAGGCTGTTTTATTGCTGTTGGTGTTTAAAAATTCATATTCCTGATTGGTGATATCACCATTATTTCGTGCTTCCTTAGTTAGAAGTTGAATTTTCTTGACAATATCTTTTAGGGGATTAGTCTGAATTTTTTGATAGGTGGAACTATCATTCAGCATTGTAAGCATATTGCATTCATATTTACAAGAATCCAATACGACAATGCCACCCCCTTTGTCGCACGCTTTTATGGTCAATTCCTTGTTTTCCATTATTCTTTTCAAGGCCAAAGATTCCTCTCTACTTAAGTTATAGACGGGTTTAGGAACAAATGTTAGGGATTTTTCCAATTTCTGGAGGACTACCAATTCAAATGTGGCCACCTCCGGACCTAATTGTTCCAAGCCTGGACTAAAAGTGGAAGGTAGTGTGATTTCTCTATGTCTAATGTAATCACCTTCAACAGTTTCCCTGTCTTGGAAGAATTTCCTTAACCTAATTTTTCTAAAAAAGGAAATAATGTCCCTATATAAATCAAATATATTTGCATGGGTCTGTGGTACAAAGGAGAGACCCTTGGACAACAAGGTTTCACTATGGATGTCAAGGTCTACACTAGACAGATTAAAAATTGGTATTACATTCCCTGACCCCAGTACTGCCTGTTCCGGGTCTCCCTGATGAAATGAGGTTCCTGCTGCGGAAGTGGTTGGTGTTGCTGTTGGTGGGGGTATTGATGGTGTTGTATCTGTTGTTGTTGATGGTTCTGATAGTTTCCCCTGTTTTGACCCTGACCTTGGAATCTCACTCTGGGGCGACCACGTCGAGGCCCCCTGTTGGATAAAAAAGGGCGCTGGTAGGGGCGGGAACCAGTGTAGGAATTAAAACCACCATCAGACTCATATTGGTTCCCGTTGGTGCTTTCACCTTCGGAATCTGACGTATCCGTGAAATTATTCACACGTTGCTGAATGTTCCTGGATTCATCCCTGTAGTGATTTTGTTGATAAAAATCTTTACCTAGATACGGATATGTTGTTTCTTCAGAATAATACCTTTTATCTTTATTAAGTTTATCGGTTTTTCGTTTATTCAGGTAGGAGATAAAGGACTCCAGATCTTTATTACATTCTGTTATCTTTTTCATAGCCTCCTCTACTCCCTCACTTATTTTTAACTTCTCATATACACTTTTTAAATATGGCGCAACAAGGCATATGTTTTATGCCGCCGATGCGTCACAAAAAGTGACGCATCAGCAGTGGAAAACTGATGCAGGGCTTTATAAATGAGGTTCATCTTTTTTTTGTACACTACTCCAGTTTAGTCCTGTCCACTGCACTCTTGGACACAAGCCTCACCTTTTGAGCTCCCCTGTACAAGCTTCATTACATCTGCATTCCTGCTTAGGCCTCATAATCTTTTTTTAAAATAAGATTTGAAAAAACAGAGAAAAGGTCATATGTATAAGCTTTTCATTACACTACTGAAACATTTTTGGGCCAAATTAATGTCTTTCACATTTTTGAGAAAAAATAAATAGTGTGTGAATGATTAGATACAAAAATTTGACCTTTTCACAATCATGTCACCTGTGTTACCTCAGATTAGGAAGTAGATTGTGCAGATGAGGTGAGGAATGTCCAGAGGGACAGAGGAGGTGAGGCCTATGTTCAAGACTGTAGTGGGAGAGAGGCTTTTCTTGGAGAGGTTAGGTGGTGAGACCTGTGTCTAAGAGTGCAGTGGACTAGGCTTCATGAAGCCTATCCCCTACTGCACTCTTAGACACAGGTGTCACTTTCTTTGTACTTGTGGACATACCTCTCTTCCACTACACTCTTCAATGTATGTCTCACTTCTTCTGCACCCCTGGAGAATCCTCACTTGCCGCTATATGTATCAAGCTATTTAGCATTCGCAAAGGCCGAAATTCTGCGAATTTCGGCCTTTGCGAATGCTAAATAGACAAATGGAATGTATCAAACAAGTTTGATGCAAAATAAGGATTAGCAAAATTTGCTAATCCTTATTTTGCGATTGCATTTAAGGAATTGCAAATTTTGCGATTCCTTAAATGCAATGTATCAAACAAATATTATGGAAAAAATGCCATTAAGGATTAGCAAATTACCACCAACTTCTAGTTGGTGGTAATTTGCGAATTCTTATCAAAAAGCTTTTTTGAAAAAAACCAAAGGTGCCATATGACGCCCATACATGCCCTTAGGGCATGTATGTGCGCCATATGCCCCCAAATGTCTTTTTCAGGGGTGCAGCAGGGTGTTCTTGAGACACCCCTGCACCCTTGGAAAAATCCCTAATTTGCGATCAGCAAATTGCTAATTGCTAATTGCACTTTCATTCCTATGGGCCTCCTGGCCCATGGAAATGAAGGGGTAATTTGCGAATGACAATTTGCTAATCTCAAATTAGGAATGCTAAGGAATCGCTATTGGAAAGCGATTTTGTACATACATACCGTTTTGCATTTCCTAAATAGCGATTCCTTAAAATTCGCTATTTAGGAAATGCAAAATGGTTTGTTGATACATATAGCGGTTGATCTGTAACCCTGAATAGATTGTTTGCTTTTTGTCATTGCTTTGTTGTTTGATAGTAGTGGTCTATAATGTGCTATTTTTTTTCTTTAACACAGATTGAAAACAAGATTTCAAGAGTAAGGAACGATGCCCTCAAGGCAAAGAACAAACAAAATTGAAGTACGGTTTAGAACAAAAACAGCATTGGAATTACAGCAGTCCTCCACAACAAAGACTTCAAAAAACAGGAAAGAAGCTCCTGGTAAGATAACCAAATCTTTTTTACAGAACGTATGTAGAAAAAAAATAAATGTTGGACAGCATGTAGAAAAAGAGAAGGAGAGAGTAATTTTGAAAAGGAAGGAGAGGCCCTCAAAAAATTATAACACTGGAGCAGGAGAGAATAATATGTATCGGAATAGAAGGCAGAATCAGTTTAGAGACATTCGTAAACGAATGTTTCACAATAGGGTGGTTTTAAATTTGTTAAAAAACATTAGGAAAGGCAAACAGAGAGCTGCTTTATATAAGAAAAAGAAAAATGTAGAGAAGATTGTTGATCAGGCTTTTGAAGTTAAGAAAAAATTATTTATTTTAATAATCAATAGAATTAGGACACTTAACAAGACAATTGAGGTTTTTTAATCAAACAGTAGATGGAAAAGAGTATTTAATCGGACTAATTTTTGTAAAGTTTTTTCAGGAGAATGGATGCACAGTTCAAGTTGTGAGCCATTTTTTAATGAGGAGAGTTACTTTCAGGAGAATGATTTAGTGCATGCAGTTGACACCAGTGGTCGAGCGTATGAGGTGAAAGACGGTTGTCCGATTGAAAAAGAGAAACTTGTGCCTAGAGAACCAGAAGAGGTGTTAACTGATGTAGTTTTAGGGAGACGTACTAATTGTCCAGTGTACACTTGGAAGTGTAGTCGTATTTGTAGTGTGCGACAGGAATCAATTGATTTGTTTTGTAATTTCTTACGTACATATAGTAAGAAAAGTCTGAAGCAGAAAATAAAGTTGTTGCAAGATTTAGATCCTTGCAGAGTGAGAGAAAAGACAGGTTTGCAAGGCCATTCACTGGCTTGTCTTTCTAGAAAAGTCTGTCAAAGTGTTTTTCATCATTTTAGGATGTTAGCAGTGCATCATACCAAAATGAGGAAATTAGTGAGAATGTTGTATTATGCAAAAAGTCCAGCACTTAAGCTTAAACAATTAAACAGTGCTCTTTTGTATGGAACTGAATTAGATGTGAAGAAGATTTGTGAAGAAATTGAGATTTCTTATTTTGGTGAAAAAGAGGACAGTGTAGAAATTGACACAGAAATTCAAGGTATTGTGGAAGATAATGTACAGATTTCAAGTACAGAAAAGTTTGACCAGGAAGTTACCAGGTTTAAGGTGAAATCAAGTGAAAGGCCAAATTTTACTTGTGTGTGTTGTCGACGAACTCATTATAAGCATCAAACTAGATTAGTTGATTTATACGTAAAAAGTGAAAAGATAAATAATTATGAGTGGAAGGATTTTGCTACTTTCGTTGTGGGTGGAGAATTGTTTTGATTTGAGTTCTGATCAGCGTATTTGTAAATATTGTTATGATAAATTAAATCAAAACAGAATGCCTGCTAGAGCTGTTCATAATAATCTGGAGTTGATAGACATTCCTCCTGAATTGATGGATTTAATTACATATGAGTCTATTTTGATACAATGTGTCCATCCTTTTCAGGCAATTGTTCGCATGGAGCCTAAGATAGGGAAATTGCCTCCTTCAGATTTACAGAGAGGATTAAAAGGAAGAGTTGTTTATTTGCCTCTAGATTTCAAGAAAAATATTGATACCATTGGTGTAGAGAAAGTGGAAGAGGAACCTCTGGTTATTCTAGTTATTGGGGTTGCGACAAAGAGTAAGAAAATCTGGCAAGATTTAGTGGATGTTAGGAAAGTCAAAAAGGCAACGTTGTATTTGGTCAAAAACAATGAGTACTACAAACATGTGTGTGTTGAGGCAGAAGAAAGAGCTGCAGATGAAGACAGTGATTGTTCAGCTGGCCAAATTGAAAAAGTTGATGTATCAAGAAGTGAAGAAATATATGAACATTATACTGTTCATCCTTTGCATTCCAAAGAAGTGATGGGGAATGCAATTGACTTGTTTCCAATGAAAGCAGCAAAAGGAAGTCCCATTAGTGTATG
Source organism: Lissotriton helveticus (assembly GCF_964261635.1). Classification (NCBI taxonomy): domain Eukaryota; kingdom Metazoa; phylum Chordata; class Amphibia; order Caudata; family Salamandridae; genus Lissotriton; species Lissotriton helveticus. Next base: position 481,155,962 of record NC_136057.1, on the reverse strand, counting down.
GGAAGAAAGTTTGGAAGCTCGTTGTTTTCCACATTTATTTCCAACAGGTCGAGGTGGACGATATGACGATCGACCACTACAAATTCCTGCATCTGAATACCGAACTTTAAGATTATATGCTGAAGATCCAAGGTTTCGTCAATGCATTCCATATTTGTTTCATCTACTGTATGAAAGTGACTTGTCTGGGCTTTCTTATGCAGTAAACCATATACTGAAAAGTGGAGCACATTTGCAAAATGTTTCAGCGAGGGACTTTATGGAGAAAGTGAATATGCAAGATAATATTTTGGAATCCCATTTAATCAATCTCATGACTTGTCAGCGTGGTACAAACGAGTATTGGTTCCGTCGTCATGGGGACTTGAAATGTATGCTAAGAAACTTAGGAACTCCTACATGGTTCCTCACTCTTAGCTGTGCCGAGTATGCATGGAACGACTTACTTCAATTTCTACGAGAGGCAAATGCAAATATTCAAAATATAGAATTCAAAACTGCTGGAGAACTGTGTTCTTTGGATCCAGTGAATGTATGCAGATATTTCAATCATAGATTTGAAGCTATGATGTCTTTTATTACCAACAAAAAAAATCCTCCCCTTGGAGAGGTTTTGGATTTCTTTTGGAGAAAGGAGTATCAAGCGAGAGGTGCTCCTCATATACATATGTTGTTGTGGATGCACCCAAATTTGGAACAGATTCGGATGAGACAGTGATGAGCTTCATTGAAGAGTATTCAACATGTGCTGTTCCGAAAACTACCAAACAAAACAGTTTAAGGCAACAAGTTTTACGCTTTCAATCCCATCGTTGTGGAAAGTACTGTCGTCGAAAATTCAGAAAAAAGGACAAGTTCTACACAAAATGTCGTTTTGGCTTTCCACGACCAGTGATTTCTAAAGGAAGAGTAAATAATTTGATGTCTTCTCTGCGACATACTGTGACTAGGAAGTCACCAAAAAATACATACAATTTAAAAAGAAACGAAGACTCCAAGTACATCAACGACTACAACCCAGTGATTTTGTCCATGTGGAATGCTAACATGGATATTCAATTTGTTGCTGACAACTCTATTGCTGTGGCTCGATATGTGACGTCTTACATCACAAAAAAAGAAAAGACAGAACTGAAGGAAATGTGGGAGGACATTTCACATGAAAAGAGTCTAAGCAAGAAATTATATAGTTACAGTCTGAAGATGTTGTCGCATCGAGAAATTGGAGCATATGAATGTTCTGATCGATTGTCATCAGTAAGTCTCT